>NC_138203.1:251406412-252606412 GCF_964194415.1 Vipera berus
TACTGATCATTATGACTGGACAGCTAAGAATTCTCTGACATCCAAGCAGTTAACTGAATAAATAACAGTGGAAAAGCAGCTTCAGCCCTATGGTCTGTGCTCACAATGTAATAAGCTTTACCACTTACAGGGAAGAGTTCCCGTTATGAAATATAAAATAAACCACCTGGTATCCATGTAGCTTGCAAATAGTATTGTAGATGGCTGCCCACACAGGTTACCCCTGTTCAAATATTACACTTACCTGAGAATAGGAATGGTCATGAAGCAGAGTGGCATATTTGGAGCAACCACTAACTTCTGACCTAAACATTTTCTTTTCAATGTCTGAAAGTATTTTGGAGACACTGAAATGAATGCAGAAAGCATGGGAAAGAGCTTGGCTAAGCAGGCATGCTGTCTTATGCATCAACTTTTTGTGGCAAATCAGTGAAAATTGGCAGCACATTTTCCCATTCTTTGACAGTAAACTAAACAATAAAGAGTGCCAGGTAGGTTTACCTTAGTTAAAACAAGCTTCTCTAGCTCCCAAATGGAAAAATAACACTCTTTCCAAAATTTCCCCTTTTCATTGCACCCTTGGTCACCAAATATATTCCACCCCTTTGAATACAGGTACAAGTGGCAAAAAAATCCCATCCCTCTAATCATAATCATAATAGTAAAGTTGGAAGGGACCTTGGAGGTCATCTAGTCCAACCCCCTCCTCAGGCAGGAAACCCTATACCATTTCAGACAAATGGCTGTCCAGTCTCTTCTTAAAAACTTCCAGTGTTGGAGCATTCACAGCTTCTGGAGGCAGGTTGTTCCACTGGTTAATTGTTCTAACTGTCAGGAAGTTTCTCCTTAGTTCTAGGTTGCTTCTCTCCTTGATTAGTTACCATCCGTTGCTTCTTGTCCTGCCTTCGGGTGCTTTGGAGAATAGCTTGACTCCTTCTTCTTTGTGGCAGCCCCTGAGATATTGGAACACTGCTAACATGTCACCCCTAGTCCTTCTCTTCATTAAACTAGACCTACCCAATTCCAGCAGCCGTTCCTCATATGTTTTAGCCTTCAGACCTCTAATCATCTTTGTTGCTCTTCTATGTACTCTTTCCAGAGTCTCAACATCTTTTTTACATTGTGGTGGCCAAAACTGGATGCAGTATTCCAGGTGTGGCCTTACCAAGGCATTATAAAGTGGTATTAATACTTCACGTGATCTAGGTTGCCTATTGGTTATATAATTATACAGAATTTTTTCTAATTCTTTAATTCTGAATTCTTAATATTTTGTAGAAGTATCAGTATGGATACCCTAAAAAATAATTTCTCTTTAAGACCTGACACAGAGCAATGAATAGCTGATTACTTCCTGATTGTATGGTGGTGGTGGTTGTTGTTTTTTAAAAAAACCATACAATCAGAAAGTTATGTGTTTTTTTTTTAAAAAAAAACAACCTAAAATTTCCTAAGGAAAGATAAGTGCTTAATCAGAATAGAGCTGGAAGGGAACTTGGAGGTCTTCTACTCCAAACCCCTGCACAAGCAGGAGATCTATACCCTTTCAGATAAGTGGTTTTCCAGTCTTTTCTTAAAATCGTCCAGTGATGAAACACACACAACTTCTGAAGGCAAGCTGTTCTGCTGGTTAATTGTTCTCACTGTTACGAGTTTCTCTTTAGTTCTAGGTTGCTTCTCTCCTTGATTAGTTTCCACCCATTGTTTCTTGTCTTGCCTTCAGGTGCTTTGGAAAATAAGTTAACCACCCACTTCTTTGTAGCAGTCCCTCAAATACTGGAATACTGCTGTCCTATCACTTCTAGTCCTTCTTTTCTCTAGACTGGCCATACCCAATTCTTACAACTCAAATATACAAGTCAAACATACCCAATTGCTACAACTCTTCATTCTTACTAAAGGGAACTATTAAAATCTGTATGAATAACTGAAAGGAAACTGCCTTCAAGTGCTTTAAAATATGTGGAAGCAATGAAGCCTCTGTCCTCTTTTTTTGGGGGTGTGTGTGCACATCTAGACAGTATTGTACAATTTTGTTGTACCTCTACTGGTAAAATCAGTGGAAAGAGAGACAGTGCTACCCCCACTTTCCTGCACGCAATCCACATTATGAATTCCTTCAGAAACCTGATCTCTGATCTTCAAAGATAATGCTGTGAACCTTTAATTTTAGCTAACTTATGAATGTGTACACACACAGACACACAGACACACACACATACAATAGCACAGAGTGTCCCAAAAGTCAAAGCCCATAGGCAAATCCCAACATGTTTTATTAATTTTATTTAAAAAAAATCAGAGAAATTGTTACTATACATAGAAATGTTGAAAGGTCAAGCGTCAAATGTGCGAGGAAGTGTTTAGAAGAAAATGGCAGCCAATTTGAACATTTTGTGTAATTTAAATAATAAATTTTCAATGGGGCCTGACTTTTGGTATACCCTGTATATTGCAGAAACATCTTAAATCTTCAATGACTCTTTCAAGGAAACTAAATCCTGGTTAAACACAGGAAACCAAAAATTTTTCATTGCAGAGAAGTGGAATGTACGGTTAGAGCAATCTGTTGAATAAATCTTCTTTATAACACTTCCTTTGTAGATGTTATTATTTCTTTTAAACTTGAAGGGCTGTTTTAGTAAACTTTTTTGCTATGCAAGCAAATGTTTTTGCACTTAGTTCCCTTTTTTTCAAATTCTCAGACTGTAGGGAACAAAGGTAACTTCATGAAGAAACAAAGACGATGTTGTAGGCCACAAAGAAATAAGGAAGCAAAAACTTGTTTTCTTCCATCACCAGATAAAAATGTGAGGTTTGAGATAAAATAAAATGCTCGCTTGAGATAAGGTTAGGGTTTGACAAATCACAAACAATACACAAAGGGAATCAACTTTGAGAGAGATCTGTCTCTGTGTGTGTGTGTGTGTGTGTGTGTGTGTGTGCGCGCGTGTGTGAGCCAAACAGCTCATTTAAAAGTTGCACAGACTAGGGCTTAACCGCTGGGTGGTCCAGTGGGTAGGAAGTTGGCTCAGGGATAGATCCCAGGGTGTAATTGTTAATGGGGCATTTTCTGAACAGAGAACAGTCACAAGCAGTGTATCACAAGGATTAGTTGTGAATAGAACCCTATTCTATGCAATGTGTTTGTAAGTGATATGACAGAAGGCTTGCTAGACAGTGTTTGTCTTTTTCCTGATGACACAAAGGTGTGTAATAGAGTTGATTTTCCTGGGTGTAGTCATAACATCAAAAAAGATTTAGCACAGCCAAAAAAATTGGTCAATATTGTACCCTGAGTTCAATGTTTCTAAATGTAAAATCATGCACTTGTGGAAACAGAATCTTCTGGCAGGGTACAGCATTTGGGATACGGTGTTAGACAGAACAACAGATGAAAGGGATTTAGGTGTGCTCACAACCGATGAGTGCAAAATAAGTAAACAGTGTGGCCAGGCGTCTATGAAGGCAAACACACTTCTGAAACGTATCACTAGAGAGATCACCAGCAGGAAAAAGGAGGTCCTAATCCCACTATATAGGACTTTAGTCAGACCCCATTTGGAACACTGTGTCCAGTTCTGGCGACCTCACTTTAAAAAAGATTTTGATAAGATTGAGCGAGCGAGCCCAGAGACAGGCACCAAAAACGGTGCAAGGCCTGAGAGACAAAACGTATCAGGAGATATTGGAAGAACTGAATATGTACAGCCTGGAGGACAGAAGGGTTAGGATGGGACATGATTGAAATCTTTAAATGTATTAAGAGTTTGAATAAGGTTCTAGAAAGCAGCATTTTCAATATTAAACAAGAACCTGGGAGCATAACCTCAAACTGACAGGAGAGAAGTTCAAAAGTAATGTTAGAAAGTACTACTTCAGAGAAAGAGTAGTGGAAGATTGGAACCGACTTCCAGCAGAGGTAAGTGGGTCAATCGTCAATAACTGAGCTTAAGCATGCTTGGGATAAACACGTATCTATTTAAATTAAACATGTGAAATTAAAAAAAATAACAATAAAATGATTAAAATATAATAAATAAATTAAAACAAAACAAAACAAAACAAAACAAAACAAAACAAAACAAAACAACAACAACAACAACAACAACAACAACAACAACAATAATAATAATAATAATAATAATAATAATAATAATAATAATAATAATAATGTTGGAAGGGACATTAGAGGTCATCTAGTCGAAAACCTGCTCAGGCAGGAAACCCTATACCATTTCAGACAAATGTTTGTCCAGTCTCTTCTTAAAAACTTCCAGTGTTGGAGATTCACAGCTTCTGGAGGAAGGTTGTTCCACTGATTATTTATTCTAACTCTCAGGAAGTTTCTCCTTAGTTCTAGGTTGCTTCTTTCTCTCTTTGGTCAGTTTCCATCCATTGTTTCTTGTCCTGCCTTCAGGCGCTTTGCCTCCCTCTTCTTTGTGGCTGCTCCTGAGATACTGGAACACAGCTATCATGTCACCCCTCGTCCTTCTCTTCATTAAACTAGACCAGAGGTCTTCAAACTTGGCCCTTTTATGACTTGTGGACTTCAGCTCCCAGAATTCCTCAGTCAGCATGTCTGGCTGAGGAATTCTGGGAGTTGAAGTCCACAAGTCATAAAAGGGCCAAGTTTGAAGACCCCTGAACTAGACATACCCAATTCCAGCAGCTGTTCCTCATATGTTTTAACCTCCATTTCCCTGATCATCTTTGTTGCTCTTCTCTGTACTCTTTCTAGAGTCTCAACATCAAGGACAGATTCAATGAACTACTGGGTCTTTTTCTGCAGTCAGTTTTCTATACTTCTATGTAATTTTTAAAATGCCTAATAGGAACTTAATGTTTTCAGAATTTTTTACTGTACTGAGTAGGCTCAAGAGCATACAGAATTAAGTTTTTGCAGATGCCTAAACCAATGTAATAAAGGAGGTGATCTTAACTATATAAATACAGATACTATTTTGTATACTCTGTCTCAATGGGAGTTTGTTCTGACCCTCAGCATTGTAAATTAATAAAGCTTTTCCTGACCAGAAACTATCTTTATATCTGTTTTATTAATTCTAGAATGAAACAATGCTATGTATGAAGCCTGATATCAACGCTGCTAACATCGGATGTTCTTCCTTTGACAACAGATGGAAATGTAGCCATCTTTTCTCTTTCGCTTTTAGAATTAGTTGATACTGGGAGGGGGGATGTGGATGAGAGTCCAGCTAGTCATAATAATAATAACCCAGCCTTGGGAATGCAAGGTTATTGCACCCAGAACTGATAAAGATTTGGCGGGCTGGAGAGCTGGGGAGAAAGCCCAGCTTAAGCTAATTGGGGGATGTGATTTATGACTGTAAATTGGAGGAGGGAATTGTGCTTTGCTACTTTGTGCCCAGGGGAGGGGAATTCAGTTTTTGGCTTTAACTATGTAGTACCAATACTTTGTTTCTCGAATAAAAGATTCTTTAAGGTAAACTTTGCCTCAAAGTTCTTTTGAAGAGTTTCATCTGTCAGAACCATGACACCTAATTTATTTTAACATCAGTTTTAATAACTTGCCACTTCACCGAATCCTGCTTTTTTCTGAAACTCAGCAAAACTCTTATTTGAGAAGGACAAATTAGGAATATTTGTCAAAGGCGTTAAAATACAACATAAGTAAAACATGTTTGGAAGACATACTCGTATAGTTAAAAGGTGTTTGAGTCTTCTTAGACCGATTCCATTATTTTCTTTTTGAAGAAATGTGTTCTTTGAATAAAAAGTTGTACCTGAAAACTGTCCTGGAGCCTTAATTGAGGGAGAAAACATAGAAGTTGAGTCTGACATACAGCATCTGATCTGTATACCTTGGGGGTACATTTCTAAAGCGGTAGGGGGTGATTTAGCTGTGTAATTCCCACTTTCATTAACAGGAGGCATGTGGTTAAATCACTGAGGGCCATTTATTGAAAATGTGAACCCCTTAATGCTTCAACTAGATTTAATTTTTATTTGCAAATTGGCAAAATTAATTAGAATTTGTACAACCAACAGGAAATTATGGCTAAGTGCTACTTAGCAAGCTAATTCAACTATGATTCTAGAATCTGTGATAACACAATAATCAGATCTTTAATAATGAACAGTTTCCTTCTTCCTCAATTGATACCAGGCAAAGTTAACTACAAAAGCTATGTGCCACAGAACTATGGTAATTTAGATTCACCCGAAGGGGATGGAAAATGTTTATGCACAGGTGTTTTTCACATGTGTTGGAACAGATCCAATCTGGCCAGAAGTATATTACAATATTCTGAATTGGCACCTTTCATTCTTCATTAAAGATATGATACCATTAATGATATTCCTCAATCATAGGATTAAAAAAATTCTCCTGTAAAAAACAGAGTTGCTTAAATGTTGTTGCTCTCAAACAAGTCAATATTTAGGAACAGCAAAGTGGAGAAGTAGGTAAACAGTTCCCTAAGAAATTTGCAACCCAGCTCTTAAATGAAAATTCTTAAGTAAAAACAAGTAACAATACTTTGGTATGTTCATTTAATATTTTAATGAGTTGGATCCAGAGTACTGTAGGACTACTTTAATTGTTTAAATTTTAAGTTGTTTGTAACTATGCTTAAATCTGGATCCAACTTGGTGATTTTATTCTTTTGTTCCTTGGATGGATGATTCTGAGCAGTTACTAGGCATAGTGTAGATAGATGTGTTCATATCCAGTCAATTTCAGCTGCACATTATCTGGGCTGTATGAATTGAATACTGATCTAAATCCAGTGAAGTCCGACTTAAACAAGAAACAATCAAACATCTTTATCAGTTTTCCTTTGTTATGAATTTTGACCCTGAATAACAGTATCAAATGAAATACACTGAAATGTTTAGAAATGGCTAAACTATGCTTGAGGGAATCTTCTCAGTAACTTTGAATAATGAAAATAAAGACTATACAGGAGTAGAAATACCCTCCCAGTAGGCTCTTATCCATTTGGTCTTCAGGATTGCATTTAAAACTTGGCTTTCCCTCTAGGCATTTGGGATAGAGTAAAGCTGCAGCTCAAGGCTTGTGGTTTTTGTCTATTGAGGAATGTTGGTTTAGGGTGCTGGAAATTGTTCTCCCCCACCCCCCATGATGTTGTTTTCTATTTTTATTTATTACTGTTTCTCTGAACTGCTGGATTTATGGTTCATAAGATACATGGTATGGAATGTTGTTCACCAGACAGTTGAAGAATAAAAATGGGCATTGGACTTTGTGCACACAGAAACCTAGGGGTGACTAGAAACCTAGGGGTGAATAGGGTAGTAGGGGTGACACGATAGCAGTGTTCCATTATCTCAGGGGTTGCCACAAAGAAGAGGGAGTCAACCTGCTTTCCAAAGCACCTGAAGGCAGGAGCAACGGATGGAAACTAATCAAGTAGAGAAGCAACCTAGAACTAAGGAGAAATTTCTTGACAGTTAGAACAATTCATTAGTGGAACCACTTGCCTCCAGACATTGTGAATGCTCCAACACTGGAGATTTTAAAGAAGAGATTGGACATCCATTTGTCTGAAATGGTATAGGGTTTCCTGTTTGAGCAGAGGGTTGGGTTAGAAGACCTCCAATGTCCCTTCCAACTCTGTTATTCTGTTATCTATCATATGGCATTGAGCTTCAAATGAGGAAAAACTGCAGCAAATGTACATATATGCAATTTGATTTCTTTTAGTCCTGTCTAATTACATTTGAGATAACCTGAGCTACTCAAGAACTAAAGGAAATGCTCATAGCCTTTGTGTTCTTCTTGATAATTAAGAGATTTGGTGAATACAAGTACTCTTTTCTATTGCAATTATCTTTTTTTGGTTAAATAGTTGCCTTTCTCAGGTCTTCAAGACCAAGGGATTATTCTACACAACCCCCACATTTCTGTAATACTCTTTTCTATAGAATATATTTGCAAGGTTACCATGTAGAATACTGATATAGGCTTTCATGGCTGGTATCAATGAAGCAGTGATAAACTTTTGAGCCGAATGGCCATGAATTAGTATCCTTTTTTTCTGACATATTGATAGCAGTTATGGGTGGCATCTACAGGATTATCAGTTCTGTTCAGCCTTCTTTAAGCCAAGCTATAGCAGCACCCAAAACAGAACTGTTACCAAATGGGTGAGGAACCAATCAGGAACCAGATTTCTTGGACTTCAACAACATGGGCCAATTAGAGATCAGCTTGCCAGGTTCAAATATAAGATCCTAATCAGTCCAGCTTGGTTGCCTGTGAGCTGCCCAGTGGCACATTATAAAGCAGCTCGGTCTGTCTCTTTAGATTGGAGCCCCAGATTACGGCAAACCATCAGAACAAAAGAATAGCCATTCAACCTAAAAGCTCATCACTGCTTTTTCACTGACATATAAGCCTAAACTCAAGCTTATTTGAATGTCTTTACATGATCAGATGAATCATATTATAGTTGAAATTATTGCATTCTATAGTGGATAATAGCAAATGGCTTCATCCCATGACTAATACTAGAAGTATGTTTTTTTCCTATATTATGCTTTAAATCAGGAAAATGATCCTTTTATTTGACACTCAAGACACTTTGGACAGATTACTAATACGTGAAGTTATTTTTCAGCATTGTCTAAGATGTAACAAGCAAATAAATAAAAATATTTGTTTATTTACTTGTACGCTTTCCATATACAGTATGATGTCTTGACCCAGGCAACAAGGAGCGAGTAAACTGATATTATGAAAGACTTGTTGATAAATTCTGGAATTGAGAAAATATTAACTGGATTAAAATTAGATTCTGGAGTCCTTCTAAAGAACATGAGAGTATCTACAATTCTTAAATGTTAGGCAACATTCCGTGTACACTGAAATCAGCCTTACACAGGTAGCTGCTCAAAACAAAACAAAGCAGGAAATGGAACTTACCAGAATTCATTCACTTCGTTCAAGATCCATCATGTTCAAAGTCTGGCAGCCTGTGAGTCAGAAATTCCTTCCATTCCTGATAAAAATAAAATAGTAACAAGTAACTAATAATTTGCTGCTGTTTCATAACACCTACAGAGTCTAGTGATACCAATCTCTCCTAAAATAGATTTTTAAAAATAATTCACTAGAATGGGAACTTCTTCAGAATTTTGACATTCTCAATATTTTTCTTAAGATTGTTTTAGTAATTTTTACCTCTATTAATAAAAATTCTGTCAGTAAAATATATTGGATATATTAGGATAGCTTGCCTAAGAATTGTTCTGTATGCAAATATAAATAAAGGCTTTAAAACAAGTTTCTGGTAGCAAAAAAAATGGCTCATTGACAGGCATATATGGTTTTTAAGGAGACTATTTTTGATCCTAATAATGTTCAATACAATCTGTCATTCATATCCAATTCTAACATAGATCTCTGATATGATATGACAACATCTAATTGAGGGCATAGCTGATATTTAGATTGTAACTTTAGCACTGTTGATTCTTTTTCTAGCAAGATTTCCGTGATCTTTGCATTTATCTTCTGGCATGATATCAGAGGAATGAAATGGAGAACAGTATTTTCTATCCATCTCTGAGAACTGATGGAATGAGGTTAATATGGAGATAGCAGTGAATGGAGACAATTTTGCCCAAGAGAGCTGAATTATTGCATGCTCATACAATATCTGCATGGACATGCAGAACACCACATCTGTATACTGTATTTTACTTGTTATAAGGATTTTTGCTTATATGTGGAAATAATGTAATATTCCAGCCATATGTAATAGATAAAATGGACAGTTTTAATTAATTTTTGTCAGACATAGTACACAAGTGGGGCAGGGCCAGTTAAAAATCAAATTGGTTTCCAGAGGCTATCTTTTATTATTTTGTTTGAACTCTTAACAACAAGGCTACTGATGCAGGGTATTTTGGAGAACTAGATATAATTTAAATTCTGTTGACAATATTAGCATTTTCCAAAATTACCCATTTCTATCCTCACCATCCAGTGTTCAACACACAACTCAGAACCAGAAAAAAATCAGAAGCAGGTCATTTCATCAGCACTTCTGAAAAAGCAGTTGCAATAGACTTCTCCTTTCTCAGAAACATCTCCATTCCTGCTAGCAATTAAGAGAACTTTAAGAAATGATACTGGAACTCCTATCCTGTCTTCATTCACCATATCTTCCTGCCTTTTTGCATATCTTTTAGACAGCAAGCCTGTAAACATGGACTGGCCTATTTTATTAGCTGCCTCCTAGCTGCTGTGGTAGCCTTTTTGGCTGAAGAATGGGATAAAAGTACTTCAAATAAATCTCTATGGAGATTCTTAGTCATCCAGGTCAGAACTGAAGAAGCATCTTGGATGAGAAGCTAAATGTCTTTAAGGAAAAACAAAGAAAATGCTGTTGTCTTTTTAAAAAGTACCTTTGGGACGACTTTAAAGAAACAAAAATAGATGCAATTGCTAGGTTGCTGAGAGGCTACTGTTTTCAAATCTGGCTAATTTAATTCAGAATAGAGCTGGAAGGGCCCTTGGAGGTCTTCTAGAAGAATTCCCTGGTCAAGCAGGAGACCCCATACCATTTAAGACCAGTCTGTCCAATCTCTTCTTAAAAATCTCCAGTGATGAAGACCTACAACTTCTGAAGGCAAGCTATTCCACTGGTTAACTGTTTTCACTGTTAGGAAGTTTCTCCTTAATTCCAGGTGGCTTCATTCTAGTATACACTGTTGTTGTTGTTGTTGTTAGTTGCGAAATCGTGTCCGACCCATCGTGACCCTATGGACAACGTTCCTCCAGGCATTCCTGTCCTCTACCATCTTCTGGAGTCCATTTAAGCTCACGCCTACTGCTTCAGTGACTCCATCCAGCGACCTCATTCTCTGTCGTCCCCTTCTTCTATTGCCCTCAATCTTTCCCAGCATTAGGCTCTTCTCCAGTGAGTTCTTCCTTCTCATTAGGTGGCCAAAGTATTTGAGTTTTAGCTTCAGGATCTGTCCTTCTAAAGAGCAGTCAGGGTTGATCTCCTCTAGAACTGACCGGTTTGATCGCCTTGCAGTCCAAGGGACTCGCAGGAGTCTTCTCCAGCACCACAGTTCAAAGGCCTCAATTCTTTGGTGCTCAGCCTTTTTTATGGTCCAACTTTCACTGCCATACATTGCAACTGGGAAGACCATAGCCTTGACTATACGCACTAGCCGTATCCAAATTATTCAACCTTTCTTCATATGTTTTATGCTAGAAGGACCATCTAATGCAAAAGACACAAAATACACCAAATAAGATTAAATTAAATTGGGTGGTTTTCAGAAAGTTTGGGAAACGACATGAATAATAAGGTGCAACAATGCTGTTGCTACTGCTGACAAAATTCTACCATGAAAAGAAACTGATTATTGGTTGGTTATCGTTCAAAAGTTGTTGAAGTCCATTCCAGGTGGAATTGCCCATCTGTTTTTACTCGCCTACTTTGAAGTAAGTCTTTTCTGAATAGCTGACTCTGCTGCTCAGTCTATGCAAACTAGTAAAAAACAAATACAATGAGAAAGGGAAGAAATGTTTGATTGCTTTGACGACTTGCTTTGCCATTGCTAAGGAAACAGCTCCCATAGTAACCATGGTCACTACATCTGTCTCATTTTATCTCCAACTCTCACATACATTACACCATGGAAAGAATATTAAAAGTAATAATACATAAGTAATTTAAATAGAAGAGATTAATAAGTGAGCAAATATTGTGTCCTTTTGTTAAGTTATTATTTTTATATGCCTTTGCTATGATTATAGATAATTATTAAAAAGGCTGAACTTTGCTTCCTTTTATATGTCTACAGAATTATTAACTTTTAAACTGGAAAAACTGTGCTCTCTTAAAATTTCTGCTCCGCAGTATTGAAATGTTGACTACTTATTTTTCATAATTGTATTTAAGTTTGTTGCAGCGGGACAACTTAATGGCGTACTTGAACAATATATTAGCAGTTTCCTAGAACTGAGTAAGAGAATGCCATTGATGTAAATATTTGGTGGATGACTCATTCAGAAGATAGATTTGCATTTCAAATTTATGCTTAGAGTAATTCTTGAGATATATTTACTACTTTATTGGGTTTTTTATTTTTATTTTTTTAACTTTCCTAGCATTTTCCCACAAGTGCAGGATCTGCTTCTTTTGGACCAACATAGTGGTGATCCATTTGTTGCGACAGGGATTGCCTGACAGGTTTACCATTCAAACCTGATATTGTGGGCCGAGAGAGATTGACTGGACCAAGGTCAAGGTTTTTGTGGCTAAAGTAGGACTAGAAACACAGTCTTCTAGCTTCTAGTCTGATGCCTTAATCACTAGACTGAACTGGCTCTCATTACTAATTAATTACTTAATTAACTTGCATATATTTTGATTTTTATACAATTAAAATATTTAGAGAAGTACAAATCAAAACAGTAAAATTAATACTCAGATAAGCAGTACAATAAAATTAGAACTAAAGATTAGAGTCCACATAGCAGGTGGAATAAAGTTGCAAAGCTCATAAGTTAATACTTTAAAATCTTAAAATATTGTTAAGTTTTAGCTACGTACATAAAGTTTAACAGTGATAAGGCCAAACAATCTCCTTTTGGTAAAACTCAGCATCCTTTCCCATAGCTATTGCAGGCAGTGATATTTGAGACAATGGAGCACGGTTTGATTCACCAGCACCAATCAAAATTCTACCGCCTACATTGTAAATGAATGAAAACTTCGAACTATTTTCAAAGATGCCACATTACAGTAATTCTATAGTAATATAAAAAGTGGCTTAATGTACCAGCATTTTAATGTATCATTAAGGTGCATTATTGAGAAGAAATCAGAATGGATCAAAAATGATTTTGATTTCAATTACTGAAGCAGACAGGATCTATTTTGCTTTTAGAATTAGAATTTGGTACAAAAGATGTAAACATATTCCAAAGTCAAGCAATAACTTTTTCAAAATTCAACAAAAGCTTCTGGTGCTTTTAAAATACAGTAACTATTCTGGATTAGTCTAGTATTTTATCATTTCAGCATTTTTAATTTAGGGCAGATGGAATAATTTCTCTCATCATTGTTATGATTAAATAATCAGGAGTCATTTTGCATCAATAATCTGATGCAAAATACCTGTAAATCTAGTTATGGTTCTAGGTTTTGCTCATCCTTGAAACAGTGATATACAATCTGTCTGGGATGTTATAAAGCAGTGTCTAGTGTTCCTGTAGTACCTGGGTATATCCCTAATATTTTATTTTTCTGATATTTTTCAAGTAAATAGTTAAATTAAGCTTATTGTGTATACCACTGAATTATCTCAGTGTGTATTATAATAAATGAAAATGTGATTCAATATGACTAATATTTAACTGCTAAGAGAAGTGAATCCATGTATCAGCTTCTCTAGCTATGGTTATTTTTCTACACAAAATAGATCTAACAACAGAAATAACATCTCTGCATTATAAGGATTCTCTTTATACCACCATTTTGATTTTACAGGGCAGCGTTTTTGGCTTTTTTTCTATTTTGGAAAAGGGATTCTGAGTGAATTTGGTGAAAATAGACAAACTGTTTATTATTATGTCAGTAGCAGAAAGAGAGAATGGCAATACCATGGGACTTCAATTAAAAAAGAATCATCTTACTGAGGTGGAAATATGTGAAAGATAATCAAAGAGAAGAGTACATGTTGACAAGCTCCAAATGAAGATAAAATACCCTGGACAAAGTGAATTTAAACAGTGATCTAGGGCCAGGTTTCAAAGCAATAGTCAATAGTGGAACTCTTAAGATAGATGGGGCTGCCCAACTTTGTGCATGGACTAAGAGTCTGACAAAACAACGTTTGGAATACATATTTCAGAATCACGAGCAGCTTTTATATATCGGACATTCCTAAGGCTATGTTTAGGAATGATTCCTACTTAAAATCATCCTGTAAGTCTATCAACAGCTAATCATCTTGAACTGGGGCTCAACCTTCAGGCTAAAATAATTGGCTTTCATCTCTTAATCAAATGATAAACCATTTGTAGGTAAACAGAATGCAAATGTACCCAGGTATCCACCAGAGCTTATGAACATGGAACATGTAGAAGATGGAATCAAATAATGCTGTTGCCAGGATTAATAAAAGATGGAACTATCAATACATTAGTTCTTTTCCCAGCTTTCCTTCAAGGGCACTAAAGCTAAATAAGATGATTTAGGTGTTAAGTAACCTGAGTAGTACAAACTTACCTTGTTTCAAAAAGATGGTAATGCTGCCATATCTAAGGAATCCTAGGCTACCATTAGGCATCTTATTCCTTGTGTCTCAGTTATTTAACAATTCCAGCAAAACCCCTCTCTTTTCTCACTAAACAATAGTGTTGAATAAAGAACATTTGGGATGCCCATGTTTAAATAATTTGTAGAAAAAAGTATGAGCAATCCTATGTAAAGTATGTATTATACTAAACTCAATAAAGTTTGATTTTAGGTAGACCTGTCTTGAATTGCATGCAAAATAAATGTTGTATGTACCCAGTTCTAACTAATGGCTTTTTTGAGTTCCAAAAAAATAAAAAAATAAATAAAAGTGAATCTTGGAAGTGTGAAGTGTGGGTCAGCAGTGTCCTAAAAACATTAAATTATTATTGTCTTGTTTCTCTGGAAATTTGTGGGAACTGAATGGCTCATTCTTTTTTTCCTGTCTTCTTGGCTTTTCTAATAAATTTTACTGTTTGTGTCCGTTGAATCATCCAGAATGCCTAAATTAGAAAAATGATCACTCACTCATACCTCCTTTCATCCAAGGCCTTATCTCTAATACCCTTATTCTCCCCCCCCAAATCATGCTAAATGTCAGAAGAACGTATGAAGTCCAACTATTCTATTCTATTCTATTCTATTCTATTCTATTCTATTCTATTCTATTCTATTCTATTCTATTCTATTCTATTCTATTCTATTCTATTCTATTCTATTCTATTCTATTCTATTCTATTCTATTCTATTCTAGATTGGTGCAGTAAACCTAACCACTTCTCCTAAAATCTGAACAAAGATGGCAACAGCAGGATACAGAACGAAAAAGTAGTCCAATATAAAAACAGTGAAGGGAGAGCAGGCTGATACACCCCTCCCTTGAACCCTGAACTGGGAGATAATCTGAGATGAGGTAAAAAGCCTGAAAGGAACCAGCTGCGGGTCTGTTTGCACTGTATGTTGTAATGTGCAACCAGTTCTGCAGAATTCATAGAAGGATTATGAGAATCAGTGAGCTTGATTCAAGCAGCTTAGTTTCTAATACATAGTCAGTGAGATTATACTTGATATGTGAGAAATGGAAAGAAAAATCAACAAATGTCAGTTTCATGGGAATAGCGTGTTATTAAATTAGTAACTTTTGTAGTACTTTTTAAAATATATATATATATCCAGAATCTGGCTTTTCAATAGCATGGGCACAACCCATACCAGAAAAACAGAGGATGTTTTGTGAGCCAAATTCTGCACTTAGATATAGGCCTGAATGTTGACAAGAGAAAGAAAAGAACATTAGCATAATGGGAAGCAGATACCTTTCTGCTGCTCAGAGCTCTCAGTTTTCAGAACACAATATATTTTAAAGTTAACTCTGAGTTCATGTTTAATTTGAACATGCTTTGTCCTTAGCACCCAATGGTGAGCACATCAATTGGCTGAAAATAATCCTATCACTTGCTTCGGGGAAAAAGAGCCACAGTATGTTCTTGTCTAATGGGAGATTTAGGTTGGCTACTGACACAATAGAATGTTTATAAAGCAAACAGGATGTGGATGTTGGCCATGTAACTTAAAATTTGCAAGATATGTTCACCAAAAAATTACATATTCTCTGGACCCATCTTTTTTAGATGGGCATGCTCAGAAGAAATATGTAACATGGACGCCTGGGTTGACTTAGATATTGAAATGCCAATTTTTAATTGTTGATATTGTTTAGTTACAAACCTAAGCTAGTACTCACAACTGTGACTTTATGAAGTTAAACTTTGAATGATATAAAACACGGGTGTCAAACTCTCCACGTCATGTGACGTGTTGCGATGTATCACAACTTTTTTTGCATTGCCAGAGTTGGGGTGGGCACGGCCTCTGCATGATGTAAACGGCTAACAGGCTGGCAGTTTGACACCCTGATGTAAAAGAATTAAACACCCACAATAAACAAACATTGTATTTTAGCAGTTTCTTGGGATATGATTATTTATAGATTCTGAATCTATTTTTGAAATAAATAGAAATAGGGCAGAAATTATCAGCCCTTAGTAGTGGAGATAAAATGTTATTTTATGTACAAAGCAACAATTTGAATTTGAATCTTTATTATCAGTGTGAGCAGATGCACTCCTGAGAACAAAATAACACCTGAGCACACACAAAGATGGGAAGATAGATTCTGTTTTTGTTTCTCTTTACAACACTTTCTGAAGCACCTTTATTGCTAAAGGAAAATGAGATAGATTTGTGCAACTAATCTTTTTCAATTGTCAGCATAGCAGCTTGAGTAAAACATATCTAAGAGAACTTGTTCTTCCGATGAGCTTTGAACAAGATTGTCTTCTTAATGTTTCTTGCAATATTGACAACATGTGGTGACCTACCCACAACACAGATATCCCTTGCTTTGTGATTTTAGAAGACAGGGGTTAAGTCAGCCAAATGTTGAGCCTTCAGCATCTGTTTTGCTTTAATTTTGAAAATCATGTTTTAATTGGACAGCATTTCTATTCTGGTAGAGGTCTCAAATTTTTTTCACAATTCAAGTATGACCCCCTCCTTCCAATCCCCATTTCTATTCAGCATAATACTTTCTGGCACTCAGAATCATTTAATTTGAACTTTTACACAAATTGAAACACCTGCTGTGATACCAAATGAATTCTTGATTTCAAATGCCAAGAGAGAAGTCAACAATGATGGACTGCTGGCGACTGGCTAAGAAATACAATAGAATGGTGTGTATTAAACTTGTTTAACTGTTGATTTAATGAGGTGAATCCTGCAACCACATGTATATTGACAATGGCTTGAACATTGCATAGATGTTAAAGAACATGTTGGCTCATTTTCTTCTGAAACTGAAGACTTTGTTTATCATACTACTGATATTTATGGTGGCTAGAGAAAGAGAGAAAGGTAACACAAAGTTCTAAAATAATGTCCTAATAGCAAACACATGTTTTTAATATGTAGCTGTAAATGAGGACTTTATGTAAGAACAGCTACCTTGGTGTGAATTTATGCAAATCAACACAATAGTGTTTAGAACTGGGACAATCATTTTGCATCATTTGGGCTGTAAGGAATCAAGGGGTTTATTTCTTATGCTTTTTCTTGACCTGTATTTTTCTACCCTTGAGTTGGAAGAAAGGTATGCCAGGAAACTTTGCTAGCTTAGCTTTCTTCTGGTTTAGTTATAAGGCTGTGGGTGAATGTTCTCTTTACAGTTTTAATGGGGGACATCTTTAGGGCAGCAACTGGGAATCCTTCTGGCTATGTTTCTCCTCTCACTCAACATCATTGAGCAACTAGTAAATAGACCATCAAACTGCTCTCTTTAATATATGATGGGATGGTCTTGGGTGACCATGCATGGATGTTGTTTATTCATCTTTCAACTTTTCAAAGTAACATATTGTTGGTGCAGAAATTATCTACATTAACTGATGTCCCAGTTTGTCAAGTGCTCTGTCAGCTGAAAAAGTACGCGAGACAGCTGGCTAACGAAAAATGTTTATTGTCAGAACCGGGTGAGGAACAGTCTCGCAAATGCATCTATTTATACTCCCAGCTGGCCGGCAGGCGACCAATCAGGGCTGTGCCAGTTTCCCGCTCGTCCGGGCGGACCAATCGGCGATGGTGAGCTTTGACAGCCTGGAGCTGTCAAACTGTTTCGCGCTTGCGCAGTATCCGGTGGTTTTGACAGCCGAGAGCTGTCAAGCGGTTGCGCTTGCGCAGTGGCTTCCGGCAGGTTTTGACAGCTGTCAAAAGCTGCTGATGGGTTTACCTCATAACTTTACAAGTGAACACAATCATTAAACATAACGTGTGAATACACAACACCCCTTACCCCTCCCCCAAACTGGTGTGGAAATTCTTCCGGTTATTTTTCAGCTGGGTGCCCCATTCATAGTCCTTTAAGTAGGCCGGGGATTTCCTGGCTCTTTCCGAGTGCCGGAGGGGCATTGCTCCTGTAGGCTCTGCTTTCACGGGTTCGTGAAGTGATAATTCTGGACTAGTGTCTGGTCCAAGAGCTTCGAGGGCCCCTTCGTAAGAAGTGCTGGGTGGGGTGTGTGTGCTTGTTTCAGGAGTGGTGCGACGCATTGAGTTTTCCCCGCTACCCCTTTCCCCCAAGTTTTGCGGGCTGCGTTGTCGCAATTGATTGATGTGACGGCGTAGGTGGCAGTCATTTCCGGCATCAATTATGTATGACAAGGGTCCAGTCTGTTCAATTACAACCCCCGGAATCCATTTGTTCCCTCCCCCGTAGTTTTTTGCCCAGATGGCTTGACCATTAGACAGAGTTCTCTGATGAATGGGTTGGTCTGGTTCAGCAGTGGTTCTGTCTGGGTGTAATCTATCAAGTCTGGTCATAAGTCATCTCCCCCAACGTAACTTGGCCGGTGACTTCCCGGTGGTTGTGCAAGGGGTTGTGTGTTGTGCCAGTAAGAATTGCGCTAACCTGCGGTGCCAGTTCCCTGTGATGATTTTCCACAGTGCCTCCTTGGTGGACTTTACCATAACCTCAGCCAAGCCATTCGATGAGGGGTGGAACGGAGCCAACGTGGCATGTCTAATACAGTTCTACGTGGTGAAAGTCTGGAATTCACGGGAAGTAAATTGGGGGCCGTTATTGGAGACTAAGACATCAGGCAGTCCGTGTGTGGCAAAAAGCCCCCTTAGTACCTGTACCGTGGCAGCCGTAGTCATGCTACTAACTGGCACAACCTCCAGCCACCTGGAGTAGCTATCCACTACAATTAAAAACACCTGTCCTTGAAAGGGTCCCGCAAAGTCTAAGTGTATCCGGGACCAGGGGTTTTTTGTTGTCTCCCATTTGTGGACGGGGGCTTGCGGTTGTGCAGCCCTGTCAACCTGGCAGGGGTAGCAGCCGGCTACGTAAGCCTTGATTTCTTTATCTATGCCCGGCCACCAGACGTAGCTTCTTGCTAACGCCTTCATTTTAACTGTCCCCGGATGCCCATCATGCAATGTTTCCAAAACCTTGGGTCTATGTTTTTCAGGGATTACTACTCTATTTCCCCACAGTATGCACCCCAGGTGGGACGACAGTTCCATTTTCCTCGAGAAATATGCTTGGAATTCGGGACCAGGGGATTTGGATTGCCACCCCGAGGTGATGCAATTAAGAATTCTTCCAAGGGTCCTATCAGAAGTTGTAGCAGCCGCAATGTCTTTAACAGAAAGGGGGCATTCTGGTAGCTCTGAAATTGCTAGGATATTTCCAGCTGGAGCGGGGTCAGGGTCTATTATAGGCAGGGGGAGTCTACTAAATCCATCAGCATGCCCCATTTCCTTTCCTGGCTTGTGGATCAATTTGAAGGAATAAGCAGATAGAAAGGTAGACCATCTAAGAATGCGGGGGGATAGAATTTGGGGCGTCTGCTTATCCCATGTGAAAATTCCCAGTAATGGTTTGTGGTCAGTGAAAATGGTGAATTGCTGGCCATATAGGTAGTCGTGAAATTTTTTCACGCCGGCAACTATCGCTAAAGCCTCCTTGTCAATTTGAGCGTAATTGCGTAATTGGTTTGGAAAGCGTTCTGGAGTAAAATGCTATTGCCAATTGGGTTCCATTCTGAGTTAAATCACTTAGGACTGCCCCGATTCCGTAAGGTGAAGCATCGCATGCTAAACATAGGGGCATGTCCTCTCTGTAGAGTGTTACAGTGGAATTACTGGTGAGCAAGTTCTTAAGGAGCCGGAAGCTAGAGTCATGCTGAGGGGACCAGGACCATGGGGTACCCTTGTCAAGAAGTCTGTGCAGGGGTTCAGCGATGGTTGCCTTGTGGGGCAAGAAGGCATGATAAAAATTTAGTAGCCCCAGAAAGGCTTGTAACTCCTGTTTGTTTTTTGGAGTGGGTACAGTTTTGATGGCTTTGATTTTTGAGTCAGTGGGGTGAATTCCCCATGAGTCAATTTTGTATCCCAAAAACTCTGTTGATGGTACCCCAATAGAGCATTTATCCCTTTTTAGTTTCAGTCCAGCTGCCCTGAACCTGCTTAGAACTTCCCACAATTTGTTTGCCAAGTCCCCTTCAGATTCTCCTGCAATAAGTACATCGTCGAAGTAAGGGCAGACCCCAGGGATTCCCTTAAGGGTTTTTTCCATAATTTCCTGGGAAATTCCTGGGGCTGCGGATATGCCAAATTGTAAACAATGTACTTTGAAGGCTCCACGATGTGTGACGATGGTCTGTGCATTTGCAGTGCCCGGGGTGATAGGTAGTTGTAAATATGCCTGCGCCAAATCCAATTTTGCAAAAATGGCGCCGGACCTAATGGCTGCGAGGACATCTTTTACTGCTGGGATGGGGTAAACGTGCGAATTCAACGCTCAGTTCAGGGTGGCCTTATAGTCAGCGCAAATTCTTATTTGGCTGTTCGATTTAATTGGGGTTACGATTGGTGTTTCCCATTCCCCCCCTTCGACTGGTTCTAAAACTCCAAGATTAACGAGTCGGTCCAGTTCGTTCTCAATTTTATTTTTGAGCGCGAACGGAACTCTCCTAGCTTTAATTCTTATGGGCAATACTTCGGGGTTTAATTTTAGTGATACAGGGGGGCCTGTATATTTCCCTAGCGAGCCATCAAAGACGTCTGTGAACTGCTGGCAGACAGCTTCAAGGCTTGTGGACTGGGTTGTGTTAACTCCTGTTAACGCGATTCCTAATGCTTCGAACCAGTCAAGACCTAGCAGACTGGTCCGGTTTTCCTGCATTACTAAAATCGTGAGGAGTCCCCTGAACTGCTTAAATTCCACCGGAATCTTGGCTTTCCCCTTGAGTACGATTGGGGTTTTTTGGAAGTCGGCAAGGTGTAAGCTGGTGGTCTGTAGGGAAATTTGCTGCCGGCTGCAGCTGCAAATGCTTTTATAAGTCTTCCACGAAATGAGGGAGACCGAGGATCCCGAATCGACTTCCATTACACAGGGAACCCCGTGTAGCAGGACATTTATCTTAACCTTTGGCTTTAACACTAGATGGACTGCTCCCACCCCCTTATTCCTACCTACAGCTAGTACTAGGGACCTAGGGGGCTTTTTCCCATTGGACGTGGTCGGACTCGTACCTGCGGATGTCACCTCCAATTCGTGCAGGTTCTCCCGGTTCTGGCTACGGCATACAGCTCTGAGGTGTCCAGTTTTGCCACAGCCGTGGCATTTGGCACTGCAGAAACGGCAGGATGCTCTTGGGTGGTTTCCCCCACAGCTGGCACATTTGGCTCGGATGCCTTGCTGACTAGTGCTTTTGTTGTTTGGAGGACCCCCTCGGTTGTCGCGTTGGATCTTTAGCTTTTTGAACCTTCGTTGGATGGCGTCTATATCGGTGGAGACGTCATTCTCTTCGCTGTCACTGGGGGCGATGTCCTCCTGGTGCACGGACCCATATGGTACGCTGTCCAGTGGTCCGGGTTTCTCGCTGTGGCTGTCTTCATAAGCCATGACTTCCATGGAGACTTCGGCCAAGGTCAAGGTGGGTTTAGCGATCAGCTTCTTCCGTAGGCACTCGTCCTTCAGCCCGATGACTACCTGGTCGCGGATCCGGTCCTCCAAATCTGGGAACTGGCATCGGCGTGCGGCATGCCTGACCCTTGCTATGAAGTCGGTGGTGGATTCTTCGGGGAGTTGGTAGTGCCGCACAAAGTTTACGCGCCAGAATAGTTCTGATTTGGTTGGCATGAAATGCTTACTCAGTCCTTCCGTGAGTTCAGCATACGGAATGGTGGCGATGGGCTCTGGGCTGAAAAGTCCTACGACCACATCGTACACGGCTGGTCCGCTGAGGCAAAGGAGCACTGCTGCCTTGGCCCGGTCATCTGTGATCTTATTGACCAGCAGGAACCCTTCTACCTGGCCCCAATGCGACTCCCAGCACTCAGGGTGGCGAATGTTGAACTCGCAGATGTGGCCGAGGTTGACCATACTGTCCCGGTTGTGGGTACTGCTTCGCGGGCGTTGAGGAAGTTGTACTTCCCGCCGGTGACTTCAGCTGTGACTAGCTCTGAGCCGTGGAAAAAAAATCTCTTCTTTCCCTCGGCTAGTGACTTCAGCTATGCGAAGCAGTAGATCCCACCTTCGTCGCCAGTGCTCTGTCAGCTGAAAAAGTACGCGAGACAGCTGGCTAACGAAAAACATTTATTGTCAGAACCGGGTGAGGAACAGTCTCGCAAATGCCTCTATTTATACCCCCAGCTGGCCGGCAGGCGACCAATCAGGGCTGTGCCAGTTTCCCACTCGTCCAGGCAGACCAATTGGCGATGGTGAGCTTTGACAGCCCGGAGCTGTCAAACTGTTTCACGCTTACACAGTATCCGGTGGTTTTGACAGCTGAGAGCTGTCAAGCGGTTGCGCTTGCGCAGTGGCTTCTGGCAGCTTTTGACAGCTGTCAAAAGCTGCCAATGGGAAAACCTCATAACTTTACAAGTGAACACAATCATTAAACATAACGTGTGAATACACAACATCAAGCCTATCAATTTGGTTTATCTCAGACATAGGTTTAGGAGCCTTTCAGGAGATTGAGTGAAGGATAGGTCACCAATTCTCTGAAGGGATCAGAAGATGCATCCACCATTTTTCCTCCCACTTCACCCTGCACAATCCAGTATATCTGTGCCATTTGACTTGGTTTTTTAAAGGGGGAAACAGAGAGGTCGCTTGTTACTTTTTCTCTCAACACTCACATGCTCCAAATCAATGTGTATTTGAGAAAATGTTGGTGCTAGCAGTGAGTAGTAATGGCTGGCAGCACCTAGAATTAGCCATGGAGTACATAGAATGGCACTGAAATAAGGAGATTATATACTGCCTTGACACCTTAGGAAATATAACAGTGTAGAAACAAACAAACAAACAGACAGACAAACAAATAATAATCATCTCTCACTCCCTGTAACCCAAACAATAAAACATATGGCCCTTGGAAAACCCTTTTCAACACAAGCAGTGGCAAAACTCGAACATGCTCCTTGATGATAGAACTACAGTGCTATTAAATCTTTGCTCTTTTTCCTTGTTTAAATTGGCTGAAAGGTCAGTTTTCTTTCTTTTTTAAAAGAAGTCAGGTCTAGCTCCCTTTCAGAAGATAGCTAAACAAATGTTTCCTAGCAGTTGTCCCAAAGGTGCTTTTCAAAAGGCAACTAGACTTTCTTTGTCCAGTTGCAAAATAAGTCCAATTGCCTTTCAAAAAAGCCTCTTTGGGATAACCATGACCTGGATAACTGAGAATCTCCACAGACTTCCCAAATGGTTCTAAAGAAGAATGTAGAATACCAGTTGGGCATTACATACAGTAGGCAGCTGCTCAAGTCAAAGGCATGGAAGGCCACGAGCACCATAGCCTCAACAGCCTAAAATGGCCAACAGCTATTGGGCACTGTTTCAGCAAGGCCTGTTGCTCTAACTTCTATATGAGCAGAAGAGGACCAGTAAGTAGAGAAATTAGGGTCCTCCATTGAAAGAAGTCTGTGAATGGGAGGCACTGCAAAAAAATCAGGAGAAACCACAACATTAATAACAAAAGGAAGAGCAGTGAGAAGGAAAAGATGATTTAATCTTTCTTTGCTATCTACAGCTCTGGAGGATGACAAAACAAGGAAGATTGTAGCACTGTAATCAAAGACCTAGCCTCCTTTCGTATGTGCTTCAGTATGGTCCACACACAGGAAAAAGCACGGATTTGAACAAATGGCATAATTCCATCTTTCATGTTTTAAACACACCTCCCCTCTGGAGCTGCTGGCTGTGGTTCTTCTCTGACTGATTCAGATATCGATGTTCCCAGAAGAGGATCCTGGGCTAGAGGGGGCTTGAAACTCTAAAAAAAAATGTAAAAAGTGGATTGGTTCTGCATTCTTTTTATTAAAACAAGTGCAGTGGTAGAATTTCATTGGGAACTTCACTTCACTGGCTGCCATGAAATTCCTCTTCTAGCTCTTTGGGATGTACTAGGATCTGTACGACAGTCTCTTATCCTTACTGTTGGCTTGTGAGGGATGTAATGTACTGTCTTGGTTCTTTTCATTCCTTGTTCTCACCAGCATTGGAGGCTCCTGCCTGCAGATGGAGAGCAGGAAAATGCAGCCAGAGAATTCCCAGATATTTTTCTTGCTGTGCCAGATAGAAATATGTTGTAAGTATATTAATGCTGCTATTTCTAATGGTATTTTTGTTATTATTATTATTATCATGCAGCAGGGAAGTGAGATTTTAAAATGATCCTTTCCCTTTCCTTTCCTTTCCTTTCCTTTCCTTTCCTTTCCTTTCCTTTCCTTTCCTTTCCTTTCCTTTCCTTTCCTTTCCTTTCCTTTCCTTTCCTTTCCTTTCCTTTCCTCCCCTCCCCTTCCCCTTCCCCTTCCCCTTCCCCTTCCCCTTTTCTTTGACTAGCTTAATATTATTTATACACACACCATTAGGTCAAAATTCCCATTTGCACCAGGGAATGCTTATGTAGTAATGACCCCTTCCCCTTCCCATTAGATTTCTAGGACTTCCAGCTGAAACAGACCTCTTCATAGTATGAAGCCAGATAGCAAACACCAGTGAACACCCCTACCTGTAGAATGGGCTGTATCAAGGAAGTTTCCTTGTTTGGTATTCCAGAAATAAGTGAACATTTTAAACTAGATATGATGCTCCTTGGTATAGATAATTTCAAACCCAGCTCCTCTACCACTGAAAAAACAAAACAGAAACAAAAACCCAGTACTGCCAAAATCATAAGGCAGAGAAGGGTGGTTTAAGTATCACTTTCAAGAGCTCCTTTTTTATTTAATTGGGGGGAAAAATACTAACTACTATCATAAATAGCCAAGGACAAGGGTGATATTTTAGTCAGAACTGTGGTGTACCCACTTTACAACAGCTATGTGTACATGTATGCTTGTTTTCTTGCAGACATTTCATTATCCATACTAGGTAACATCATCAGTGCACTGATGATCATTACCTAGTTTGGGTAATGAAATATCTGCAAGGAAACAAGCAAGCTCAGAGAATACTCAGGACCCCTCATTTCAATCCTGAGCTACAGTATTTTCCTTTATTGTATTTAAATAACTGTATGAGGGTAAATTATGTGGCAAAAATCTGCTTTAATTTAGTCTCAATCTGTTGACTTTTTCATTAGAATGTAATTTTGAAATGGACCCTGCTTTGGAAGTTTTATACAAAAGGTCATATGAAAAATCTTCTAAAATAGTTAAATATGTTGGCTACAGAATTATATATTTTTAATTAGACTATCCAACCATTCCAAATTTCAATAAACTATTGGGCTTTTCAGAATTTTAGTTGGAATGTTCGTGTATATCAGAGAAAACCTCAATAAATGTTTTTCATTAATATAATGTTTAAAATCTCTTCTTAATCTGGACCATGAAGACCTTATGTTGCCTTCTCACATGGTCCATATGCATTCCAAGTGAATGTCATGAAAGACTTACATTCCAAGTGTTCTCTCTTTTGCTAAACTGCTACATCTTTATATAAATGCCACTTATAAATAAATTTCTCAGCACCTAACTATTCTTTGAAAGCGATACTACCCCTTAGGTTCAAACCCCTCCCCCCAATATAAAAGAGAAGCATTTAAACTTTTAAACTATTGCCTAGAGTATTTTTAAAGTGTTGTATATCCCATGGGCCAACCACACAGTAGTTGCAAGAACATTTCTGCACATCTTCTTCAGAGTTTTCTATAACTGGAATCTTAACATTTACTTACAGCAATTTTTCATTATTTTTGAAAAATGTCCTCCCTTTAGTGGCTGGAATCAATTGAAACCCAAGTTTCAACTTCTAACTGTAGCCATTGCCAAAATGTCTTTGGACCTCCCATTCCCATGAGATCACAAAAATTCAGAAGATGATAAGATAGCATGAAACTGTAAGCCAACATGGAGCTACTGAAGAAAGGAGATTAAATGTGCAGTGCATGGAAATAATAAGAATCATAGTATGCACAATGTCCTTGCACATGTAGAATTGCTTTTAACCTATTGAGATTGAGACCTTGATATGGGTAAGTATTGTGAGGCTCAGGAGTGCACAGAGAAGCCAAAACCTTGAAAGCCCCTGGTGTAACTCTTTAAAAATTAGATGAAAATTATGCTAACATGTTTTCCTGCTACTATATTACATAGACCAGTGGCTCCCAACCTTTTCTATATCCTGCACCCCTGGAACGCTTCTGATATATTCTCACACCCCTTACAAAACTTTGAAATAACAGCAACAAATTATACACATACAGTTATAATTTTGAAAACCCAAGTTTTCGCACCCCCTGGAATATCATCCCGCACCCCTGGTTGGGAACCCCTGACATAGACCTACTGGACAAGGTCATCTATTGGCATGGGGTCAACAGTAAAGAGATGATACTAAGCTTCATGGTTTGACTTGGTCTGAACAGATGATGTCATCAGATTTCTGCCCTGAAGTCTGTTAGGTCTGGATGGGATCTGTTACAGTCGGGATAGAAAGGAATAAATTTAGTCTTCATCCAATAAATGTGGAGTTCTGAAGTCATGCAGTTCCAGACAGATACCACTTTTCGATCTGGATGGGACCACCTCCCCTGTAAGGAACTAGTTTATAATTTATGGGCTCCTGCTGAACTCTATAAGCAAATGGCAGCTTGTTAGGAGGATCTTCTCACAGCTTCATTTTTTTTATTTTTTTTATTTTAAATCCATTTATATCCCGCCCTTCTCCGAAGACTCAGAGCAGCTTACAAGCTTAGCAGTAGCCTTCATTCTATGTATATGCCTGCTTATTAGGGCATATTGAGTGACCCTTTTTGGAATAGAAGGCTCTCCTTACATTCTCTCATGTCTGATTGGACTGTTATAATGTGCTTTACATAAGGCTGGCCTTGAAGTACATTAAAAAAACAGTTAACTAGTCCAAAATATGGCAATTTAGGTAGTTACGGGTGCCTCCTACTTTGCTAATATAATACTAGTACTTTGAAAGTTGCACTGATTGTCAAAACTGCTTGCCACTATAACTCCTTTCATGGCTAATACATCTTGTAAATTAAATATAACAGATACTCAAAATGGATTGTACATGATGCAGAACTAGCTATTTTGTAGCTTAAAAATGATTTTCAGGTTATTTTGGTGTACTCATGAGAATATCCTATAATTTCTTCTTTTAATATTATGGTTCATTGTTTCTAAGGATAATATTGTTAGATATTCAAAATAACTGGTTTTTAAAAAAGAACAGATTTTAAATTTGGCAATTTGTGCTTTTTTCATGGATTTACCAAGTAGAACAAATAGCAAAAGACAGAATAGAATAAAAAAAAATTCTGTAATTTATTTTGAATTGAAGTGTCACTAGAATTTTTTCCAGATTATCTTTCTCACACACAAACATGTTGTAACAGCATTAGGATAGTAGTTGACAAACTATTGTTTTTAGAGTTTTGGGAGTCAGAAATAAATTATCCAGAGATTTTTAGTAAATGTGTCTATCCCACTTAGGATAAAGCATCATAAATTACAAAAATGATAATAGAATTAGAGAATCCTTGTTAAAAATTTAACTAGTATGCCTTAACATCAGAGAGTTTGGTTTTTTTTTTTTTTGAGTCTAAAGCAAAAATAAAGCTGTTTTGTTATTATTAGTAAATGACATCACCATTTTTATTCTCTCATAGTAAGAATACCAACTTGTACTTTAAAATTTCTCAAAGGAGACTGTAGAATCCAAATTGAAGTTCAATAATTTTAAATTTAGTTTAAATTTTAGATAGTTTACATGGCTATGCCCTGAGTTTTTTGGATTGGATATAAATGTAATGCAGCATTGGAACATCTTATCATAATGGACTCAGTTTTTCTGTTTCTTACTATCATTTACTATGGATAAGGAAGGAAAAGTCCTAAAAAAGATAAACTACATATCACTGCATATTGTTTTTTTCTAGGACACGGGTGTGAAACTTGACATCAAACCCGTGAACCAACACCACACCGGAAGTGGTTCCATAGAAAATCCCGTCAAATGTGAAGATACCAAAGGAATACTCCTAGTGAAGTTTATGGAGCGTGGTTCGACCATCAATTCAGAAATCTACTGTAAAACGTTAAGAAAACTCAGACAAACCATCCAAAACAAGTATCAGGGCATGCTGACTTCCGGTGTGGTGTTGGTTCATGATAATGCTCACCTGCACACTGCTAGATGCACCCAAGACCTTTTGAAGCAGATCCGTTGGGATGTTTTTGATCACACCCGCCCCAGCCAGATTTGGTGCTGAGTGACTACTACTAAGGAATTTCAAACCTTGTAAGACATTATGACAACTGCCTCAATTTGAATGGCGATTATGTCGCAAAGTAATGTAATGTTGAGGTTTTCTAATGTGTATAATAAAAGTTCTGCATCTGCGAGTGTCTGTCATTGATAACCAAATGGAGGCTTATTTCTGAATTGCCCTCATACTTCATGTTCTCTTCCCAATACATTTTGTCCATCAATTATTGACAGGACTTGACATCTGGTTCAATCAGATATAAGAAAGACCTATAAAGCATCTTATTCTTTATGATGAGATATACATGTGTGATATCCATTGTAATATATCAAAGGAACCTTGAAAAATAATAACAATATCCAGTTTGCCTGTCTCCCTGCCACCCATGCATCCATCCATCTAACCATCCATCCATCCGATTTGTATAGCTGCCCATCTCAAAATATGACTCAGATGGTTCAATGCATTATGCATAGTTCGTTCCATCCTAAATGTCACATATTTGGCAGCAATATGTGTTTATATTTCCCATGTGTAAAGTGCAAACATCTTCACTGAACCTCCACTCCCCATTTCTACAAAGCTTGTAGCTGATATTATTGAAGAAGCAATATCTCATTTGCAAATACATTTATTTGTTTCTTTATTATCAAATTCAGACACCTCTCTTCTCATTCTCAGAGTGGCTGAAAGTTGGTGGTACAACTCTCAGTCCATGTACAGTATGTGTATTTATTGCTAGTAGAGTCTTCAATAGGGTACTGACTTTCTCAGATCCATGTAGTAAGTTTCATCACTGAGTAAGCTCCAAAAAGCACTTTTTTACTCTGGATTCTAACCACATTTAATTTACTTGCACATGAGAATTGGAAAAAATATATAGGTGGGGATGTGAAGCGTTCTTGCGTCTTGCCTATTTAGGTCAGACAATGACCATTCGTTGGCATCCTGTCTTTCACA
Organism: Vipera berus; assembly: GCF_964194415.1. Taxonomy (NCBI): domain Eukaryota; kingdom Metazoa; phylum Chordata; class Lepidosauria; order Squamata; family Viperidae; genus Vipera; species Vipera berus. The sequence goes on from NC_138203.1 coordinate 251,435,940, forward strand.
TAGAAGCATATGATTGAGTCCTTTACAACAGTGTGAACCAAAATAAAGCACACAAAAATGCAAAACAGGCAACTATTTTGACTGCATTCTCTGACTTGCAACATAACACTCGCCTTTTATTATTTTATCTTGAATAGTCAAGGGGTGACTAAATGGTTGCAGGTGGTGATGAAAATAAAAGCCATCCATCATTATTTATTAGACATAAAAAGATACACAATAATGTAATTTAATCTCAGAGCAGACAATTATTTCCACATATTGATAATACAATGTGAAAACTGTCATGAATCCTAATATGACGTTTGCCTTTATTGGTGGACCACGAGTAGCTATGCAAATAATGAAATTGTATCAAAAAAGAGAAGAAAGGCAATTATTTGCATATACCAATATTATCAGAGAGAGAGAGGGGAGAATACTCATTGTTACACACTTCTGCAAAAAAAAAAAAGTAATCACAGTTTTATGCATTACCTTTCTGGTGTCAGAAAAATGTGACAGTTGATTTTTCACTTCCTAAACATTTCATTAATTCCTGTATCATTAAAGTACTTCAAGAACTATGTAAAAAGGAAAGCTATGTCTGTGGATTTTTAACTGTAAACTATTGGCTCCCAATTAACTAAAACTCTGGAATTCATAAATAGAAAATCTGGTAGATTTTGGAGATGGCTTTCTTGTTTTTTTTGAATGCTGAAATATAAATTCCTTCTAAATTCCCCTCTAAGAAGGAGACATTCCAAATGGTAAAGTTCTCCTACACCATTTTTTTAGCTTCACCACAGGCTAAGAACACTCTTGGCAAGTAGCAAAACACAGTTTTCATTTTTAAAATCTGAATCAGATAGTGGTCAGAGACTCTGCTCCTGGAATTCTTCACTTCTTCTGAAAAACAAAATGATTCCAAAAGTTTTCTTTGTTCCTGATGCATGAGGGTGAAGGAAATAGTAAAACTGTAGGAATTAAAATGTGGGTTTGAAGCAAAACAAAACTACATAATAAGAATGACATTATTTGTCAGGCACAAGAATTCAGGAGGCAGGATAGAGTTCAAAAGCATTACCAGCAGTGGTGGGATTCAGCCAGTTTGCACCAGTTTGGCAGAACCGCTAGCTAATTATTTGTTGCCCAGGCCCAGAATGGACTTCCAGAAGCAACATCCACACAGAGAACCGGTTGTTCACGTATCTGAATCCCACCACTGATTACGAGTATATTTCCTTTTTTTTTTTTTAAATTGAAAAGTTTTAACATACAGTTTATCTTTAACAGTCCCCCCTCCCCCTCCCCCCTCCCTCCCTCCCCCCCTCCCCCCCCCCCGACTTCCCAGAGCTAAATACAAGGTATAGAAAAAAACAACAATCATAAACAACCATATGCTAACAACCATAAACTCTAAAATCCATCACTCTCTAGCTTATACAGGATAATACAAACCTTAATGATATTAAATATATATAGAAAAGAAAAAAGAAAAAAAAAGGAAATAAAGAAAGAAAAAGCGAAGGAAGACTTATTCAAATGCTACATGAAACTTCTTAACCCTATATTTGTTCTGGATGTACTCAATCCATTTTCTCCATTCCATAATATAACGTTTTTGCGAGTGATCTTTCAAGTAAGCCGAAATCTTTGCCATCTCTGCCAGGTCGGAAACCTTTAAAGTCCATTCTTCTATAGTCGGCAATTCCTCTTTCTTCCAATATTGACCTATTAAAAGTCTTGCTGCCGTGTTTAAATTCAACATCAGCTTAGTGTCCACAACCGTAGCCTCTGTAATTATTCCCAACAAGAAGAGTTGCGGACAAAACTTTATCCTTTGCTTGAAAATCTTCTGCATATGCCACCAAATTTTTATCCAGAAGGCCTTAACCTTTTTACAAGTCCACCATACATGAAAATATGTTGCATCTTCATCACCACACCTCCAACATTTTGGTTGATAATTCGGATACATGCTTGCAAGCTTTTTAGGATCTAAATGCCATCTATAGAACATTTTATAAAAGTTCTCTCTTAGATTTTGAGCTTGTGTAAATTTTACATTCCTTGCCCAGATCTTTTCCCACGTATCCATTGTAATAACTTCTTGGATATTTTGGGCCCATTTTATCATGCAGTCTTTAACAAGTTCTGTTTCTGAGTCAATTTCTATCAATGCAAGATATATCCGTTTAATATGTGCTGGACCCTGTTTTCTGATTTGCTTTATCAGATTTTCATCAGTCTTTGTAAAACCATTTTTCTGATCTTCTTTCCACCTGGCCCGTAGCTGAGTATATTAAAACCAATTCTGAACAATCTTCTCATCTCGCAAGAGACTATATGGTTTCAAACACCAGATATTTCTTTCCAAGTTTAGAATCTCCTTATACGTAGTCACATCATGTTTGAAACCAGCATGTATATTTTCTATTGCGTGTTTTGGAATTGCCCACAATGGTATCTTGCAGTCTAGCTTATGTCTGTACTTCTTCCAAACTCTCAGCAATGCCTGTCTTAAAATATGCACTCTAAACACATTATCTACCTTCTTATCATACAACAAATATGCATGCCAACCAAACAACAAGTCGTGGCCCTCAAGATTTAATAATCTGTCTTGTGTCAAATTAATCCAATCACTTATACCTACTAACGCAGCAGCTTCATAATATAATTTAAGATTAGGCATTTTAAGACCACCTCTTTCACGAGTATCCTGCATAATCTTAAGTTTAACTCGTGGTCTTTTCCCTGCCCAAACAAATTTATTGATACCTCTCTGCCATTCCTCCAAGTTAGAATCTTTCTTAAGAATCGGTATCATTTGAAATAAAAACAAAAATTTAGGCAGGACATTCATTTTCACTGCTGCAATTCTTCCCAGTAAAGACAATTGCAATTTTTCCCAACTCTCCATTTCTTTTTGAATTTTTCCCCATAATTTTTCATAATTATTTTTATATAATTTTGTATTCGAGGGCGACAAAAGCACCCCCAAATATTTGACCCTTTTGACAATCTCAAATCCAGTTAACCCTTCTAGAAGGGCCTTTTGCGATGCTGTCATGTTTTTGGCCAAGATTTTAGTTTTTTGTACATTAACTTTAAATCCAGAAACCTTCCCATATTGCATTATTATCTCCATCAGGTCCACAACAGAGCTCTCCGGCTGGGTCACTGTAACAACCAGATCATCTGCAAACTCTCTCAATCTATAATCCTGATCTCTAATCCGTATACCCTTAATTCTTTCCGAATTTCGTATTTTTACCAATAATATCTCCAATGTTAACACAAATAATAAAGGCGATAGCGGGCACCCTTGCCTTGTACCCTTCTCAATACTACATACTTCTGACAAACTATTGTTAACTATTATTCGAGCTTTGCTTTTGATATAATGCCCTAATTGGTTGCAAAAATTTATCCCCAAAGTTCATTTTATCTAAAACTTTCATCAAAAATTGCCAATTCAATTGATCAAAAGCTTTTTCAGCATCTAAGAAAATTAGCGCCGCAGGGATCTGGTTGTTCCTTTCCAAAAATTCCAACACATCAACTATATGCCTCACGTTATTTTTCATTTGCCTACCACTAATAAACCCAGTTTGATCCCCATGAATCACCCGTTGCAGAACCCTCATCAGTCTATTAGCCAGCACCTTAGCAAATATCTTGTAGTCTGTATTTAATAGTGAAATCGTTCTATAGTTTTTTACTTGAGTAGCATCTTGGTCTTCCTTCGGGATCAGAGAGATGAAAGCAGTTCTCCAAGATGGAGGCACCTTTCCCCCTCTCTGGATTGTCTGGAACAATTGCTTTAACGGTTTAACCATCTCTAATTGTAAATTTTTGTAGTAAGCCGCAGTCAAACCATCTGTACCTGGCGCTTTATCGACCTTCAACTCCTTAATTGCTGTAAATATTTCTTCTTCTGTAATCAATTGATTAATCTCCTCTTTTTGTACTTGCGTAAGAACCGGGATGCTAGCATTCTCCAAATACTCATCAATATCTTTTTCATTAATCTTCTCCTTAGCATATAATTTAGAATAAAAATCCACAAAGGCTTCCTTAATAAAATCCTGTTGAAACACTACCTTCCCCTTATGTTCAATTTTGTCTATGTTAGAAGCCCTCTGCTTTTTCCTTAGTCTATAAGCCAGCCATCTACCTGGCTTATTAGCATTGCAAAAAGTATTATGCCTGGCAAACCTCAAGTTAGTTGCCACTTGATCAGCCATTAATTTATCAAATTGTCCTCTTAATAGCTTGATAGCCTCCTTAGTCTTCGCATCCAATGGATTCAAAATCAAGGCCTTCTCTTTTTCCTTAATTTCATTCTCCAATTCTTTCCTTCTAGCTTCCAAAGTACGTCTGTGTTTATTATTCATGTATATCAGCACCCCTCTCATATATGCCTTGCTAGCATCCCAAACCATGTCCATAGACGTATCCTTATTCATATTAATTTCAAAAAAATCCTTCATCCGTTGTTTACATTCTTCCACATTTTTCTGATTTCTAAACAAGTTCTCATTTACGCGCCACGAGCGCCTATCTCTATTGTCCTTATTGATCTCTAACCATACTGGACTATGGTCAGAAATAGCTCTTGCACAGATCTTTACCTTCTTAATCCTAGAAAAAAAGTCATTAGTCAGCAAAATGAAGTCAATCCTAGAAAAAGATTGATGTCTATCAGAAAAAAAAGTATAATCCTTTTCATGCAGGTGTGTGTCACGCCAAATGTCTCGCAATTCCAAATCGTCCTTCATTTCAAAAAAAGACTTAGGCAATCTGGCATGGCACGGAATACGCTTAAAAAAACCAGCCTTATCCATCTGTACGTCCAAAACGCCATTCCAATCCCCCATAAAAATAAACGATTTGTAATCCAACTGAGTAAGCTTTGTATGAAGTGAGCTAAAAAAGTCAGCCTGTTGTTGTTGTTGATTAGGAGCATACAGTCCAACTAAAAGCGTTTTTTTACCTTCTAACAACAAATCTATCATTACGTATCTTCCATGCTTATCTGCTTCAATTAAGTCCGCTGTTATAGCACTTTTAACATAAACAACCACTCCATTTTTCTTATTCATTGCAGAGGCAACAAATTGCGTACCCAATCTTGAATTCAGTAAAAACTTTTGGTCCATAGCCCTAATATGCGTTTCTTGCAAACATATAACATCAGTCTTAAATTGTTTTAAGTATTGAAAAACTTTCTTCCTCTTCTGAGGCGAATTTAGTCCATTAACATTCCAAGTTAAGAATTTAGTCGCCATTCTTGTCACCCCGAAGCTTCTGGAGCACCTCTCCAATGGCCCTATCTTCTTTGGGCCGCGCTCCTCCCACTGCCTCGCTGTAAGTACACTTTGAAAGTTCCATAAACTTCTGCTGGTCTTGTTCTTTTATTTGTTTTGCTCTTTTTAAAGCAGCACGCGTCACCCTTAGCTCTCCAGCATCAGCCAACAAAGTTGTAAATTGATCCCTTCCAGCACCATCCTCCTCTGTCTGACCATCTTCAGCCTCATGAGGTTTTTCTTCACCAGATCCCTTTGCCGCTTCCAAAAGTGATAGTGGGGTTGCTTTTAAAACATTGTTGTAGAAATCACGCGCCTGTGCCACAGTAACCAGGCGGTATCTTTTACCTTCATACATCGCCACCAGCCCAACTGGAATCTCCCATCTGAACCTTATATCACGTTGCTTAAGTTCCTGCACAATAAATGCAAAGTCCTTTCTTCTCCTTAAAATCTTTGGAGGGATTTCCTTTAGGACCAAAACTTCTTGGTCAGCAACCACTACTTTAGTATGGTAGGCAGCTTGAATAACTTCATCTCTGATTTCTCTCTTTGTAAAGTAAACCACCACATCTCTAGGTAACTTCCTCTGTCTGGCAATCCATGAGTTAACACGAAAAACTTTATCCATACATCCCTTTATTTCAGATGCTGGCTGACCCAATACTGCTTCCAGGGCTTCAGAAATCAGCTGCTTTAAATCTTCTTTAATATTTTCTTTTAAGCCTCTGATTCTAACAGCATACTGCATCTGATGAAACTGAACAAGGCTTAACTCTCTGTCCATTTTGTCTCTTAAGTCTTCATTCTCCAATACCTTTACTTCTAGTACAGCATTTTTTTGAGTCAAATCTTCCACTTTTTCTTCCAGACCTTGCACACATTCAGCCACACTTTCCACTGTAGACAAAATGTCTACCCTCATCGCACTAAATTTCTCTTCCATCCTCTCTTCTATTCTCTCCTCCATTTTTGCCAATTTATCACCCAATGTTACTAAAATGACCTGGTCATGTTTTTCAAGGGCATCTTGTAAATCCTTCAATGTCAATGCAGCAGGAGGAAGCAAGGTTTGCAACGATGTCTGTTGCACCGGAGAAGTTCCAGCACTCTGAAGAGTTTTTGAGGGAGGTTTGGCCGCCATCTTTTACTTTCACTTGTGACGCACTTTCACTTTAAGTTTAAAAAGTCCATTAAGCTCGAGAGTAAAAATAAAGATCCTCTTCACCTTTTCCTCTTGTACCGCTCTGCCTGCTCCTTTTATTCCAGGGTCTTTCCTTTTGGCAGGGGTGGTCGTAAACGCCTGGCTCTGCTCCAAGAAATCCGGAGCAGAGACGCTGACCAGCTGGGAGCAACCCAGGCTACGGGGGAGTTCGATCCTTCAGCCGCCTAAGCTTTAAACTCAGGCGGCCCCGGAGAACCCGACCCCTACCTGGGGCCTCACCCCCTCCTCTTCTCCCGAGGAAGGGGCTTCAAATTCACCCGAACAGCTGATCGGTGCTGTTTCGGGTGAAATCTACACAGCTGAGCCGCGGGCAGCCCAAAAAGGCTGTCTCCGGCGCTCCGCCGCCACCGGAAGTCCCTATTACGAGTATATTTCCTGCTACAAGATCTACTAATGGCCAAGGCAAATTGGCACCAGATAAGCGTCAGCGGATTTCAAGGGAAGCTGGACTTAGGTCTTTTACAGGGCCATAATGTCTCCAAATTGATGATGCATTTGACTCCACCCTTGGGATCAGCCCGATCATATCCTACATCATTGCCATTATGGTTTATATTCCCCAGATCTTTACCACTCACATGTGAGATTGCTGGAAAAATATTTGCAAGCGTGAGAAAGCCATATAAGAAGAAATATGTGGTCAGATCTCTTAAGGCTGTCTGTATGAATCCCTGTTTGCTTAGTAGTATTTTTTTAAATATAAAACACAAAATTCTATAGTGATTTCTAGGTCTGATTTTGAAGTGTGCAAGAATTGGAACTGTGTAACACAGATATGAGCTAGATGCATGTAGTCATATTATGGTTTTGTTTTGTTTTTAGAACTATGGATCAGTGTGTTCTAGTAAACCAGCTCTTTCTTCTTCAACATTTCAAATGTAAGTGTTGACTGCCTGGGTAGTATCTAATCCACACTGTCATATGCGATGTCATTAAAACCTCTAGTGCACAGACTACAGTGTGAATAAGTGGCTTAAATACAGCTAGAAATATATATGGTAGACAAGTTAAGAAAACCTACTTTAAAAGTAGAGTAGAGCTGATTTTTACTATACAGTTCCCAATTTTGCTCTTTGATGAAAGCGCAAGTATTTTAAAAACACAACAATACTATAATGAGCTCAGATAAATGTTTGGTCGGACTGTTTCAAGAAATGGAGAAAGATATTATGCTTCTGAAACCACATCTTTGTTGAGATTTATGGGAGGTGTACTTCCAACAGATCTGGAGAACAACAGTTTGAAGAAGGTTGTATTATTGGTCCTATTAAGAATATAATTTCTCTCTTGATCCTGTGTTCATTTATGATGAACAACTTCAAATCTTGAAAAAGATAAAATAAAAATGCAGGTTCATTTATCTATCCTATTGCAAGTGTACAAGGCATTTGGTCACTCATAATGAGGGCAGCAAAGGAACAACATTTGAGAAAAATATGGCTGGACCAATCAATTTGTCAGAATTTCCAGTACAAGAAGCTGCAGCATTAACTATTCAAGCTGTCTCATTCTTCCTAAACTGCCATATTCAGTCAATTCATAATCGCCAAAATGAATTAAGAAGATAGGAAAATGACAGCCAATCTACCATCATTCCTGATTGGACCAGACCAGCAATGAATGTTTCCCAAAAATGTTCCCTTCCCTTGACTTTTTAAGTACACTGTTTTCTTCACAGTGAAGCTATCCATAAACATACTTTTTAAAAAGTACATTTTGTTTACAGCTTTTGCTCCCAAACATGTCTTGCTCCCTAAAAGTTCTATTTAGGCCTGTTGAAAACTTATTTTTAATGGGAACTGATTTCATGAATCGCTATTCCTCATCTTTTATGGAAACTGAACTGAAATGGGTGAACCTCAGTTCAGTAATATTCTTTTGAAGGATCTGTCTTTCTTTGGTGGCTGGGTTTACTGTGAGAGAATATGGAGAAGAAAACATCATAGTTTAAATCATCACTGGAGCTGCTACTAGCTAAAGATGTAGATGTAGATTTTTCAGTTCTGGCTCATGATTTAGATTGGGTCTATCACCTCAGGGCCAAGTAGCAGATTTCCTTTCATTTCATGGCACAGCAGTGATCCAAACTGCCCCTCCCTGCCGCCATGACAGAAAGAAAAATAGCAGAATTCCAGCCATCAATTTTCCATTCCAACTGCTGTCTACTTTGGCCTGTGGAATCTGAAAACAATGAGATGCCTTGAATAGCTCCCTCCTACTTTTCTCATCTAACCAGCAAAAGATGAAGACCATTAACATTCACCAGCTTTGAGACAAGGAAAAATAATAATAATAACGGCAAAGATTGGACTTCAGCTCTGATTATTTTTATTAAAAGCATGTGTTGGGTGGAAACGCCACACTGCTGGAAGCATCTGATACTGTTGATCTCTCTAACCTTTAAAAAAGCAACTTTTCACCGTTAATAGAAAATGTTTTATTTGACTTCATTTTTAAGATGATCTGTTTTGCAAATGTGGAGGCAAAATAGAGAAATTGTGTAATTGTTTCCATAAAAGTTTAGGAGGTTGCACAACACTGTAGATGGAGATTCCCTCCCCTCGCTTTTCTCTTTTTCCCTCTCTTTTCTCAGGAGAAATATTATTAAAGTTAAACCCAGTTAAATTATGGCTCCTCAGCAGTGAGTATGTGACTTCTGATTGTGTCCCTAGTAGATATGTTAGGCAGGGACATAGAAACAGGCTAGATGTCTGTCTATTTTATCCCATTCTTCCCACTTTTCTTGAAGGGAAATCTCATCAGTATTCTTAAAGACTGCTATGTAAGCTGCATGTCTTATCATTAATAGTATATATTAATATTTTGAATATTTGTGCTTGTGTGTTTCTCTCTCTCTCTCTCTCTCTCTCTCTCTCTCTCTCTCTCTCTCTCTCTCTGTGTGTGTGTGTCTGTGTGTGTGTCTGTGTGTGTGTCTGTGTGTATGTTGAAATGGAGATTACATTCCTGTCTGATTCTTTTAATGACCTATATATCATGGGTCTTCAAACTCAGCCCTTTTATGACTCATGGACTTGAACTCCCAGAATTTCTCAGCCAGGCATGCTGGCTGAGGAATTCTGGGAGTTGAAGTCCATGAGTCATAAAAGGGCAGAGTTTGAAGACCCCTGACCTATATGGTACATAACCCGGTTTATTTCTATCTCATTTTGTTCTTAAGTGAAACTGAACTGGAGGTAAAAGAGAAAACTATAAACGTCTAAGCCAATCTCTTGATAGGCTTCCAAAATGACTAAAGTGAGTGCTTGTTCTTTGAGATAAATGGTGCCTTTCTTGAGATAAATGCCCAACCTTTTGGGTACAGTCATGACAATCCTTTATATAGAAACAGATCATGTTCCTTTCAATGAGACCAAAGAAAGGAACAACCTAGATCTAAGGAGAAATTTCCTGACAGTTAGAACAAATAATCAGTGGAACAACCTACCTCCAGAAGCTGTGAATGCTCCAATACTGGAAGTTTTTAAGAAGAAACTGGCCAGCCATTTGTCTGAAATGGTATAGGCTTTGGACTAGATGACCTGGGGTTGGACTAGATGACCTCCAAGGTCCCTTCCAACTGTTCTTCTTCTTGTTGTTGTTATTATTATTATTACCTATTTCCACGCACATGATCACTCTATATTGAACAGCTAATGTGTAATGGCATTAGGTGGTAGTAACAGATTTAAACATTTTAATCTCTCAAGGGTTTAGGACCACTGGCTTTGTGGCAAGTCTTTTATATTTTGCAATGATTCTATTATCGCTCCTCTGTAGCCACTATGAGTCTATGAGTAATATACAACAAGGCAAGGAAATGAAAACAGTAAAATAAAGTAACAGTTATTATACATATTAAAATGAGTGCTTGGGGTAAAAGGTACAAGAGAACAAAAAGGGTTTAACTGTCTTATGAAAAACAAGGAGGGAGAGAGCTACATATTTCTCAAGAGCATGACAGCCATTATAAAGAAGTCCCATGAACTTAATATGGAGGATGGACTATAAGTAGGATTTTCTGGAGCAATTAAATTAGGTTCCTGATGGGTCTAGATGACTTAGTCGGGTAATAACCAGCACTTTGCATTTGGTCTAGAAGCCTATTTGTAGCAATGGTAACCAGTTGTCCCATTAGAACTCTGGCTGATGCATTCTCAGAAGCATCAGTTAGCCTTTTTCTCTGTCTAAGCAGAGTCACAAATCTAGGAGGGCCCCAAGTAATGAACTAACCCCTTTGGAGGAATGTGTCTGTTTCTCATTGTGGCCAAGTAGATGCTGATGAAAAGGTCATGATGGGACCTTGACTAATAGCTGTCAATAGACTGTCAGTAGATTCCTCTAATTCCCTTTTAAAGGCGTCTAAATTAGCAGCATCACTATAGCTTCTAGCACTGAATTTCATCATTGAACTTTGTACTTCCTTTTTCATCCTCTCCCACTACTCACCTTCATCAGGCAACTCTAGATTTTATTATTATGAGAGGGAGGAATAGCTCTTTGTGTTACCATTTCCTAAGCATGCATTCTTTTATAAATGCCCCTCTATGAATAATAAATTAATTTCTCAGTGTTAACCTTTATTCACTGAGGAATTGCCTCATATTCTTGATGATCTTTCTTCACTTTTTCCAGCTCTGCAAAAACATTTGTTTTGAAATGCTCAAAATAGATAGCCTCGGGGTCCAACTCTTCAAATGGAGTTTTGGCTGGTGACTGCAGAAGACCTGAAGGCTCAGAAGCAGTTTTTCCTCTAATGGGATCCCTGGGAAATATAGTTTTCAGTTAAAGGGCAGTAGTGTGAAATTAGCTAGGAACCAGAAGCTGTGATTGCAGAACAAATCAAGATCAAAAGGCAAGCCAGAGGATGAGTTCAAGGAACAAGTAAAAAATAAAAATAAATCTGAATTAAAGGAAGAAGAAAGAAATCAGAATTCCAGACTAAAGAATAACTGTCATATTGTAGGATTATTTCTAAGAAGTAGCCAGCCAACGTAACATCATCAGTGCAGAAGCTTCAAGTAGTGTTTAACATTTATCTAGCACCAGCTGTGTGGTGTGACCATCTATAGGATCAGCGAGGTTGTTAATGATGAGATATGAGAGCCTTCTGTGCCCCTGCCCTGAATACACATTTAAGTGTGTCATTCCAAGACAGCCTATATCCTGCCAGGATTTTCCCCCTTAATTAAAGTTACACGAGTTATGAAATTCTTTCCTTTATATTAAGCACTTATTCCTGTGGAGAAATTTCTATTTGTTTTTATCTCATTTGAGCTTCGAGGTTAATCTTGGTTTAAGATTTTTGCTCACTGTGATGGCAAAGGCATTGTGCTCCATTCTGATCTTTGTAAGCATGGATGCGTGTGTGTGATTCCCTGTATCGTGCTGTGCCCAAATGCTACTGGCTGGGGGTATCCTCTGCATGCTACTCAGCCTCACAGACTTTATGAAGCACATGACTTAGTAAAGAGAGGGGCTTTTCCCCCACTCTTCTGAAAGGAAGACATCAGTTTTTCTGTTCAAAATTGAGAGAGAGAGAGAGAGAGAGAGAGAGAGACAGAGAGAGAGACAGAGAGAGAGACAGAGACAGAGAGAGAGAGACACTACAAATTCACAAAGGCAGACCTTAGAAGAATAATGAATAATGGCTTTAAAGCTAGTCAGAGTTTTGGGTTTGATGGTTTTCTTTTACTCGATGTTCTTTCAAAGTTACAAATCCATCCAGGCTTATATAAATATTAGGTTGCTAACTTCAAATTTGCTGTGCAGTGATGGTACACTCAGGCCTAATTTCTTCTTTCTTTTTACAGGATTCTTCTCAAACTGGACTTGGGGTGTGTGCACATAGATTAGAGAATATAACATACCCAATCTTTAGCAGACTCCTGGGATGTCATGCAAAGATGTTGTGGAAGCCATCTAAGCTGGGCAGAAGTATTCATTTCAGGGCATTTCTCAAAACTGCTAAACTTTACAAAGTTGCAAATTTTCTTCTGGCTCGGGTCCAAGTACAAGAGAATTCCTGGCTTTTCTTGTCATCCTTTTCATCTTTCAAAGTTATTTTTCCTCCAGATCCAATTTGCAGTGTTTCTCCTTTCTTTCCATTAGCGGCAACGTGAGAGAGGCAAAATGTTTATTTCTTTCCTCCCTCTACTTCGTCATGCCTCCCAATGAGGTTAGAGAGGACCATAGTTTTGTAAGACGTTCTTGCAGTTGCTCTTTGCATGCATGCTGTGATAATGCAGAGGACGAAAGAAAAGCCTTCCCTGCCGACTATTCTCTATTCTTTCATTACTCTTATTACTCCTGTTTTCTTTCCTGTCTGCATTTCACCCCCATACGTCTGCAGAGTTATAGGCCAGGGAAATGGAGTTCTAGCTGATTATAGTTTAGGGCACTGGAGGAACAAGGGAAATGCAGATTAAGAGACTCAAGGAGAAAGTAAGAGAGAATTTTAGCTAATTGAAATGAATTCAAGTCTCCAGGGTCAAATGGATTACATGCTAGGGTATTGAAAAAACTAGTGGAGATGAACACAGAGGCTCCTGGTAATCTGTAAGAAATCCTGGAGGATTACTGAGGTCCCAAAATGCTGGAAGAGACTCAACTAGAAGGGAGCAAATGCCATCCTTATCTTCAAAAAGGGGAAGAACAAGGACCTAGGAAATTATAGACTGCCAGCTTGAATCTATAATGGGCATTGGCAAAGTCCTCAAACAGATGATCAAGCAGCATGTTTGTGAGCACTTGGACAGGGATGCTATAATTCACAGGAGTCAGGGGTTTGTTACAAACAAATTGTGCCAGACTAACTTATCCCTCTTCCTTTGACAAAGTTACTAGCTTAGCAGATCATAGAAATGTCATAGATAAATATACCTGGATTTCACGGTGCCTTCAAGAGACGTTGTCCTGAACAAAATCAGCAAACACGGGGCAGTTTATACTACTCTTGGATAGCCTCAGTCGTCTAAGTGACTGCAACCATGGAATTTTCATTGATTTATTAATTCCATTTGGCTTGAAGGAAAGTACCAAGTAGAGTTCCATAGGAGTCTGCTTTGGGCTGTGTGCTGTTCATCATATTTATCACATCTGAAGTGGGATTTCAGAGGTGACCTAAAAAGTTTGCAGGTGACACAGCACTGAGACTGGTGGCAAATGGAAGAGAGGGGATTCAACAGGGCTTGATCAATAGACTGAAACGAACAGGGCGGAGTTTAACAGGGAGAAATACAGCGTACAGGTACTCCTTGTCTGTCAACAGTTTATTTAATGACCATTCAAAGTTGCAATGGCACTAAAAAGTGACTTATGATTATTTTTCACACTTACGACTGTTGCGGTATCCCCATGGTCATGTGATCAAAATTCAGTTGCTTGGCTACTGGTTCATATTTATGATGGTTGCATGTTCTGGAGTCATGCGATCACCTTTTCCAGCCTTCTTACAAGCAAAGTAAATGGGGAAGTCAGATTCACTTAACAACCTTTTTACTAACTTAAATCCCTGCAGTGATTCATTTAACAACTGTGTAAAGAAAGGTCCTAAAGTGGGGCAAAATTCACTTAACAAATGTTTCACTTAGCATCAGAAATTTTGGGCTCAATTGTGGTTATAAATCGAGGACTACCTGAAATGCATCTGGTAGGAAAAATCTAAGGCGCAAGTGTAGAATGGGGGAGACCTGGCTTGAAAGTAGCAATTTGGTTGTCCTTTTTCTCCACGTATTAAATATGAGCTGGCAGCATGATGTATCCAGTGGTAGGATTCAAATATGTGAACAACCGGTTCTTGTGTGGATGCCGCTTTGGGAAGTCCATTCTGTGCCTGGGCAACAAAAAATTAGCTACCAGTTCTGCTGAAGTGATGCGAACTGGTTGAATCCCACCACTGGATGCATCTGATAAAAAGGCAAATGAATGAGCATACAATCCAGATTACAGGAAGCAATGGTTAGACTCTACCATGCCTTGGTCTTGTTTGGAATATTGCATTCTCTTTTAAGCAACACTACAGTATTCAAAAGGACAAAGGCAAATTGGAGTAAGTTCAGCGAAGAGCTGTTAAGATGGTGAAGGCTTTGGAAAGCAAGAATCTGACTATATTTAGCCTAAAGCAAACACAACAACAAATAGGTTATTAGAAGACTGACCATGTAGATAATAACGAGGATGCAGTGGTGGGATTCAGCCGGTTCGCACCACTTCGGCAGAACCGGTAGCTATTTTTTTGTTGCCCATGCCCAGAATGGACTTCCAGAAGCGGCATCCACACAGAGGACCGGTTGTTCACATATTTAAATTCCACCACTGCGAGGGTGCAATTCTCTTTTGCTCCAGAACTGGCAGATTAAAATTACAAGGAAAGAGGTTCAAACTGGATAAACATATTAATTGTACAAATTGTCATTTATTGGAAAAGGCTGCTACATGGTATAGTAATTGTTCTTCACTAGAAATCTTCAAAGTCCAAATGATCATCTGTCAGAGAAGCTACAGTGGATTCTGTACTGAGCAGGAGGTTGGACTAAGGTCCCTCTCATCTATGTGATTCTATGAAATACACAGGGCAGTTTCTAAAGTCTGGTGAATGTAAGGCTGCAGAGTAGTATCTGCAGAGTCATTTCTTCAGGTTCTCTTAGTTTAGCATAATAACTAACTTTTGTGGTCTTTCTGGTCTGTTTTCAATAGCAAGTTAAGAACTGGAATGCTGTCTTTCAATAAGAAGTGAAATACAGGATTAACTTCTGATATCTATTGTCCATAATTAGTGTTAATGGGATGGGAAGCTTCTACATACAGAAAACAGGGAGGGAAATAAAGGAAGATCTACAAGCTTAGACCCTTTTGTCACCATTCTCATCATCAACGTCTTGTATAGCAATTGAGTAATGTTTATTTTATCCAAGGAGGGTGTCCACACAATTTAGATCTTGAATTGTCAAAATCCTGAATCAAGAACAAATGACATGCATGAAGAGCACGCTCACCAGTTTTTAAGAAAATGAAAATCAACTTTAAAAATAGTGCAGCTCAAAGTCTGGAAAACACCAAGGAAGATATTTTCTTCATATGCTGGTGTCAAAGCTATTGAGGACATAGGTCTAGAATAATATTTTATATGTACAGCAAAACAATGTCACAGACATTGTTTCTGTCACATAGTTGTGCTATCTGTCCCTAAACTGTAAAACAGATTTTGTGGGTGTTCTGGATTTATATTCCAGGTTTGTATCAAGTGAATTCATACACCATCTAACTTTTTACTGTCATGTCTTTATGGAGCTTCAGAAAAGTGTCTTTTCAGTGCCAATATGAAGATGCTGTGAATTGAACTGGGACCTTCTGTGTGTAGGGTCCCCATTTGTTTCCATGTCCTAATGATAGGACATTGATGGAAGAGATGAAGATATAAGACCACAGCATTTAATCTGTCATGGTGGTGGCATGATGACTAAAACAACTGCATGCATTAATAATCTTGTGTTCAGCATTTCATTTAGGGTTTAACATCTTTTCCACATCTAGCATAGCAGTGTAGCTCTGACCTCCAAGTTCTAATTGCATTACTTATCTTACTACTAACTTTTTGTTGGGAACAAAGCATCCTTAAAGAGGTAATGCTCTAATGAGGGTTATCCTAATGGGAGATAAGGTTGCTGAGGCCACCCCAGAGTAAATCCTACATCAGAGAGAAAAGGAGAAAGATTCTTTTTTGCCTTTACAATGAGGGTGAAATTCAATTTCTCTATCGTATGATGCCATTTCACTATAGAAAATGTTGTTGTACACCAAAGGATGTAATATAGATCCTTTCTTTTCCTACCTGATCTTTTGTGTTTGATCATAAATGCTTATTGTGAAAAGATGTCTTATACCTCCAAGCAACTCACTGTTTGCTACTCATTAGCAATTTATAAATAATATTTTCTCCCTGGTGACATATCTTTTGATATGATTCTCTAATAATAATATCCACCAATATTAAAATAAGAACATCCCCATGTATTGTGATCATATTCAACTACATTTCCTCACGAAAATTAAATTTTAGCACACCAACTGATATTGTATGCATATATTTGTCTACCATCATTATAAATCTCCTAAGGGTCTTTATAAAATGATAGTTTTTGCCTCTTTGTGGTAATTCTACCTATGTGCCAAAGCAAGAAACTAATTACATGCTGACTTTTCAGTAACTTTGTGCTTTCATATATCATAGTGCAGAGTTTCTATAGGTAATCATACAATTATAATATAGTAAGTAAGTGGAAATTAGCCATCATCTTCTTTTATTTAAATTGCATTAGGTGGCTTTATAGGAGGGAAAACCTTTCATTTCATTATAGTATATTAATCATTTTTCCAGCAGTTTGTTATTTAGAATCATGAACTATATAAATTGAGAATATAGTTTCAGACTAAAATCTAATTATATGCTCTAATGTTTATAACAAATGTCTCAGTTTAACACAAGGAGCTTCATTAGAGGAAACTATGTGAGGAATTCTTCCAAAAATATGCTTAAGGAAGACTAGGGATAAATGATAGTGTTGTTAGGAAATTACATAGTTTTCTCTTGGGGAAATGCTGAGTCTATAGAAAACAAAGTTACCTCATTTGTATTTTCCCAGTGAATCAGTTAGATATTTCCTGTATACACACAAAAGTTGAAAACAATTGGTGCTTTCAGCTGAAATCTATTAGTGTATACCAAATGTTACTAGATTTCCTCTTTGAAAAATGAAATTTTGACCTCTTGCATTCAAAGACACTAACAGAAAACATTTGTCCTTTATAGGTATATGCTGTCTAGAATTTGGTTTAAAGGAGCAAATCCTGCACTGTCTGCCCTCCTATACCAAACATACCTGAACTGATCTTAGGCCAATATGCCCAAGAAGGTCCTGCCTTAGTTATTCAGCCACCTCACACACAACACACACATGCACATATCCCTGAAAGGAATTTTAACTTGTATATGACTTGTACGTTCAAAATTTCTGGGCATGGATAATTATATGTGCAGTGAAATGCATGGAGTTCTCCTAGAGGTCAGGTACAAAATCTTTATGCTGTGCTGTTGTGTGAATAGGTTAATAATAAACCATCATCTTTTGCCACATTCAATTCTGCCTATCTAATTTTTCTAGAAAATCCTACTTATAGTCCATCCTCCATATTAAGTTCATGGGACTTCTTTATAAAGGCTGCCATGCTCTTGGGAGATATGTAGCTCTCTCCCTCCTTGTTTTTCATAAGACAGTTAAACCCTTTTTGTTCTCTTGTACCTTTTACCCCAAGCGATAATAGAATCATTACAAAATATAAAAGACTTGACACAAAGCCAGTGGTCCTAAACCCTTGTGAGATTAAAATGTTGAAATCTGTTACTACCACCTAATGCCACTACACATTAGCTGTTCGGGTGATTGTGTGTGTGGAAATAGGTGATAATAACAATAACAACAGCAACAACAGCAACAACAATAATGATGTTGGAAAGGACCTTGGAGGTTATCTAGTTGAACACCTGCTCAGGCAGGAAACCCTATACCATTTCAGACAAATGGCTGTCCAATCTCTTCTTAAAAACTTCCAGTGTTGGAGCATTCACAGCTTCTGGAGGCAGGTTGTTCCACTGATTATTTGTTCTAACTGTCAGGAAGTTTCTTCTTAGTTCTAGGTTGCTTCTTTCTCTCTTTGGTCAGTTTCCATCCATTGTTTCTTGTCCTGCCTTCAGGTGCTTTGGAGAATAGCTTGACTCCCTCTTTTTTGTGGCAGTCCCTGAGATATTGGAACACTGCTATCAAGTCACCCCTCGTCCTTCTCTTTATTAAACTAGAAATACCCAATTCCAGCAACCGTTCCTTATATGTTTTAGCCTCCAGTCCCCTAATCATCTTTGTTGCTCTTCTCTGTACTCTTTCTAGAGTTTCAACATCTTTTTACCCATTGCTGGCAATGAGGTGGGCGCAGTGTCACAATGATACGTCCGGCAGTTTGACATGCCTGTTATAGACTCTCAACATGTTTTTACATTGGGATGACCAAAACTGGATGCAGTATTTCAAGTGTGGCCTTATCAAGGCATTGTAAAGTGGTATTAACTCTTCACGTGATCTTGATTCTATCCCTCTGTTAATGCAACCTAGCACTGTGTTGGCTTTTTTGGCAGCTGCAGCACACTGCTGGCTCATATTTAAGTGATTGTCCACTAGGACACTGAGATTTCAGGCATGTGGCAGGCCTTTTATTTTCTGGAACATGACTGAACTATATGCTTCTCCACTGATTCTTGCAGGGCAGAAGAAGTCAAGAGATCAGCATTTCAGGCATCTTTTAGGAGCACACTTCTAGTGGCTTCAATCCTGGTTCTGCTGCTCCACCCCTTTTGCCTTTCCACCAACTTCCCTTAGTGAACAAAGAACCTTATCTATGCTTTGATCTCTCCATTCAGGGATTGGTGAGACATGTTCACAGAGACCAGCAAGTGAGAAAGCTCCATGGTGGTGGTGAGAAAATAATAATGCCTCAGAAGAGGAAGACACATAGAAATACTTGGCAAAAATCTGCTCAAATCTTTGTTCTATGTGACCTTAACACAAAAAGTGCTTTAGGTAAAGGTTTTCAGAATAACACGGGGTGCTTACTGAAGCCTGCCTAGGCAGCTTAGACTTTTTGCTTCTTTGGGTTGCATACTTGGATGGGGTTAATAGGATGTGGGTCCTGGCTTTTGGTTTAATAGACAAATACTGTTGATAAGGGGAAGTGGGGGAAAGGACCCTTTCTCTACTTTCTCTACTTTGCAGCTTTTCACAAATCAGTTCTTTGTATGCATTGCACTAGAGGAATATAATCGTCATCCTTCAGTCTTACTGCCATTAATTTCCTTTTGAATGACTCAGGGCTATGGAAAGGAAACATCATGTTGTTTGTGAAAAAAGGGTTTTACCTTTACCACATCCCATATGTGCACCTTTGTTTGCCTAATAATATTGAAAGCCACAGAAAATCTGAGCCACACATTCACTTTAAAGCTGAACAAACAAAAAATTGTTTTGACTTATCATCAATCATGTCATGTGATTGCAAGGCATATTGTGTGCAAATAGCGTTTGTTTTATCTGGAGTTTCAACCTTTAAAAAATTCAAAACAGTAAAGCTGTTTATTTGACCTGGGGCTTGACCCTCTAACTTTAGCATTGCATTCTGACAAAGCTATAGAAAGAAAACACATTTTGCTTTTAAACTTTTGTGGTATGAAGGAAGCCTAGTTTCCCGGGAGACACTTGACATATTCCTTACATTTGTAATTTAACAATAGGAACTTTTATTTCATATTTTGTTTTTACAGAGGCAAAAGGAAGAAAGTGTGTTTACTCGGCAAAGTGCATGGCAGTAACTCTCATTATGAGAAACTGCAGACACAATATGTGCATTTAGCTCTGGGAATTGCATCACTTAAGGGCCCTGTGGTTAGACAGATGAAGCCAGACAGACAATAAGAAAAAACAGTTGGAAAGCCATGCACATAAAATGTTTGCACAGATCCTATTAACAAATCGCCTGTTTTTGTGAATATACTTTTCATGCAGAGACTTGAACCCTATGGAGGGTTTAGGTGGCTATGTTTTTCTAGTCGTGCAGCTTTTCCCTTTTAAATTAATATCACCAGTTCTTTTTTTGCAATAACCTCAAGTATAAAAACACACAAGACAAACAGTTTCTGGATTCCAGTTTCCAAACAGAAAGGATTTAAAAGGAAGAATTTCTGAAATGGTATAAGGTTTCCTGCTTGAACAGAGGGATGGCCTAGAAGATCTCCAAGTCCCCTTTCAACTCTCTTATTCTGTTACTTTGTTATTCTGTTTTTTGCTAGTTAATGAAGAGAGCTGATAAGGATGGCATCACCAAACAACTATTGTCCCTGCTTTTTGCTAGTTAAGGATGGTTGCAAGAAACTGTTAGAACACTGTCCCTTTGTTTGAAAGGCACAAAAAAAGGAGCTCTTCCTGCTTCTTATCCAAGCAATCTGGCAATACTGTCCACGGAACACCTTTTATGCATCCATTTCCAATTTTATATAGGGACAATTCATCAAACGGATTTAATGCATTTTATTGCTTTCAGTATTTTTTTTTCTGGGTGAAAAAAGTGCTTTTAGTAATATTTAATATATTCAATAACTTTGTAATCTGCCCAGAGCAATTTGGGTTATAAATAAATTAGAAATAATTTCTGTCCAGATGGAGAAATGGGTAAGCTATTTATTTACTTATTTAAATGTTATTTAAATATGTATCCAGTTCTTCGTGAGAGGTCACAGCAGTGGAGAAATTCATTGCCATTCTGTTTTAATTCTTATAAAACAATATATAGTACTGTAAAGGTAAATTACCAGAATATACTGGAATCTTAGCACGTCAGTGAGTGAGAGTATAAAATAGGAAACTATTCCCCCCCCCCCCAATAATGTCAGGCACAATGCTGAGTGAGTGATACTCTTTTTCTATATAAGAGTTGGCACTGCTTTTGTTTAAAAAAAGGACGAACGTCTTAATTAGTTTTTGGAAAGATCATGTGATATTCTCCCCCTCACCACTTGAATATGAAATAACAGATTTTATTTTAGCTATTTTCAAAGGGATTGTATTTGCCCAACAGCAGCTGCTTTATGCTCACTAGGCTGGATTGTAGCCATATTCCAAGACCGTCCCAGCTGTCAGGTAGAAGAACAAAGATACCCTCCTGAAATGCTATGCAGTGAATGTCATGTAAACTTGGACTTTGGGAATCTCTAAGAGCCCGAATGGCAAAAATCAATCATCCCATTCATCAATAGTCAATTTCTAGTCCAAAGGAAAGAGAAAATGGGGTTCCTAAGCCTTCAAAGAATTTTAGAACTCTGCATTGGTATACATTCCGACTAAGGTAGATCAAATGGATTGTAGGTGAGGATTCTAAAAAATATAAAATAAAAAAAATTCTGTTCTCTGTTTCCCATTGTACATTTTGTGTTTGCCATAACTTTTCTTGCCCTTGTTTTATTCATTGATTTGTTGTTTATTTTGCCTACAAGTTAAAAAGGCAGTTTACAATCAATAAAAGCGGCACCATTACGAGATAGGCAGCTGTATAAATCAAATTAAATTGATAAACAAAGAAACTGGGATGCACCCAGATGTGAATAGTAAAACACAACAAAAATATCTGGAAGAGTTGTTCAAAATAAGAGCTTTGTAGGGGACTTCCATAAAACCAAGACTAAAATTAAGGAAGTCTTGTGTGGTAACAGCTGGGAACCTTAGATGAAACTGCTGCAAAAGGAGAGAATTATTGTTTTATTGAGAAAAAATTATCTCAAATGCTGAATATTTGGCTGATAATTTGGGGGAAAAGTTAGTAATTGGAATCTGCAAGAAGAAAGCCCTATTAGTTAGGACACTTTTTGATGTCTGCTGTATATACTGGATTATATAATTCCAGATTTCTGGGATTATTAAGAATATTAGTTTTGGGAATTACGGGATAGGTTATGGGATGCACAATAAACAAACAGAAACCCTACCATTATATGGACACCTGGTACACAGATCCTAGAAGAAGACACAACATAAATACTAGAGGCCTATTTGTTGAAAGATAGATTGCTAACTTACATCTGGACAAACTCATGGGAACAAGCAAGAGTGTTCTGTTTATGGAGGTCCCCTGTATGTTGAACTTTCTGCTCCAATACAAGCAGTTCAGTTATGTCTCAATGTTCTGCTGGAAATTGAAGAATGTCTATGAAAACATTTGATTTTTGCTTCTTAATTCAGCTTCCTTTTTAAGTGTGGGTTTGTTGCTGAGAAGTTTGTTGATGTTATCCTTCTTGTGATCTTGTTCAAGTGATGGATCTTGTTTATCCCATTTTTTGTTTACTCATTTGTGAGATTCTCTTTCTGCAGAACAAAAATGAATGTGAGCATAAACATAGGCCACTTGCAGATCTAAAGATCAGCTGCTACTGATTTGTTCCCATATTTGTTGAAATATGTAATATGTGTGTTAAGTGAACATTTTCACTGATGACTTACCATTGCCTTGGTAAGTAGCTTCTTCCTACTGCAGCGAAGACCTGAACACCAATGGGACAAGATAACTACATTCATCTTTTGGCCAGGAACATCACTGGCTTTAGGGAAAAATTCGCAGGACAGAGTTGCCAGCAGTGTCCTTGTGACTAAAGTGAATAACACAAAGCTTTCAAATGTGCAAATAGAAGACAACAGATAACAAAAACCTTGGTGAACTGGAAATGCCATGTACACACAGCCGCACGTACACCATATGTTGCCACACCCCAAATTAAGAATAACATTAGTCCTCAACGCTTTCATGTTTTTTCATCACTCT
The DNA here is from genome assembly GCF_964194415.1 of Vipera berus. Taxonomy (NCBI): domain Eukaryota; kingdom Metazoa; phylum Chordata; class Lepidosauria; order Squamata; family Viperidae; genus Vipera; species Vipera berus. The sequence goes on from NC_138203.1 coordinate 251,458,866, forward strand.
TTTCAAGCTTCTCTTTGAAGATGTCAATATTGAGAAAACTATGGTTCTTAGAGGTTCACACCAGCATTATGAAACTTTACATAATATATGCATTTTCATTTTTTATTGCAGGAGCATTCATTTTGTACACCATGGCACTTAATAACAAGGACCCAATGATCCATATTCTGTCTGTCTGTCTGTCTGTCTGTCTGTCTGTCTGTCTGTCTGTCTGTCTGTCTATCTATCTATCTATCTATCTATCTATCTATCTATCTATCTATCTATCTATCTATCTATCTATCTATCTATCTATCTATCTATCTATCTTTATATGTTAATCCATAAATAGTGGAATTTTTTTTTTAATTCCATTTATATCCCGCCCTTCTCCGAAGACTCAGGGCGGCTTACAAGCTTAGCAGTAGCCTTCATTCTATGTATATGCCTGCTTATTAGGGCTTTCACACACACCCCAAGCGGCATTATTACAAAGTCAGCTTAATTGCCCCCAACAATCTGGGTCCTCATTTTACCTACCTCGGAAGGATGGAAGGCTGAGTCAACCTTGAGCCTGGTGGGATGCGAACCTGCACTAATTGCAGGCAGCTGGTGTTACTTAAGGAGGCATTAGCCCACTGCTCCACCAAGGCTCTAGCCAAAAGCCATAGCCTTTGTGAAAATACATTTGATGTAAAATAACAAAATTGCAATATCTAACTATGCTTAAAAATTAATAGCTAATAGGAAAATTAATTTCCTTTCCTTTCCTTTCCTTTCCTTTCCTTTCCTTTCCTTTCCTTTCCTTTCCTTTCCTTTCCTTTCCTTTCCTTTCCTTTCCTTTCCTTTCCTTTCCTTTCCTTTCCTTTCCTTTCCTTTCCTTTCCTTTCCTTTCCTTCCTTTCCTTCCCATCCCATCCCATCCCATCCCATCCCATCCCAAAATCAGATGTTTTGCTATTCAGTCACTAGAGTGAGTTTTAATCCAAAGCAGGATGACTATCTCCTTCATCTTGCCTTTTAGGCAGTTTGGTTATGTAGCTAATTGTGTCTGGAGAAATAATTCTAATAAAACTATGCCCTTTAATGCCAACTATTGGTTTTCATTTTAATTCGGGCAGTCGACTCAGTGTGAGCTCTTGAGAATTTACACACACATGCACACATATGGGTACAAACTAAAAAATGGTCCAACAAAGTGTCTTATTGAGTGAATTACCTATAACGTAGGTCTTTAAAAGGAAATAGCATGCAGTTGCTTTTGTAATAAAAGTTTATCTATTTCTTAGAATAAAGGAAGACTCTAAAATGATACCTCTCCCCCAAGGCACTTATCACTACAAAGCAGCCCGGAAATTCATGAATGAACTAAATATGTGCCAGCCCCACAAGCAAAAACATCAATACATTTGCCTTTTGAATTCACAGAGGAGTCAGACAAAACCTTTGGAATATTCTGGCCTGTACACCTGCAGAGTATATAAACCAAATTCGGTTTAGTGGCGAAGGCACCAGGCTAGAAACAAAGAACCTCTGAGTTCTAATCCTGCCTTAGGCATGAAAACCAACTAGGTCACTTTGGGCCAGTCACTTTCTCCAGCCTAACTCATCTCACAGGGTTGCTGTTGCAGGCTAAATAGAAGGTGGAAGAGGGTATTATATGCGTTCACCACCTTCCACCTTGAGTTATTCATAAAAAATAACAAAGACTGGATAAAAAAATCCAAAAATTACAAAAGAAAGGGCACATAAGAAGATGGGAACAGCTGTTTGAAAAACATAGAAACATACATTGCTAAGGGTTTTTTTTCCCCTCTCCCTTTTCCCTTCCAACATCTTTGGCAAAAGGTCAACAGGAGGCTCAAGTTGGGCATCTGGTAGCTATCTATATTTTATTAAAACTCTCATTTTCATGACATTTACCTGGGCAAAACGATGCATCATAGGGCAACAGCTTTTGAATCGAGGTACTTCAAATGGGCTAGCTTAAAGAAAGGATCCAAACTCTGGGATCCATAACTGAGAGAATGAAATTGGGGGAAGTTTGGCTCCTTCAGTGCTACTGGCTGCTGCTTTACTGCGGGGCTGCTGCTGTGGTCATGGTCATCTCCATTTTCAACATTCTATGATAGTTTCCCAGCCAGCCTCGCAATTTCTTTACCTGCCTGTCAGGAAACGAAAGGAAGGGAAGGGAAGGGAAGGGAAGGGAAGGGAAGGGAAGGGAAGGGAGGTTTCTGATGCTTCCTGCCAGATTCCCTCAATGGGAAGTGTGGTTCCAACCTTTGCCTTATCCAGAACTTTCCTAAAAGTTCCTTTTATTTTATGTACCTTTACAACTGAAAATACTGCTGTAGCCAGTTAGTTTCCAGGTAGTAATGGAAGTGTTTATTTTTTGTCTGCACCTCTTTTAGTATTCTGTCATATGTGATGTGATTTGGAATATTTGCAATATTTAGGTTCTATCAGCACATTGTTTGAGAGGAGTTATGTCCCTCCCCATCATCTTCTGTAATGAGAAATGGAAAACTGGTATTGGCACAAGGCTTTCTCAATGAGTGTTCAAGCTACAAATTCACATTTTTATCTATCTATCTATCATCTATCTATCTATCTATCTATCTATCTATCTATCTATCTATCTATCTATCATCTATCTATCTATCTATCTATCTATCTATCTATCTATCTATCTATCTATCTATCTATCTATCTATCTACCTATCTACCTATCTACCTACCTACCTACCTACCTACCTACCTACCTACCTACCTACCTATCTATCTATCTATCTATCTATCTATCTATCTATCTATCTATCTATCTATCTATCTATCTATCTATCTATCATCTATCTATCTGCTGATCTTGTACCAAACTCTGGGAGGCCTACAGGCAAGAGCTAAAATCACATCTACGTAGTATGAAAATATTAAACGTGAGATATTAAAACTGAAAGATATTAAAACAACACCTCTGCCCCCTGCCCCCCCCCCCAACATAACCCTAACCTTGGGTTTGGGGGAAGAGTCAGGTCTTTCTGGAAGGTTGTTCTACAGGGTAGGGGTTGCCAAAAAGGAGGCACATTTGCTAGGTCCCATAAGGTGGCACTTTTAGGGGAAGGGATGGGGAGTGTGCCCACTCTGCCCAATCTAAAAGGACAGGCATATGTCCTTAGGGAGAGATGGTCGTTCAAAAAAAGTTGGTCTCGTGCCATATGGGGCTTTCAATGTAATGACCAGCATCTTAAATTGCATCCAGAAGGGAACTGGGAGCCAGTACAACTCTTTCAACAGGTAATATGGGCGAACCTAGAGCAGGGGTATCAAACTGCTAGCCCAATGGCCAGATGCATCATAGTGAAACCGTGACCACCCCATTGCCGGCAATGGCAAAAAAGTCACAATACATCGCGACACGTCACATGACGTTGCAAGTTTGGCACCTCTGACCTAAAGGAACCAGTCACTACATACCCCTGTGTTCTGGATCAGATGTAGCAACAAATCATGACATGAAATCAAATTGTTGGAGCACTACTCTGATAAACACACTGTTCAGCTGCTAATACTCAGTATCAGTATTAGCTAATACTGCTGATATTGATATTGATAATAATAATAATAATAATAATAATAATAATAATAATAATAATAATAATAATAATAATAATAATAATAATAAAGTTGGAAGGAACCTTGGAGGTCATCTAGTCCAACCCCCTGCTCAGGCAGGAAACCCTATACCATTTCAGACAAATGGCTGTCCAGTCTCTTCTTAAAAACTTCCAGTGTTGGAGCATTCACCGCTTCTGGAGGCAGGTTGTTCCACTGGTTAATTGTTCTAACTGTCAGGAAGTTTCTCCTTAGTTCTAGGTTGCTTCTCTCCTTGACTAGTTTCCATCCGTTGCTTCTTGTCCTGCCTTCAGGTGCTTTGGAGAATAGCTTGACTCCTTCTTCTTTGTGGCAGCCCCTGAGATATTGGAACACTGTTATCATGCCACCCCTCACCCTTCTCTTCGTTAAACTACACATACCCAATTCCAGCAACCGTTCCCTATATGTTTTAGCCTCCAGTCCCCCATATTGAGCTGTTTAGAATAGAGGAGTGCAAACCAGTCTTATTATAGAGAATACAGTTTACTCTATCACTGCAGATGAGGACTGTAGCCAAGAAATTAAAAGATGCTTGCTCCTGGGGAGGAAAGCTATGGCAAATCTAGACAGCATGCTAAAAAGCAGAAACATCACCCTGCCAACAAAAGTGCATATAGTCAGGGCCATGGTTTTCCCAGTTACAATGTATGCCTGTGAAAGTTGGACCATAAGAAAGGCTGAGCGCCAAAGAATTGAGGCCAATGAACTATGGTGCTGGAGAAGACTCCTACAAGTCCCTTGGACTGCAAGGCTTTCAGTCCTAGAGGAGATCAACCCTGACTGCTCTCTAGAAGGCCAGATCCTGAAGTTGAAACTCAAATACTTTGGCCACCTAATGAGAAGGAAGAACTCACTGGAGAAGAGCCTAATGCTGGGAAAGACTGAGGTCAAGAGAAGAAGGGGACGACAGAGAATGAGGTGTCTGGATGGAGTCACTGAAGCAGTAGGCGTGAGCTTAAATGGATTCCAGAAGATAATAGAGGACAAGAGGACTGAAAGAACATTGTCCATGGGGTTGCGATGGGTTGGATACGACTTCGCAGCTAACAACAACAAACAGTTTACAGAAATGTATCCAATAAAGGATTTTGGGAGAAACTGTTAGTTACCAATTTGGTGAGGTGAATTTTGAAGGCACTCTCCCCAAGCAATGGTTCTTATGTTGTAGGGCAGACTTTCTCTATTTTTTCCTCAAGCTAACATATTCTCTTTTAGCCTTCCTGATGATAGTTAAGGTAGAACATTTGTAGGGAGCATTTGATATTAAGCTATCTGTATTGCTTCATATTTTTTTAAAATTATTGTTATTCTTAACATGGACATTTTAATGTATAATAGTACACCTTTTAAAATATTCTTTTATGCCACCTTTATTGTTTTTATAAATAACTCAAGCTGGTGTAGTTGATACTCCTTTGTCCTCCTATTTTCACCACAACAGCAAGCCTGTGAAGTGAATTGGGCTGAGAGATAGTGATGGGCCCAAAGTCATTCAGCTGGCTTTTTATTCTTGTTATGCCTGGGAGTCTTTGGAGACTGTGGCAGTATACAGATATTATAAACAAACACATTTCTGAAATAGAAAAACCATGATGCAGAGAGAAAAAGCACATTCTTCCTAGTAGGATATATTTCCTGTGGATTTATTTGAAGGCTACACTGTCTCACATTTCATTTGCAAAGTGATACTAATCAGAGACAGGAAAAGAATGAAAAGGACAGCTAAATTTTGCCACATGGTAGAATTATATAAAGAAACAAATAAATGTAGCAGGTAATAGAAGCGAGATTATTTGGCAGGATTCCTGAATTCCTAGTAGCTGCCCAGGGTGGCCACTAATTTAACATAGACAGAGGTTTGAACAACTCTAAAAAGAGCCAGAAATTGATAGCCAGCCTATGCGGAGAAAGAGAAAAAAAGAAATATATGTGTGAGAGAAGAAAAGGAGTAAAGTGAAAGAGATGTGCAGATGAATTTACGTATATGTGTTTGCAGGTTCTTTGTTCAGCATCCTGTGTGACATCTGAAACCCCAAATACCACCCATTTCAATGAAGGGATCAGCCAAGTATTCTGACCTATGAGAAAATCCATTTTCTCCAAAAGGAAATGGTAAACAGTTCTGAGAGAACTTTTGTTGGATTGAATCTAAAGACTATTGCATTATGGTTCATCTAGTACTGCCAGATGTTGGAAGCGTGTGAATTATGAAAATGGAAGCAGAACATTCTAAGGTTGGGCTGGGCTTTTGGTGGCTTCAGGAATGTTTGGTGTTTTTGGTGGGTGGAATTATTAATTATTGCAGAAAATGTATGAATGACATAATAAGGTCATTGAAAGACATGGCAAACTCTTTGCCCCTTAAAAACATTTTGAGATTTCTTTTGAAAAACTAAATAAGCATCCTAAGTCTGTTGCTGGAAAATGAAGGTATTTTGTGCCATTCTTTTATGGTAATTTGTAGTCTGTTGTTCATATCATTGCCCCCATCTTCCCCACCCTGAGATTTGAGGGATGCATGTAGCTTGTACATGGTAGAATCCCCATTCCTCCTGAAATGATTTATAAATCAGATTATACTATATTTAGTGGCAAAAGATAACAAATCTAAACCCTACAATTCAGAACTGGTTCAAACCTGAACAGCTTTTCAAGGCTTTGGAAAGCAACCAGAATATATGATAAGGAATGTCCATGCATAATAATAATAATAATAATAATAATAATAATAATAATAATAATAATAATAATAATAATAATAATAATAATAATAATAATAATAATAGATGATGATGATGATGATGATGATGATGATGATGATGATGATGATGATGATGATGATGATGATGATGATGGAAGGGACCTTGGAGGTCATCTAGTCCAACCCCCTGCTCAGGCTGGAAACCCTATTCTTCTTTCCACAAATAATAAATTGAAATTCTCCCCCGCTATCTGCGATTGGATTCAAGACTTTCTTAGGGATCGGGTACAAACAGTGAGGGTCGGGTCTGCTTTGTCCACCCCCCTGAAGCTTTGCACCGGCACGCCACAGGGCTGTGTGCTTAGCCCCTACCTGTACTCTTTATACACTTATGATTGTGTATCATCTGACCCATCCACTGCGATAATCAAGTTCGCAGATGATACAACTGTGGTGGGTCTTATTACAGGTGGGGATGAGACAGCATATAGGGCGGAGGTACAAAAACTATCCATATGGTGTAGTAACAACAACTTGCACCTAAACATCAGCAAGACGAAAGAGATGGTGTTAGACTTCCGGAGAAAAAAAGAGGAACCTGCCCCACTTTACATCGGGGAGGACTGTGTAGAGAGAGTTTCCTCCTTTAAATTTCTGGGAGTCTACCTCTGTGAAGATCTGACCTGGAAAGTTAACACAACCCAGGTGGCTAGAAAGGCCCAACAGAGGCTTCACTTTCTTAGGGTCTTGCGGAAGAACAGGGTAGAACAACAGCTAATGACCCTCTTTTACCGGTCTACCATAGAGAGCGTCCTCTCGTATGGTATTGTGGTTTGGTATGCCGGTCTGACAGCCGCGGATAGGAAAGTATTACAGAGGGTAGTGAGCACAGCACAAGACATTGTGGGCTGTTCCCTGACACCACTGGATGACATCGCCAGGGCTCGTTGCCTTGGAAGAGTGAGGAAGATTCTCAGGGATGACTCACACCCTGGACGGTATCTCTTTACTCTCCTACCATCCGGTAGGAGATATAGGAATATAGCCAGCCGTACCAACAGGCTGAAGAACAGCTTTTATCCGTGGGCTGTTAGGCTTTTGAATGGGATGTAATCTTATGCAGAGTTGACTTGGGAGGCCGGTGTGTGGTGTAGTTGGTTCACATAGTGTGGTGGGATGGAGGGTTTGTTGTCACTGTGTGTTGGGGGGAGAGAGCACAGGGGGAGGCTCAGCTAATCTCAATGTACACATGTTGTACTTTGACAATAAAGGTTTATTTATTTATTTATTATTTAAATAATAAACACTTGCATCATTTCCCCTACCTTCACAACATCAGAAGCCACAGTAAATCTCCTCCTCCTCCTCCTCCTCGGCTGACCCTAGAACTCTGCCCTACTTTGCTTGGGGAGGAGGAAACAAAAAAACAGCAGGCCATTAGCACAAGCCCAAAGGGATGAAAGACAGAGGGTGGGGATATGCCCCTGCCTTCTTCCCTTGTGCCATGCTACCTACAGAGCTCTGGGAAATGTACTAAGAAGGTGTGATGGTGCTGATGTGGCCAAAACTTTGCCAAATTTCAATTCCATGGGAGTCATGGGCTCTGAATTTTAGACATTCTGTAAGTTAGCCCAGGGGTCCCCAACTTTTTGGGCATCAGCGACTGGTTCCATGGAGAGAGGTTTTCCTGGGATCAGAGGGTGTGTGGTTTTGTGTGCCACCTGCATCTCATGGATGGGGCTTTGCTTGTTTGTGCGGCCCAGTTGCTGGCATGTCACAGCCCGGTCCACAGACTGGGGATTGGGGACCCCTAGGTTAGCCCCTTTGAGGTATGTTAATTCAAAAATTATTGCTCTACAATGTACAGTTTTGCCCAATTGAAAGTTAAGGTAAAGGTAAAGGTTCCCTTGCACATGCGTGCTAGTTGTTTCCGACTCTAGGGGCCGATGCTCATCTCCATTTCAAAGCCGAAGAGCCAGCGCTTGTCCGAGATCGTCTCCGTGGTCATGTGGCCGGCATGACTAGACACCAAAGGCGCACAGAACGCTGTTACCTTCCCACCTTAGTGGTCCCTATTTTTCTACTTGCATTTTTATGTGCTTTTGAACTACTAGGTTGGCAGAAGCTGGGACGAGTAACAGGCCCTCACTCTGTTACGCGGCACTCGGGATTCGACCCGCCAAACTGCCGACCTTCTGATCGACACGCTCAGCGTCCTAACCCACTGAGCCACCACGTCCCTTAGAATTGAAAGTTACAAAGTATCAAAAGGGCACAAGAGTAGTATATAGATAGAAATTTGTTTATTCAAGCAAACTGATAAAGGTTTTAAAAAAAGTATTTTTCCAACAATGACATTTTGCCCTCATGGCTTTGGGCCAAAGATTGAAGGATAAGTTCGCTTCTGTAAAAAGAGTTATAATACAGATCATCTGCTAAAAAATTGTTTGCTTTGAATGCCTTGATTACTGAGGAAAATTTTTTGCCCTTTGTTTTGCTAAATGTCAGATATAATCATGTTGGCTTATGCTGATCTTGAATCTATTAATATTGTTTTGGGGTAAATTAAGTTCCATTAGAAATCTTCATAGAAAGAGAAGGTTTATTCTTCCAAAACATCTCAGGAATGTGCTCTTTTTTCATCGATGTATATTTTTTAATCTATATATTATATTAAGGAGAGATCTATTTAAGAATCAAGCTATCTTGTGCATCAGGAAAAGAGGGTATTTTATGCTAAGAAACAAACAATTTATACCTGAAGTATCAATAAAATATTTCCTTCCTTCTCTCACAGCAACTACATCTATTTTTCAGTTCTGGCAACTCTTTGCATGTTACCTACTTTAATCCAGTTGGGAACTGAATGGTGCCGGTCAATTATCCAATAACTCTTATTGGTGGTTTACCATTCCAGTGCAAAACTGATACTGAAATAAGAATAGCAGATCAGGGACTGGGTGGTACAGCTAGGAAAGACATAGTGAAGTCCGACTTGAACACATGTCATGTTATGAACAGAGGGAATAATAACTTCCAAGAAAGTTTTCTGGAATATGATTAGCAGCGCATAAAAAGTCAGGATTGCACATGGAATCCTTAGGTGTAGGATGATGGAGAGGCATCATAAAAAAAACCTACATAAAAAGATTGCATGTCTAAAGCTTTCTCCTGGTATGGCAACACGTCGTTATCATCTCCCCACCTTTCTAATATTGTGTTTCTTTCATCTTCCATGCATGCAGCACCAGCTTGGCATGAAGCATGAAATGAATAAAGCAGCAGACATAAAGGAGGGAAGCACACAAAGACATAATTTTTTTTTTTTTTCCCAAGATGGCGACGGCCGCAACTTAAGCTTCGGGCGCTCTTCGAGGGCCCCAAAGGAATTTGCTCCGGGAAGCCCTAGGTATGTTGAGGCGATTCTGGGGGTGGGGGAGCTAAAAACAGCTGCTACGTGCTGTCTTCGGTGGCACTGAGCCCCCCCCCTTTGAATTAGCGGCGTTTTAACATCTGCCGTCTGCCGATCTGCCGGCCTCACGATGGCGCCGAGCGCAGCTATACTGTGAATCCTGGATGTCTGCCTTGCTTCTTTTCATCTGCTGCTGGCTGAGCTGATTTCATGCTGTTGCTGGCCGAGGCGACTTTGGGATTGGGGGTTTTTCAAAACAGCTGCTGGGCGCTGCTTTTCGTAGCGCTGAGCCCCCCCCCTCCGGAACAGCGGCTTGTTGATTCAATCGAGCGGCGCTGAGAACTGAGAACTGCCTGCCGAACTGCTGAGCTCTATTATGGCGCTGAGCGCTGCTTCGCTGTGAAACTCGGGACGTCTGCCTGTTTTTTTATCTGCTTGCGGATTGAGGCGACTTTAGGGATTGGGGGATCTTTGAAACGGCTCCTGGACGCTACTTTTCATGACGCTGAGCCCCCCCCCCGAGCTAGCGGCCTGTTGATCTGAATGAGCAGCGCTGACAATCTCTGCTGACCTGTTGAGCTCTGTTATGGCGTCAATCACCTCTACAGCGCCGTGCAGCCCGGGACGCCTCACCTGCCTTCTTTCCTCTGCCTGTTCGCCGTGGATACCCTCTGCTTGTCGGAGGGGCAGCGGCGACGACCCCACCGGATGGAGATCCTTCTTACGACCATCTGCTGACCGACACCGTTCTTTGGTGGCGAGGAGCCTCCTTTTCCTCTCGGATGGTGGTTGCAGATTGTGGGCCTGGTCATCGGCCCCGGCGGACATGTTAGTGAATTCCAGGACCCAACATGACTGCTGGGATCACTTCTTTCTGCCGTTGAAGGATGGCTTGGACTGGTGGATGGACATTGGGGAGAGAATGTTTTGTTCTCCCCCCCCCAGACTGGCGGTGCGGGCTGGCGTTGTGAGGATTGACAGAGGCCTGGCCTGCCTGTTTCTTACTTCTTTTGTTGACAGGCAGGCATTACGGCTAGCTCCATACCTGATGGGAACTAAGATCCCCCTATGGATAATCCAGTGTGGACGGGACCGAACCGTGGTGGGAGGACGGTTCTGGACTGGTCAGCGACCTCCTCTCTGGTGTGGGAGACCAGTTGGGGTGGGCCTGGCTTAGGACTCCCCTTTTCTCTCTCTGTTCCAGCTAGACTCCTCAGCCGGAGTGAGAGGACGGCTGAGGTTGTCCCTTGGAACTCCATCTCGGGTGAGAGCCGAGATGGCTTTGCAGATTGAGAGATATGCCCACTGGACCTGTTCTTTTTCCATCTTCGTACCATCAATGAACAATCCTTTGGCCATATTTTCAACATCGGCCCCAAGAGACTAACTGAGTGCTATATGATCCATCGTTATTCCGAAGCGGACTTGTATGCCCTTAGGGCGGTTCCTGCCTCATGGGCGCGACCTGTCGCCTGTTTTCATACTCCCCTTAATGACGGGCCCAAGCCTTGGGACTCCGAGAGGTGGTTGGGCTTGGATAGGGGCCTCGAGTTAAGACGCGCTAAGAGGCCCCTGATCAGATTTTTAGCCGGTTATTTTAGGAGGTTAGGGAGGGGGAGGGAGGGGGGGATGGGGAGGGAACTTGTAACCGGCACTCAGTCTGGTCCTGTTAGAGGTCCTGGTGGGACGGGGTTGGGGGAGGTGGCTGCTGGCGCTGGGAATGTGGGGGTGGGGTATCGAATCCCCACGGCGATAGGGTATGGCAGCAGGTGTTTGCGAGGAGGGTCATATCAACATCTGGGATCGCGCCCCCGCTATCTTCGAGCGGTGGCGCGCTCCGACCCTCCGGTTAGCACCCTCTTACCCGGGGATGAGGGTGATCAGGCCCCTGAGCTCAGGCTGGTCTATTTTAACGCTAGATCCGTAGTTAATAAAGCTCCCCTCATCCGTGATCGGATTGAGGAGGAATGTGCGGATCTAGCGTGCATCACGGAAACTTGGCTGGGCTCGGAGGGAGGGGTGCCTCTCACCGAGTTATGCCCGCCGGGTTTCCGGGTGCTGCACCAGCCACGGGCTCAGGGCAGGGGTGGTGGGGTGGCAGTGGTTATTCGGGAGACATTGTGTCCCCGGGAGGCCACCATTGTCCAGATGGCCGGGAGTGAGACCCTCCTCTTGAGGTGTGGTCCTCGGGTTCAGTTGGGCTTGTTGCTTACATACCTGGCGCCCAGCTGTGTGGCAACAGCCCTGCCCGAGCTGCTCGACACCCTCTCAGGGTTGGCGGTGGAGTTCCCCAGGCTCGTAGTCCTGGGTGACTTCAACCTGCCATCACTGGGAGGGTCGTCGGAGTTAGCTCGGGAGTTCATGGCTTCCATGACAGCCATGGGCCTGACCCAGGTTATTGAGGGCCCAACTCATGAGGGGGGTCACACTCTTGACCTGGTGTTTCTGTCTGGACAGTGGTTGGATGATCTGGGAGGGGGTTCTCCGTCCATCACCCCTCTGTCATGGTCAGACCATTACCTCCTGAGGCTAGTTTTCCGTCATGCCATCCCCCGCCGCTGGGCGGCGGAGCCGACCAGGTGGTTCCGCCCCAGGCGCCTAATGGACCCAGATCGGTTCCAGAGGGCGCTTGGGCCTATACCTATCACCCTTACCCACAGCCCAGTCGATGCCCTGGTGGAGGCCTGGGAAACGGCAGCCACCAGGGCACTCGACTGCGTTGTACCCATGCGACCTCTGACCCGACGCAGATCCCGTTGGGCCCCATGGTTCTCTGTGGAGCTCCGGGAGATGAAGCGTCGGAGACGAGGTCTAGAGAGCGGTTGGAGATCCAGCTGATCCGAATCCGACCGATTGCAGTTAAGAACCTTCATAAGGTCTTATCTTGCGGCGATAAGGACGGCGAAGTCTAACTACTTTGCCGCCCTTATCGCGTCCGCAGATAATCGCCCGGCCGCCCTGTTTAGGGTGACTCGCTCCCTCCTCAACCAGGAGGTGAGGGAGGATCCCTTGCAGGGACGAGCCGAGGAGTTTAGTCATCATCTGACGGACAAAATCGCTCGGATCCGGACCGGCTTGGACTCTGACTGGGCAGAGTCTGATGTGGAGGAATCAGGCGGTCTTGAGCACGTTATCTGGACTGAGTTCGACCCTGTTTCCCCTGATGATGTGGACAGGATCATGGGGAGACTGAGCTCCACCACCTGTTTGTTGGATCCGTGCCCCTCCTGGCTAGCTTATGCGGCTCGGGAGGGAACACGAGGCTGGTTCCATGCAGTAATAACTGCTTCTTTGAAGGAGGGTGTCTTCCCTGCCGCCTTGAAGGAGGCGGTGGTGAGACCCCTCCTCAAGAAGCCTGCTTTGGACCCGGCTGTTTTAAACAACTATCGTCCAGTCTCCAACCTTCGCTTCCTGGCGAAGGTTGTTGAGAGTGTGGTGGCGCATCAGCTCCCTCTGTTCCTGGAGGAAACTGATTATCTGGACCCGTACCAATCGGGCTTCAGGCCCGGACACAGCACGGAGACGGCATTGGTCGCGCTGGTGAATGATCTCTGGAGGGCTAGGGACAGGGGTTGCTCCTCTGTCCTGGTCCTATTAGATCTCTCAGCGGCCTTCGATACCATCGACCATGGTATCCTGCTGCGGCGTCTCAGGGGGTTGGGAGTGGGAGGCACCGTCCTACGGTGGTTCTCCTCCTACCTCCAGGGCCGCTCGCAGTCGGTGTTGACAGGAGGGCAGAGATCCGCCCCGAGGTCTCTCATTTGTGGAGTCCCTCAGGGGTCGGTTCTCTCGCCCCTCCTGTTCAACATCTACATGAAGCCGCTGGGCGAGATCATTCGTGGTTTTGGGGTGGGGTATCACCAGTACGCTGATGATACCCAACTTTTTCTTTCCACCCCGAACCAACCCAGTGATGCCCTCTCCGTGATGTCCCGGTGCCTGGAGGCGGTTCAGGTCTGGATGGGGAGAAACAGGCTTCGTCTCAATCCCGCCAAGACTGAGTGGCTGTGCATATCGGCGTCTCGGGTTAACCAAGTTATTCCACCTTTAACGATGGGGGGTGAGGTGTTACCCCCCGTTGATAGGGCTCGCAACTTGGGCGTCCTCCTGGATTCACGGCTCAATTTTGAAGATCACATAGGAGCCGTGACCAGGGGGGCTTTTGCACAGGTTCGCCTGGTGCGCCAGTTGCGTCCCTATCTGGACCGAGACGCCCTACGCACAGTCACTCATGCGCTTGTGACCTCCCGTTTGGACTACTGTAACGCTCTCTACATGGGGCTGCCCTTGAAGACCACTCGGAGGCTTCAACTGGTGCAGAATGCGGCCGCGCGAGTTGTAATGGGGGTTTCCCGATACTCCCATGTAACACCTCTACTCCGCGAGCTGCATTGGCTTCCGGTTGCCCTCCGGGTGAAATTCAAGGTGCTGGTTATCACCTATAAAGCCCTACATGGCCTGGGTCCGGGTTATTTGAGGGAACACCTGCTGCCGGCATCAAACGCCCTTCGCCCAGTGCGCTCTCACAGGGAGGGTCTGCTCAGGGTTCCGCCGGTGAGAGATTGCCGGCGGGTGACACCCAGGGATAGGGCCTTCTCAGTGGGAGCGCCTGCCCTCTGGAACCAGCTGCCGGTAGAGTTGAGGACTGCTCCCGACCTCCGATCATTCCGCCGGGGCCTGAAGACCTGGCTCTTTGAGCTCTCGGGCCCAGGCTGAGGAGAAAATTTTAACTGGGGTTTTAATGTACAGGGTGAATTTAATGCTTTTTAATTGGTTTTAACTTTTGTATGTTTTGATTTTTAATTCCCTGTAAACCGCCCTGAGTCCTCAGGGAAAGGGCGGTATACAAATGCAAATATTAAATTAAATAATATGGAACTGGGACTTTCAATGGGCCTTCAGAAGGCCTACTGGTGAAGTAAGATATATTTGGAAAAGCGAGCTTCTCAGAAGAAAGGACCATTGACTAAACCCTGCTGATATGTTTATAGTTCAGTTGGAAAGAGAAGTGAAACTGAAGAAAGGCAAGAAATGATAATATAAGCTATTCGTCAATCAAGTGAAAAATATACCTAGGAGCCTCTCCCATTCTATTATTTGTTTTTTTTTCCCTATGAAGTTTTAATAGCATTCATCCTCCCTCAAATGAGTTCTCCAGAATCTTAATTTTCTAATGGCTAAAGTGGAATATCCAAGGCAGCTTTGCTGCTGAAAAAAAGTAGCCGCTATAGAAATACAAAAACAAAAAACCAACGATTGTGAGAGTTACTTTATGACACGTGAGAAAGCTGACTATTTTTTTTGGGGGGGGGGAAAGGTTTAAAATATTGTTTCTTTATTTTTCCCTCTGACTCTGAAGAACTCTGGCATTTGACTAATTTACTGTGTGTTTAAGGCTGGTAGCAATATTGGAAAAGAAATACGATAATCACATGCTGCCACAAAGCATTTCTGTATACCTCGCTTTCTTTTTCCAGCTTTAGTTTCACATGTGTTGGCTCAATGGAATATTCAATATACATTTATAGGAAATAAATTGAGAGATGGATGTAAACCATATGGCATCTGGAGGTTTATTTGTAAAGCTCTTGCATCAAAGCTTCCTCCAGATCACACCATATTAGCTATGTTTTTCCAGTCCAGCAGAATAAGGAAGGTAACCACAGACTTCCTTGATGGAAAACACATGAATACTAGTTCTGATTTGGAATAAGCTACCTCGAGCAACTCATCAAGAAACATCATTCAAATAATTTTGCTCTAAAAGGCAAGGGGAATGGTTTGGTCATGCGTCCGACCTAAAAGTCAACACTCTTTATCATATATCATGGATTTTTACACCGAGGAGTTCCTTGGAGAGTTATAGTCTCAGTATACAGTAATGCTTGACATGTCTCATCATCTGCTGGAGCCAGAATCTTGTTTTTTGTTTTTTGTTGTTTTTTTTCTGGTGGTGTGCTTGCATACAAATCACAAAAAAGTTCAGTTGAAGTTTAAAAGGAGCTGATTTTGTAGCCATAACACATGAGATTAAAGCATCATCATCATCATCATCATAGGTGGTGTTACTGAAATTATTTCTTTCAATTTTTAGGATGTAGTCAGTGGAACACATATTGAGATAGTGTCATTTGTCCTGGTAAATGCTTGTAGATGACATATATATTCACAGAAGACTTAGTAGATTTCTCAAAATATATGCTAAAGGCTGTGCCAATTATGCATGTATTGGCACTCTTTATGGAAATCAGTACAGGAGCCAGCAAGAATGTAGCTTTTAAAATATTTTAAATTATGCTTGGATCAATAGCATATAATGACCATTAGCTGCAAGTTGTTTTCCATCTCAGTAAATCTCTTTTTATCTTTCGTCTATTGGTTTATCTATATGCAGAGACATAAAAGTATTTTCAAAGTCATCTCTCTTTCTTTTAGGAGTATCTGTGTAGGCTTTGTCTTGAATCCTTAAACCTGATATTTAGTTCCTGTGTTTCATAGCCTACTGCCAGCCCATTTTCCTTTTCTTTCACTTCATTTTGAAAAAGGTAGGCCTGGCTGAAAGGTTAAATAATAAAACTCTGGACTGGTCTGCAGGCATTTCTGTGGTTTTTAGATTCAATATTGGAAATAACTTGGCTGATTTAAATTTTATACTGAAACTTTGCATGCCGTTCTATTTTTGTAGCTACTCGGATGTTCTGTTATTTAAAGACTGCTTAAATGAAAAGTCAAAAGTAAGATAAAATCCTAGTTAAGAATAAAGATTAGCTGTAGATATCAGTGTAACAAAATAAAGAGAAGAGGATTGCCTAAGTTTGCCACAAAGAAAAGGGTGAAAACCTATTTTCCAAAGTACCAGAAGGCAAGGCAAGAAACAATGGAGAGAAACTAATCAAGGAGAGAAGCAACCCAAAACTAAGGAGAAATTTCCTATCATTGAGAATAACCAGTGAAATGGCTTGTGTTCTGAACCAGCCCTCTTCTGGCCTTGTAAAGGCAAACCCCTTTTTAGAAAGAAGAGACTGGAGAGCTTCCAAGGCTAAAAGGCATCCGCCAAGATTTATTACGCAGTTAACAAAAACACTAGAGCTTGTCTTCTAACCCCTCCCCAAACACTCCTTTTATAGAGAGCTCAGGGCGTGGTCTCCCTGTGCCTCCTCCCGAGGAGTCCCACATTCTTTCTTTGTTTGTTCCTGCTCGACTGCCTCCTGCGTCGGGCGTCCTTGAACAGGGCCAGCTGTGGGTCATCATCTTCCGCACTATCGGGCTCACGCAGCTGAGAAGAGGGCCCCGGCTGGGAACTCTGCCAAGCCTCCACGCCATCATCAACCGGTTCGTCTCCCACACGGTCCTCCTCCCCCTCATCTGAGTCATCCGACACATCTGAGCCGGCTGCCGAAACCACAGGCTGGCCCTGAGTCACAACAGCTTGCCTTTAGAAGTTGTGGGTCCTCCATCGCTGGAGGCTTTTAAGAAAAGACTGGACAGCCACTTGTGTAGAATAGTCTAGGTCTAGGACTACCCCAATCCCCAGTCCGTGGACTGGTACCAGTCTGCGGCATTCCAGCAACCGGTCCACACAAACAAGCAAAGCCCCATCCACGAGATGCAGGCAGCACACAAAACCATGCATTCTCCGGTCCATGGAAAAACCTTTCTCTGCAGAACCAGTTCCTGGTGCCCAAAAGGTTGGGGACATCTGGTCTAGGATCTCCTGCTTGAGCAGGTAGTTGGGCTAGAAGACTTCCAAGGTCCCTTCCAACTCTGTTATTCTGTTAATGTAATAGCAAAATTCATCCAATGCTTTATATATTATATCTAAAGAACAGTTTATTAGCCACCATGAAAAATATTTATTTCTGACTGGCAGAATACACAAAAGAAAAGACTCTATGTTCAGAATCTTTTTCTTGTATTTGTTGAGATAAAGCTAAGATAAAATAGATGATAAGGATGGAAAATCATGTCATAAAAAGCAAACACATCTTTGTTTTTCAAAATTCCTTCAGATTCTTCATCATTCTTCCTGATTCACATATTAGGTGAAAATATAGAGAAGATGCTTTTCTGCAACTTGCTGTAAATTTCCAATATGACTTTGTAATAATGCCGCTTGGCGGGGGCCGAAAGCCCTAATAATAAGCAGGCATATACATAGAATGAAGGATATTGCTAAGCACATTGGTTTGTGCTTAAATTGTAAG
Organism: Vipera berus; assembly: GCF_964194415.1. NCBI lineage: Eukaryota > Metazoa > Chordata > Lepidosauria > Squamata > Viperidae > Vipera > Vipera berus. Next base: position 251,476,815 of record NC_138203.1, read on the forward strand.
CTGCTCTGAGTCTTCGGAGAAGGGGATATAAATGGGATTAAAATAAAAAATAAAATAAAATAAAATCTCAATCAGCCATCCAATATTCTACCAATAATTAAAAAAAACACACAATTATAATTGGATATATTTTAAATGACCACCTTAAAAGGAACCAAAAATCTTTTGTATCATAATAGATGCATATTCCATTCTTCCATTTAACAAATATATTATTAGAAAAGTGGCACGTTCTTAACAGTAGTAAAAGCTATTGATTCCACTGAATGAGAAATTTGTTCTTTCAAATTATTTCTGTAGGAGAAAACAATTGCATCCTATAACAACAATCTTAACATCTGAAATCAAATTAAATTGCATTCTCTTGCAACATGCTTTATAAATCATAATGAAACATAACAAGCTTCCATGTGGGTAATGTGTGTGTATAGCATATACATAAGTATTTATCTAAAAATATCCATTCATTTACTAAACTAAACTTCATTTTTCAACGTCAACAATTTTGTAAAAACATTGTTCGTAATGATTTTTATTTTAAACTTTTACTCTAACAGGTTTTTATTTTAAAGCTGCTACATTAATACTACTGATAATAATTATCAAAATATCAGTTCAGTTTTTCCTCATTGCAGCTAACCAGTTACAGAATTAAAAGTAAAATGTTTGCCTCTTGGAGACAATATCATGAATTAAAATATAAGGATTGTCACCAAAATTTATAAATAAAATGAAACATAACTTGTTAATCAAAGGATAATCACAAGCAGAATTCAAACTCCAGTGCCAAGCATATCTTTTATTTATGATAGTACCTAAACTATATACATTCACATAAAATGGTTGGAACAAAATTTGCTGATCCTGGTCTATTGTTGATGCCTTTTGATTTTCTGAGCAACTCAGTTACAACACTCTCATTTATGGTTTGTTTCCAAATTTACCATGCAGATTAACAACAACAACAACAACAATAATAATGTTGGAAGGGACCTTGGAGGTCATCTAGTCCAACCCCCTGCTCAGGCAGGAAACCCTATACCATTTCAGACAAATGGCTTTCCAGTCTCTTCTTAAAAACTTCCAGTGTTGGAGCATTCACAACTTCTGGAGGAAGGTTGTTCCACTGATTAATTGTTCTAACTGTGAAAAAATTTCTCCTTAGTTCTAGGTTGCTTCTCTCTTTGGTTAGTTTCCATCCATTGCTTCTTGTCTTGTCTTCAGGTGCTTTGGAGAATAGCTTGACTCCCTCTTCTTTGTGGCAGCCTCTGAGATATTGGAACATTACTATCAGGTCAGCCCTCATCCTTGTCTTCATTAAACTAGACATACCCAATTCCAGCAACCGTTTCTTATATGTTTTAGCCTTCAGTCCCCTAATCATCTTTGTTGCTCTTCTCTGTACTCTTTCTAGACCAGGCATGTCAAACTTGCAATGTCATGTGATGTTGCCCAATGTATCACGACTTTTTCCCCATTGCCGGCAATGGGGTGGGCACAGTGTCAAGATGACATGTCTGGCCTGTGGGCCAGCAGTTTGACATGCCTGTTCTAGACTCTCAACATTTTTTACATTGGGGTGACCAAAACTGGATGCAGTATTTCAAGTATGGCATTACCAAGGCATTGTAAAGTGGTATTAACTCTTCACGTGATCTTGATTCTATCCCTCTGTTAATGCAGCCTACCACTGTGTTGGCTTTTTTGGAAGCTGCAGCGCACTGCTGGCTCATATTTAAGTGATTGTCAACAAGGAGTCTGAGATCCCTCTCACAGTTACTACTATTGAGCAAGGTACTACCTATACTATACCTGTGCATTTGTTTTTTCTTGCCTAAATATAGAACCTTACTTTTTTCACCACTGAATTTCATTTTGTTACATAGTGCCCAATGTTCTAGTCCAGGGGTGTCAAACTGCTGGCCCACGGGTCAGATGCATCACCAGGAAACTGCACCCACTCCATTGCCGGCAATTGAGAAAAAGCTCTGATACGTCGCACGATGTCACATGATGGCGTGAGTTTGAGATGTCTGTTCTAGTCTGTCAAGATCCGTCTATATCTTAAGCCTATCTTCTGGAGTGTTGGCTATTCCTGCCAGCTTGGGTCATCTGCAAATTTGATGAGTTTCCCATCTATCCCCTCATCAAAATCATTGATTAAGATGTTGAAGAGCACTGGGCCCTGAACAGAGCCCTGGGGAACCCCACTACACACTTCCCTCTATGTAGATACAATTCTATTGAGGACCACATGCCAAGTAAGGCCGGTCAGCCAGCTATGAATCCATCTGGTGGTGACACCTTCTAAGCCACATTTTTCTATCTTATCAAGTAGTAGGTTGTGGTCTACTTTATCAAATGCCTTATTGAAGTCCAAGTAAATTATATCCACAGCATTCCTTTGGTCCACTAATTTTGTCACCTGGTCGAAGAATGCAATAAGATTTGTCTGGCATAATTTGTTTTTGACAAATCCATGTTCTTTTGAAAAGTTCCATGCCATGTATATTTGGTATAATCCCTTTTTGTAACCAAAGCAACACAAAGAAAGTTCCTGCAGGTTTGCTTTTTCTTTCACTGGGAAGAATCTACTGCATTACGTTTGGTCAACATAGTGATCTTCAGGGCTTTTTTATCGTTGAACGCCCAGAACGGGGTTCTGGCACCTTTTTTGGATGGAACCTTGTAGGGTAGGCAAGATGGGTTGTATGACATGTGTGAGTTCCGGCACCTTTTTTTAAATTTTGTTTACAAAAAAAGCACTTGTGATCTTACAGCATCTTTCTTCACAGAGTGATATGAGACAACAATCCTTCTAAATAGCAGGTATTCTCTGTTTCAAAAGCTACATTCTCTGAGCCTGGTTTAAAGGCAAAGCAGCTTAAGAAATCTGAATAAAAACCTGGAGGTAATTCAGCAATATTAGCAACAAAGAAACATGGAAATTCATGGCACAAAAAGATCTAGTAGTCCATCCATTCTGCCCAATTGAGGTTTTTTTTTTAAAAAAATGGTTGTTGGATAATGGAAAGGTGTTTATCCCATGTTTAAGCTCAATTACTGATGATTGTCCCACTGACTCAGCTGGAAGTCAGTTCCAAGCTTCCACTACTCTTTCTGTGAAGCAGTACTTTCTAACACTTTTGAACTTCCCTCCTGTAAGTTTGAGGTTAGGTCCCCAAGTTCTTGATTTTTGCTTAATATTGAAAATACTGCCTAACCTTAACAGAATAACAGAGTTGGAAGGGACCTTGAAGGTCTTCTAGTTTAACCCCCTGCTCAGGCAGGATATTCTATTCCATTTCAGACAAATGGTTGTCCAATCATTTCTGAATTGTTTAAATTAAACAACTGAATGTAATTAAAGAGAAAGAGACCTTATTCACACCCTTAATATATTTAAAGGTTTCAATCATGTCTCCCCTTTCCCTTCTGTCCTCTAGTCTGGAGCAAGGGTCCTCAACTTTAGCAACTTTAAGACTTGTGAACTGCAACTCCCAAAATTCCTCAAGTCTTAAAGTTGCCAAGGTTGAGGACCGCTGCTCTAGACTGCACATACCCAGTCCCTCCAACCTCTCATGATATGAATACCATGTCTTGCACAATTCTGACTTTTGTGGCTGTAAACACACTATGGCATTTGAATCTCTTTTTCAAGGTCCTTCATGGCTGCTCTACCACAAGTACTATTTTTTCTTTCTACTTCTTGATCATGTGTTCCTTTATTGTTGATGGTTCATCTTGAAAGGCAAAGCTATCTACTGCTTTGATATATTCATTGTCAATTCCAATTCTGATTATTTACTTATTGTAATTAGTTTGACCTTCTTTATTTTAATTTCTGTCCCAGAGTAGTGACATCAGTAATGCACAGATTGATAGTTTCTCTTGTAATTTTAAAACTTGCTCAGCTTCTTCCAATTCAGCTTCTCTCTTTTTCTGTCTCCCTCCCTCTATATGTAATTTAAAACATTTTAAAAAAATTTTCCCTTATAATCCATTGTTGCTTTTATTAGTAAAGTATATATAAAACCAGGAAGTGAAGTTCACCTTTTAAAACCTCTCATAAAATTTATCAGTTATTTATTTTCCACAAAGACAATAAATACAGCTTTCTGTTTAGAAATGTATGAAGCACCTTCCAGATGTGGCTACAGACAAAAGCAAAGAAAGCTGCTCTGTTATAGGAGAGGAAAAGCTGTTGACATTTCTTTGAAGTTTAATATTTTTTTGTTTATTTGCTTTTTTAATAGTTTCCAGAAGTTGGATGCATATTTTTAAAGTGAGGTTTCTGAAATACCTGTTATTTCCTCTGAACTTTGTGAGACATATTTATTATGTCCCGTGCAAGCTGTCTGGTATAGCAAAGGGATGGGAGGAACAAGGATAAATTAAATAATAACAATAATTTGGATACCTCAGCTAAAATCCTAAAGATTTCAGGATTACTTACTACTTGATATTCTTACTTCATGATATGCATTTTGCAGATGTTCATTGGATTAATTCTCTTTTTAATCTGTGTACTACAATTGCATGTTACCCTCCCGCATCCAAGTCAAAATAGTGAGCCAGACACATATATACACAAGGACAGAGACTGAACCTCATGGACTCCTTTTTGGTTGTTCTCCACCCAAACAGAATATTTTTTTATTATATTGATTTCTTTACCTAATTAGATGGTGTGATGAGTTAGCTATTAAAGATGCTCCACACAATAGGGTCATCTCCCATTCTTGTCCCCAGCAGTTTCAAAAGCATGTAAATGCAAGTAGATAAATAGGTACTACTTTGGTGGGAAGGTAACAGTGTTCCATGAGCCTCAGTATATAGTCAAGCTGGCCATATGACCACAGAAGTGTCTTCAGACAATTCTGGCTCCCTCAGCTAAGAAACGGAGATAAGCAATGCCCCCTAGAGTTGGACAGGATAGGGGAAACCTTTACCTTTACTTTACCTATACCTAATTACCTTCTTAAACCCTTTGTGTTGATGCTACATCCCTCACACTCAAGAGACATTACCCAAATTAGCTCCCCACACCAATTCTTCCAACTTTTTATTCAGTGAGGGGGGAAACTTATGACACTTGAAATACTCAAAATGCTCCAACAGTGGAATTCATATCACAGTTCATCTTTGTTATGCCAACTAGGAACAGTGGGAAAAGGCATTCTGGTAGTACATAAATAACAGAAATAAAGAATATAGGCTTCTTCATAGAAGATGCTCTGTGTGAATGTGCAGAAGAACAATCCATTTCACGTATGCTATGGTGCATACAATATCTTTCAACATGTATGAAGGAAGACCTCATGCTGGTGAGAGAAAATGCTGTTGATACTGGGTGAATGTCGTTTAATTTTAAATTTATTTATTCTATATATGCTATATTTCTGTGGCCTATTTTATTTGCTCAGTGTTGAATGTTACATATCTATAATTTGTAGGTGCTTCTGACAGGAATAAAGAAATTGGCAGGACCACAGATGTTCTAAAGTATTTCCTGCTTTTTCAACCTCATGTTGCTCCTTTTCGTGTATCTCTGGCTCATTGTGTAGCCTCATTGAGGCTTCTTTTGACTTGTTGTTGTTGTTAGTTGTGAAGTCGTGTCCGACCCATCGCGACCCTATGGACAACGTTCCTCCAGGCATTCCTGTCCTCTACCATCTTCTGGAGTCCATTTAAGCTCACACCTACTGCTTCAGTGACTCCATCCAGCCACCTCATTCTCTGTCATCCCCTTCTTCTATTGCCCTCAATCTTTCCCAGCATGAGGCTCTTTTCCAGTGAGTCCTTCCTTCTCATTAGGTGGCCAAAGTATTTGAGTTTTAGCTTCAGGATCTGGCCTTCTAAAGAGCAGTCAGGGTTGATCTCCTCTAGGACTGACCGGTTTGATCGCCTTTCAGTCCAAGGGACTCGCAGGAGTCTTCTCCAGCACCATAGTTCAAAGGCCTCAATTCTTTGGCGCTCAGCCTTTTTTATGGTCCAACTTTCACTGCCATACATTGCAACTGAGAAGACCATAGCCTTGACTATACGCACTTTTGTTGACAGGGTGATGTCTCTGCTTTTTAGTGTGCTGTCTAGATTTGTCATGGCTTTCCTCCCCAGGAGCAAGCGTCTTTTAATTTCTTGGCTACAGTCCTCATCTGCAGTGATCTTTTGACTGCTATGGATCAATATGTTTGATCTTATGGATCTTATATATAAATACAATAGTAATAAGATATAAAGTGGTATCATTTTTTTGTTCTTGCTCTCTCTGAAAATGGCTCTTGGCATATCCCATGTGTGATAAAATTTGAAAGAATGTCTGAAATCCATAGCAAAATAATGGTCATCTCTGCCATATGTGACTAAATTCCATTCAGCAAATACTTCTCCATGTTACAAATATGTGGCATTGAGCTAGCTGTGTGCGGAAGGTTCCCACAATTTATTCAGTGCTGTACATTTATGGTAGTAAGAAACATGTACAGACATATGGGCATCCATCATTTGTGTTATGACATAATGCAACTGAAGCAAAGGACACAATTGCATCGCTTATACAAAATGATGATGTGACCTCATTTTTAATGTTACTGTGGCTACCAACAGATGCATATACACAAATTGATGTTCTATCCCTCTATATTCTCTGGCTTATAAATGAGCCTGAATAAATGAGCCTCTTTTTCTTCTGTAAAACCTTTATATTCAATGCAGCACCACATATTTAACACTGTATATAAGACTGGATCCTTCAGACATTCATTTGTTCATCAGCAAAATTACATGATTTATCTTCCATTTGCAAGAGGAAACAAGATTTGTGGCATGACTTCAAATTCATAAATATGACTATGTTTTAGAAAGTTAGAAGCTTCCCTTGTCCTCAAATTAAGATCAGCTGTTTGTGGTAGCTCACTGAGGCCTGTTTAGGTGGTCTAAAGACTTGTTTATAATTTATTAAAAGGACACTATTTGTAGCAGCCAGGCCCTGTAAAGTCTCTTAATTTGATCTAAGTTTCCAATGAACTAGCGGTAGCAACTTTGCCATGAGGTTTGGGCCAAGAAAAATAATATCTTTGGTGACTTACCAAGTATCAAAATATAGGCAATAGATATTATCCTCTCCTGCACAAAACTATTTTTAACTAACAAAAAGTGTTGGGCTTTTTAAAAGACCGAAATGTTTTGATTGATATACATAAGACAAGGTGCAAACGTTGCAAAATAGTCAAAAGATTTTTTTTCCAATTGAAGTACTAGAATTTGTTGTAATTGGACAAAAACATCATTTAAGCATTAAGAGTACAGGCAGGCTTGTGTAATGGGAAAAAAAGAAAAAGAAAATAAATCATAACAGGACTGCTGTGATATAAGCAAGCAATTCTAGCTTGTTTATTTATAAATGGGTAACAAGTAGATTCTTTCACGCTAAATAAACCAGACAGTAATTATAAACACAGATTGGTTAAATTGCCTCTAACCTATCAAAGGAAATGAGTTCCTATATTTTCCAAACATTGTCATTCATTTACGAAGCTTCATTGGGCCTTGATTTCATTAAAAAAAAGATGTAAGGCTTATGTTTGAATTTTCTCCCACATTCTTTCTTTCCCATTCAACAATGGGAACTTGTTAACCAAGACCCAATTAAGTTATGATCTCAAAATGGACAGGAAAATAAGAGTAAGTTTTTTAAAAAGATAAAAGTTTCCAGAAAAACCTTCAGATTGTTTTCTTCTCCTGTTATAGGAAGCATATAAATCTACGCAGCTCAAGAGAAGCAACCAGAAACCTCTAGTTAGTTGATTAACTAAATTCTCAAGGTGAATACACTGTTTTATTGCAATCTAAAAATAAGAAAGGGAGAAGGAGAAACCTGGTTACAATTTAAATTATAAACACAAGGCCTATAATGCCATTAGTCTTCATCAGTAAAATAAAACTGAATTCTTCATTAAAGTAAGTGGATTTATTAAAAAGGGTGATGCTGCTCATATTAGCTATTTTGCATATCAGATTTCAAGAAACCTAAGTGTACTAGACACTATTAAAACATCATTATTAGCCCTGTGATGCCTGGGTAGGATGAGATATAGCAAACTTCACACATTTGTTTGGAAGACAGGAAAAAAATATTTCAGGACCTTATTTTTTCAAGAAAAGACATCCAGAATTTCCTGCTGATTTTAATTTAAAAAAAAAGGATTTGGGAACTTCGTCTTTCTTGTGTATTCTCCTTTCTTCTGTACTTCATCAGTAAGTTACAATTTAATACTAAAATGACTTCAAGATTTCAAATAGATTTTGGTGCTTTCAGTTTCTCATCTGAATCAGTTGCTGAGTTGTCCGGAGGCCGACAGGCCACAACACATGGCTTGCCACAAATTGTGGATGCTACATCACTGGATGTTTTCAAGATGATATTGGACAATCATTTGTCCTGGATGGTATGAAGTTTCCTGGTTGAGCAAAGGGTTGAATTAGAAGAACTTCAAGATTCCTTCCAAACTTGTTATTCTATGCTCTATATCAGGGGTGTCAAACTCAATTTCACTGAGGGCTGCATCAGCATTGCGGTTGCCCTCAGGGGGCCGGGTGGGTATGGCCAGGGTGGGTGGGGCCTACTGGGTGGGTATGGCCAGGGTGGGTGGGGCCTACTGAGTGGGTGTGGCCAGCTCTACATCGTTCGCATCAAGGGTGCCTATGTGGGCCTGGGCAGGAGTGGGACAGATCTGAGGGTCTCTGGCAGAAGGAGGGTCTCTGGGCCAGGGCCAAGGCAGTGGGGGCCGTTCCCTCACTGTTTCCAGGATGGCTTTGCGGGCCACATGAAACCACTTCACGGGCCGGATCCGGCCCCCGGGCCTTGTGTTTGACATGTCTGCTCTATATTTTACGATTCATACTATACTTAATGTCACAAACAATCAGCTTGATGTTCAAGTTTTGCACATTGCCTTTTTTTATTAAAAGGCATGAAAATGAAAGAATTATTAAAAGATGTGAAAATAACTTCTACTTCACTTTTAAAAAAAATAAAAATAAAATAAAATCCTGAGCCCTGTGTACTATGTCCACTACACCTACTTGATAACCCAGTCCTGACAGAGACAGAATAGTTTGCTAATGGAAACTACCTTCCTTTTACTAAATGAAATGGGAACTCAAGAGCTTAACCAGTGGATGATAGGACAAGGATCTCAAGCAGAACCTATTCACTTGTTCACCAGTGGGTAAGTTCAGCACTCATTCCAATCTCCATTTTATTTACTTCCTGAAATAGTTTAAGAGAGTGTCCTGGATGAAAAAGCGCCTGATTTTTAATAAGCACATTATTATAATCCTGAATGTTTATTACACCACTACAACCAAAATTTAGAAAACCACTCTGTCTGTCCTTTCCACCCATGTATAGACGTGGGAGTCACTTTTTCTGGATGGAAGACGTGGAAACAAATCTCTCTTTTATTTTTTATTTTTTTAAATACCCAAATGTTTGCAGCTGACCTTCCTCTTTATTGGGGGTTTGGGAATCAAGGTGCACATAATAAAGTTCAAACCAATCAACTGCTTTCAGCTGTTCTCCTGCAATGAATTTCTAAAACATTTGGTCATTAAGGCCAATCTATATGCAGGTCAGTTTTTTTTTAAAAAAAACAGGCTGGGAACATTTTGGGAGCAGATGCCAGAGCATTGATTAATGAAAAGGGGCTTGTAAAGAAATCTAAAGTCTGTTTACATTGCTTGGTGCCATCAGAATCCAGGATTTCACCTCCCATTTTAGTCAGACAGATGCCTTTATTTTTTTTTAAAAAAAGCTTTTTTGTTGCTTCAGTGCTTTCTCCATTAATTGAGAGACCAAACATGACAACATGCAAAGTAGTCACTAACAGTCTTGCAGAAGAAGTTGAAATTCTATGCAAATAATAATTTTTCTAAAACAGATCAGCTGCATTAAATTAATTGGTCATAGATCAGAGCTTTACAGACAGAAAGTAAAGGAAGATTCACGAACACTAAATGCTACTTTGGGGGTGGGGTGGGATTTATCATTGAGAAGGAATGAGTAAGAAGTGTTTCCACTCAATCTGTTTTCCCAGAATCATTGGGTTGGAAGGGGACATTTAGGCCAAGTCTAACCCTTTGCTCAACGCAAGAATTTAAATTAAAGTATTGGTGACATATGGTGACCAGCTTCTCTCCAAATGTATACAGTGAACAAGAGCCGATGACCTCTCTGAGTAATTGATTCCACTGTCCAACTGCTCCTACTGCCAGGATCCCTCCTCCACCGACACACACACATACAACAGTTGCCCAATTTTTATATAACAAATCAAATTGTTAACTATGAAGATGGAACTATGTTTTCTCCAAGATTCATTTATGTTTATTATAAAACACAATCATTTTCAGTCTGGTTGGCTGATATTCCAGTTTCTTTGTGGACATATGATTTAAAGTACTAATTGGGCATTGTCACAAAATATGCTAACATGTCACCAATTTACTTATTGCCAACACTTTCTTTAATAATTGAAATGTATTAAGAATAAAATTTAAGAACATACTTTAGTCTAAAGTGTAATCTTAAGCAGAGAATATCACTTAAAAGGGAGTCAGTTTGGGATAGAGGCTAAGGCACAGGCTAAAAACCAGGTGACTGTGAGTTCTAGTCCTACATTAGGCACAAAGCTAGCTGAGTGACTTTGAGCCAGTCACTTTTTCTCAACACTAGGAAGGAGGCAATGGCAAACAAACCACTTCTAAAAAAACCTTGCCAAGAAAACTTCAGGGACTAGTCCAAGTAGTCTCCAAGAAAGGCACAATTGAATAGGAGAAAAAGAAATCACCTACAGATTGTGTTTATGTTTAGTTCTTGGTGGTTTTCTGAAACATTCCATTTTAAAGGAATGTTCTTTTAATCTGTCAGATCAATCATGTGGTAGAGACAACTGTTTCATATGCCACACTTCATTTTGAGTGATGGACAATGAGTGGTGGAGAACATCCAATATAAGTATAATATTTCTAGATTGACTGGATATGTGAAGATATCCTGTGTCCCAATCTATGGGTCAACCAATCAAATGGTATCATTGTGTTCTTCCTATTACTTTGAAAACATCAAGAGAAATGTTTGAAAAAAGAAGAGTGCATAATGGCATGTGGACCTACAGACTCATTTAACTCAGCATTTCATCCCTACTGTGACTACCTGAAGGCATATCTAGAAGCAAGATGTGAAACACTTTCCCATTCACAATTTTGGAGAAATTTCCTATCCTCATTTATAGTATGTTAATTAAGGTGAATTTCTTTGAATGGCTGGAATGGCTTCTTCTCAGTATTCTTTCCATCTTGGCTAAATTGTCATTCATGAAATAAACTATCAACTGATTCCACCTCTTTGTTAGTTGTGTAGTCGTGTCTCGCCCATTGCAACCCCATGGACAATTTAAGGGATTCTTATCTCTTCTAACTATTCTCTGGAATTCTGCATTCAATTGGGTGTATCTTTCTTTTTGTCCCTTGCCTTTTGCTTCCCTTCTTTCCTCAGCTATTTGCAAATCTTCCTCAGACAGCCATTTTGCTTTCTTGCATTTCTTTTTCTTTGGGATGGTTTTTTGTTAAATAGTGAGTTCTTTGGCACAGGAATGACGATGCGAAGCTGAGTACAAGGTAACTCATAGTTTATTTCGTGCAGAAACTGTACTGGGGAAAAAGGCTGCAACTAGCTGCAATATATAGTCTAGCCCCTAGGTGGCAGCCAATACGTTTGAATCAACCATTGCCGCCTGGGGATAGCCAATTGCAGTACAGGAGACATGTAGTCTGGGTTATTGGAGAGCCGTTAGCTGCTCCAGCAACCCACATGGTATTCTTCAAGAGTCCAGTACATAATACCCCTTCCCTCTTAGAACAGACCATAATAACACCAATTAGTCTCAACAATTGTTAAGACTCATTATCCAAACACACTAAAGTAAAAGTGATAATAATAATAATAAAAAAAACAATGTAGGTTACAATGTTATTAAACAACGTCTCAATGAATAGGCTTAAAAATGGCACTTTTAGACAGTAACATCATATCACTAGTTTCTGTAATGTAGTGGCAACAGGAATTACAACAATATATAGCTCTTTATTTTACAACGTAATCTGCAAGATATGAAGGAGGCTTGTGTGCCCTAGATCGGGGTTCTCATCACTTTGTGGTCTACCAGCTTACCCAGTGGGCTGGGTAGACTTGTGTCCCTTTGTGCTCCTGAGTCAAGGGGATTCGATGCACTCTGGCTGGCCTCTCTAGGTTGGCCCACCCCAAAGTCAGACTGTTCAGCAGAGTGGGCACAGCAATTGCTGAAGTTCAGGTGGCTTGCTCCTTCAGGGGATCCATGTTGCACTCCAGAGCTCCCCAGTTCTCCCTCCAGTTCCACCTAAGTTAAGAAGGGAAGGTCCTGATAGTCCATGTGAGGACTGGCTTGGCCACAAGTTTGAGGACCTTGGGAGGGACTTATGATGCAGTCCTCACTTAGTGGCCGTTCTGGAAACCGTTTCCTGAGCTGATCAATGTGTCATCTGACAACTCGCCCTTCCTCCACCCCCACTTCATAAGATAGGGTCCGGATGCCTTGGTAATTTGACCAGGAACCCACAGATCCCCATGACCATAGTTCCTGGCCCAAACCCAATCACCCATGTGCAGCCTCCTCGGGGGTATTGGTGGAGAGGCTTCTGCTGCCACTCTATCTGGATGCAACCTGTCCAGTTTAGTAATCAAACTCCTCCCCCAACGTAGTTCTGTAGGACTTTTGTCTGTAGCAGTGCAGGGCATAGAATGCTGGCAGAGTAAAAAATCTGCCAGTCTGTGATGCCAGTCACCTGTGACAATGCGCTTGAGTGCTTCCTTCATTGTCCTCACCATGCATTCAGCTTGACCATTAGAAGATGGATGAAAAGGTGCAGATGTTGCATGTTTGATGAGATTAGCTCTAAGGAAGGCCTGAAATTCAGCAGCAGTGAATTGGGCCCCATTGTCTGAAACTAAGACATCTGGCAACCCATGTGTGGCAAAGAGTTTTCTCAGCACCTGGATGGTCCTAGCAGTAGTCATATTAGGAACTGGAATTACTTCCAGCCATTTTGAGTGCCTATCCACTACTATAAGGAAGAGCTGTCCCTGAAAGGGCCCAGCGTAGTCTATGTAAACGCTAGACCAGGGCGTGTGCATTTCCTCCCACCTGTGAACTGGAGCCTGTGGCATTTCAGGTCTAGATTGCTGGCATGTATAACAATCATGAACTTGACCCTCAATGGCCTTATCAAGGCCAGGCCACCAGAGGTAGCTTCTAGCTAAAGCTTTCATTCTGACAATGCCTGGATGGCCTTCATGTAATGATTGTAAAACCCTGTCTCTTAGGGAAGTGGGAATTATGACTCTGTTTCCCCATAAAATGCACCCTTTAAGGGCAGATAACTCATGCCTCCTGACAAAATAGCTCTGAAATTCTGAGCCTGGACTTTTATCCAACTAGCCCGTGTATACCCATGACAACACTCTACTAAGTATTTTATCTGTGGCAGTTTCAGCAGCAATGTCCCCTGCATGGAGGGGAAACTCAGGTATGTCCTGTATGGACAATATTCTAGCAGCTGGAGCTGGAGCTGGATCCATTAGTGGCAGTAGTAGTCTGCTGAGGCCATCAGCATGGCCCATTTCCTTGCCCGGTTTGTGAATTAATTTAAAATTGTATGCAGATAGGAAAATAGACCATCTCAGCATTCTTGGACATAGTATGTGGGGGGTTTGTTTGTGTGTTGTGAAAAGTCCCAACAGAGGTTTGTGGTCAGTGTATACCATGAAATCCCTGTCATATAAATAGTCATGGAATTTTTTTATTCCAGCAACGATGGCCAGGGCCTCTTTGTCAATCTGAGCATAGTTGCGCTCAGCAGAGGACAATGTCCTTGAGTAAAATGCTATAGGAACCTGTTTTCCATTTTTCTCTATGTGACTTAAAACTGCTCCCACCCCAAGACATACAGGTTTAGACTCTTTGTAGTGAGTTACAGTGGACTTTTCTGACAATAGTGCTTTTAATTCCTGGAAACTTTTTTCCTGTAAGTTAGTCCATTTCCATGGAGCTTTCTTATCTAGAAGCCTGTGGAGGGGCTCTGCTATTGCAGCCTTATTAGGTAGAAATGTGTGATAGAAGTTTAGGAGGCCCAAGAATACTTGTAGCTCTCCTTTGGATTTGGGCCTAGGAGCCATTTTAATGGCCTTCACTTTAGAATCAGCAGGGTGAATGCCATTAGCATCAATTTGGAAACCCAGGAATTCTGTTGAGGAAACCCCAATACTACACTTGTTCTTTTTTAATTTGAGGCCTGCTTTGCAAAGCCTCTGCAAGACAGCCCTGAGCCTACTGGCCAACACTTGTGGGGATTCCCCTGCAATAAGAACATCATCAAAATAAGGGCAGATGCCCTGAATACCCTTAAGCGTACGCTCCATGATTCCCTGGAAAATGCCCGGTGCAACACTGACTCCAAACTGTAAGCATTTAACTTTGAAAGCCCCGCTGTGAGTCACGATCATTTGAGCCGCAGCTGTGGCCTCATTAACTGGCAATTGCTGATAGGCCTGTGCTAAATCAAGTTTAGCAAAAATAGTACCCCCTTGCAAGGAGGCTAAAATATGGTTGACCACTGGGACCAGGTAAGCGTGTTGCTTGAGGGCTTTATTTAATGTGCATTTACAGTCAGCACAAATGCGAATTTCCCCGTTGGCTTTAAGTGGAGTGACTATAGGAGTTTCCCACTCCCCACCATCAACAGGCTGTAACACGCCCTGTTCTACAAGCTTATCGATTTCGGAATCAATTTTATCTTTTAAGGCAAAGGGGACCCTACGAGGCTTAACCCTGATTGGAACTATGTTGGTATCTAACTTAAATGAAATAGGCGGGCCTATGTATGTGCCTAGGGTTGAATCAAAAACATCCGCATATTCCTCGCATACTGACACAAGGTCTGCAGTTTGTGTCTGGTTTATGCCAGTAATCTGAATACCTAAGGCATCAAACCAATTGAATCTAATGAGACTTGTTCTCTGGCCCCCTACTACTATTACATCCAGGTGCCCCAAAAACCCTTTAAACTTTACCAACAAAGTGGCTTCTCCCATAACTTTAACCTTAGCATTTTGAAAATCCATTAGGATTATATCTGAGGGTCTTAGCTTGGCCCAATTGTTACTGCACCTACACATGAAGTTAAAAGTGTCAAGAAATAATTAAAACTGCAGAGCCAGAGTCTAATTCCATCTTATATGGAACTCCTTGTAGCTCTACCATGAGCTTAAGTTTGGGTCTGAGGGGGTGTCGAGCCCCTGTGCAGCATACGCTTCTATGGCTTCTGAAAAACCCAAACTAACTGTACCCTGGGCTCCAGTACCTCTTCTAGTTGGTTCTTCTGACTGGTGTTTGGGTGGCCGGTCTCTCTGGCAGGTTCTGGAAACCACTGCGATGTGGCCTGTCCTTCCGCAAGCTGTGCACGAGGCTGATCGAAATCTGCAGTTGGCCTGAAAATGGTTGCCGCCGCACCCCTTACATCTTGGTAAGAGAACTGCCTTATAACTGTCCTCTCATTGCTGACTGTTTCGGTGTTGTGCGTTGGGTTGCTTTTGGAGTCGGTTGATTTCAGGTTCTTCTTCCTCAGAAGATTCTTTGGTGCATTTGGCGTCCTCCCAGTGGACCGTTTCTTCAAACTTTGTCGATTTGGCGGGCTGCACTGTTTGATTCAGGGTCAGCCTGTGGGTTCGGCAGTTGGGTCGGACGACTCAGAGGAGGAGGAGGGGGGTGTTGAAGAGCTTGCTGATGATGGCCTTGAGGCTCCGCAGAGCCCTCAGCCAGGCCCCTCCCACCTGGTCATGATGGAGACCCAGTTGTGTGAGCCTGACAGCGTGGATGAAGATGACCCACAGCTGGCCCTGTTCAAGGACGCCCGACGCAGGAGGCAGTCAATCAGGAGTAAACAGAGGAAGGCGATGGGGCACCTCGGAAGGAGGCAGAGAGAAGCCACGCCCTGAACTGTATAAAAGAGGAATGTGTGGGAGGGCTGGTTTGCTGAAGGCAACCGCTTGAATAGTTCCTGTTTCATAGCTCCTGTTTATTTATTTATTATATTTTTATACCGCCCTTCTCCCGAAGGAATCAGGGCGGTGTACAGGGCAATAAATATAAAAAACAGAATATAAAATTTAAAAAACGATTAAATATAATGCCCAAATTTAAAATTTAAAACAATAATTAAGAACATATTAAAACACCAACCCTAACTGTTTCATGGTTGGTGTCTGTTTTATGTTAATAAATTTGGCAGGCTTTATTCCAGCCTCTTGCTGTTTGTAAAGGGGTTGTCCCTGCTTTTTCTGCAGGACTGGTAGCAGGCTGGTACAGAACAGCGCCCTCAGCAGCTTCGT
The DNA here is from genome assembly GCF_964194415.1 of Vipera berus. Lineage (NCBI taxonomy): Eukaryota > Metazoa > Chordata > Lepidosauria > Squamata > Viperidae > Vipera > Vipera berus. Next base: position 251,493,301 of record NC_138203.1, read on the forward strand.
TGGCCATCACCTCGTCTTGTGCTTCAGAAAACATTAAATTTGCCCTAGCAAAGAGTCTTTGCTGTAGCATTCTGTCCCGTAGGCCGCAGACGAGCTGGTCTTGTAGTCGCTCTTCTAAATTTGAGAATTTGCAAAGGCGTGCGGCCTGCCTCAGGCCCGCTATGAACGTGGAAGCTGATTCACCTGGTTGCTACACTCTTTGGTTGAACTTGAACCACCAAGCCATTTCAAATATCTTTGGCTGGAAATGTCCGGTTAGCTTCTTTTTGAGGTCTGCGTAGGATGCTTCGATCGGTGTTGGTGCGAAAAGGTTCTCGGCCAAATCAAAGTTTGCTGGGCCACACACGCAGAGTAGTGTTGCGGCCTTCAGTCCTTCTTCCACAATCTGATTGGCCCTGAGGTAGTTTTCTACTTGTGATAGATATGATGGCCATTCCTCTGGGTGTTTCACAGTGAATTCTCTCAGTTTCCCGACCTTCAGCATTCTTTTCGCTGGTTCCTGTGTTCTTCTGGATCCTGCTTCAAGGCTCAGGGAATGAGTCCACTGAGTATGAGGTCGCTAGCGTAGCTGGCTAGTCAACCTTGAGAGGTGGGGGTAATGCCTTTTCCCTTCGGCATGTGCTGCCTTTCCCTCGTAGACTTCAACTTTAATCAGTGAAGCAGGATCCCACCTTCGTCGCCACTGTTAAATAGTGGGTTCTTTGGCGCAGGAATGACGACATGAAGCTGAGTACAAGGTAACTCATAGTTCATTTCGTGCAGAAACTGTACAGGGGAAAAAGGCTGCAACTAGCTGCAATATATAGTCTAGCCCCTAGGTGGCAGCCAGTAGGTTTGAATCAACCATTGCCGCCTGGGGATAGCCAATTGCAGCACAGGAGACATGTAGTCTGGGTTGCTGGAGAGCCGTTAGCTGCTCCAGCAACACACGTAGTATTCTTCAAGAGCCCAGTACATAACAGTTTTAGTTACTACCTATTGTACAATGTTGCAAACCTCCGTCCATATTTCTTCAGGCACTGTGTCTATCAGATCTAATTCATTAAATCTATTTGTCACCTCTACTGTATATTCATCAGGGATATGATTTAGTTCATACCTGAGTGGCCTAGTGCTTTTCCCTACTTTCTTCAGTTTAAGCCTAAATTTTGCAATGAGAAGCTCATGGTCTGAGCCACAGTCAGCTCCTGGTCTTGTTTTTACTGACTGTATAGAGCTTCTCCATCTTTGGCTGCAGAGCACATAGTCAATCTGATTTCTGTGTTGGCTGTCTGGTGATGTCCGTGTGTAGAGCCGTCTCTTGGGTTGTTGGAAAAGAGTGTTTGCTATGACCATCATATTCTCTTGACAAACTTCTATCAGCCTGTACCCTGCTTCATTTTGTACTCCAAGGCCAAACTTGCCTGTTATTCCAGTTATCTTTTGGCTTCCTACTTTAGCATTCCAATCCCCCATGATGATAAGGACATCATTTTTTGGTGTTAGTTCTATAAGGTGCTGTAGGGCTTCATAGAACCGGTCAATTCTGTCCTCTTCAGCACTGGTGGTTGGGGTATAAACTTGGACTACTGTGATATTGAATGGTTTGCCTTGGATTTGAACTGAGATCATTTTGTCATTTTGGGGATTGTATCCCAGTATTGCTTTTCCTACTCTTTTATTGACTGTGAAGGCTACTCCATTTCTTCTGAGGGATTCTTGCCCGCAGTAGTATACCTGATGGTCATCTCAATTAATTTCACCCATTCCTGTCCATTTTAGTTTGCTGATTCCTAAGATGTCGATGTTTAGTCTTGTCATCTCTTGTTCAACCACATCCAGCTTGCCTTACATTCCAGGTTCCTATGGAGAAAAAATCTTTACAGCATCGGACTTTCCTTTCACCACCAGATACATCCACAGCTGAGCATCCTTTCAGCTTTGGCCCAGTCGCTTCATTCTTTCTGGCACTACTAGTACTAGCCCTCTGCTCTTCCCCAGTAGCATATTGGACGTCTTCCACCCTGAGGGGCTCATCTTCCAGCATCATATCTTTTTGCCTTTTGCTACTGTCCATGGGGTTTTCATGGCAAAGATACTGGAGTGGGTTGCCATTTCCTTCTCCAGTGGATCACATTTTGTCAGAACTCTCTGCTATGACCTGTCCATCTTGGGTGGCCCTACACAGCATAGCTCATAGCTTCATGGAATTACACAAACCCCTTCGCCATGACAAGGCAGTAATCCATGAAGGAGATTCCACCTCTTCTCACTGATTATTTATGCCTATTCCTTTTCCAACCTTTCCCAATTCTCTCATTTCATGATGGGAAACTTTCTGCAGATTACCTTTGTACTTCATGAATAAGAATTTCATTTTAACTGTCCTGAATATTCCACATTGTGAAACATTTGGTGCTTCTTTATCATCCCACATAACATTTTTTTCACAAAAAGACACAAACATGTTGTCAGACCTCCCAGGCAAACCAGACAGGAAACGCCACAAGATAAACAAATTCTACTTTATCATAAGGCTACATTAACATAACTTTTCAAATTGGAAGACACAAATTGATCTATTAAGGCATGTTCTTCCTAAATTTCTCTCTCTGACATAAGCCACTGGAGCTCCTTTCTCTCTTGTCTGATTATTTCGTATGCAGCATCTCTTTCCTTCATCTCCCAAGGTTATCCACACATTCCATTACACACAGAGTACGCTCATACAGAAAGCTGTTTTATATGTTGATCCATTAAAATTACTACTAACCTATGGTATATCTTGGGTAAATCAAAACAAAATAACTATGCTTTCAGTAGCATAATTAGATTTATTTTTTTAAAAAAAATATTTTGTGCCTTTAAGTCAGTTTTGACCCTGGTGACTCCCTGGACAGTTTGCTTAGCAGGCTTTTGGAAATGGTTTGCCATTCCCTGTTTCTTGCTAGGAATAAGAGAGACGGACTGGTCCAAAGTCACCCAGATAGCTTTGGGCCTAAAGTCAGACTAGAATTCATAGTCACCCAGTTTTTAACCTTCACTTTGGAAGATTAGCTAAATAAAAAGAAGTCAGAGCACCCCTCCCCTAATTTTCATTGGGGTAATAGCATACCTCTAGGAAAGATTTAATCAATCAAGTTCTCCCCCAGTTATAATCTAGCTGACCTATCATCACCATCACAATGTAGTTTTCCCAAAACCTTAACAACATGAAAAAGGGGAAGCTTTCATTGGGATTGTGGCTAAAGGCAGAAAATTAAGCTTCTTTTTCCCACATGCTGTGGTCCCCAAATACTGCACATGCAAAAGCACAGTGATGCTGGTATCCATGTGTGTATATGTATCAATCAAACCCTTGGTGTTTTCTCCTTTTATTAAAGCCATTTCTGGTTTTGCTTTTCTATTCTTTGTGCTATCCAGAACTGAACCTGAGATTATTTTTCTCTTTTTCAGATAAAGCAAAATGATCTCTCCCAACACTACTATTCTCACTTTTGCAAACCTCTCTTTTTATCCTTTGAAGCACACAACACAGCTAATGTTCATAAAGGGGTAAGTGTTAAGGAAAAATCTTGCACTGGCGTGTCTTCTTAGACAACACAGAATTACTTGGCTGTGGCAGTTTATGTTCTGAATTATGATGCATGCACGCATAAATACACTGGAATGTATATGAACTCCTAACAAATAAACAGGCAGTGTGGGCAGGAATGTCTGACTGATGGGAAATGAGACCCCACAAACAAACCACAGCTTGCTGATTAAAAAGAGGGTGTGTGTGATTTCTATAGCATGGCTGGTTATGAGTAGTTCTTCTGTAAACCTATAGTACCTGGTCATATACTTGAACAGAGTGAGCTATATGTGGTGTATATATATAATAAAGACTAAGTACATAAGAGAAAGAAAATAAATATCTTATACCTATGCAATACACTCTTATCTAATGCCAATTTGCCTTGTGTATAGATTGCTTGGAATAAACTTGAAGTGCTTTGAACTCAGCTCTTGTTCCTGGTTACTTGTGCCTGACACACCATTATCAGTGGTATCATGGAGAGTTTAAGTAGACCCAGGATGGATATACCAGCCTTATCCCAGGAGCACCTGAGGTCATCACTTCGTCAAGAGCAAGATTAGCAGTTGAAAGAGTTTTTCTTGTTCCTAGTGACTCACCTTACAGGTTGCTAGGTTCCCAGCAATTCTGGCATAGTCATTTAGGAGGGATGGGAGTCCATCCCACCTGACCCTGGGATTCATTATAATTATGCTGTAAACAATCAGACAACTCAGAACTCCCACTTCTGAATCATAAAGACTACTCTTGTAGGAAACCTTTTCAGCCTATCCACCTGAACTCTGGGAGGATTTATTTTTAGACTTTTTCTTCCTAGAAGAAAAACAAATAAACAAAATTTGAATATGATGATATTTATACTTCATTGCATATCATTTATTATAGTCAGCTCTAGTGATTAAGAAAGCTGGAGCTGGAACTGGACCAGGGCAGAATAGGGCTCCTGGGCTGCAGACATCTCAATGACCTCTAGATGGCAGAAAAGAGATGCAACAAACTCTCTCTTTTCTGCCATCTAGTGCTTATTGGAAGCTTCCGCCATTTCCAGCAGTCCCTAGAGAAAAATAAATTTTAAACCACTTCTCAAACACTTTACAAAGTAATTATGTGCTAGCAAGCATCTCTCTTAGTGTAGCTCATATTACAGGTTTTTTTTGGTGAGAATAAATTAGGAAAGGGAAAGACTATGTTATGTATACCACTATGGAAGGACAGTTTAAAATAAAATGTAATTAGTAAAATTGAATGACATGATTTGTGTGCAAAATGCTTATTTCTGATATTACTATTGAATATTCCTTCAGTACAATAAGGACTAATAGGAAGGACAAAAATATAGTCAGGTTACTTAAAACATGTAAGAGGAACACACTGAACAAGCATCACCCAAGATGGGCAGTTTAGAGCCCATGTAATATATCCAGCCTGCTGAAAGAATTTGGGGTTTCCAAGAGCTCCATAAGATTCCAATGGCAACATTTAGCATCACAATCAGTGGTGAGATTCAGCCGGTTCGTATCCGTTTGGTACAACTGGTAGCTAATTTTTTGTTGACTTTGGCAAACTGGCTGATGCCCTAGCCTAGCCCTTTTTCGCAAGCGCCAGAACAGACTGCCAGAAGTGTGTGGATGCCACTTCTGGAAGTCTGTTCTGAGTCAGGGAGGCATCCCCGACTCAGAACGGACTTCCGGAAGTGCTTGGACACCACTTCTGGTGGCTGTTCTGGGCCTGGGAGGCCTTCCCTGCTCAGAACAGACTTCTGGAAGTGGCATCCATGCCCTTCCGGTGGGCCGTTCTGGGCCCAGGAGGCTTCCCTGGCTCAAAATGGACTTCCAGAAGAGGCGTCCACATAGAGAACTGGTTGTTCAGATATTTGAATCCCACCACTGATCACAATGGTAATACAATGAAGGGTTTGAGGATTCAAATTTGGCAAATTAAAGTCTACATTAATTTGTGAAGCATCTAGTTTCAGTTTCAGTTTCAGTTTTATTTGATTTGTATACCGCCCTTCTCCCTAGGGACTCAGTAGGTTAACATATCTACTCAGAGTAATTGCCCAACCCTAACTCTTTTCAGAAAGCAATGAAAATATTGGAATGGTCTCCCCAGAACAATATGGTCAGATTCAATGACATACAGTGTCTCTGGCCTTCTGAGAGAACAAAGGCAGGAGACAGACTTCTGTAGTTTAAGGGATTTTGTGTGCCCTCTGTTTGTTTCCCAATTCTCTGCTTCTTTCTCTTCTAAATCCGAATCTGTATCCCGGTGCCCTGACTTACTGGATTGAGTCTCAGAGGTGCCATTATAGCAATAGCAATAGCACTTAGACTTACATACTGCTTCACAGTACTTTACACCCCTCTCTAAGCTGTTTACAGAGTCAGCTTATTGTCCCCAACAATCTGGGTCCTCATTTTACCGAAGGATGGAAAGCTGAGTCAACCTTGAGCTGTGAAAACTGCTAGCAGTTGGCAGAATTAGCCTGCAATACTATATTCTACCCCTTCATGGATTACTGCCTTGTCATGGAGAAAGGGCTTGCATAATTCAATGAAGCTATGAGCAATGCCATGCACGGCCACCCAAGACAGACAGGTTAACATCCCTGATAACCATGATGGAGTGGTCACTGACCTCAAGCCAGACATCCTAGAATGTGAATTGAAGTGGGCCTTAGGAAAGCTGGGCAATAACAAAGCTATTGGAGGTGACAGTATTCCAGCTGAGCTATTCAAAATCTTAAAAGACGATGCAGTAAAAGTGCTACACTCAGTTTGCCAGCAAATTTGGAAAACACAACAGTGGCCACTGGATTGGAGAAGATCAGTTTACATTCCAATTCCAAAGAAAGGCAGTGCCAAAGAATGTTCAAACTATCGCACCATTGCACTCATTTCTCATGCTAGTAAAGTTATGCTTAAAATCCTACAAGCTAGACTCCAGCAGTATGTGGATCAAGAATTACCAGAATTACAGGCAGGATTTCGAAGAGGCAGAGGAACTAGAGATCAAATTGCCAACACGCGCTGAATCATGGAGAAAGGTTGGGAGTTCCAGAAAAATATCTAATTCTGCTTCATTGACTATGCTAAAGTCTTTGATTGTGTGGATCACAACAAACTGTGGCAAGTTCTTAAAGAGATGGGAGTACCAGACCATCTTATTTGTCTCTTGAGAAACCTATATGTGGGTCAAGAAGCAACAGTGAGAAATGGACACGGAACCACTGATTGGTTCAAAATTGGGAAAGGAGTCCGACAAGGCTGTATACTGTCGCCCTGCCTATTTAACTTATATGCAGAGCACATCATGACAAAGGCAGGGCTAGATGAATCAAAAGTTGGAATTAAGATTGCCAGGAGAAATATCAACAACCTAAGATATGCAGATGATACCACTCTAATGGCAGAAAGTGAAGAGGAACTAAAGAGCCTCTTGGTGCAGGTGAAGAAGGAGAGTGCAAAAGTTGGGTTGAAACTTAACATTAAGAAAACCAAGATCATGGCATCCAGCCCTCTCAATTCATGGCAAATAGATGGGAAAGAAATGGAGGTAGTGACAGATTTTATTTTCCTGGGCTCCAAGATCACCACAGATGGGGACTGTAGCCAAGAAATTATAAGACGCTTGCTCCTCAGGAGGAAAGCCATGGCAAATCTAGACAGCACACTAAAAAGCAGAGACATCACCCTATCAACAAAAGTGTGTATAGTCAAGGCTATGGTCTTCCCAGTTGCAATGTATGGCAGTGAAAGCTGGACCATAAAAAAGGCTGAGCGCCAAAGAATTGAGGCCTTTGAACTCTGGTGCTGGAGAAGACTCCTGCGAGTCCCTTGGACTGCAAGGCGATCAAACCATCCGTCCTAGAGGAGATCAACCCTGACTGCTCTTTAGAAGGCCAGATCCTGAAGTTGAAACTCAAATACTTTGGCCACCTAATGAGAAGGAAGGACTCACTGGAAAAGAGCCTAATGTTGGGAAAGGTTGAGGGCAAGAGAAGAAAGGGGTGACAGAGAATGAGGTGGCTGGATGGTGTCACTGAAGCAGTAGGCGTGAGGTTAAATGGACTCCAGAAGATGGTAGAGGACAGGAAGGCCTGGAGAAACGTTGTCCATAGGGTCGCGACGGGTTGGACACGACTTCACAGCTAACAACAACAACTATATTCTAACCACTTCACCATCACAGTATCCCCAACCACTTTGTTTTCATCAATGATAAATGAATACAGGAAGATGGACCAATTCAGGAAAAGACTTTTGACTGGTTTTTCTTTTGGTAGAATTTCAAGCTCCCCCAGCTGGATTCAGAGGCCAAGTAGCAATCTGGGTAACTGAGCCAATTGCTTACTCAACCTAAGCCCTTACTCAACCGAGGAATGACCTGATTACATAAATGCAAATCTATATCTGCATCAGGGAATCTAGCAATCTGATTTAGACTAAAGAATTAGAGAGGAGGAGAAATCCACATGGCTCAGTTTTATAAGAATTAAGTGATCCTTGGCATCATGCGGCCAATTGCAGTGCAATTACTATACTTTTTAAAAAATTTCTTTGAATTTTTAAAATGCAATTCTGTATTAAAAAAAATCAGTGAAGCATTAGAGGAATCTTCCCACTGATGTGCATGATGAGGAGAAGTATGCACAAAATTGTAGATAAGGGAAAATGCACACAAAACATATCTATATCTATATACATGCTTTCAGAGCATGTGCATTTGATACCTGCACTGGAATAATATATACAAGTATATATGCATTGTGTGTATTTGTGTATATATATATATACACACACAGAGAGAGGGTGCATTTTCTCTCAGGTAGTATATATATATATAGTTTTAAGCACATTTTTCTAATGCCTGCATTTTGCAACATTTATATCAAAGCATGCCATTTGTCTGCATTTCTGCGCATATAAAAGAGAGAGAGAAAAAAGTGGACATTACATTGGAATGCAAAAATCTGCAGCTGGTAAAAAAATTAAGGTGGACTGTGGGAGGTTTCAGGCAATCTGTAGATTAGTCACTTATAAGTGGAAAACAGATTTCAGCCTCCAATGTGCAAAGAGTTTCTTAGATGAAATACTGCCTTTATGGTTATATTTACAACACTGTTAGCATAATGAATAAAATAATCGAGCCGGTCCATTTGTCCAAGGTGAATTAATGGCACTGTCATCCTTATCAGTGTTGGCATCTAGGTTCACCGTACTTGGCTCAATGTCCAGCACTGGCTGTCAGTTAGTGTCGCTCATTATCCCCCTTCAAATCAATGCAAAGATTATTTGTCTGTATTTCATAGCCTTCTGCCAGAGACCTCGTCACCATGAATCTTATCACCTCTGTCCTGGGCTTCTGAAATCACTCCAACACTTGTAGCTGAAGTTAAAGGAAATGACACCTCTCCTTTGATGAAGACAAAACTGTAACCTTACTTCTATGAGGCAAGGAGAGGGTATTAGAAACCACTTCCAATAAAGTTGGTAGCTGTTCTGATTTTTCCCTTCCCAAGCTCTGATGCCTCCATCTGAGATAAAGCATCTTCAGATTTGGGTATTGGGATGACAGGCAGGGGAGAGAGCAGAGAGAGAGACAGAGACAGAGAGAGAGAGAGAGAGAGACAGACAGACAGACAGACAGACACACAGAGAGAGAGACAGACAGAGAGAGACAAAGACAGAGACAGAGACAGAGAAGAAAAAAGACAAGAAAGAGATCACCTTGGAAAAAACACCGACAGAGCAGCTACAATGACACCAGCAAGAAGGTTAATGAAAAAATGCTGATAATACAAGAGTTTTCTTATCGCCATAGAATAGACAACATTGCCAAGACAGGATGAATCTATATTTGTCATACCAACTAAGTCAGACATGATGAAGTGGGCCTACTCCAAAGGTTGCTTCACTGGCTTTTTGAAACATGGGCTGAATGTGATCTTTGATAGTGGCAAATATCTGTAGCTTGGGTGTAGGATGAGGGTGGGGGTTCGTTCTCCAAGCTTGTGGGTTGGATGTGATCTGGTTTTTTTCTTTTGCTTTCTGTGCACTTATTTCAGGCATTCCAGAAACCAACAAGAGACAGAATAACAGAGTTGGAAGGGTCCTCGGAGGTCTTCTAGTCCAACTCCTGCTCAAGCAGGAGATCCTTTACCATTTCAGACAAATGGCTGTCCAGTTTCTTCTTAAAAGCCTCCAGTGGTGGAGCACCCACAACTTCTGAAGGCAAGCTGTTTCCCTGGTTAATTGTTCTCACTGTTAAGAAATTTCTCCTTAGTTCTAGGTTCCTTCTCATTAAATAAGGTGTGTAAGTTGAAAATATTTATTTATTTATTAGTTGAATTTATATACCGCCCTATTCCTGAAGGACTCAGGGTGGTTCACAGGGCAGTTAAAACAGTACAAAAAGAGAATAAAATGGAATTAAATTAGTACAAGCCCACAATTCATAATAACAATAAAATTAAAAATTTTAAAATTAATTTAATATAATTTAATATGATTTAATTAAAATACTTTAAAATTTAAAATCCCTCAGTCCAGGCCAGACAATTCGAACAACCAGGTTTTTAAGTCCCGGCGAAACGAGCGAAGGTCGGGGGCAGTCCAAAGCTCCATCGGCAGTTCGTTCCAAAGGATGGGTGCACTCACAGAGAACGCCCTCCCCCTGGGAATCACCTCTCCTCTGCACCAGTGTCTGTGGAATACCACATATGAGTTTGGCATTTTTTCTCTCTCTTCCTTCCCCTTTCTGTAGACATTGTACAAAAAAGCTTTTGGTACAATGCGTACAATTATACGGTAAAATACATTAAGATCATCCTAAAAATAAAACATTTTAATTTAGCAGGAAATAATAACAAGATGAAACTAAAGTCTCATCAAATTAAAAGCATACTATAGGGACTTCAATAATTTGACTACATTCACACCCAAAATTCAACGTATGGTAGCCTGTGCAAACATTTGTTATTTGTATAATATGTTTCATATTGAAGGCTGAAGGATGTCATTTCTATGCTGTCTGACTGGGACTTACCCAAAGTTAGGAAATAAGTAATCATGATGTTTGAGTGAAGTTTTCAAGGGCTGCAGCCAAACGGATCTTTTGCTCCAGAGACTACAGATCTCTCATTTATTTACTGAGCAGCAAATTTTGATAGCAGAGTTGCTTGTGACTGCTAGAAGATGTTGGAAAGCTAAATGAGTTGAATCATTGCATAATCACAGACATAAGGCTAGCTGTCTGGAGCAGAAAGGATATTTATCTTGCTACATCGACTACTACTTCTGTTAAATAGCAGGTTCTTTGGCGCAGGAATGAAGACGCGGAACTGAGTACAGGGTAACTCATCATTTATTTCGTGCAGGAACTGTACTGGGGAAATGGCTGCAACTAGCTGCAATATATAGTCTAGCCCCTAGGTGGCAGCCAATAGGTTTAAATCAACCATTGCCACCTGAAGATAGCCAATTGCAGCACAGGAGACTTGTAGTCTGGGTTGCTGGAGAGCTGTTAGCTGCTCCAGCAACCCACGTGGTATTCCTAAAGAGCCCAGTACATAACAACTTCTTCCCAAAAAGATTGAGGGTATTATGTTTGTTTCAGTGAAACCTGGAAGTGGAAATGAACAGCAACAAATCAAAAGAGCACCTTCAGCTTAACCGACTTACCTCACAATTGCCCCTCTACTTTGATTAAGCTTCATGAATCTCAAAACAGGAATACTGGTTATTACCAAACCACTTTGTCTACCTGCTCAGTTTAATTTGGCGAGCTGCTGGTCTGTTTCAAAGTGGATTCAAAACCAGGTTTAAGGGTCAATGGCTAATTCCTGGTGTGGATTTTTCATCTTATTCTCAAGTTCCTGGATTGAACTGGGAATCTCTACCATCTATCTTCAGGGTGAGTATCTTCACCCTTTACTCTTTCAAAACCAAGGAGCTTGGCTTTTAAAATAAGACCTCCTTTCCTGAGTTTTAAAAAATTCCTCTCTAGACAATTCCTCCCCAAAATGTTTTGAAAGAAAAGAAGAGAAATGCATTAAGAACTGAGATGAAGAAAATGATACAAAATCAAAACATGTAAGCCAAGACTGCCTGCTTTAAAAAAATACTAACCTTAATGATTGACTGAATTTTATTTATTCTAAGGCAACCCGTAGAGAAGTTACCATTACTTGTCTGTCTGGAATTGGGGGAGAATATATTAGCCAAGTCTCTGAGCCAAACATGAATCCTAGAGATTTTCTGGAATGTTTATGCAGTTTTCTTGGCAAAAGTGGGTCACCACTGCTGCTTTTTGAGTTGTGCTTTGACCTCCCAATCTTGCCTACAGCTCTGTATGAGTTGTGATGGCGTAGTGGTTAAAATGCAGGCAAACTCTGCCCACAGTCTGGAGTTCGATCCTGAGGGGCTCAAGATTGACTCAGCCTTCCCTTCCAAGGTTGGTAAAACAAGGACCCAGATTTTGGGAGGCAGAAAGTGCTATATACTGAAGCCCTGTGGGGTGGCTTATAAGTGTAAGTGCTATTGCTATAGCAGTTTCTATTAGAGTATCCAAGAACTAACCAGGTTTGACTTTGCTTAGCCTCTCAGCTCAGCCAAGGTCAGTCAAGCGTTGCCACCTCTTGAAGGCCTATTCCTAATCTCACTGTAGATGCTTGCATATAGGCAGTTTTTAATTACAAAACCAGTTGGAAACAGAATTTCTGGTTAATTTCTGCTAAGGCTGTGAGTCATGCCTGATTTTATATTTTTTTTGCCAGTTTTTAAGCGAATCACTGAAGCAAAAGTTAGTTAGTTAGCAGAAGACTAAGGGAGTTGCCACAAAGGGGCTTCCACAAAGAAGAGTGAATCAACATTTCTCTAAAGCACCTGAAGGCAAGACAAAGAAGCAATGGAAGTTAGACTTGGAAGAATCATGATAGAAAATGTATTGATACTTTTGAACTTTGGTATTGGGAAAACACTCCTGAAAATATCATGGACAGCCAAGAAAAATAAACAAATGGATCAAATATAATATCAATCCTTACTAGGGCCATCAATAGTCAGGCTCAAATTATTATATTTTAGACACATTATGCAAAGAAGTTAGCTCTCTGAAGAACTCTATAATATTGAGAAAGATTGAATAGAAAAAGACGTAAATGGACTTAATTATAGCAGCAATAGGTGCAACACTAGAAGACCTGATGGATCAGGCTGGGGACAAATCATCCTAGAGACACTGACTTGGTGGCATACAATCAATCGAAATATAGGTACGTTAGCAAGTCCATCCAATCTTCCAGTAAATCCAAAGCATCTAATTGGATAATGCAATTCCTTGACTTCATCTGAAGATTATCTCTGATTGGGTGATTTGATCATCCTTAATCTTCAAAATGAAGGTTCACTGAGCCATGGTAAACTGGCCTGTTGAGTTATTGTGAAAATGTTAGAATTGTACTTGTAACAAACTATCAGTAAGTTACCTATTTAATCAATCACTTCATTTTAATAAGAAGCAGAATAACTCTAAATAAAATGGAGGAAATATAAACAGGTAAAACATATTTGGGTATGTCCCAGTCAGACAGCATAGAAATAACATTCTTGAGCCCTCAATATGAAATATATTATACGAGTGCATATGACACCACACCATTGATTGCTGTTTGGCAGGATTTTCTATGGCAGGGTTCATTTTCAATTGATCTAGCGCAGGGGTCCCCAGACTGAGGGGTTTTAATTTTTAATTAATGGGGTTTTAATTAAGTTCAGGGATTAATTTAATCTTAGTTTTAATCGTTTTTAATTGCATATGATGTATTTTAACTTTTAATTTTCCCTGTAAACCGCCCTGAGTCCTACGGGAATAGGGCGGTATATAAATTTAAATATAAATAAATATATAAACCCCCCGGTCCATGGACCAGTACCAGGCCACGGCATGCCAGCAAACAGTCTGCACAAACAAGCAAAGCCCCATCCACGAGATGGAGGCAGCACAGAAAACCACAGACCCTCCGATCCATGGAAAAACGTCTCTCTATGGAACCGGTCCCTGGTACCCAAAAGGTTGGGACCTCTGATCTAGCGGACAAGTCAACAGCAACACAACCTTCTCCTTCCACTCCTCACTGTCTACTGAACTACTGCACATGGCGCCATAGGATGGGCATTGCTATCCCCGCCTATTTCTTGCACATGCTCAAATTGAGGTTTATTTCTGAATTGCCCTCATATATGGAAACAATATTTCTATGCTGCAATATGGACTTTTGTCATCTAGCCAAACAATTGAACTCGAAGGAACTTACCACACTAATATTAATGACATTTAATTCAAGATAACAAATCTTTTAGCAACATAATATCAAAATCATAACTGCACATCAGTCGGAAAAGTAAAAATGTAAACAATTCAAGATCATTTCAATACAAGAATGGAATACTTCCATAAAACAAATGTATCTCTTTAAAATGAATGCCTCTTTGGGTGATTTGAGAGGTCTTGACCTAGCTGAAAAGAGAGTATAGGACTGACCTGGGTATTTTACAGCCCACGGGCCACATCTGGCCTTCAGGAGGTCCCAATCTGGCCCACAGTGTCACAGGTGATTTGGCAGCATTGGAAGTGGGATGTCAGCCCTCCATAACAGTCCCAGTTTCTCATGCAACTCCTTGGAAAAATTAATTGCCCACCCCGGTCTAGGGTGATGTCAGCCTCAGTTGCCTTGAGCATCTCTTTGTACTGCTCCTACCTCTTCCACTGAGGCAAGGTTTAGGCAAGAAAACTCCATTTTCCAGGGACTTGGCTTTAGCCATGTTTGGCACCCTATCTCCTACTCCCCATTACTTATCCCTGGGAATTGACCTTTGGATATCTGCGGAAATTTAATATACTGAGCAAGTATTTCTTTGGGCTTTTTACCAAGCAAATAAAATTGGTGCTCAGGAAAATAAGAGATGACACAGATCTTGGGAAAAAAGAGTTGTAGAACTTTCCAACGGCTTTTCATTTGTTTCTGGGGCAGCATGGAAAATGATGCCTGACATCATTGCAGCAATAAGGAATTTTAAGTTTAAGAATCTGAAATAGCTCTCCAAGCTGGAAAAAATAATGCTTATGCCTTGGATAAATGTAGGCCATATTGCAGGACAATATTGAGTTATTGTGCAAAATAGGGTTATATGATGTAAAGACTCTGCTTTTCTTCCAGAAATACAGGAAATCATTGTTCTTTAAATAGAAAGGAGCGAAGTTACCAATTAAAAGAGTCTGCAGCTAGCAAAATGACGTGGAATGAAATGGAAATATTTCCACTTCATACTTAAGGAAATCATGTGGCAGAAGGTTGGAAAGATAATTAAGAAAGCACTCTAAGTGGGAATAAGATGTATAGATTGGGGAATAAAATATGATGTTATTTTCACCAGCATGTAAAATCTGCCAAGTATCCGAGAGTGATAATTCTATGCTATAAATTTTTGGTGGACTTAATTGTCTTGCCAAATTTGAACATTCCCTGGCCTTCCCCCCACCCCCCTCAGTTTCAAAGGTAGTGCAGTTATGGAAGGTCACCAAGGACAAGGCACTTTTAAAGGAGTTGAGCATAAATTATATCTCAGTGATGGCAAATGTATGAGTTCTGTGTAATCAGCTTCTGTAATTTAACTCACAATAGAATACATGGAAATACAACTGAAAACTTGTTTTCCTGGTGAAGATAAACTTATTATGTAATTGTTATGTATATATGTATATATGTTCACAGAGATAGTCACTGACACAACCAGGTGGCAGGGTGCCCTGACAGGATTGGCAGGGCAGTCTTTGGTGGGAAATCCGGACAATGGGATTGGTTCCAAGTATACCTGGCTAGGTATATAAGAGGGGCAGTTGCCCCTTTGTTTGCCAAGTCTGTGCTACATCAATAAAGGAAGTTATGCTGAACCCTGTTGTCCTGCGTCATCCATCTTGGCCATGCGGTCCTGAGCCCACGATCTAACAGTGGCGATGAGGGTGGGATGCTGTTTCAATGAGAGCTGAAGTCACTCTGAAGCGGGAAAGGCAGAAAAAAAAATTTGAGACCTTCCTAATGAAGCAGCATTCTAGGACCGGTGCAACATGGCTAAATTTGGAGCAACCAGTGAATTTTGTTTCAACATCGACGAGCCAGAGCGATGGGGAGCACATCTGGGACGAGTTGAAGGGTTCCTGATGATCAACAAGATCACAGAAGATAAAATGAAAGCAGCGGCGCTTCTGTGCTTAAGCGGTCAGGACGTGTATGATGTGGCTGTTGGTCTGTGCTTGCCGACGCCCATTGAAAATGTCTCTTATGCTGATTTAAAAAAGAAGCTGGAGGAGCATTTCATGCCAGCGAGAGCTCCAATCTATTGGCAGCATAAATTCATCCAGCGCAGCCAGCATCTGGGTGAGTCGACCTCACAATTCGTCTCGGCGCTGAGACAGGCTGCTCGCCACTGTAAATTTCCTGATCTGGAAGACAGGATCAGGGATCGAGTGGTGTTTGGACTGAGAGACCAGCAATGCTGACAAAGGATCCTCGCAAAGCCACCGATGAATCTGTGGGAGGTTTTAGACAAGGTGATGGCTTACGAGGCAGCCAATGACTCTGACAAACACACACACCACAATAGCAGCAGCTCAGGAGCGACCATACATCATGAGTGTGCTTCGAGCAGCGGAAGTGGTGACCTGGATGGAGAGGCAGAGGTAGATGTGGTACAGCACAGACCCGGGAAGCATCCACTGCAGCGGGACAACGACAGAGGTCAGTGGAGACAATCATCAGCCACAAAGAGCACAGCGTGCAGCTGCAGATACAAGGAACCGAGGGGAGCCAACACATCCAACCAGAAATGTGCCAGCTGTGGAGGAAACCATCTGCGTGCGACCTGCTGGTTCAGATCCATAAAGTGTCGTTCCTGTGGCAAGACGGGGCACATTGCAGCCGTCTGCTGGAATCGGAGCAGAGACAGCCTGAACGAATTACAAGCTATGACATCGGAGCTTGAAGGTACTGTTTTCCCTCAGCACAAACCCCGGCACGATCCCTCAGTCCCTGGAAAGAGCAGATGGACCGTGTCTCACACGGAAGTCCATCAGCTGCTCAAACCAAAAATAACAATACAGGTCCATCTGCAAGGGGTACCTTGCACGATGGAGCTGGATTCCGGCTCTGCAGTCTCAATAATCTCCTATGAGACATTTAAAAGAATTTGCGATCGGAGCAGGCAGAGGGTTCCTTTAAAGCCCACCAGTTTACAGCTGTCAGATTTTCAGCATACCCCTATTAAAATCAGGGGAAAGGCCACCGTGTCTGTGGGGTTTAAGGACTTCCAGGGTCCCTTAGAGATTTTGGTGACCGATGGGCGGAGAACTAGTTTAGTAGGGCTGGATTGGTTTGATGCCCTGGGCATTTGGTTGGGGGGAGTGAATAGCATCCAGCACAAACGCCTTGAATCCATTTGTAATGAATTTGCAGATGTATTCAATGACAGGCTGGGGAAGTACACGGGCCCTCCCATTTAATTTAAACTAAACCCGAATGTCCCACCGGTTCGGATCAAGCCCTGAAGAGTCCCATTCGCCCTCAAACATAAGATTGAGAGTGAACTGGACAAACTGGTGGAGCAGGAGTGTTAGAACCGGTTGACGGGGGAGACTGGGAAACTCCAATTGTGACTCCGTTAAAGGCAAATGGAGAAATTAGAATATGTGCTGATTATAAGGCTATGGTAAACCGAGCCTTAAATCCGCACGCTTACCCGGTTCCGTTGGTCCGGCAAGTTCTTGCCGCTGTCCAAGGTGGCGTGCTCTTTGCAAAACTTGATTTGGCACAAGTGTATCAGCAGCTGTCAGTGAATAAGGAAGCAGCTGATGCTCAAACAATAGTGACACATAGAGGAGCTTTCCGAGTTAACCGGTTACAGTTTGGTATCTCAGTAGCTCCTGGGATTTTTCAGGAAGTGATGGAGAGGACTCTGAAGGGCATTCCTGGTGTATGTCTTTATTTTGACGATGTCCTCATTGCTGGGGAATCTGAGGAGATCTTGGCTGACAGGCTGCAAGCTGTCTTAAGCAGATTTCGCTCTGCTGGGCTTAAACTTAAAAAAAGTAAGTGCAGCATTGGTGTGGCATCCACTGAATTCTTAGGGTTCAGGATTGATGCCAAGGGTATTCACCCAATTAAGTTGGCTCCAACCCCAACAAATAAGGCTGAATTGCAAGCTTTTCTGGGGTTACTTAATTTCTATCACACGTTTTTACCCCACAGAGCAGCAATTGCAGAACCGTTACACAGGCTGTTAGATAAGAAAACTCCATGGATCTAGACCAAGGTCCACAAACAGAGTTTTACAAATCTTAAACAACTGTTATCTAGTGATTCTACCATCACACATTTTATAGAAAATAAGCCTATCTGCATCGCGTGTGATGCATCCCCTTATGGGGTGGGCGCTGTATTAAGTCATATAGAGGAAAATGGGGAGAAAAGGCTTATTGCATATTACTCCCGAACTCTGTCCAAAGTAGAAAGGAATTATGCACAAATTGACAAGGAAGCACTGGCAATTGTGTCAGGAGTAAAAAAAATTCCATGATTACATGTATGGCAGGGAGTTCACCATTTTTATTGATCACAAACCATTGTTGGGGTTGTTCACAACTGACAAACAAACACCACAAATTCTTTCCCCAAGAATGCTGAGGTGGTCCATTTTCCTATCCGCTTATGCTTGCAAACTAGTCCATAAACCAGGAAAGGACATGGGCCATGCAGATGCATTAAGCAGGTTGCCAATGATGAGCAATGACCCAGATCCAGCACCGGCGGAGCAGATCCTCCTCATCCAAGATCTTCCAGATTGTCCTCTATAGGTGAAGGATATTTATTTATTTATTTATTTTAATCCCATTTATATCCCGCCCTTCTCCGAAGACTCAGGGCCGCTTACAATTTAAGCACAAACCAATGTGCTTAGCAATAGCCTTCATTCTATGTATATGCCTGCTTATTAGGGCTTTCGCCCCCCCCAGCGGCATATATTGCTTCTGGCACCACAGCAGACAAGGTACTGAGCAGGGTCAGCTCATGGGTAGCATCTGGGTGGCAGGACAAGAGCCCGGGGCCAGAATTCCAGGCATATTTTATGAGGAGACACGAGTTGTCTTCCCATAAAGGATGTTTGCTGTGGGGTAGTAGAGTTATTATTCCAGAAAAATTGAGGGAAAGGGTCTTACAATCCTTACACGAGGGGCATCCTAGCATAGTAAGGACAAAGGCACTTGTTGTTGTTGTTAGTTGCGAAGTTGTGTCCGACCCATCGCGACCCTATGGACAATGTTCCTCCAGGCCTTCTTGTCCTCTACCATCTTCTGGAGTCCATTTAAGCTCACGCCTACTGCTTCAGTGACTCCATCCAGCCACCTCATTCTCTGTCGTCCCCTTCTTCTATTGCCCTCAATCTTTCCCAGCATTAGGCTCTTCTCCAGTGAGTCCTTCCTTCTCATTAGGTGGCCAAAGTATTTGAGTTTTAGCTTCAGGGTCTGGCCTTCTAAAGAGCAGTCAGGGTTGATCTCCTCTAGGACTGACCGGTTTGATCGCCTTGCAGTCCAAGGGACTCGAAGGAGTCTTCTCCAGCACCATAGTTCAAAGGCTTCAATTCTTTGGCGCTCAGCCTTTCTTATGGTCCAGCTTTCACTGCCATACATTGCAACTGGGAAGACCATAGCCTTGACTATACGCACTTTTGTTGACAGGGTGATGTCTCTGCTTTTTAGTGTGCTGTCTAGATTTGCCATGGCTTTCCTCCCAAGGAGCTATTTATGGTGGCCTGGTCTTGACAAAGCCATAGTGGAGCAGGTAGCGGGGTGCTACATGTGCCAGAGGTCAAGGCCAGAACAGTCAAAGGCTCCCATTCACAAATGGGAGGCAACTCACACCCCATGGTCTAGGATACACATCGATTATGCTGGGCCTTTTCAGGGGCAATCATTCCTGGTAGTGGTTGACAGTCACTCTAAATGGCTAGAAGTAGTCCCAGTCTCTAGCATGACCACTGCAAAGACAATTCAAGTGCTGTGGGGACTATTTGCCAGTCATGGGTTGCCTGATGTCTTGGTCTCTGATAATGGCCCACAATTCACATCTGCTGATTTCCAGGCATTTACCAGAGCCAACTCGATTAGACACGTCACATCAGCGCCTTTCTACCTGTCGACTAATGGTTTGGCAGAACGAATGGTGAGGACAACCAAGGACGCATTGAGGCGCATCATCAGTGGAGATTGGCATCACCGGTTAGCTCAGTTTCTTTTGGCACAACATACCACTCCATGTACAGCTATGGGCAAGAGCCCTGCTGAGTTGCGTTGGGGACGGCGACTCATTACTAAGTTGGACAGATTACACCCAGACAGAGTATCAGCTCAACAGGAGCAACTGGACACTACCCGAGAATTGCACATTGGTGAAAAGGTTTGGGCCTGGAGCTATGGTCTAGGGCCTACCTGGATCCAGGGGGTGGTAGTGGGCAAAACGGGGCCTGTATCTTACATTGTAGAGGTGGAGGAAGGTCGCGAGGTGAGGAGACACATTGACCAGTTGAGGAAGAGACAACCTGAAAAGCCTCAAAATATGTCTCCAGAGCAACATCTGGCCAGTAGTCAGGACCCTGTTGGCGTCCCAAGGGATGACTACATTGCAGACTCAGTTGCCCTTGCTGATCCTGGCAACCAGAATGCGGGGCAAGCAGTGAAACGGTCAGCAAGGATCCATAGGCCACCGGCGTATCTCAAGCACTATGTAAGGTCTTGAGGCTAGGGTAATAATAAACAAAATCAAGCTCAACACTGCAGGTTTCATTCCATTAGTTGTTTATTGTTCCCATTATTATTTGTTTTTTTTTGTATGGGGGAAGGGGTGTTATGTATATATGTATATAGGAGATGTTCACAGAGATAGCCACTGACACCACCAGGTGGCAGGGTGCCCTGTCAGGATTGGCAGGACAGTCTTTGGCGGGAAATCCGGACAATGGGATTGGTTCCAAGTATACCTGGCTAGGTATATAAGAGGGGCAGTTGCCCCTTTGTTTTCCAAGTCTGTGCTACATCAATAAAGGAAGTTATGCTGAACCCTGTTATTGTGTAGTGGGTCCGACGCAAGAGAGACACCAGCCGGTGTGTGAGTTCAGCTCTTTATTGGAAGGGGAAGTGAACTGGGGAATGAGGGCTACCTGGCCTCCTTATATACCTGGCCAGGTAAGCTAACAGCCAATGGGGTTGGCCCTAGGTTTCCCGCCGAAACTGTCCAGGCCAATGCCCCCTGGTGGCTGTTGCTATGCAGGTGCCTGCATACATAACACCCCTCCCCCCTTAGAGAAGACCCACATAACAACAACAACATGCAACTACTATAACTATGAGTATATATATATAAAAAAACAGTGGTGTCCTTGTGTGAGGGTCACTTGCACACATAGTCCGACAGGTAGGCTGGTGTCCTGTGTGGACGGGTGGATCGTCTGGGTGTGCTTGGCCCCTGGGCTTGGACTGTGGGTTCCTGAGGCCTTTTTGCAGGGCTGCAAGGAGCCGGCATCAGGAAGTCCTCCTCCTCTGGTCCCTGCCCTGTGACGTCCTCAGCTGGGTTGACCCCTCCTGGAGTGTGGTCCTCCTGTTGATCGTGTGCGTTGAGTTCAGGGACGTGTGTGACGTGCTCAGGGGCATGTGTGACGTGCTCAGGGACTCTTCCTCTGAGCTGATCGATGTGTCGCCTTATGCGTCTGTCCCCCTCCACCCCTACAATGTACGAAAGGGGTCCTGTTTTCCCGACCACTGTCCCCGGAACCCAAGGATGTCCAGCCCCATAGTTCCTTGCCCAGACCAGGTCCCCCAGGTTGAGGACCCTGTGTGTGGGTAATGATGGCAATGGTGATGGTAGTGATGCTGGTGGTGATGGTGATGATGGTGATGATGGTGATGTTGCCCTTCCGGTTTCGGCTGCTACCCGGTCTGGGTGTAGGCGGTCCAGCTTGCTGATGAGGCGCCGTCCCCATCGCAGTTCTGCTGGGCTCTTGCCGGTAGCCACGCATGGTCTTGTGTGTTGGGCTAGTAAAAATTTGGCCAGTCTGTGGTGCCAGTCCCCGCTGATGATGCGCCGGAGTGCGTCTTTGGTCGTCCTTACCATCCGTTCGGCCTGCCCGTTGGTAGATGGATGGAAAGGCACGGAGGTGGCGTGCCTAATCCAGTTCGCCTTCAAGAACGCCTGGAAATCAGCAGCAGTAAACTGAGGCCCATTATCAGACACAATTATGTCGGGGAGGCCGTGTGTGGCAAAGAGAGCTCTGAGCACCTGGATTGTCCTCCCCAAGGTCATGTTGGGGACAGGGACTACCTCTAACCACTTGGAGTGATTGTCCACCACTACTAAAAATAGTTGACCCTGGAATGGCCCCGCATAGTCAATGTGAATGCGGGACCATGGCGTGTGTGTGGCCTCCCACCGGTGTACTGGTGCATGTGGCACTTCTGGCCTGGATCTCTGGCACGTATAACAGGCCTTGACCCGATCCTCAACCTCCTTGTCCAACCCGGGCCACCAGAGGAAGCTCCTAGCCAGTGCCTTCATCCTGACCACCCCCGGGTGCCCTTCGTGTAAGGAGTCCAATACCCTGGCGCGTAGTGCGGGTGGAATGATGACCCTGCTACCCCAAAGGAGGCACCCCTTGTGTGTGGAGATTTCATCGCGTCTAATGAAATAGGCCTGAAACTCTGGTCCCGGGGATTTGTCCTGCCACCCTGTGCAAACCCATGAGTGCACCCTGCCCATGATGTTGTCTGTGGCTGTGTGGCTGGCAATGTCCTTGGCAAGAACTGGACACTCGGGTAGTTCCTGCAGGGCTAGGATCTGTGTGGCTGGTGCTGGGTCTGGGTCGTGTGTGTCTAAGGGGAGCCTACTTAGACCGTCTGCGTGGCCCATCTCCTTCCCTGGCTTGTGCACCAGCTTGCAATTGTATGCTGCAAGGAAGATGGACCACCGGAGCATCCTGGGGGACAGAATCTGGGGGGTTTGCCTGTATGTGGTGAACAGGCCCAGGAGTGGTTTGTGGTCCATGAAGACAGTGAAGACAGTGACCTCCCTGCCATATAAGTAATTGTGGAATTTCTTGATTCCTGCCACGATTGCCAGGGCTTCTTTGTCTATTTGGGCGTAGTTTCTTTCTGCTCCAGACAGTGTCCTAGAATAGTATGCTATGGGGACCTGTGCCCCATTGGGCTCAAGGTGGCTTAGGACAGCACCCACACCATAAGGGGATGCATCGCAGGCGATACAAATGGGCTTGGACTCGATGAAATGGGTTACTGTGGACTTGTCCGACAGCAATGCCTTCAGGGCCTTGAAGCTCTGATCATGGGTGGCCGTCCAGGCCCATGTTGCCTGTTTGTCTAGCAGCCTGTGGAGCGGTTCAGTGATGGCTGCCTTGTGTGGGAGGAATGTATGGTAGAAATTCAGCAGACCCAGGAATGCCTGAAGCTCTGCTTTGTTCTTGGGTGTGGGTGCTAGTTTGATGGCCCTCACCTTGGATTCTGTGGGGTGGATTCCCCTGGCGTCTACTCTGAACCCCAAAAATTCTGTGGAAGGAACACCTATGCTGCATTTTTCCTTTTTGAGTTTGAGGCCAGCTGTGCGCAGCCTTGCCAGCACTTCCCTAAGCCTCCCTGCCAGTTCCTCTGCTGATGCTCCTGCGATCAGGATGTCATCAAAATAGGGGCAGACTCCTGGAATGCCCTTGAGTGTCTTTTCCATAACCTCCTGGAAAATGCCGGGAGCAACGCTGACTCCAAACTGCAACCTGTTCACCCGGAACGCCCCCCTATGGGTTACTATGGTTTGGATGTCAGCTGTTTCCCTAGTGACCGTGAGTTGCTGGTACGCCTGTGCAAGATTGAGCCTTGCAAAGATGGCGCCGCCTTGGAGGGAAGCGAGAACGTGGCTGACCGCGGGAACCGGGTAAGCGTGCGGGTTTAGGGCGCGGTTCACCGAGCACTTATAGTCGGCGCAGATCCTTATTTCCCCGTTGGATTTGAGGGGGGTCACGATGGGGGTTTCCCACTCCCCTCCATCTATGGGCTCTAAGATTCCCTGGGCCACCAACTTGTCTAGTTCGCGCTTGATTTTGTGTTTGAGCGCAAACGGGACTCGCCGCGGCCGGACCCTAACGGGGGAGACGTTCGAGTTAAGCTTGAACGATATGGGGGCCCCGGTGTACTTGCCTAATGACCCGTCGAAGACGTCGGTGAACTCCCGGCAAACGGCCTCAACGGAGTCCCCCTGGATCCGATGGATCCCAGATACTGAGATTCCCAGTGCCTCAAACCAGTCCAGCCCGACCAGGCTGGCTCTGCGGCCCTCTACCACTACAACATCCAGGTGCCCTTCACGACCCTTAAACCCCACTGAAATGGTGGCCTGGCCAGGTAAGCTAACAGCCAATGGGGTTGGCCCTAGGTTTCCTGCCGAAACTGTCCAGGCCAACGCCCCCTGGTGGCTGTTGCTATGCAGGTGCCTGCATACATAACACCTGTTGTCCTGCATCGTCCATCTTGGCCATGCGGTCCTGAGCCCACGATCTAACAGTAATTATACTGTATTTCATGCTCCTTTGGTGCTGAAGAAAATTTTGACCTGGAGAAACATCCCGAAAGCTCTTTAGCTATCATAAATGCTGGCCGGCAAGCTGAGATGTTAACCCAATTCAAGTTAAATATGGTAGGTTGTTAAATGAGCAAAATGAAAGGGCTGTTTGCAGCATGAAAGACAGCTAGAAACTGGCAACATGTTTGGAGAGTGTAGCCAGAATGTTGTCACAACTTTTGTTTTGAGCTTTCGTTGCTAACATTTTTACTTTCTTCTGAAGAGCTGGTACGCATGATGACAGCAATAATATAAGATTAATAGCCAATTTTCATCGTTCATATATATATCCATGGATATGTCAACATACTGTACGTACTGGCTCAGATTAAATCCCTGCAAAATGGAATTACTCCTTGTTGCTGATATAACTATTCTAGCTTCAGTTTCAGTTTTAGTTCTTGATAAGATTGCACTCTCACTCAAGAAGGAAGTCCATAATTTGGAGTCATATTCATATCTAAGGAGCACATCTGCTGTATGCCAATATCTTCATTAGAAAATCTTGGCTTTGGTGACTGATTCCCTTCTTAACTTATGGTTGGACTATTACAATGGGTATGTGGGCTGTATTTGAAGATGATTTGGAAGTTTGAATTGGTCCAAAGTGTAGTAGTCCATCTGTTAACTAGAAATAGGTGATTTAGTCGCATAACATCTATGATACAGTTGTGAATTTACCTCTGATTCCAATTTGAAATGCTGGGTTTATTTATCTATTTAGTCAATTTATACAGCTGCCCATCTCACAACTGTGACTCCAAACTCCTTGACTCTTGGAAATCTCTTAAAACCTGGCAGGTCTGTTGAGGATTTGCAGCCTAATTGTGTGCAGGCTACCTTTACATAGTTTCTGACATCTTCTGATTCTACTGAATGTATTTCATTTATTTATATTTTGTATTTCTTAATTGCCCATGTCCTTCTTTGCTTTTGTAAATGGTCTCAAATTCTACTGAAATTGATGCTATTAAAATATTGCAACAAACAGACATAACTTTGCAATTATAAATAAGAATGCTAATAATAATAATAATAATAATAATAATAATAATAATAATAATAATAATAATAATGATGATGATGATGATGATGATGATGATGATGATGATGATGATGATGATGATGATGATGATGGTGGAAGGGACCTTGGAGGTCATCTAGACCAACCCCCTGCTCAGGCAGGAAACCCTATACCATTTCAGACAAATGGCTGTCCAGTCTCTGCTTAAAAACTTCCAGTGTTGGAGCACCCACAGCTTCTGGAGGCAGGTTCTTCCACTGATTAATTGTTCTGTCAGGAAATTTCTCCTTGGTTCTAGGTTGCTTCTCTCTTTGGTTAGTTTTCATCCATTGCTTTTTGTCCTGCCTTCAGGTGCTTTGGAGAATAGCTTGACTCCCTCTTCTTTGTGGCAGCCCCTGAGATATTGGAACACTGCTATCATGTCCCCTCTCATCCTTCTCTTCTTTAAACTAGACATACCCAATTCCAGCAGCCATTCTTTATATGTTTTAGTCTCCAGTCCCCTCATCATCTTTGTTGCTCTTCTCTTTCTAGAGTCTCAACATTTTTTTACATCGTGGTGACCAAAACTGGATGCAGTATTCCAAGTGTGGCCTTACAAAGGCATTGTAAAGTGGTATTAATACTTCACGTGATCTTGATTAATTAATTGTTAATGCAGCCTAGCACTGTGTTGGCTTTTTTGGCAGCTGCAGCACACTGCTGGCTCATATTTAAGTGATTGGCCACCAGGACTCCAAGATCCCTCTCACAGTTACTACTATTGAGCAAGGTACCCAGAATTCCTGAGTCATCCATGCTGGCTCAGGAATTCTAGGAGTTGAAGTCCACAAGTCATAAAAGAGCCAAGGCTGCCTACCCCTGACCTGTATATACCTGTACATTTGGTTTTTCTTGCCTAAATTAGAACCTAACTTTTTTCACCATTGAATTTCATTTTGTTATCCTGTATCTTAAGCCTGTCTTCTGGAGCGTTGGCTATTCCTGCCAGCTTGGTGTCATCTGCAAATTTGATGAGATCCCCATCTATCCCCTCATCCAAATCGTTGATGAAGATGTTGAAGAGCACTGGGCCCAGAACAGAGCCCTGGGGCACCCCACTACACACTTCCCTCCACATAGATGCAATTCCATTGAGGACCACACTCTGAGTATGGCCGGGCAGCCAGCTACGAATCTGTCATGCCTCTGTCGGAGCCTGACTCCAAAGAAGACATGGAGTGCTTTGCTGAGGCCCAGGAGGGGGTGTCTGTGGCTTCGGAGGACTGTAGGGAAGAGCAGGCTGAGGCAGGCCAGGGCCCTTCAGGTGTGGAACAGGGAAGGCAGAGTGCAGGCAAGGAGCAAGCCACCCCACATGATCCTAGAGCAAGGAGAGCAGAGAGGAGGAGAAAAAAACAGAGACACACTCAATTGCTCAGGAGGACAGCATTGCGCCCCACTTCACAAGGCACACCTGCGGACTAAGATATAAGGAGACGCTGTGGGGTGGGGCATTTGCCGGGAACAAACATGTTATCTTAAATAATGGCAATTAGAATTGTGCTCTTGTCTAATCTGGACACTTTGAAATCCGGACCAGTTGGTTCCTGCTTCACAACCACAGAAGACATTTCTAAGTCTCTCTTTGCAGACTGCAGGCAAGCCGAGAGTTAAAAGGACTGTTTACGTTTTTGGACTTCCGGTGGCTGCGCGGCGCCGGAGACAGCCTTCCCGGGCTGCCCGCGGCTCAGCTGAGTGATTTTCGCCCGAAACAGCGCCGATCAGCTGTTCGGGCGAATTTGAAGCCCCCTCCTCGGGAGAAGAGGAGGGGGTGAGGCCCCAGGTAGGGGTTGAGTTCTCCTGGGCCGCCTGAGCTTGTAGCTTGGGCGGCTGAAGGATTGAACTCCCCCGTAGCCTGGGTGGCTCCCAGCTGGTCAGCGTCTCTGCTCCGGACTTCATGGAGCAGAGCCAGGTGTCTGCGACCACCCCTGCCTGAAGGAAGGACTATGGAATAAAAGGAGCAGGCAGAGCGGTACAAGAGGAAAAGGTGAAGAGGATTATTATATTCTACTCTCTAGCTTGATGGACTTTTTAAACTTAAAGTGAAAGTGCGTCATAAGTGAAAAAGATGGCGGCTAAACCTCCCTCAAAAACTCTTCAGAGTGCTGGAACTTCTCCGGTACAACAATCATCATTGCAGGCGTTGCATCTTCCTGATGTATTGACATCGAAGGATTTACAAGATGCTCTTGAAAAACATGCCCAGGTAATTCTGGAATCAATGGGTGATAAATTTGCACAGATGGAGGCGAAATTGGAGAAATTGGAGGAGAGAATGGAAGAGAGGATGGAACAGAAGTTCAGGGTGATGAAGGTAGACATTTTGTCCTCAGTGTATAAAGTGGCTGAATGTGTGGAAGAACTGGAGGAAAAAGTGGAAGATTTGACTCAAAAGAATGCCATATTAGAAGCAAAAGTACTGGAGAATGAAGATTTAAGAGACAAAATGGACAGAGAATTGAGCCTTGCTCAATATTACCAGATGCAGTTTGCTGTTAGAATTAGAGGTTTAAAAGAGAATATTAAGGAAGATCTAAAGCAGCTGATTTCTGAGGCTATGGAAGTGGTATTGAATCAGCCAGCATCTGAAATAAAGGGAGGCATGGATAAAGTGTTTCGTGTGAATTCATGGATTGCAAGACAGAGAAAGCTGCCTAGAGATGTGGTGGTTTATTTTACTAAGAGGGAAATTAGAGATGAAGTTATACAAGTTGCCTATGATTCTAAAGTGGTGATTGCTGATCAAGAAGTTTTGGTTTTAAAAGAAATTCCTCCAAAGATTTTAAGAAGGAAGGATTTTATATTCCTCGTGCAAGAGCTCAAGCAACGAGATATAAGGTTCAGATGGGAGATTCCAGTTGGGTTGATGGTGATGTATGAAGGTAAAAGGTACCGTCTGATTACTGTGATGCAGGCGCGAGATTTTTATAATAACGTTTTAAAAGCAACCTCATTATCACTTCTGGAAGCTGCAAAGGGATCTGGAGAAGGAGAACATCAAGAGACTGAGGATGGACAGACAGAGGAGAATGGTGCTGGAGGAGATCAAGCTACAACTTCTTTGGATGATCCTGGAGAGCGGAGGGTGACGCGTGCTGCTTTAAAACGATCAAAAAGAAAATAATAAAAGAGCAAGACCAGCAGAAGTCTATGGAGCTTCCACAACGAACATCTAGGAAGTTATCACAATGGACATGTGGGAAAAGATTTGGGTTAGGAATGTAAAGAGAGAACTTTTATAAAATGCTTTATAGATGGCATTTAGATCCTAAAAAGTTTGCAAGTATGTATCCGGACTATCAGCCAAAATATTGGAGATGTGGAGATGAAGATGTTACATATTTTCATGTATGGTGAACTTGTAAAAAGATCAAGGCTTTTTGGATAAAAATTTGGTGGAATATGTAGAAGATTTTTAAGCAAAGGATAAAGTTTTGTTCGCAATTTTTTTTTTTGTTTTTTTTTTTGTTGGGGATAATTACGGACGTTACGGTTGTGGACACTAATTATGTGAAATTTAATTACGGCAGCAAGACTTTTGATAGCTCAGTAATGGAAGAAAGAGGAACTGCCGATTATAGGAGAGTGACTTCAAAGATTTTTGACCTGGCAGAGATGGCGTAGATTTTGGCCTAAGATTTTTCGCAAGAACGTTATATTATGGAATGGAGAAAATGGATTTATAGGGTTAAGAAGTTTCATGTAGCATTTGAATAAGTCTTCTTTCTTTTCTTCTTTTTCTATTTTTGTTTTTCTATATATATTTAATATATATATATATATTATCCTATATAAGCTAGAGAGTGATGGACTTTAGAGTTTATGGATGTTAGTATATGGTTGTTTATGATTGTTTTTTTTATATACCTTGTATTTAGCTCTGGGAAGTCGGGGGGGGAGGGGGGGAGGGGGGAGAGGTAGGGGGGGAGGGTGAAGGGAGGGGGAGGGGGGATTTTTAAAGGAAAAATTGTATGTTAAAACTTTTTAATAAAAAAAAAGGACTGTTTACGTTTTTGTGTTATCTATCTTGCCTGTGTGTGCATTTGTTGAACACTTGCCAGTTTATGTGGGAGCTTTTGGAGAACTTGGGCAGTGATTAAAAGACTGTTTCCCTTGCCAGTCAACTGCTTTGCCTCCATTCGGGGCCCTGGGTAATCACAGAATCTATCTGGTGGTGATGCTGTCTAACCCACATTTTTCTATCTTATCAAGTAGTAGGTTGTGATCTACTTTATCAAATGCCTTACTGAAGTCCAAGTAACTATCTAACTATCGGATCTAACTATCCGGCCCTTGGCAATTAGCTGAATGAAACATAATTATTGCAAGCAAGATTCTCTCTGAATCTTCTTTAGCAGGATTTATTGAGATGAAAGGGGTGGTCTTATAAGATTTTCAGCAGTTATTTACAAATTAGAGCCAAATTCTCCCCCAATTCTGGGACTGGAATTCCACAGATCTGGGATATACCCATGTTAGGAAAGTATTTCATACTGTATAGGCCAGTGTGTGTGTGTGTGTCTTTTAAAAATCCTTTAAAGATATATTTTTAACTGCTCCCCACTATCTGTCTCTTTGCTTTTATGCAGAAATATTTTATTTTATTAAAAGCCACTTTGGGATTACTAGTAATACTAATATTATTAACAATAATAATTGTTATAAATATTCTTCCCCAAGGAACGTTACTTTTTGAGGAACCGAGATCTTATTGCTTTTCAGCCATAGGAGCCCTCTCTTCTTCCAATAGTCATAGCTTTAAATTGGAAACAATCTAGCCATTCATTAATCCATTCTTGTAATTACTTAACAGGGTTTATTATATTGTTGTTTCCTGACTTATACTAAAAAACAATGAGTTAATTACAATGCATCTTTATTTAACCTTCTAGCAACTTTAAGAGGCAGTATTTGAACAGGCAGTATTTCTTGGGGTGGGATTCTGATATCTTCATTCCATGTTATTGCCTTGAGGTGCAAGCATCAATTACACACTTGATACGGCTTTTGAGAAATAGTTGGAATTGTTAAACAGAGACAAATCCACCAGGTTTCTTTATTTATTTGGTTTACTTGAAGATCAAATAATGGCAATGGGATACCATCATCTAGATTCCCCAATTACCTGCCTAATACTTATTGTTGCAAACTCTGCTCTGCCAGGAAATTAATCCTGCATGCTGAAAAAGCATTAGGAGTACACTGCATAATGTGCCTTTCTTCTTTATTGTGTTAATATAATCCTATTGGGAATGGGGGTAGCTCAGTTGCTCAACACATGCTTTGCATGCAGAAACCCCCAGTTTTTGTCCTCGGATTTCCAGATGGAAAAGACCTGCTGCCTGCCAATGTAATGGACAATACCAAATTAAACTTATTTCAGGCAACTTTCTAGGTTCACTTTACATATGACTAGCAAAGCTTCTCCTTCTCCTCCCCCCAGAGTTGGAAGTGACCTTTTACGTCATCTAGTCCAACCCCCTGCTTAAACAGGAGACCCTATACCAGGGGTAGGCAACCTTGACTCTTTTATGACTTGTGGACTTCAGCTCTCAGGATTCCTGAGCCAGCATAGCTGGCTCAGGAATTCTGGGAGTTGAAGTCGAGGAGTCATAAAAGAGCCATGGTTGCCTACCCCTGCCCTATACCATTACTGACAAGTGGCTGTCCAGTCTCTTTTTGAAAGCTTCCAGTGATGAAGCACCCACAACTTCTGAAAGCAAGCTGTTCCATTGGTTGATTGATCTCACTGTCAGAAAGTTTATCCTTATTTCTAGGTTGAATCTCTCCTTGATTAGTTTCCATCCATTGTTCCTTGTCTGGCCTTCAGGTGCTTTGGAAAATAGATTGTCCCCCTCTTCTCTGTGACAGTCCCTCAAATACTGGAACACTGCTATCATGTCACCCCCGGTCCTTCTCTTCACTAGACTAGCCATGCCCAGTTCTTGCAACTATTCTCCATATGTTTTAGCCTCCAAGCCCCGTCTCCTCTTCCTCTTCTATTTAAGATCATTAAAATGAGATATTTTATTTCTAAGAGCTGCTACAGAGCAATTGCTTTAATAAGAGCTAAATTAAACAAATCTTTAATTGCATGTTTAGCTAAATACTACAGGTAGTCCTCAAGTTATGACCCAATTGAGCCCAAAATTTATGCTGATAAGTTGAACATTTGTTAAGTGAGTTTGCCTCATTTTATGACTTTTCTTGCCACAATTGTTAAATGAATCATTGCATTTGTTAACTTAGTAACCTGGTTGTTAAGTGAATCTGGATTCCCCACTGACCTTCCTTGTCAGAAGGTTGCAAAAGCTGACCACATGATGCTAGGACACTGCAACCGTCAAAAAATGAACCACTTGCCAAGCACTTGAATTTTGATCATGTAACCATGGAGATGCTGCAACAGTTGCAAGTGTGAAAAACGGTCATAAGTCACTTTTTCCAGTGTCGTTGTAACTTTGAACGGTCACTAAATGAACTGTTGTAAGCTGAGGACTACCTGTATTGTCTTTTTGTTTTTGACCTAACTGTCAGCTGGGAGAGTGCATCAAATTTTACCATATTTTTCTCCCTCTTATGTTAAGTGCTGCCTAACGATATCTGTTGTCATAGGCACTGGAGAAAGAAAAGTAAAATTTCCCCTCTCTGTGTGCCGTGTTGTGACAGTGGATTTCTCAAATGACTTTTATTCTTGTTGAAGTAAACTTCTTAGCTAAGCACAAATAATCTACTCTGGTTTTGCCTGAGTAGACTTTACTCCATGATTCAAAGATCCCTTTAGTCACAAAGTTTCTGGTAGACCTAGGATGGAACTGTTTACTTGGGGTGGAGGCCTTTATCACTTATCTAAGATGCATAAAATTTGCTTTTTGCAGCAGACTCCCCAATGACTAAGGTAGTGTTTTATTTAACTAATTTAACTAATAATGACTGCAGAAGATAACTATGTGAACTGTTATCTTGGGAATAGAATACCTGATCACTGATGCCATCACACAAATCTTTGAGTAGAATGGTGCTTTTAAGGAAAAAGTTGGGCAAGTTATACATGTTAACTAAAAAGAGGAAACTGATGGGCCCATTAAGTCCAAAATATTACCACAATGAACCAGTTATCATCCTAGCCACCTACTGAGATGATTCCCATATCCACATTCCTTTTGTGGGCCACGCTGCCTCTTATAGAACTGTTGTCATGCCTACAGCTCCTTCCTGTCTCTCACTGTGCTGGTCAGAGTATGAATTAAGAACTGTCCCCTTAAGGGATAGCCTCTTGGGTAATGTAGTTTTAAGTTACTTGGTCACATCTGTGTTTTAGATTGGCCACTGGGAGGGACTTCCATTTGGATAGCTGGGTTTTCCTGCCTATGTGCAAACCTACATGGCTTTAATGAATTCCAGCCATGGGAGCTGTTTGCTCCCTCAAAATGGGAAAGTCTACCTCTTTTCACCTACGTGTTGTGACCAGATTATGAAATGTATTTCAGAAGAATCTCAATAATAATAATAATAATAATAATAATAATAATAATAATAATAATAATAATAATAACAACAACAACAACAACAACAACAACAACAACAATAATAATAATAATAATAATAATAATAATAATAATAATAATAATAATAAGTTGGAAGGGACCTTGGAGGTCATCTAGTCCAACCCCTTGCTCAGGCAGGAAACCCTATACAATTTCAGACAAGTGGCTGGCCAGTCTCTTCTTAAAAACGTCCATTGTTGGAGCATTCACCACTTCTGGAGGCAGGTTGTTCCACTGGTTAATTGTTCTAACTGTCAGGAAGTTTCTCCTTAGTTCTAGGTTGCTTTTCTCCTTGACTAGTTTCCATCCGTTGCTTCTTGTCCTGCTTTCAAGTGCTTTGGAGAATAGCTTGACTCCCTCTTCTTTGTGGCAGCCCCTGAGATATTGGAACACTGCTATCATGTCACCCCTCACCCTTCTCTTCATTAAACTACACATACCCAATTCCAGCAACCGTTCCCTATATGTTTTAGCTTCCAGTCCCCCAATCATCTTTTTTGCTCTTCTCTGTACTCTTTCTAGAGTCTCAACATCTTTCTTACATCGTGGTGACCAAAACTAGAAACAGTATTCCAGGTGTGGCCTTACCAAGGCATTGTAAAGTAATAATAATAATAATAATAATAATAATAATAATAATAATAATAATAATAATAATAATAATAATAATAATAATAATAATAATAATAATAATAATAATAATAATAAGTTGGAAGGGATCTTGGAGGTCATCTAGTCCAACCCCCTGCTCAGGCAGGAAATCTTATACCATTTCAGGCAAATGGCTGTCCAGTCTCTTCTTAAAAACCTCCATTGTTGGAGCATTCACCACTTCTGGAGGCAGGTTGTTCCACTGGTTAATTGTTCTAACTGTCAGGAAGTTTCTCCTTAGTTCTAGGTTGCTTCTCTCCTTGACTAGTTTCCATCCGTTGCTTCTTGTCCTGCTTTCAGGTGCTTTGGAGAATAGCTTGACTCCCTCTTCTTTGTGGTAGCCCCTGAGATATTGGAACACTGCTATCATGTCACCCCTCACTCTTCTCTTCGTTAAACTACACATACCCAATTCCAGCAACCGTTCCCTATATGTTTTGGCCTCCAGCCCCCTAATCATCTTTGTTGCTCTTCTCTGTACCCTTTCTAGAGTCTGGACATTAACTGTGAGTTAATGTTTAGAGAATGCCTGATGAATTAAAGTAATCTGCATAAAATCCTTTCTGTGGAGTTTATCTGCCTGCTTCAGGCAACAATAGCAGTTCCTCTTTGCTTGAAACAGAACATTCACAGTCCTTCCCACATACCATTACAAACACTTATTCAGGACACCCAATTGCTAACAAATTCAGAGATGAGGGGAAAAAGGACCAGGCCTCCAAAGAGGACACGCAAACAAAAGAATGATGAACATGACCTTCTAAGATGGAAATCAAACTAGCCTTGAAGGAAACCAGCTAAGATTTTGCATGAGCACATACAAAATAAAATGGAAGTCTCAGGCCACTTTTTGCTCAGCTAAAGCTAAGTTAGATTCCTTTCTGCATCGTAGAAGATCTCACACCAGAAAATGAGAGGAGGGCTTAGGTTCATCTCTTCTCCACAAAAGAACAAAATCCTCCAGCCAAAATCCTCAAGAGGAAGGAGTTATCATCCTTCAGGATGTTGCCCAACTAGCTCCCCAAAACCTATTTCAGGAGCTATAGAAGGGAATGGTCTCTAAACCAATTATGGGTGTATTCTGACCTAATGGTATTGTCAGAGGTTCCTATGACAACATGAAGCACTTAAAAATATCATTTAAGCTTAAGCATCTCTCTTGAAATTATAACTTGCCAAAAATGTTTAGAATGGATTTTGAAGAAATTTGAATAAATTATGTTTAAGTACCTTAATGAGCAAGCAGATAAGCAAGCAAATGGACTTTGAAATTACATATAATGCTTCCTTTTCTAACAACTTTTTTCACTACTGCAGTCAGACGAATTAAGAAATATGTATTGTTTTGTGTGAAACTGTTCTCTGCTAATAACTCTGACTTCTTTCCCAGAATGCAATTTTAGAGGTTGTTAGCCTCTTTGAATCTTCTACAACATAATGCTGATAGCAAATGCAGTGACTCCAACTGTACGTTCTCTGACATTGATATCAAATCATCAGAACTTGGCCTCTATGTAGGTTTAATCTCTATTTTTACACCTTCCAGCTCAATCAATTTCTGACAGTTAACAAGTTTAAAAATCAAATTAAGTATGAATGGATTTCCAGAAAATATTGCAGACTAGAGGAACCATTTGTGCTTCAGTTTGAGATTCAGACAGCACAGACTCATCCCTAACAGCCTGTGCCTGTTTTCTACAGTGAAGAGACACAGGGCAGAAAACATCCTGCAGCCACGAAGGCTCCACACTCATTTGCACTACTCAGGTGACCCTGAGGACACAGGTAAACCCCCCAAATGGTTTCAACAACTCTAAAGGGAATGCAAATGACCATCTGTCTGCAGGCAATATAAATCCTTCCACTTCCCACTATCCAGTCAGAGCTAAAGAAGCTTCTTGGATGAGAAGCGAAACGTCTTCCAAAGAAACACAAGAAAGTCCAGTTGCCTCCTGAAAAAGCACCTTCGGGACAATCAAATTAAGAGGCAAGGTAAGAGCATCAACAAAATCCATGACTTGCAATGGCATCAGGTCCATTTGGATGTGTGTGAGAATTCACGGATACATGTAACTAGCTTTGAAAACGTTTATTTAAGCTTCCAAGGAAATTGCAAGGAAAGTCTGCACACTTAAACGCTTCCCTTTTTGATGTCCAGTAGTGACTGGCAGACAGTGAGCATGCCAAGACAAATCAATGGGTCTCTTGAGTGCTCATCTGCTATGGGATATATTTCATACTGCATCAATAATGTAAATTGAAATGTAAAGAAAGTTCTTGGTTCCTACCAGGTATGATTACAGCACCGCAGGCAGCATGTGTTCTGCAGAAGGACCAGAGTCAGCTTTCTCAACTGCAGCTGATCTAAAGTCCAGCCATATTTTCACTACTTTTAAACAGCATATGAAATTGATTTATCAAGTTGCTCATTTATTTATTCGTTTTGATTGCTTGTATCCTGCCTTCCCACACATAATTCAAGGTGGCTGAAAATAAAACAAGACCAAAACAACAAAACCCAGTGTAAGGCTAACTGTACTGAAAGAAAGAAATATTAAGCTACTGACAAGAACAATTTAAAATGACAAATTGCTATATAGGTAGTTCTTGACTTACGATCGATCATTTAATGATAGTTCCAAGTTAAAACAACATTGAAAAAAGTGACTTACAATCGGTCTTTGCACCCACAAACTGGCAGCATTCAATCAATCAATCAATCAAAATAGAGCTGGAAGGGACCTTGGAGGTCTTCTAGTCCAGCCCTCTGTTCAAGCAGGAAACCCCATATCATTTCAGACATCTGGCTGTCCAGTCTCTTCTTAAAGACCTCCAGTGATGAAGCACCTACAACTTCTAAAGGCAAGCTGTTACACTGGTTAATTGTCCCCACTGTTAGGAAGTTTCTCTTTAATTCCAGGTTGCTTCTCTCCTTAATGAGTTTCCATCCATTGTTTCTTGTCCTGCCCTCTGGTGCTTTGGAAAATAAGTTGACTCTCAAATACTGGAATACTGCTATCATGTCACCCCTATTCCTTCTTTTCTCTAGACTAGCCAAACCCAAATCCTGCAACTGTTCTTCATATGTTTTAGTCTCCAGGCCTTTAATCATCTTAGTTGCTCTTCTTTGTACTTTTCCCAAAGTCTCAACAACTTTTCTGTAATGTAAGAATAGAATAGAATAGAATAGAATAGAATAGAATAGAATAGAATAGAATAGAATAGAATAGAATAGAATAGAATAGAATAGAAGCTGGAAGGTACCTTGGAGGTCTTCTAGTCCAGCCCCCACTCAGGCAACAGAACCTATACCATTTGAGACAAGTGACTGTCTAGTCCAGACATGTCAAACACAAGGCCCAGGGGCCGGATCTGGCCCACGAAGTGGTTTCATGTGGCGCGCGAAGCCATCCTGGAAACAGTGAGGGAACGGCCCCCACTGCCTTGGCCCTGGCCCAGAGACCCTCCTTCTGCCAGAGACCCCCAGATCTGTCCCACTCCTGCCCAGGCTCCCATAGGCACCCTTGATGTGAATGATGTAGAGCTGGCCACGCCCACCCAGTAGGCCATACGCACTCTAGCCATGCCCACCCAGTAGGCCACGCCCACCCAGGCCATACCCACCCGGCCCCCTGAGGGCAACCGCAATGCTGATGCAGCCCTCGATGAAATTGAGTTTGACACCCCTGGTCTAGTCTCTTCATAAAAAGCTCCATTGATGGAGTGCCCATGGTTTCTGAAGACAAGCTATTCTGCTGGTTAATTGTCCTCACTGTTAGGAAGTTTCTCTTTAATTCCAGGTTGCTTCTCTCCTTGATCAAAATTTGAATGTTTGGCAACTAACATGTATTTACAACAGCTGTAGTGTCCCAGAATCACCTGATCGCCATTTGTGACTTTCCCAGGTGGCTTCACACAAGCATAGTCAATGGGGAAAGCCAGATTTATTTAAAAACATGATTTGTTTAATGACCAGTGTTTCACTTAATGACCAAGGTAAAAAAAAGGACATGAAATCATGCATTACTAATTTAATGTTTGCATTGTTTAGTGATGGAGGTTCTGGTCAAAATTGTGGTCAGGAGTTGAGGACTACCCGTATGCCAAGATATGTGGCTCCATTCTGTCTTGGTCTTGAAAGAAAGGAAAGGCAACCCTATCATGTGCAGCCAAAGGAGGTAACTGTTTCTGGCTGGCAACCACTATTCCTGCAATAGAGTTAGTCCTCAACTTACAATAATTTGTGTAGTGACTGTTCACAGTTACAACGGCACTGAAAAAAGTGACTTATGACCATTTTCATAGGTACAACCATTACAGCATCCCCATGGTCATGTGATCAAAATTCAGACACTTGGCAACTGACTTATATTTATGATGTTTGCAGTGTCATGTGTCTTTTGACCTTCTGACCAGCAAAGTCAATGGGGAAGCCAGATTCACTCAATAAACGTGTTCCTAATTTAACAACTGCAGAGATTCACTTGACAACTGTGGCAAGAAAAATCATTAAAAAGGAGGCAAAACTCACTTAATAAATATCTCAGTTAGCAATAGAAGTTTTGAGCTCAGCTGTGGTCATAAGCTGAAGACTACCGATATAGATCCTTCTAAAACTTCTAAAAGTTGTGAAATGCTATGAATATAGAACAATCTACTCCTCTGATGCCATAGAGAAGTTCAGCTTGGTTCTGGGGTTCCTGAAGAGTTTGTTTTAAAGGTTATTTCAACTCAAAACTCAACTCCTGGTGAGTTCCCACACAGGTCCTTGTTGATTTCTTGGCAATAAGACTGTTTGCTATTACCTTTTTCTGGAATATTTTGTTGATAATTTCTTAGTAGCTTTGTCTCCAAGTCCTAAACTGATTTGTTTTTTGAAAAGTAATCTGTGGGAGCACCTGCCCAATTTAATCAAACTGCTCAGGCCCTGAGAGCTAATGGTTCACATCTCTTCCAACTAGACTAAAGGCTTGGGAGGGAAAATTTCCAGAGGTGACCACCTTTATGGAAAACTCTACCTTGAGAACCTCCTAATTTATTTATTTTTTAATGGTGCCACTATTCAGTTTGAAACATGTGTTTTGAAATCTTGCTTTTTATCATTTTACACTGATAGAAACAATATCAATCCTGTTCAGAAGGAACCTGAATTTAAGGTTAACATTGATTTAAACTTGTAGAAAAAGTGGTGAAGTCAATTTTTTTTAATGCTAAGCTTAAAACTTTACATGTGAATTTGTATGGGCAGATTTTATTCTTTTTTCCTTTAGTAAACTCAGCCTGGCAAAGGAAGAGAGAGAAGGGGTGCCAAAATACTCAAGATCATGGCTGCTACCATGCAATCCGAATCCTGTATTTTTTTTACCCACAGTGCTGCCATCTTGGTTATGGCTGCCATCTTGACTTTTTGACACCTTTGAAGAGGGTGAACTTGATTCCCTGTTCTTTAAACTCCAATTGAAGAGATAAGTTTCATTTCTTTAGGAATCAGAGGATGGTAGATTGGTAATCTCTGTTACAGTCTGGGTCTGTGAAATATCTTTCTTCCAGTAAACATTGAAGGCATTGCTTTCTGTAAGCATCTGGCCTGCGAGGTTTTTGTTCCATTTTAATTCTGGTTTTTATTGTGCTATTTTAAATTGCTGTTTATGCTCGCCTATATTATCTGAACTGCCCTGAGTTCATGAAATAAATGTATGAGGGCTACATGCCATGGAAATAAAAGTAAAGTATAGGAAGACAAAACAAAGTAGGATGTTAATATTTTAAATAACTGTTTAAATAACTGTTTTAAATAACTATCGTCCAGTCTCCAACCTTCGCTTTCTGTCGAAGGTTGTTGAGAGCGTGGTGGCACATCAGCTTCCTCTGTTCCTGGAGGAAACTGATTATCTGGACCTGTACCAATCGGGTTTCAGGCCCGGTCACAGCACGGAGACGGCATTGGTTGCGCTGGTGAATGATCTCTGGCGGGCTCGGGACAGGGGTTGCTCCTCTGTCCTAGTCCTATTAGATCTCTCAGCGGCTTTCGATACCATCGACCATAGTATCCTACTGCGACGTCTCAGGGGGCTGGGAGTGGGAGGCACCGTTTTACGGTGGTTCTCCTCCTATCTCCTGGGCCGCTCGCAGTCGGTGTTGATGGGAGGGCAGAGATCCACCCCGAGGCCTCTCACTTGTGGAGTCCCTCAGGGGTCGGTTCTCTCGCCCCTCCTGTTCAACATCTATATGAAGCCGCTGGGCGAGGTCATTCATGGTTTCGGGGTGGGGTATCATCAGTATGCTGATAATACCCAACTTTTTCTCTCCACCCCAAACCAACCCAGCGATGCCCTCGCCGTGATGTCCCGTTGCCTGGAGGTGGTCCAGGTCTGGATGGGGAGAAACAGGCTTCGTCTCAATCCTGCCAAGACTAAGTGGCTTTGCGTATCGGCATCTCGGGCTAACCAAACTATTCCACCTTTAATGATGGGGGGTGAGGTGTTACCCCCCTGTTGATAGGGCTTGCAACTTGGGTGTCCTCCTGGACTCACGGCTCAATTTTGAAGATCATATAGTAGCCGTGACCAGGGGAGCTTTTGCCCAGGTTCGTCTGGTGCACCAGTTGCTACCCTATCTGGACCGAGATGCCCTATGCACAGTCACTCATGCGCTCGTGACCTCCCGTTTAGACTACTGCAACACTCTCTACATGGGGCTGCCCTTGAGGACCACTCGGAGGCTTCAACTGGTGCAGAATGCGGCCACGCGAGTTGTGATGGGGGTTTCCCGATACTCCCATGTAACACCTTTACTCCGTGATCTGCATTGGCTTCCAGTTGCCCTCCGGGTAAGATTCAAGGTGCTGGTGATGACCTATAAAGCCCTAAATGGCTTGGGTCCGGGATATTTGAGGGAACACCTGCTGCCAGAATCAAGTTCCCTTCGTCCAGTGCGCTCGCAGAGGGAGGGTCTTCTCAGGGTGCCGCCGGTAAAAGATTGCCGGCGGATAACACCCAGGGGGAGGGCCTTTTCTGTGGGTGCACCTGCCCTCTGGAACCAGCTGCCTGTGGAGCTTAGGACTGCCCCTGACCTATGTTCATTCTGCCGAGACCTGAAGACTTGGCTTTTTGAGCTCTCTGGCCCAGGCTGAGAATTTTAACTGGGGTTTTATTTTCAGGGATAATTTAATCTTTTAATTGTCTTTTAACTTTGTATTTTGTATTGGTGTGATTTTAAAATGCCCTGTAAACCGCCCTGAGTCCTTCAGGAAAGGGCGGTATATAAATCTAATAAAATAAATAAATAAATAAATAAATAAATAAATAAATAAATATTTATAGTAGATTTTCCTAACCCTCTCAGTGTGTTTGAAGGGCACTGGGCAGGAGAAAGAAGAATGAGAATATTCTGTGGCTGCCATTTTCTCCTTGAGCAGAAAGCTATTTCTCAGATTCTACTGTCTGCAAGTGGAACAAAATGATGGCCGCCTATTTTAAAAGTCAGTTGGTTAAAAGAGCTCCCTCAGGCAATGAGGCTTTAACTGAATTGCCACTGCCACAAGAGCTTCCCATTCTATTTCAGAAAGTGATGTTCATAGTGCATGAATAGGGCCATACAGTCAAACTCATTTTTGAAGATACACTATATACCAAGGAAAGACTTCCTTGCCTCATTAGCATGCAATGGAAATTATATTATATTACAGCCACAGAGATTACTGTGCAGGTTCCCCCTCGGTGGTTTTGTGTAGATGGTGAAAATTATGGAAGAGAGAAAGAAACCTTTCGGCTCAGGGCTTTCCTCACTTCCCATTTTAATCAGACAGCCCAAAAGGACACATTCCTATCATATTAAAGGCTTTCAAGAGGTCCAAAGTAAACTGGAAAACTTTTCTCTCATTTTTTTTCTGTATCTCACAATTAAGATTCTGTTATGAAAACATTGGGCACGAACTCAAAACTTTGAAAGTCTTCTGGAAAAAGCAGCTGAACTCATTTAATCTGGGGAAAAAATCCTATTGCATAGAACAGGCACATGATAACAGCTGCCAAACTGTGCACATTTCATCACGGTGGATTAGAAGAATGCTTACAAAGCACCATGATAGAATTTCTCATTATTCTGAATTTCAGCTTATCTATCTATCTATCTATCTATCTATCTATCTATCTATCTATCTATCTATCTATCTATCTATCTATCTATCTATCTATCTAGACTTTTGGGGGTGGGCCTAATATAAGCCCTACCCCCAAAATAAGCCTTAGTTAAGCCCCCACCCACATGCCCAAGAATGTTCATAGTGGTCAGATCACAACCAGGATGGTGTGATCTTATCTCAAACAGGTGGAGTTTGGATCCATCCTATGGATTGTGGCTCTATCTTGTCTTTTTTGACCACACCCTGCAGATACCTCTGCAGGGCTACTGTTACTGATTTGGCAAAGTAATCTTAAATAAACTACATGGATATAAGTGCTATTGAACTTTGTGGTGCATATTTCAATGGATTAAGGCATATAGTTTCACTGCTACTCATTGTTAAAGAATTTGTTGTGCAGAGATCTCCTTGTGCTACCAAAGAGTTGCACAGACAAGGAAGGGTACTGACAGCAGTAAGAGTCACACAGTAACCACAAGAGTACACTGAGTTGTAAAAGCAAAAAATATTTTACTTTTGAGGTGGTGTAAGAACAAAAATGCACAGTCAAAAATAAACAGTCCAAGTAGCAATCCAAAATACAAAGTCTTCTTACCGGTCCAGAGGTCAATACACAGTTCAGGTAACAGAGCAAACACAGTAATAGTAGAGAGCAGTGAATTCAGAGAGAGAAAGAAGCTATGTTCCTAGCTTCCTCTTATGGCCATGAGAACACTTACACACCCATTGGCCAATTAACATCTTAAAGACATAACATCATGGTTAATATATTTTCAACCCAACATTGTAGGCTAACACCATATGCCTAACACTCATAATCAAGCAACTGTATTTTTCATAAGACTTTGGATAACTTTATATTTCCACTACAATCATATTTACATATGATCTAGTCAATTTTGACGTCCTCGGCTGTTCTTTGTGTGCTGGTGTGTCTGCGGGTCACAGAGTTCTCCCTTCTTGCCTCATCCGCATCCACTCATCTGGGGTTGTCATTGGATCATTCCTCACCTTCCTGGCCAGTTGCTGCATATCCTGTCTCCTCTCTTTCACACAAGTCGCGCCATCCTCTGCCCAGGTGCATTGGGGTGGCTAGCCCAGGGATCGCAGAAAGATCGGTGGATAGACATTGGAGGAAAGGCATACATGCCAGTGGATTCGGGCGGGTGGCCATTTGCAGGGATCATAGAGGGAGAGAGTTGTAGGGAAGCCCGGATATGGTACAGGATAGCCAAGCGCGAGCAAGGAAGGTAGGGAAGGAGGGCACAGAGGACAAAGGAGTCCCAGGACCGACAGCTATGGCAGTGATGAAGACAGACAATGAAAGAAGACAGGATCGATCGAGGTGGTCAAACGGAAGCAGACAGGGAGGAGAGCAATGGGAGGAAAAGGGACAGTAGGACTGGATTGCGAGAAAGGGGATGTGAAACAGTCAGAACAATTACAGTTGGCTACAGCAGGATCCATCACGCACTCCATGAGCAAAGCGCGGAACCAAATAGGCTTATAAATGGACTTTCCAACCTTCGATGCTTACTCTGATGATGCCAGCAGAGGACCGGTGACAGCTTAGATAGTTCAAGGGCTGAAAAGATGTTAGGGCAAGATGAACTTTGAAGGGAGACAATTCTAGACAGAGGAGGTCCATTTCTGGGGAATCCAGTAAATAAGGTGCAACCATCATCTGAAATTAAATCTTTGCTCTTCAGTTATCAAATAAAATTTGATTCAACTCTGAAATGGAACAGGTGAGAGTTCAGGTTAAGATTTTTGCAATGAACTTGCCACTGTAGGATGTGAATTTTATCCAAATGAAGCATTTAATTTAGAGGAAGAATATTGATTGATTATGTGTCGTCAAGTCATTTCTAATTCCTAACAACCATAAAGATAGTTTTCTCTGCATGATGATAGGAACAAAAAAAAAGGTTTTTGCAAATCTTCAACAGTGTACTAATCACTAGTGTAAATGTGTCCATCCTCATAGGAAGAATAAATAATGCAAAAATATTGATATATTCTGTAACTCAGTTCTCATTGCTTCAAATCCTTCTGTCAGGCCTCTCCCAGCTTGGACACTTAGGAAAGAAAGACCCTAGACTCCATTTGCAGTGAAAGGTATACTTTTACTAAAACAAATGGTTACAGCATAGGAAAAGCCAGATTTGAGGTTTCCTGCGTAAAGCCATTACTTATCCCTTCTCCCAGGTCCTCCCCACTAGTCATATTAGTGGTGTCCAATAAAGTTCAAATTAGTTGTTTTGGTAATAGGTCTGAAATTTAGTGCCTCTTTGATGGGTGTTTGCATTCTGTTTGTAGGCTTGTGTCCTTGAATCTTTCAACTGTTGTCTCTGAATGGCACCTCTACTTCCTGTCATCCCTCCTTCCTGAATTCCCCCTTCCCTCTCCTTGTACTTTATGGCAGGCTGCCATCAAAGTGGACTGGAGTAGTGTGATGGCAGATCTTCCTTCCTTCCTTCCTTCCTCCTTCCTTCCTTCCTTCCTTCCTTCCTTCCTTCCTTCCTTCCTTCCTTCCTTCCTTCCTTCCTTCCTTCCTTCCTTCAAATTTCCTAATGGACTTTATCCTTTTTAAATGGGTGAAGCTAAGGAGAGTTTCCCATTGCAGCTATATTCATCAGAAGAATTTTAAAACTGGATTAGGTTATTTCATCAGCCCACAAGAGAGATGCCAAGGAGACATAAGCCACTGGTAGTTGCTTTCCTGGCATGGATGGGAGGAAAAAGAAACAGGCAAATCAATCAACCAGGGAAACTTCCTCCCTCTTCAACGAGTAGATTGAAGTTTTCAAAATATATTTTTCCACACAAAGGGCTGCAATGCACAATAAAAATGAGCTTTCCTTCTTTCTTGTATTTTTTCCTCCCTTCTTTTCTTCCTTTCATAGATTAAAATGAATATTTGCTTTTTATAAGTGAGATAATATTTTACAAATAATATATCAGGAAAACTTATACTTGTGTCTGGATGGGTTATATCTTGCTCAGGAAATTTTCACCCAACTTGGATTTTCTTTTCTTGATCATAAACTGCAGTGATGTCCATATGCTGTAAAAAAAGATCAAATTGGTGGCCATGATAGTGCATTCAAGGCTCTGCCTGATTTTTGTGTGTGTTGCATGTGTGAAACACATCCAGAGCAAATGGAACTTCAATCAGACCTTTGTTACCATCATCTTGACTTTTTCTTTTTCTTTTTTTTTTTACCACGATAGGAAAATAGCCCTGACTAGCTAAGTCTCTTTGTTT
Organism: Vipera berus; assembly: GCF_964194415.1. Classification (NCBI taxonomy): domain Eukaryota; kingdom Metazoa; phylum Chordata; class Lepidosauria; order Squamata; family Viperidae; genus Vipera; species Vipera berus. The sequence continues at coordinate 251,538,257 of NC_138203.1, forward strand.
GACTAAGCCATTAGGTGCTTTACTTGATTCTGGCCATATATGAGCTCAATGGAGAATATAGTTGATGATTTAGTATATTTCAGAAATCTATCTATGATATTCAAGTCAACATATAATTAGCCCTCCACATATCTAATCCAGCCATCAAACACCATTTCATACACATTCAATCAAAAATATCGTATGTGTTAAACCTTTCAACATGAAATAAAAGGTACTTGCATTCTTCAATAAATCTCTGAGGGCATAACCTGGCATACTCACTCCCTAGGCAAGCAAGCATTTCTTTGGCTCATGTTAAGTTTTGTATACAAACAGAAGCAATTCATGCACGGTATATGTAAGCTTGTAATGTTATTTTCTTCAAATCTCTTTCATTATTCAGCAGATTTTCCATGTTTCACAAAAAAATTACCAGTAGCATAACATGTCAGGTACATTAGTTGTTAAATGAAGCTCTTTCAGTGAACCATACAATATTCTCTATTTTTGTCATACCGATAAAGAGAATGAAACAGGTATAATATATATACACACACATAAAATCATTATATCTGTGTCTATAGACTTGTGTACATCTCTGGCTAGACTTTTTTCTCATAATGTCATAAGACTGAAAGCAGAGAGGGATGGGGAATTGAAAGCAGTAAGGTCTCAAAGGGAATGAAAGCAGTAAAATCTCTGCAGGAATGAGGGAACTCAACACAGCTTCATGAAGGAACTCCAAATCAAATGCAGAAGATGATAACATCTTCCCACTTACATAATTTTATCAAGAAAGTTATATGGCTATGGTGGAAACATTTAAACAAGCCTGGATGCCAGAAAATGAAAACAACAAGCTGAAAGATACTCCTATAGTTGCTAGGAAAGAACATCAAATTTTCATTATCTGGAGTTGTTGACATGGTCCAACCAAAACTGCCAGGAAATACAGTGCTGATAGAGTTATTTATTTCATAAGAACATGTATAATTGAAATACAGAATACAAACCACAAGAATTAAGAACTTTCACTTTGCCAAAATGGAAATGAAGCATTTGAAGTAAGTGAACGTAAGTGAATCAGAATAGCGCACTTTAAATCAGGTTCATTCGTTATATTCACCTTGGGGCATGTGGCTTTCTGAAGGAATAGAGTGGCAACGCTACTCAAAAAGTACATCAATGGATACATTCTCAGCTGCAATACAATAAACAATAGGATCATGGCTATTATGATTAGATGGCTATTATGATTAGAGAGCACCAGTGATAAATGTACATACCTTCTACTGATGCAATGGTGATAGACCCAGAGAAATTCCAGAATAAATTCTAAATAAAATATAAAAGATGGATATAGTAAGGACTATTCGTAAAGTTGTAAAAAATGAAAGAAATGGAATAATAAAATAGTAGACAGGTATATAAAGTTTTGCAAAGAAAATTCTTTACTCATAATGTCTGATTGAAACAAAATGTTGAAACCACACATGGACATCATTGGATGAACTACATCAAAGTCAAATAGCTTACATAAATGAATCATGGCATATAAAGGTTGGAAGGGATACTGGAGGCCATTTAGTCCAATCTTATTCTCAGAACAGGTATCCATTGCCAAGGTATCTCTAAGAGATGGCCATCCAGCCTTTGTTTAAATATCTCCAATATTTTCAAGGAAGTTTCTTCCTAAACAGCTCTGTTAGGATTTTTTTTAATGTTCCACCAAAGTCTATTTCCTTGTAATTAAATCAATTTGCTTCTTGTCCTATCTTCTAGAACAGCCCTACAGGAGAACCTTTTACATGCTTGAACCCAGCTACAACACAATCTCCACTTCTCCAGGCTCAAATACCCCATTTCTTTACTCTTTACTCTTCCTTATACATTTTTCCCTCCAGGCCCCTTGTCATCCTGTTGTTGTCTTCTGGACATGCAGCACTTTGTCAAAGTCCTTCCTTAAGTGCAATGCACAGAATGGAATGCATTATTCTAGGTGCACTCTGACTAATGCAAAACAGAGAGGAAGGCTGACTTCTTTTGATTCTGATGCTATACTTCTATTATTGCAGCCTACAATTACAGTTGCTTTGTCTTCAGCTGCTTCCCGCTGTTGGCTCATGGTCCTTTTGTATCCCACAATAACACCCATGCCCCTTTTACATATATAACTGTCCAATATGGTCCATCCTTCATTTTATACTAATAATGTATTTGATTTTTCCTAAACAAACATGGAACTTTGTCCCTGATGAAATTAATTTTACTGACGACTGCCCATTTTCCCAGATGATCAAGATTCCCCTGAATCTTGATACTATCCTTTAAGATGTTTGTCATCTATATATTTTCTAGCCCCCTCCATCTAAGTATTTTACAAATATGTTGAACATGTGAAATCTTAGTGGAGATCTATTTGATACTTTAGCTTGATGAGGAACACTGCTATATATTTGTTAGATGTTATTCAACCAACTCTGTAATTTTCTAATGGTTGCATAGAACAGCCCACATTTTGTCTTCTGTGCTACCAGAATCTCATGAGACATTGTTAAATATTTTGCTGAAGTCAAGGTACATTACATCTACCACATTCCTGAGCTCAGCTAAACTTGCTCATTATATAAAAAAAGGAAATCAGATTGTTTGACATGATTTATTCTTGATTTATTATTAAACTCATACCAGGGTGACCATACATTCTTTCCTAATGCTCACAGACTGATCATTTTGCCATGTATCTTCAATAGGATAAATAGTCAGTAACTACTTAGTTCTTCTTTTTTCTCCTTTTTTGCCTCCTCCAATCCTTGGCATTATGCCCATTCTCCCTGATTCGGAATGGGACCTTCAGGTTCCTACTTTTGGCCACACCTCCTTTGCCTCGAGCCTACTGCCTCCGCCCATTTGCCTGCAATGTTCCTCCTTGGATGAGCTGCCCCTGCCCATTCTCCCTGGCCAATTGGTCCCTGGACCTCCGCCTTGCGCCCTTCGACCCAGCCCATTTACCAAGGCCCCCTTTATCCCAGGCATTTGGCCACATGGCCACATTCCATGCCAGCCAATCGGATAGGTGGCAGGCAGCAGCCCTGTTGCTCTCAGGGGGGCAGCGTGTGATGGGCAATCGCAGGGGCTGTGTTGTGAGGCAGCAGGTGAACCTTGAGGACTGAAACCAGACTGGATGAATTGAGGGCAAAAGGGGAAGGGAGAGGTGAGCTGAGAGCCACACAGAGGCAACGGCAGGTAGGAGGGGTCAAAATGGAGAGCCCATGCTCACTGCTGCCTGCCTGTTGCCCTCTCTGCCTGGAGCCTCTGGCAGCTTAAAAAAAAGCCTAGGGAGCACCAGCTTCCTTTTTTTATTCCACCGTCCTCTCTGTTGACTTTGCTCCTGGACTCTGGCTTCACACTGGATGAGGAATTGGCCTGCTGCCCCATGCCAGGCTTCCCCCCATCCTTCCTGCCCCGTGCCAGGCTTCTACCCCCCCACAATTGGAGAAGTTGTTCCAGCCCTGACAACACAGCCCCTGTGATCGCCCATCGCATGCTGCCCCCCCCGAGAGAAACAGGACTGTTGCCTGCCATCCATCTGATTGGCTGGTGGCTAACTGTCCCGTGCAGCCAAAAGTCCGGGATAAAGGGGGCCTCAGCAAATGGACCAGGCCAAAAGGTGTGAGGCGGAGGGTCAGGGGCCCATTGGCCAGGGAGAATGGGTGGGGGCGGCCCAGCTGAGGAGGAACGCTGCAGGCAAATGGGAGGAGGTGGTAGGCTCCAGGCGAAGGAGGTGTGGCCAAGATTAGGAGAGGAAGGATCCTAGACTCCCCTGATTTATCAGAAATCACAGAAAGGAATTCTAAGATGATAGCCACAAGCTCCTGTGACCTTTGGATATAGTTCATCTGGTAACTGATTCATGGTAACCTGGCAGTGGAGGGATTCAGCCGGTTCGTACCATTTTGGCAGAACCAGTAGCCCAGAATGGTTGTTCACATATTTGAATCCCATCACTGTAACCTGGTTCTTTAAAGCCACAATCTCTTTATTTTTCTTTTCAGTTCTCTCAGAGAAAGACACCATCTCCTGTTGTTGCAAGATACGATTTGCTTTTGGTGAGAGTAGGAGTTGAAGAGCTCTGTTTTCTCCCTATCATCTGATACTATCCTCTCTTCTGGCCTGATGGGGGATGGGTTGGGATTTTATTGTAAATATTTTTACCTATTGTTTTAGCCTGGGCAGTTGTTTAATCTCTCTTTTAACTTTTGTATCTTTGTATTTTTATATGTTTGCCCTGTTCACCGCCCTGAGTCCTTCGGGAGAAGGGCGGTATACAAATAAAATTATTATTGTTGTTGTTGTTGTTGTTGTTGTTGTTGTTGTTGTTATTATTATTATTATTATTATTATTATTATTATTATTATTATTATCCTAATAGTGGATTTAAACACTTCTTTTTTTCCTTCCCTTTTCCAATTGAAATAACCATTTTGTTTCAGCTATCCTTGCAATCCTACCTTTTTTTGCCCTTTAGCCTTGCCAACTTTCTTTCTGCAGATTACTGCAGAAGAGGTACTGTTTAGCTCTTCAGATCATTTAGTTTGCATATTAAATGTCTTCCAGCCTAGCCAGACTTATGCTTGCTGAAGGCATTCCTGAAGTGGTCCAACCTGAAAGCATTTGAACTAGTGTTGCAACCAAATACTCCTGTCAGCTTTGTCCTGCAGCAACAAAGGGTTGAGTCTTATGGAACAGCATTAATTGCTTCACTGAGGCAAGGTGGTCAGCTATTAACTTCAGCAATTATAATGTCTCCAAAGGGCTGATGATCTTATCAAAGCTGGACAAAGTTGCTTCTCGGTCAATACATTTAGCGAATACACAGTTAATAGCAAAGAAGGGAAGTTGCTTTTATTTTCTTGGGCTCAGGAACAGATAAACTGAAGAGTGTAATGGAAAGAACAGCAATTATTTGTTGTTGTGTGATAGAAAGTAAAAAAAAAATCTTAAGGAAGAAGGAATGACAATCTTAGACAAGATCCTCAAAAGTAAGAATATCGTTATGACAACAATGTTCTGAACAGATAAAGGTATACTTTTTCTATCTATAGTAATGCATGCCTGTTAAAACTAGATGCTATCAAAAAGTGAGGAAAAACTGATAGATTTAAGAAAATGGTTCTTTGTACTACCATTGGCTGCAAGTACCTTCAGTGAACCCTGAACCAAATAAAGGTTGACTGTTCCCTTGAGGCAGTGCAACAAGCAGAAACTCACATGCTTTGGGCATGTAACAGTATGCGAGTGGAAGATAGACTAGAAAAAATGATTATGCTTGGCAAGGCTGAAGGAAGTAAAAGAGAATGGATGATAAGGATGAACAGAATAAAAAGAATACTACAATATTCATTACTGAATAGCTAAGAGTTATTACTGAGGATGGGTTAAATTGGCAAAGTTTTTCTGTAGAGTCACAGTAGTTGAATTTGATTTAATGGCACTCAGGGAACCCCGATCTAATGGGTAATGTACTTTAAAGGCTAGCTTGATCACTATGAGACTCCTGATTGAGTGAGTTAAAAATAAGTAAATATAAAGCAACCAGTCTTTAAAAATGGTCCAAAACATTGTGGCATTATATGTTTGTGTCAAAAGAAAAAAAAATTGCAGGATGGCTTGTTCAGTAATCTTTTCACTTCAGCTCCATAACATCCATCATGTCTTTCAACAAATTCCATCCACCTCCAAACCTCATCATCGGAACTCTTGGATATTGAGAGAATGATGGGTCTTGATTTGGTTCAGACTCTAAAGCTACCACAAACACCAATAATGGAAAGCCTCTAGGTTGTGAAGTGGTCCAGAATGAATTCTGACATCTTTACACACCACTTCTCCCACTGAATAGTCAGATCAGCAACCTGTTCCAGCTGAGCATAAGAGCCAATTGTTCTTTATTTCTGCTTTACTATTAGCCACTGAAATCTACTTCAGTAGGCTACTCAGTTCATGGCATATTAATTTAGCCAGCCAGCAGTTGTCTAAACATGTCTGGCTCTGGGTCTAGCGAAAGAATCATTAGGTCCTGTCCTAAAGTGGCAGGGTATGCTGGAGGTTCTACAATCAAAGATGATTTTGGGGTCAACCAACCATGACACTTCATCAAACCTTGCCTCTTTAATGTCATGGATAGTTACATTTCTTCATGGGTGATAAAACGGGCATTTTGACAATCCCTGGTTTAACTGTCTTCACTGCCCTCGTGAAGCTCGTGTAACTTCATTGTTTCAATACCTAAATTGTCCCACTTTGGAAATGAAGAAAAAGTTAAGATTTTACTATTAATCTGTAAGAGATTTGGAGTTCTTAATCTGTGCACGTGGCATGAGTTATGCTCCAAATCAACTCCAGTTACCTATTTCTGGCTGCCTGCATTTTGGCTAAACCTGATAATTGCAGTAAACTTCGTATGAGCATCAGGATTGGCAGAACTGCTTCATAAAACATAGAACATAGAACAATAGAGTTGGAAGGGACCTTGGAGGTCTTCTAATCGAACCCCTTGCTTGAGCAGGAAACAGCATACTCTTTCAGATAAATAATTGTCTAGTCTCTTTTTGAAAGCCTCCAGTGATGGAGCACCCACAACTTCTGAAGACAAGTTGTTCCATTGGTTGATTGCTGTATTCTTAAAGAGATTTCTTCTTAGTTCCAGGTTACAGACTGAAAAGCGAGATTTATCTCTCTATATTTTTCAAATGGGCTTTTTTGTTCAACTCATGGAGTGCTGATTCATAAATCTGAGAATTAGTATTGTGAGAAGTTTTATATTTAAATATATTTTATTCTTTATACTGTTTCCCTTGTCCTTTAAAACATTAACAGAATCCACAATGGTATGAGAATCAGTCTCTTCACTAGATAATTGACAGTCAAGTTGAAACTAAATTAATCAAGTAAAAATTGCAAACGGGGAAAATCCTTTCCCCAACTTTTGTCAAGGTCCCAAATAAGTTACCCAGACCTAATCCACATATCAAAGGATAATGTCTGCAAAGATTTAATTAAGATGATCTCCAGTGGAACTGCATGTTCACAAGAATACACACACACCCCTCAAGTGTCGCCCTAGAATCAATATGTAGACACTTCCACACCTTGGACTTCCTGCTATAAAAGTCTGCCTTTGTACCCCATTTCTCTGCAACTACCCCTAAAGGCAAACTATTTTGCTTTTAGAAATAAATATTTCTTCTTTCCTCACAGCTGTCTGGATCTCATTTTTATTTATTCTTGTGCAGCCCCACCTCAAGTTGGAACCCCAAATTATTCTTCTGACACTATACCCATTTTTAAATAGCACGTTGGCAGCAGCCTGATAGTGTTTCAAGAATGCCAGTAGAGAAATCATAGCACATTTTTCCATGGCTAGTTTATACTAGCTTTCTAGAGATGTAAGTTTCCTCCAAACTCATAGCAGGCGGAATACTTACACAATCAATAGTTGCCTATCATTCCCCTCTCTCTCCACGCACATCCCACTGTTGAATGGGCTACGTTGCAAGAACATCCTATAAAAACAAAGATGGAGAGAATCAGAATGGATGATCCATCAATTTTACCTATTTTTTAAAAAAAAATTCAAAACATAATTATATTTCTTCATTTTTCTACATCTGTCTGTAGTTCTTTCAAGATTTAATTCAAGCATTTTCTTGCATTTTGTACCTTTATTTTAATATATACATCTTAATGCTATTTTGCCTAGGCATACTTTTTTGCAGACAATCCCCAAATACATTTTCTACACTATTTTCATTAAGTTACATTTCTGTCTGTACTTTCCCTGATAATTGACTTTCTTGGCAGGAAAACATCACAATATTCAGAAAAAAGTGAAAGATAATGAATAATTGCTTTCAATTGTGTTTCCAAATATCAGTTAGCAAGTAGGAATTAAAATACAAATGGAATCAATTTTTCCCCATCATTACTACTGGGTAAAGTATTTTTGCACTCATTTTCCATTGTTATTTATAAATCTTCAACATCACAGTAACAAGACTATACACTATGTGACTTTGGATAGAAATAGCACTTTTTGAGAAAGTGTAGCTCAAAAACTCTTAACTTTTTGGTGTATGAAAAACTGAGTGTCTTCAGTGGTTGGGAGGCATAAAAGTTCATAGGAAAATTTATAAATAATAAATGATTGCTCCTTGGAAGGAACAAGAATAGTCCTATGACATAAAAGCATACCTATTTTCTCCACACCTGCAACCTGGATTCCTTCAGGCAAGGGCTGATATCCAGCATAAAATCAGTTATGCAAAAAGGTCCATTGTATTCCCACTGATGGAATACAGACTATAATTCTGATGGATTTGAAGCCAGCTCCCCATTTACAAGTTTCTTGTCTAGAACAGAGAAAGCACTTTCCTTTTGTTATGATAAAGAGACGACCCACCTGAAATAACTTCCAAGATACCGTTAAGCAAATGCTTACCATGGCACTGGAGGAAGGCCACAGCTGTGTCAAAGGAAGTTCCCAAGCCTCCTCAAAATGTGGAATATAAGAAATAAGGAAAAGCTAATGGCCCATCTCTAAAAAGCAGAGATATCACCCTGTCAACAAAAGTGCATATAGTCAAGGCTATGGTCTTCCCAGTTGCAATGTATGGCAGTGAAAGTTGGACCATAAAAAAGGCTGAGCGCCAAAGAATTGAGACCTTTGAACTGTGGTGCTGGAGAAGACTCCTGCGAGTCCCTTGGACTGCAAGGCGATCAAACCGGTCAGTCCTAGAGGAGATCAACCCTGACTGCTCTTTAGAAGGCCAGATCCTGAAGTTGAAACTCAAATACTTTGGCCACCTAATGAGAAGGAAGGACTCACTGGAGAAGAGCCTAGTGCTGGGAAAGATTGAGGGCAATAGAAGAAGGGGACGACAGAGAATGAGGTGGCTGGATGGAGTCACTGAAGGAATAGGCGTGAGCTTAAATGGACTCCAGAAGATGGTAGAGGACAGGAAGGCCTGGAGGAAGGTTGTCCATAGGGTCGCGATGGGTCGGATATGACTTCGCAGCTAACAACAACAACAATGGCCCATCTAGGTGAAGAAGCTCAGAAATAGGAACTTTTTTTTCTGTTTGTTGTAGGTGAGAAATAAGGTAAGAGATAGTGAATTGCAATCAGACGTCTTCTGTGGTCATTAGCTGCAAAAGTGCTTGATGAGAAAGCATTAATTTTTGAATTGCATTAATAATTTATGGACATATTAATACTGGATTATTATATCCAGATTCAAGTAAAAAGAGTCTGCCTAAACTCTGGAGAGCCATGGCTGGTTGGAATAACCAGTTTTCCTGATTCAGTGTTTTAGTCTTTCTCCCCATAAATATCCATTTCCTGCAGATGCATAAAATATTCCCCTAATAAAAATCATGCTACGTGAGTGCTGTCTCATCCAAAATGCCACTTGTAAGTAGGATGGTACTAATTTAATTTAATTTCAATTAAATTAAAATCTAATAAAATTTAGCTAGCTATATATTTGCTTACAGTTTAATGAAATTTTAATTAATTTACCAATTGCTGTTTATTTCAAGCTGTGCTGGAAGTATAACCTAATAAATGAATTGCAGTCTTTTAGGACACAGTGTAGTGACTTCAGAATAGCTGCCCATTCCTACAAGCAAGCATTAGTTTACTAATGAATTATATTTGTATGCCGCCTGTTCCCAAGGGTTCAGGGTCGCTATCAGTAACATTCTTGAGAGGAAAAAAATGCTCCCATAAAATAAATTAAATGCAGTATAACATTACACAAAGACAATGAACAGAAACACAATGACCACCAAATTGAAACCTTTGATCACAGCATGACCTGTGATCCCTCCTCCTTTGCTTGGTGGAATAACACGGCCTCACCATCTACTGAAACCATGAAAGAAAGGGAAGGATCAGATTGGATCTTCAGGGGAAAGGGAACCCAGAGTGCGGATGTGGCAATTGAAAATGCCCACTTCAAAGACCCCATCTGATGGGACTCTCCTACAGAAGGGATCTGGAAGGTGTTGATTCTATTTGATTTAATCAGATAGGCACAGCAATTAAGATGCTGGAGTTGTTGACTGGAAGATTGGCAGTTCGAGACCCAAGTACTACATGATGGGATGAGCCCCCATTACTTGCCCCAGCTTCTGCTGACCTAGCAGTTTGAACCCATACATATACGAGTAGATAAATAGGTATCACTTTAGTGGGAAGGTTCTATTCACCTCGGCATATGCTGGTCACAAGACCACAGAAGCGTCTTTGGGTAGCACTGGCTCCCTTGGCTAGGAAACAGAGATGAGCTCCGAGGTAGAAGAGATACTAAATATTGAACATTAGGACTGAGGTGCTGTCTATGAAGAGAGACAATGCAATGCTAGGTACATCTGCAGACCAATATATAGAGGCAGGGTGTTAAGATGCATAGCACAGAGTGAATAGCACAACCAAATAGCTGGCATTATGTACAGGCTATACTATCCCAAGTCCAGATGGGGGATTCTAGAGAAGGTCATGGAGAATAATGGGGTTATGGGACTTCCAGATCCAGATGGACAGCTAAGTACTAGCCAGTCAATCAGACTTCATGATAGTAAACAAGGCCCAGAAGACATCAGTGGTGCCAAATGATAGCAATATCAGGAAGAAGTATAAGGAGCTGCAGAAGTGTCAGGGCCTAAAGGAAGAATTAGAGAGGATGTGGAAAGTAAAGGCCAGAGTAGTCCCAGTAGTGGTAGCAGCACTTGGGGATGTGATTCCTAAGCTGTGACAGTGGTTCCAATAGATCCCAGAGAAGAGCAACAAAGATGATCAGGGGACTGGAGGCTAAAACATATAAGGAACAGTTGCTGGAATTGGGAATGTCTAGTCCAGGGATAGGCAACCTTGGTTCTTTTATGACTCGTGGACTTCAACTCCCAGAATTCCTGAGCCAGCCATGCTGGCTCAGGAATTCTGGGAGTTGAAGTCCACAAGTCATAAAAGAGCCAAGGTTGCCTACCCCTGGTCTAGTCTAATGAAGAGAAGGATGAGGGGTGACATGATAGCAGTGTTCTAATATCTCAGGGGCTGCCACAAAGAAGAGGGAGTCAAGCTATTCTCCAAAGCACCTGAAGGCAGGACAAAAAGCAATGGATGGAAACTAACCAAAAGGAGAAGCATCCTAGAACTAAGGAGAAATTTCCTGACGTTTAGAACAATTAATTAGTGGAACAACCTGCCTCCAGAAGCTGTGAATGCTCCAATACTGGAATTTTTAAAGAAGAGACTGGACAGACATTTGTCTGAAATAATATAGGGTTTTCTACCTGAGCAGGGGTTTGGACTAGATGACTTCCAAGATCCCTTCCAACTACTACATTATTATTATTATTATTATTATTATTATTATTATTATTATTATTATTATTATTATTATTATTATTATTATTGAGCTCTTTGTCCAAAACAGTGCAATGCTAGATACATCTAAGAACCCTTATTATTATTATTATTATTATTATTATTATTATTATTATTATTATTATTATTATTATTATTATTATTATTATTATTATTATTATTATTATTATTATTAGGCTCTTTGTCCAAAACAGTGCAATGCTAGATACATCTAAGAACCCTCAAACCACCACCCAGTTCTTGGAACATATTTTACAATGATCAAGATAGTACATTCGTTATTTAATGGCTTGAAGGATGCATCCTTCTTATGTGATTAAATATCCTTTGTTGAATATCTCACTTAAAGGACTCTTTAGAAATATGGATTGTTTTCTTATTTATTGTTAATTATAATGACTGATTAATAACTTCATTGTGTGACCTTATAGGAATATATATTTAGGGCTAATGTTTGCTACCCTGTAAAGTATGCATATATTTTGAATTCCTTTTTGAATGATAAATCATTTTCTTTAATCTATTTGGAGTGATTAAATATTTCTTGCCTTTCAGTTCAGCCTGCAAAATTTCTACTGTTTAGTTTGCTTAGTGACAAACTGGTCCTTCAATATCCAACTGGCTGTGGCTACCCATCTGTAGATGCTATATGTGGCCGCATCCAGCTTGGAGAATTACCACACTGTCCAAACTGATGGAGTTTGACCTTTACCAAACTATACATACTCCATTGTCATAATTTCTCATAATTATAAACAATCAGAATCCTTCATTATCCATTTATTCTGTTAACAGTTTGGCAGTTCTTTGGGGAAAAGTCAATATTTTTTTATGCCAAACTGGCTTAAAAGCTATATTCCAGTCTCAGTTAACACAAATGACATTGAAACCTAATAACAAGTTTATTCTGAGGATTGATTATCTTTCTCTCAGCAGAGACTGCTGAGTCAAGCAACAAAAGTACAATTGCTATGGTCACCCAAACAAACTACAGAGGAATTTATGTAGCAGCAGCCTCCCATGCATTCTTCTAAGGGCCATGTTGTTAATCTTTCTGCCGAGGACCATAAATCTGGAAATGGAGATTCTGAGGTCTGACCTGCCAAGTGATTAAAGGTGTTTCGTTTATGAACTTGGCCAGTCTAACAAATTAGTTTGTCAATTATGGATTAAAAACTCAATACAGCCTCTGCAGATTTCTGTCCATACATTCTTCTTTGCTAAGATCATAAAGAAATACAAATTCTCTCTCTCTCTCTCCCCCCCCCCATTTCTTCCCCAGCCATGCATTGACTCCTGCATTCAGCATATATGGAGAATGATGTAGAATTCCTTTGTATAAGTGAGTTAAAAGTGTTTGCAAAATATGCAGACATTCATTGGATATGCTGGCCAAATCCAATAGCAATTTCTTTGGTAAATATCAAACCGATGGATTTTAACTCCCCAATCTGATCTTCCCAAAGCTTTTGCTATGTATAAATGTCTATCTATCTTCAATCTTTTTACTGAAATATGTAAAATAAAATGGACTGATCAGTAGTAAACCATTTTATCAATGGTCCAGGTGAATTAAAATAAAGCTCCATCTCCAATATTCTCTTTTTATTCATAAAGTGTTAAGAAGATGACTATTAACAGGGCATGTAAAGACAGAAAGGTGTGTTTTATACTGTAAGGAATAAAACTATGGACACTGAAAAGGATAAAATACCAGTGAAGATTTGCCAATGGAAAATTTGGACTTAAAATTACAAATAGTGTGGAAGGAGGGGGTGTCTACTTGTTGCTTATCGGCATCCCATTTATTGGCTTTCCCATTATAGCAAGGACAAAAATTATAGACTTTTAAACTTTTGTGGAGATATTAAGGACAAGATAGACTTAGCAGAAGAGTAAGACACTCATTCCATCCATAAAAGTCCCCCCAAAATAGATTATGACACTTTGCTCTTTTGGACTCTGGCCCCTGACATGTCATGCAACGCCTACTGTGGCCTTGAATCAATGGAATATATACTGTACATTCTGGTTTTTTAAAAACAAATGTCATGCAGGTTATAATTTTCCACTATAGCATAGTTAGTTGTCAATGACTAAAGATATTATATTGCTTTAACAGACTAAAAAAAATCAGTGTAAAACTCTAATTTACAAATACAAAAAACAATGGTCAACACTGTGAATCACTGAGAAAAATTATAGACTATGATAAATTCAATCGTCTATCTATCTATCTATCTATCTATCTATCTATCTATCTATCTATCTATCTATCTATCTATCTATCCTGAAGTAAGGCAACTTTCTCTAATCTAATGTTCTCCCAGGTGTATTGAAATTATAAGTCTTAAAATTCCCAGTCAGGAGCCATTTCGCACTACAGAATGAGGAAGTCAATCTGGAAGTCATTCCTTTTTAAAAACTGTGTTGGATCCTAAGCATTTGTCTTCACCAATTCATTGTTAGTTTGAATCATGGGCCGGTCTTTTATCAAAACACGATGTTTAGCAGTACGTTATTTATGAGACATATGTATTATATCTTTGGCATTGTTGGCTTCTTTCTTTTTTAAAAAATCTTCCTTACCTTTCTTTCCCTTTGTGTCTGCCGGTGGAATATACAGAATGAAATGAAATTTCAAAGATGGAGGAAAGCACCTGTCAATATGATGTAATGCACAATGTGATGATATCAAGACATGGGGTGAACCATAATAAATTAGTAACCAGCTTTGTTTGTTGGCTGGGGTGCCAATAAACCTCAGCAGAACAAAAACTTGCTTGCTTTTCTTCCTCTCCACATGCCTTGAGAAGAGCAACAGCCTTTTTCAGGTAAGGTGGAATTTCTGCAAAATGGAGATTATTTCCTATGAGGTAGTTTCACACTCATTCTAGAAGTGAAGAAAATCACTGTACTTTCTCTGTCTCCTTGCCAGGCAATACCTGATAAATAGACCCTTGATGAAACCGAGGATGGGGGAGATGGGGGAAAACACAGGCAGTCCTCAACTTAGGGCCACAATGGAGCCCAAAATTTATGTTGCTAAGTGAGACATTTGTTAAGTGAGTTTTGCCTCACATTATGACCTTTCTTGCCACAGTTGTTAAGTGAATCATTGCAGTTGTTAAGTTAGTAGCATGTTTGTTCAGTGAATCTGGTTTCCCCATTGACTTGCTTGTCAGAAGGTCACAAAAGGAGATCTCGCATGACCCTGGGACCTTGCAACCGTCATAAATATGAGTCAGTTGCCAAGCATCGGAATTTTGACCATGTGACCGTGGGGATGCTGCGATGGTCATCAGTTTGAAAAGTGGTCATACATCACCTTTTTCCAGTGCTGTTGTAACTTTGAATGGTCACTAAACAATTTGTTGTAAGTCAGGGACCCCTTGTACTGCAGTAACCGACATGCGTTTTGTGGGTTTCAATACCAAAGTTTTACTGGAAGGAAGTGAAGCTTCATGAATTTGAGAAGAATAACATGGGACAGCCAAGGGCACTGCGGATTGTCCTGGACTTAAAGCTATTCGCTTAAGCGATGTTTGAAGTTACAATAGCGTTGAAAAAGGTGACTGATGACCAGTCCTTGCACTTATGACTGTCATAGCATCTACATGGCCACATGATCAAAATTCTGGCCCTTGGCAACTGGAACATATTTACGATAGTTGCCAAGGGCCTGAATTTTGATCACGTGACCATAGGGGTGCTATGGGTTCGCTTAATGACAGCATGATTCATTTCACAATTGCAGTGATTCTCTTGAGCACCATGGCAAAGAAAGTCATAAAATTGAGTCTGGCTCACTTAATAATTGCCTGGCTTAGCAACAGAAATTGTGGTCTCAATTGTGGTCATGGACTACTTGTAGCTTAGATGTTAGGGAACCAAAAAGAAGATAAGCAGAGGCAGCTGAGAAAAAAAAACCCAAAGTAGCAGGTGCTGAAAGAGCAGAGAGAGAGAGAGAGAGAGAGAGAGAGAGAGAGAGAGAGAGAGAGAGAGAGAGAGAGAGAGAGAGAGAGAGAGAGAGAGAGAGAGAGAGAGAGAGAGAGAGAGAGAGAGAGAAGCTTATTAGCAACCGTCTGGCTCATTGTGACAAGGAATCTCGGAAAGGGGGGACACGGTGGCGCAGGGGTTTATTGATGGGGGAACTGCTGGCCAAAAATGGTCTGCATTTTGGTGGTTTGAGCTTGACTCTGTGAGACGAAGTGGGCTCCCATCGCTTGATTCCTAGCTTCTGCCCACCCAGCAGTTCGAAAGCATGCAAGATGGCGAGTAGATAAATGGGCACCACTTCAGTGAGGAAAACCTAGCTATTTGCAGTACTGGGGGATATATGTAGCTTGGGTATAGGATGAGGGTGAAGGTTCATTCTCCAAACTTGCAGGTTGGTTTCTGAACGTTTCTCTCCCCATCACAAGTTCCATCATCAGCCTCTCACTGATGACTCACACCTGACCCACTGATAATTCACACTTAGCTTCCAACAATCCTGACCTGAAGTAACCTCCCTATCACAAGCCTCTCTCTGACGACTCTCGCCTCACCCATCACAAGACCCTCACTTGACACACCCACACCTGAAGCGCTTAAGGGATTAAGACATAGCACCAGGATCCAGCCCATTTGGAAGGTGTCTATGTTTTAAACCATTTTTTAAACTAATATCATGGTATTTCTAACTTTAATTGCAATTTGACAGGTGCCTCATATAAATACTCAGAAATGGTCTGCTCTGGATTCTATTTGCCTCAGTATTATTTTTGATATTCTCTGCATTCCCATTAGAGTGAAATAGAAACAGAATACTTACCAAAGTTTACTTTCTCTGGCAGGTGCTACTCTAAATACAATCATGGATTGGGAAGGACATGGTTTTTGTATGAGATGGCCTGAAAGGAGAATCCCTATTTCTGGAATTGTTCGGACAATGTTATGGCTTGTCTTCTGTAGATGTTCTCACTCAGCCTGATGGATCCAATTCTAACAAGTCATTACTTACTGAGTGACAGGCAACACATTTAATCTAAAGTAAAGAAGTTACTGTAAAAGGGGTCATTTTGTTTTTCATCTTGGCATATGAAACTAGATGAGGGTAAACTTCAACGAATGGACATATTTACCATTCACTTCCAAAAAGGGTTACTGTTTGAAATCAGTATGTGTAACTAGCTCTTTTTAGCTCTCTGTAGTTTTCAGCATATATAGTCCTTCTGGTGAATTTGCACCATACACATTCTTCCTATGATCGTCTTATTGCCTCAGCTTTCTTGTAATATTTTTCCTGATAAGAAAATCTTCCTCAGAAAAGAGGAAGCTAAGTGACTTCCTTCCCCTTGCAACCTTGCTTCCTGATCTATTTTTATCCCATAATTACTCCTTCAATACTGTGAAGTATTTTAAAGTGTCACTACAGCTCATCCATCTTAAAGAGCTATTACAGGTAGTTCTCTGCTTGCAACCACTATTGGACCCAGCATCTCTGTCTATGAGCAAAGTGGTTATTAAGCGAAATGCCACATGACTGCTTCGTTCAATGGTTGCACTCCTGACTCACCAAGTTCCAGTCATCAAGTGAACGTGTAGCTCATTAATCAGAATGCCAAGGAGAAGACATGAACTGCTTGGGGTGTGGTGGGAGCAGAGAGGGTACAGGGAGAATGGTCATAAGAATGATGACATTTGCTAACATTTTTCTAGATTTGAGGTCCATTCCTCCAACCTGTGGGAAGATTTTTCCTCTCTGCATGGAGAGACAGGAACACTGGGGGAACAGACCTCAAATCCATGTCCCCTCTACTTGCCATCTTTCCTGCCAGCTTCCCATTGGCTTTCGGGGGAAGCTGGCAGAGAAGATTGCAAATGGTGATCACATGATAGCAGTGTTCCAATATCTCAGGGGTTGCCACAAAGAAGAGGGAGCCAAGCTATTCTCCAAAGCACCTGGAGGCAGGACAAGAAGCAACAAATGGAAACTAATCAAAGAGAGAAGCAACCTAGAACTAAGGAGAAATTTCCTGACAGTTAGAACAATTAATCAGTGGAACTACCTGCCTCCAGAAGTTGTGAATGCTCCAGCACTGGAAGTTTTTAAGAAGAGACTGGACAGCCATTTGTCTGAAATGCTATAGTGTTTCCTGCCTGAGCAGGGGGTTGGACTAGATGATGATGATGATGATGATAATGATGACGATGATGATGATGATCATC
Source organism: Vipera berus (assembly GCF_964194415.1). Taxonomy (NCBI): domain Eukaryota; kingdom Metazoa; phylum Chordata; class Lepidosauria; order Squamata; family Viperidae; genus Vipera; species Vipera berus. The sequence goes on from NC_138203.1 coordinate 251,555,902, forward strand.
ACCATCATCGCACAGTCAGCCAGATGTTCAGACTGGATTTGGCATTTTTGTCTACCTATCAAGTCTTTACCAAGGACCTGGGATAGACAGATGTGGATGTTTCATGGTATTACAGATATCGTCGCAGGATGGAAGCAGTTCCTAGTAAGACCACCTTTTGCAATTGACTAACAACAAATTTGTCAATGCCAATGGTGTTCAAGTGGTGGTCCAGTTGTTTTGGATTTGCACCCAAGGTGCCTATTACTATTGGTACTAACCTTGCTTGCCTTTGTCACAGTCTTTCTATTTCTATTTTTAGTCTTTGTATTTTGTATTTTGTATTTTGTTATCTTCTCCAGTTCTTTCTCATCTATTCTACTGTCTCCAGGCACTGCCACGTCCACTATCCAGACTTTTTTGTCTTTCTTATCGACAATTGTTAGGTCTGGGGTGTTATGTTGCAGGTGCTTGTCTGTTTGAATTCTGAAGTCCCAGAGCAGTTTAACTTTATCATTTTCTATGACTTTCTCTATTTTATGATCCCACCAGTTTTTGCTTACAGGCAAATGATATTTCTTGCAGATCTTCCAATGCACCATTGTTGCTACTTTGTCATGCTGCTGCTTGTAGTCAGTCTGTGCAATCTTCTTGCAGCAGCTTACCAGGTGCTCCACTGTTTCTTCAGCTTCTTTGCATAGGTGGCACTTACAAGTACTGTCTGTTGCTGACTTCTCAATTTTGACTTTGTATGCATTTGTCCTTAAGGATTGGTCTTGTGTAGCCAGAATTAGTCCCTCAGTCTCTTTCTTCAACTTTCCTGCTCTTAGCCATTGCCAGGTCTTGTTATTATCTGCTTTCCCAGCTATTTTTTTAATGTACTGTCCATGTAGTGCTTTGTATTCCCATGCCTCTATTCTGTTCTTCATTTGGTCTTTCTTGTGGGCCAGTTTTGTCTCTCCAGTAGTCAGCAAGCCTTCCTGATATATTAATTTCAGTGCATCTTCATCATTGTCCTTCAGATATTCTTCCAAAGCCATCTTTTCTTCTTCAACCATCTGATGTACTTGCAGCATTCCATGTCAACCTACAGGTGAAACTCGAAAAATTAGAATATCATGCAAAAGTTCATTTATTTCAGTAATGCAACTTAAAAGGGGAAACTAATATATGAGATAGACTCATTACATGCAAAGCAAGATAGTTCAAGCTGTGATTTGTCATAATTGTGATGATTATGGCATACAGCTCATGAAAACCCCAAATCCACAATCTCAGTAAATTAGAATATTGTGAAAAGGTGCAATATTCTAGGCTCAAAGTGTCCCACTCTAATCAGCTAAAAAAGCCATAACACCTGCAGTTCGAGACCCAAGTACTACACGATGGGATGAGCTCCCATTACTTGTCCCAGCTTCTGCTGACCTAGCAATTTGAACCCATGCATATGCGAGTAGATAAATAGGTACCACTTTAGTGGGAAGGTTCTATTCACCTCGGCACTGCCAAAACCTGGTTCAATGACCGTGGGATTACTGTGCTTGATTGGCCAGCAAACTCGCCTGACCTGAACCCCATAGAGAATCTATGGGGCATTGCCAAGAGAAAGATGAGAGACATGTGACTGAACAATGCAGAAGAGCTGAAGGCCGCTATTGAAGCATCCAGGTCTTCCATAACACCTCAGCAGTGCCACAGGCTGATAGCTTCCATGCCATGCCGCATTGAGGCAGTAATTGCTGCAAAAGGGGCCCAAACCAAGTACTGAGTACATATGCATGCTTATACTTTTCAGAGGTCTGATATTGTTCTATGTACACTCCTTGTTTTATTGATTGCATGTAATATTCTAATTTTCTGAGATTGTGGATTTGGGGTTTTCATGAGCTGTATGCCATAATCATCACAATTATGACAAATCACGGCTTGAACTATCTTGCTTTGCATGTAATGAGTCTATCTCATATATTAGTTTCCCCTTTTAAGTTGCATTACTGAAATAAATGAACTTTTGCATGATATTCTAATTTTTCGAGTTTCACCTGTATTTGCCTTAGTAAGTAGAGTCTGTCAATGTCACTGCGTGGATGAAGGGCATGATTCATTGTCATTATTTTTCTGGTCTTCCTATCCATTGCTTTTAGTTCTGCTTGAGACCAGTCCACTATTCCAGCTGTGTGTCTAATGACTGGAATTGCCCAGGTGTTGATTGCTTCATGATATTTTTCCCATTGAGTTTGGATTTTAAGATCTTCACTCTCTTGATGTATTCACCTCTAATCTTTTTCTTGACTTCAGTGTGCTTGCTGTTGTCAGCTTGAAGGATACCCAAGTATTTGTAGTAATCTTCCTCATCCAGACTCTTAATGTTATTTTCATGGGGCATTTTTATTCCTTCAGTTTTCACTATTTTTCCTTGTTTGAGAGTAAGTGTGGCACATTTGTCCATGCCAAACTCCATTGCAATATCTTGGCTATACATACGGACAGTGTTCAGCAGTGATTCTATTTCAGATGATGTTTTTCCATACAGCTTCAGATCATCCATGTAAAGGAGGTGGGATAGTCTGGCAGATGTTTTTGATGTTTGATATCCATGTCCTGAGTTATTCAGTATTGTTGACAGAGGAAACAGTGCAATAACAAATAGTAGTGGTGATAATGAATCTCCTTGAAATATTCCTCTCTTGATATTAACCTCTCCCAGTCTTTCACCATTGACCTGCAGCTGTGTCTTCCACTGTGCCATCGATCTTTGCTCAAATTTTCTGATGTTTCTACTGATTCCTGTTATTTCTAGGCACTTGATTATCCAGTCATGTGGCAGAGAGTCAAATGCCTTTTTGTAGTCAATCCATGCCACTTTCAAGTTTGTCTTCCTTTTCTTGCAGTTTTCCAAGATCATTTTGGATCTATTAGGAGTTGATCTTTTGTTCCTCTGCTATTGGGGCGGTTTCCTTTCTGCTCGGGTGGAAAGAGATTGTTTTCAACTACAGATGCTGTTGTACTGCAACAGCTACCACACCAGTTAACAATTTGAAAGTTGTTGTTAAGAAGGTAATTGGCCTGTAGTAGTAGTAGTAGTAGTAGTAGTAGTAGTAGTAGTAGTAGTTATTATTATTATTATTATTTGATTGCAGGACACTTGGCAATTGAATATAAATGCAAATAGATTGCCAGGCACTCAAAATGTGATGTTTTGCAATGACTGGAAGTATTTTATGGGTTATAAAGCACCCAAAGCTGTTGTGACTGCAAACATTCATTAAATGAGCAATCGTAAGTTGAGTATTATCTCTACCCTAAATTAAGGCCATCCTGCATGTTGTGCCTTAGTTGCTCTTTAAAAGCTATAGTCAAGGTATAGCTCTAGGTTAAAAAATGTTTGTCAGGAAGCATTAGCCTAACTTTGTGTTTTGTAGTTATGTTTGCTTTTAAAAAAATAATAGTTTTTTTAAAAATACAGGTATGCAGAACTACTACTGTGTGACCATCCTGGGGATTATTATCAAAATGACACTCTGAACTTTAAAATTAATTAAAAAAATGTAGTGGTGTAAAACAAAAGGTAAGAAAAAAGTGGCCAGCTATTATGTGTATGGAGCTACTAGAATGTTGCTATTTAGCCTGTTGTATGTGAGATAGCAATATATCTGTCTTCATTGTTTTTTTAACCTTTATACAACTGAAGCCTGACTAGAATTTTTTAATGATGTAGGGAGTTAAGGCAAAAATATCAGTAACTTTTGTGTAGTTCAAAAATTGTCTTAGTTCATGAACCTTGGTAAACCCAGGGTGAGCTTCTCACTATAGCAAAAGGCCAGGGAAAGCAAGTTTCACCTTGCTTCTAATTTTTAATTCAGAGAAACTGAACATAGCTCTAGGGTTAACTTTCCAGATATTCAGAATAGAAGAAAAAGTTCTTAAAATAAAATGGCATGATGGAAATCCCCTTTCAGTAAATTGCTTCCTTCTCTCCCATTGGTCCTGGGTGATAGTAAAATAACCCTACAGAAAACTGAAGCCCATCAGTTTGGATTTGGCACTGTGACTTGGACCATAGGAGAGAGATCCTCAAATTAAAATGAGTAAGGAAGTACTCAGGAGAAAACATGATAGGGGTTTTTATAAAAGCTACATCTGTTGCACCAAGGAAATGATTTATATCTTCAAAATCAGCTCCGTTGACTCAGAATATAGCCTAAGGTAAAACAGAAACACCTTTATTATTTCACTTTGTAAGCTCTTTGGTATACATTACAAAAGAACATTTGTGAATATTAGGAAATTAAGGCAAAAAAGAGTGTATATGTATGTGCATTGTGTCATTATGCTAAATGGTTGCAAGTTTTGCTGGAGACATTTGAATCATTTTCCCATCACCAGCTAGGTGAAGCTAAATTAGTTTAAGGATTGAATACAAAAGAATTACAGGAAAAATTACTTGGTGTTACTTGATAAAACTTCACAAGAAATCCATAGTGAACATTAAAAGAAATGATACTAATATAGCATTAGCTTTCTGTTTAAAGCTAGCAAAATGAAACACAGAGCACCACAATGTTCAGAGACATGAAGGTGCCAGAGTATTATCAGATATCCTTCCCTCTCTTAAGACGGAATTCATATTCTTTCAGCAGCTAATGCTTTCACTACGTATTGATCCAATGAACTGATATTTACCACAGGATCAATTGGTTTTGCATGCTCATTGAATGTGTTAGGAAATGACACTTTTTCTAAACAGTGATCTTTAAATATGGACTATATTCTAGCTCTACTCAAATATTGGAATATTGGAATGCAATATTGGAATTCGACATTCTGGAAGCACAAGCAATAGAACACAGCCAAACTAGAGTCTTGGACTTTAAAAGAGCTAATTTCAATAAACTTAGAGAGACCATGGGAAGAATTCCATGGATGAGAATCCTAAAGGGGAAAACAACTCAAGAAGCTTGGGAAATTTTGAAAAGTGAGATAATAAAGGCCCAGTCTAGCACAATACCAACAAAGAAGAAAAATAACAGCTCTCAAAAGAAACCAGCATGGCTGCATAAAGAACTCTCTGATAAATTGAAAGATAAAAAAGACAAGTATAAGAATTGGAAAGAGGGGCACATAACTAAGTCAGAATATCAGCAAATAGCCCGTGCCTGCAAAGATAAAGTGAGGAAAGCTAAGGCTCAAAATGAACTAAGGCTTGTGCCCAAAGTCAAAAATAACAAAAAAAGCTTCTTTCAACATATAAAAAACAAGAAAAAAGTTAAGAAAATGATTGGTCCATTAGTGGGGGAAAGTGGCAAGAAGTTGACAAGCAATAGGGAGAAAGCAGAACTATTTAACTCATTTTTTCCATCTGTCTTTACACAAAGGGAAAAAAACAGTCCAACCTACCAAAACCAGTGCCATAAAAAACAGAACAGAAACGCAAGTTAAGATAGGCAAAAAAATGGTAAGTGAACAGCCTAGATGAGTTCAAATCACCAGGACCAGATGGATTACACCTCAAAGTTCTCAAGGAACTGGCAGATGTGATCTCAGAACCACTGAAATATGTTTTTCAAAGATCCTGGAGCACTGGGGAACTACCAGAGGACTGGAAGAGAGCTGATGTAGTTCCCATCTTCAAAAAAGGGAAAAAAATAGATCCAGGAAACTACAGACCTATCAGCCTGACCTCAATACCTGGGAAGATTCTGGAAAAGATAATCAAACAACAAATCAGCGAACACCTAGATGCAAACAAAGTCATCTCTAAAAGTCAACATGGGTTTGTCAAAAACAGATCATGCCAGACAAATCTTATCACATTCTTTGACCAAGTGACAAAATTAGTGGACCAGAGGAATGCTGTAGATATAATTTACTTGGACTTCAGTAAGGCATTTGATAAAGTAGATGACAACCTACTACTTGATAACATAGAAAAATGTGGGTTAGATAGCATCACCACCAGATGGATTCGTAGCTGGCTGACAGGCCGTACTCAGCGTGTGGTCCTGAATGGAACTGCATCTACATGGAAGGAAGTGTGTAGTGGGGTGCCCCAGGGCTCTGTTCTGGGCCCAGTGCTCTTCAATATCTTCATTAATGATTTGGATGAGGGGATAGATGGGGAACTCATCAAATTTGCAGACGACACCAAGCTGGCAGGAATAGCCAATACTCCAGAAGATAGGCTTAAAATACAGGAGGATCTGGACAGACTCGAACACTGGGCGCTATGTAACAAAATGAAATTCAATGGTGAAAAAAGTAAGGTTCTACATTTAGGCAGGAAAAATCAAATGCACAGGTATAGTATAGGTGGTACCTTGCTCAATAGTAGTAACTGTGAGAGGGATCTCGGAGTCCTCGTAGGCAATCACTTCAATATGAGCCATTACATTAGGAGAAGGGAAGGTTGTATAAACCTGGTTTTAGTATTTTGAAGCTTAGTTGGATAGAAGAATAGTTTTATAAAATTGAAATAAATTGTTTTCTTTGTGATTGAAGCTAACTTGTAATATTTTTATGGGTAATATTGGAATAGGTAATAGAATATAAGAATATGTGATTATATTAAAAAAATTTCAGTTTGGAAAGTAATTTATGGTATTTTAAGTTGTATAATACATTAGGATAATATGAATTTAAAGCTTAGTTGGAATGAGGAATAGTTTTAGACAATTGATATAAATTGGTTTATCTGGGATTGTTTTTATTGGGTATTAGATTGAAAAGTATTATTTTGTATTTGAATAATCATTGATATGATATATATATGTATGTTTGGAATTTACCTATATGAGTTAAAGTTTGATAGTTTAAATAGTTTAGGATTGTTTGCGTAAGTTAGATTATGATTGTTTGTATTTTTTATACCCTGTGTTTTGGTATTAGATTGGAAAGTATTATTTTGTATTTGTATAATTATTGATATGATATATATATATATATATATATATATATGTTTGGAGTTTACTTATATGAGTTAAAGTTCGATAGTTTAAATAGTTTAGGATTGTTTGCGTAAGTTAGATTATTGTTTGTATTTTTATACCCTGTATTTTGCTCTAGGAAGTGGGGGGGGAGGGGAAAGGGAGGGAGGGGTTGGGGAGGGTTGGGGAGGGGGAAGAGGGTGGGAGGGGAGGGGGTTGGGAGGGTTTTTTTCTTTTTTTTTGGTTTGTAAAAGATAAAATGTATTGTAAAACATTTTAATAAAAAAAATATGAGCCAGCAGTGTGCTGCAGCTGCCAAAAAAGCCAACACAGTGCTAGGCTGCATTAACAGAGGGATAGAATCAAGATCAAGTGAAGTACTAATACCACTTTACAATACTTTGGTAAGGCCACACCTGGAATACTGCATCCAGTTTTGGTCACCACGATGTAAAAAAGATGCCGAGACTCTAGAAAGGGTACAGAGAAGAGCAACAAACATGATTGGGGGACTGGAGGCTAAAACATATAGGGAACGGTTGCTGGGATTGGGTATGTGTAGTTTAACGAAGAGAAGAGTGAGGGGTGACATGATAGCAGTGTTCCAATATCTCAGGGGCTGCCACAAAGAAGAGGGAGTCAAGCTATTCTCCAAAGCACCTGAAAGCAGGGCAAGAAACAATGGATGGAAACTAGTCAAGGAGAGAAGCAACCTAGAACTAAGGAGAAACTTCCTGACAGTTAGAACAATTAACCAGTGGAACAACCTGCCTCCAGAGGTGGTGAATGCTCCAACACTGGAGGTTTTTAAGAAGAGACTGGACAGCCATTTGCCTGAAATGGTATAGGGTTTCCTGCCTGAACAGGGGGTTGGACTAGATGACCTCCAAGGTCCCTTCCAACTTCTTCTTCTTCTTCTTCTTCTTCTTCTTCTTCTTCTTCTTCTTCTTCTTCTTCTTCTTCTTCTTCTTCTTCTTCTTCTTCTTCTTCTTCTTCTTCTTCTTCTTCTTCTTCTTCTTCTTCTTCTTCTTTATATATATATATATGAAAAACCACAAATATTACAAGAAGAAACTCTTAAGTTAATTTTGTGGGAGAAGAGGCCCATTTAATTTCCATACTTTCTGCTTTGGTTGACTCTGTGGGGTCCTTAGTGCTGCCTGAATTTGGCTGTTTTCTTGCAGATGTTTGATTAGCACTGCTAGCCCTGATGATATTACCTAGTTGGGTAATGAAACTTTCCAAGATGCTGAGTGACTGCTCTTTCCTGACTTTGGCTGCTTCAAAGGATCAATACCTGAAGAGATGGCTGCACATGATAGAATGGAACGTTTAATGTATGAAAAAAAATTGAATCTAGCCAATTAGTCCATAGTAAATAATTTTCAGGATTTTCTGAAACTACCAGCATTGTGCTCAGTAACTTTCTGAATTCCTTTAAATAGGACCACAATGAATAGTCCCACTGTAGTTTGAGCGTATGAAATTGCTGGAAGAAATGGGGATTTAGTTTCTTATCACAGCTGGGAATTAATGCAATTTTTTTTTATTTTTCTGGAAGGATGTATCTATCTATCTATCTATCTATCTATCTATCTATCTATCTATCTATCTATCTATCTATCTATCTATTACTATCAACTATTTACCTCACTTCAATCTATCATTTGCTTTATTTTAATGACAACAGCAAATGGAAGTCTAAAATAGAAATTTTAATTTAAATAAAATCATACAATTGTTTTTTACTCATTATATAAGGAAAAGCCTATTAAACAGAATAATAATATTATACTATCCAGAAAATAATTCTTTGGACTACAATATGCTTTTAAAAGACATTTTCTGGGACCTTCCCTCATCCTTATATTCAATTTGTTTTGCTGGACAAAATAATTTCTCAGAACTTCCAAATGTGTTGTATTATGTATATTTCCTCCTGCTTTTTCAAAAAAATACATTCATGCTCAATGAAGGAATGCATTTTACTGTCCAGGAACTTCTGTATATTCAGATGGTCAAAATCCAGAGTAAACATCCAAATATAATTCTTGTTTAATATATGTGTGCCATATGACTGAATCAAAAACTGATACAAATAGATGTACCTATTCTTGTAAAAATAAAATTGTTTTAAAAAAGACTGAATAAAATCATACTTAAGACACATTAAATAGTATAGGGCAGGGGTAGGCAACCTCGGCTTTTTTATGACTCATGGACTTCAACTCCCAGAATTCCTGAGCCAGCTATGGCTATGCTGGCTCAGGAATTCTGGGAGTTGAAGTCCATGAGTCATAAAAGAGCCGAGGTTGCCTACCCCTGGTATAGGGCAACAGTCCTCAACCTTTCCAACTCCATGGATTGGCAGCCACATCGGCAGTAGTGGTAGGGTGGGAAGAGGGGATGATTTCATGGGTGTGTCCACTGTTTGCACAAATGGAGCTTTGCACACTCACCTGCCACTTGCACAGCCTGGTTCCCAACAGGCCACAGACCGGTACCAGGCCACAGACACGTTGGGAACCACTGGTCTAGGGTCAAACTGAACTAAATTATTTCTTTGTAAATTAACTTTTAAAAAATGAAACAATTCCCTGTTATGTATATTTTCTTCATAGGTAAAACAAATCAATTTTTATTCTTCCAACCAACTTTTCTGGAAATGCTATTATATACAGTTGACGTGAATCACATTTTGTTTGATTAGGTTAATCTACAGTGGTGTTTAATTTCTATATATTATTTATTTATTTATTTATTTATTTATTTATTTATTTATTTATTTATTTATTAATTATATTTTTATACCGCCCTTCTCCCGAAGGACTCAGGGCTGTGTACAGGGCAATAAATATAAAAACAGAATACAAAAGTTAAAAAACGATTAAATATAATGCCCAAATTTAAAATTTAAAACAATACTTAAAAACATATTAAAACCCCAACCCTAACCCAGTGTTTACATGGGTTTTAAAATGATTTTTTAAAATGATTTTTTTTTACATAATTACATCCAATGATTTGAGATTCTTCAACTAGAGCCTTGGTGGAGCAGTGGGCTAATGCCTCCTTAAGTAACACCAGCTGCCTGCAATTAGTGCAGGTTCGAGTCCCACCAGGCTCAAGGTTGACTCAGCCTTCCATCCTTCCGAGGTAGGTAAAATGAGGACCCAGATTGTTGGGGGCAATAAGCTGACTTTGTAATAATTCCACTTGGGGGGGGCGAAAGCCCTAATAAGCAGGCATATACATAGAATGAAGGCTATTGCTAAGCACATTGATTTGTGCTTCTTAGATTGTAAGCCGCCCTGAGTCTTCAGAGAAGAGCGGGATATAAATGGGATTAAAATAAATAAATAAAATAAAAATAAAAAACTCAAAAGGAAACAGGGATGATAAACTGGATATTTTATTTTCTATTCAACTGGGGTTAAAACATAATGAAATGTGGTATTCAGTCCAAAAAGCAAAATCACAAGAACATGTACCCTGCCAAGGGTTTTCAGGCATGTCCATGACTTCACAGAAGACCTGGTCTGCAGATTAATATGAGGATGTGAACTTGCTACAGATTCTGCATGTTTCTAAAATAAAAGTCTGGTCAATTGGCAAATTAAGGCCCTGGCTTTAGTCTTAGTCAAAAGAATGAAAGCAAGTACTTATGGGTCATCTCACTACTATGGCACATGATTACAGGTAAGGAAGGACTTACGAATGAGAAGGAATTCCTTCTAAATGCCTTTTTGTGTTATAGTTATAAGGAGAAGAGCGCAAGAAATGTATATATAAGACACAGAGGCTGGTGGTTGTTCTTAGATCCTGGGAATAGTGACTTTGTAATTCAGAATAGTTAGTGCCCAAAACAATGTCTATATATGTACTTGCAGAGCTTCTGAGCTTCCATGATTTGCTGGAATTATGGTTTGACTGATTTTGGACACCATTTTGAACCATGGACTCTGATTAACACTCAACATTTGACCACCATATATGAACCCTAGACCAACTTTAAATTATTGGTGGTTTTTAATCACCTAAAACTGCTTAAGAGAGATCATCTTGATTTAAAACCTCCTCTGTGACATATGGACAACTGTCTTATTAATACCTACTGCTAAGTTTCACGGTTGTCAGTGAACAACTTACTTTGAGAACAAATGTACAGAAAATAGTTGTTTTAGAAGAGGAGGACTGGATGTGACAGAATAATTCAGTGCTCAATGACCCTGCAGGGCCTATATCAATTCCAGTCAACCACAAGGCTAATGTTCTTGCCTGGAGTTGTTCCTCTTTTGCCTGGCTCCAAAACCAAGAAAGTAAAAGTATCTTCCTGTTACACAGCTAGATCAAATTAACCCAGGAACAAGACCAGATGGAAAGCCAAGATAGTGAAATTTTTAGCAAGAGATGCCAACAGACTAACCAGAAGGCAACGACATACAGCCTTTATCTGTAGTCATGTGCCGTAGTAGTGAGAAATAGATGCTACCAGAAAGAGTTTGAGAACTAAGTGTGGCATAGGTTAAGAAAGGGGAGGATAGCTGCTTTGATTCTGAAGAACGCATTTCCTTAGGCTAATTTGTGATTAATCAGAAACCAGCCACAGGCAGATGTAAAACCAAGAAATCAGAAGATAGCTTGCAGAACATTTTGAAATTAAGCAAGGAGAAGCATAAACAATTCCCAGAAATACTCTACACACACACACACACACACACTCTTATGTAATTTATATCCTACAACTGCAGCCTAATTGTATATTCCCAGAGCAAGTAATAAAAGAGTAAGAAACAATAAATATATAGTAAAGCACACAAACAGGAGTAATTTTAAATTGCCACAGTTCATTCAGTCAGTAAACTTAAACTGCTGTAATGTCAAAAATACTGTATTGGTGGTTTTTAAAGGTCTGGGAAGTTTTTATTAATAGCCTTGGGACAATAACTCTCTGGAAAAGGCACAAAAGCTGCAGGAAGAAAGAAGAGGCTGGACTCACCCATTACAGTGGTGATGGGGACACCATTGGGGGACCCAAAGAACAGGTTAGGGTTTGAGACTCATGGAGGAAATTTATCTATGTGTCGCTAGGAGTTGAAAACAACTTGGTGTCACATAATCATATCAATAGGACAACATTCCAAGAGAGTCACTAGCCATCTCTCTTCAAATGGTGGTCAATCCAACCATCTATGACCAAAGCCAAGAATATTTGAGCCAGACTTCCTCCAATCAGAAGGAATAGCTTTTGGGGGTGGTAGTTTTGACTGACTGAAAGTCACTCCTGACACCAAGACTATTTAATTACTTGTGATCAGAATGGACATTGCTGGGATTATGATGAACTCAGCATAGGAGAGAACTTCTCAAACTCATAAATCACACTGCTCAGTACTGTAAAGGGCCAGCTTTTTGTATAAGACACAATTCTCTGCAGTGAGAACATCGGTTTATAAAATTACAGGATCGCAATACGTCACAAAAGAGGCCTAATTTCCAACTGACAAGTTTAATGGTTTCCAAAATTAAGGTATTTTATTCAAGGTTTGGTATCATTATATTATTCTAAAATTACTTTTAATTATATGGCATTGATCTATTTTTATGACAGCGATGTGACAAGGGTCAAAAATTATAAAATAATTGCTCTATGAATGTAAAATGAGAAAGATGTCAGTGTGACAGGAATATAATGGGCTTCCAGCAGCAGCAGCCGTAGTGCATCCAAGCTATGGAACGTGGCACTTAAATAAAAAAAAACCCTACATCCCAGCTGCTGCTTCTCCTGAGTACATACATGGGTTGAAGCATTTTCTCCCAACTTTTTCTTTGAGTTTTAAGCTTTAATCCCTGGGTAAAATCCACTCTCCTGACAAAAAATCTGGGAAACCAATATAATTATTTTAGAAAAACCTTATCAGAAAATAACTTGGAGGCGAAAACGTTTACAAACTGTTATAACTTTGTTTTATGAGATAGAGATGCTAGGTTTCTTTGCTGCCTAACATAGATTGAATGGTCTCCTGAGAACATACGTATTTTTTTAGTAGTTCAGCTGGTCGTGGCTCATCGTGCATTTATTCAGAAATAAGGGAGTGTTCTTTCCCTTTTCATCTCTCCCTCAAATCAGAAAAAATATCTGGAGTGATTATTGAGCCAATGCAACTATGCAACCATATTTCTCCATGATCAGGAGAGGACAACAAGGGACTAGAAAGTCCTACACGTCTATAGGATAATTGGCCATTAAACAAAACAAAAAAAATAAAAGCTAAATTTTATGAAGCCAGAGTTAATTTTTGATGGGAAGGGAACTCAGAAAAACTGATAATCTGCAGCACATTAAAAATCTTCATAGGTACACATTTGGAAGATAGAGAGATCAAGGAACCACAAATCAATTTACATTGTAATGGTTGTAGGACCCGCACAATTGTTAACATGGATAACCATAATCAGCCACAAGCCATAATGTAGATTTTGTGCTGACTTAGCATATAGAACAAAACTCAGAGATTTTGATTTATTCAGCAAATGATCATTATGCAAACCATGCCTTTGGCATGTTGTATGAAGTCAGGTTTTGGTGAATAGGTAAAACAGCATCTGTTGCTACTAGGCTGCACTTGAACTTTGAATTCTGATTATTTTGACATGGATTTTCTTAGGGAAATGCTATTTTTCCTAAGTAGGATCAAAAGGTAGGCAGAAAATGTGCATATTGAATCCCATAATAAATCAATAGATACATGTGTGGACAAGGAAAAGTAGGAAAGCCATGCTCCTAACTGTAAGCACCTGCAGAGTTAAGGCTCATCAGTTTAAAGGCTGAAAGTTCATAACAGATCAAGAGAAAGCCAGTTTGGTTTAGTGGTTTAGGCACCAGGCTAGAAATCAAAAGACTGTTGAGTTCTACTCCTGCCTTAGACATGAAAGCTGCCTGGGTGACTTGGACCAGTCACATTTCTCAGCTCAAACCACCTCACAGGGATTGTTGTTGTGAGGGCAATAGGAGAACAAAAGAGTCTTATATATTTTTGCCACCTTGAGTTATTTATAAAATTAATAAAGGCAGGATATTAAATGAATAAATAGATACCTGCATTCTAGTTATACGAAAGTCAGTCATGAAAGCTACATCAAGGAGCATCAGCATGGCTTATGACAGAACCCAAAGAAAACAAGGCAATATCTTTATCAGTAATGATTCAAGATTTATAAAAGTTATAAAAGATGAAGGGTTCAATTCAACATTAAATTGTTCAATTGTCAATGATACTTATAAAAATCAAGATGTAAATCTGGAGCAAGTATACAAGACAATCATTTTTTGTGTAGCAGCTTAGATGGCAAAAAAATTGAGCAAAGATGCTGCATGAAGCATTGTGTGCCCAATTCTACATATCTTTGCTTAGAATGGTTCATGGAAATTCAAAGATGCCTTTTATTGAGTCAATCCTGAGATCCATATACTCAATATTGTTTAAACTGATAGTGGTTTTCCCATAAATTGAACCTGGCATCTACTGCTGCATATACCATACTCTGTTACTCAGCTATAGCATATCTCCAAGCACTTGCATATTGGTTGGAAAATTTTCATCCTAATCCTTTTCATGATTATTTGGTCAAATATCTTCCAGTAATAAAACAAGGCAGAAATGAGAGCTGGGCAAAGAACCTACAAGAGGTGCTTCGCAAAGCATATTAGCATGAGTAAAGCATCTCTCCACAGACTTTTAAAGCAGCTGTATCCTTTGGAAGGCTTGCTTTGAAGGTTGTCCCTAGTTGTTGGTGTATGGTCTGCATGTACAAATAACTTTCTCTGTGAACCAGTAGTATGTCTGAGCTGACAACTGAGGAACAGAGTGAAGCAGCCTCTTGTTCCTCCCAAAGGACATCGTTGCTTCAATGCTTCAGAGAGCATTCTTGGTTTGCACTTAACATATTCCTTTGCAAAGCCCTCGATCTAATATTTTAAATAACTATATTTTTGTTTAATGAAAAGAAGGATGAGGGGTGACATGATAGCAGTGTTCCAATATCTCAGGGGCTGCCACAAAGAAGAGGGAGTCAAGCTATTCTCCAAAGCACCTGAAGGCAGGATAAGAAACAACGGATGGAAACTAAGCCAAGGAGAGAAGCAACCTAGAACTAAGGAGAAACTTCCTGACAGTTGGAACAATTAACCAGTGGAACAACCTGCCTCCAGAAGTTGTGAATGCTCCAGCACTGGAAGTTTTTAAGAAGAGACTAGACAGCCATTTTTCTGAAATGGTCTAGGGTTTCCTGCCTGAGCAGGGGGTTGGACTAGAAAACCTCCAAGGTCCCTTCCAACTCTGTTATTCTATTCTATTCTATATATAAGAAAGTCCTGTTTATTTTAATGGGGGCTACTTCAAGTCAAGTATCTATAGGATTGTATTTCGAATTGTCCTTCTCAATATATTCTATGGATTAAGTCCTATAGAAAATAGTAGGATTGGATTGCAATGTTAGCGAGCAGGGCAAGCACCCTCAGTATTCATATCCTCAATAAACTTGTTTTTCTCCTTTTAAAGTAATGGAAACTTTTATTAATTTAAGTTGATAATGAAATTAGATCTTTTTGTTGAAATCCAAATCCAGTGCTCTATTCACTAGAATAGAGGTATAATTTGAATGCAGAATAAAAGTGCTATTCAAGTAATATGTATTCAATTGTTAATAATCTCTTTTTCATTTGATAGCAATGCAAGATGCACTCATCTCTCCTGAAAAAAAGAATCTTGCTGATATTACTGAAATTCTTTTAATTTCTCTTTTAATTTCCATTAAAAGTTAATACTCGGAACTCACCTTGACTTTTGATTGAGAAAACAATGCAGTATATAATGCTTGGCTTTGCTTAGGTACATGAACTTGTTTCACCATTTCAGAGCATTGGTAAACAATATTGCCAGTTGTTACTGCAATGATTAAATAGGAACTAAAATGGAAAAGACAAGGAAATACATGGAAAACCCACGAATGCATAGTTTTAGCAGAGAGGGAAAAGGAGAGGGAAAGAGAGAAAGAGAGAGAGAAAAACAAGGAAAGAAAAAGAAAGAAGGAAGTAAGGAAAGAAAGAAAGAAAGAAAGAAAGAAAGAAAGAAAGAGAAAAAAAGAAAGAAAAAGAAATAGAGAAAAAGAAATAGAGAAAGAGAAAGAAAGAAAGAAAGAAAGAGAAAAAAAGAAAGAAAAAGAAATAGAGAAAAAGAAATAGAGAAAGAGAAAGAAAGAAAGAAAGAAAGAAAGAGAAAGAAAGAAAGAAAGAAAGAAAGAAAGAAAGAAAGAAAGAAAGAAAGAAAGAAAGAAAGAAAGAAAGTTAGTTTTCCTTAGCAACACTATACCTTGGTTATTTAATCTACAAGTATGTTACAATATATAGTAAAAACAATATTTTATCCAAATTCCAGGTTGGGCTTTCCATTCATTCTTGGCCTCAAAAAGATTTCTGAAAAGGAAAATGAACAGAAATAAATCCAGAATTGGTTTTAGAGGGAACTGCCAAACATCTGTTGAAAGGCAGGACACAGACTTTGAACCCAATTCCAGGCACCCAGTTACCCAGTTCTGGAAATTGGAATAGTGGATGCATTTATCTAGCAGTCATAACTGTATAATGTCATTGTTGGAAATGTTCATTGTGATCAGTCCAAAAACACGTAACACCAGGAATAAAATTATGTAGCATTTGAGTGAAATTATCTAAAAATATTACAACAGCACATTTTGTTGTTTTGTACTAGAAGCACATGGAAGTCTTTTAAAAGGCAGTGGCTTTACCCATTCCTCATTTAATTTTGAGCAGATTTTAAAGTGGATCTTCAGAAACCTTCCCTTGAGCCTGAATTCACTATCCAATTTGAAATATCTATCCTGCATAGATTGCATATACTTGCATAGATTTTAGTTTGTGTCACTTCCTGATCTCAGCAAAGCGTATAGGTCTGATGTACAGCTTGGGTGCATTTTTTTTCAGCTTTAACCTGCTATTCTGTCATTTGCTTGTGTTGGCCACAAAGCTGAGGAGCCCATTCTCTACTATACTCCACTGTATTTCTTAGGCCATTCAGTTAAAAGTGCACATTGACTAAAGCCCCCTCTTATTGCTTGACTGCCAATCTGGTCAGAAGAGGTATAGCACCTCTGAAGGCAGAGTTTTTGTTTAACTAACCACATGACAAATGCCAACAGATGTTTATTCAACAAATTTGTCTTATATTGTATTCCTCTTTTTAAAAATCATTTAGGCTAATAACACTACCACATATTTTGAATAGAGGGACGTGGTGGCTCAGTGGGTTAGGATGCTGAGCTTGTCGATCAGAAGGTCGGCAGTTTGGCGGGTTGAATCCCGAGTGCCACGTAACAGAGTGAGTGCCTGTTACTCGTCCCAGCTTCTGCCAACCTAGCAGTTTGAAAGCATGTAAAAAATGCAAGTAGAAAAATAGGGACCACTACGGTGGGAAGGTAACACCGTTCCTTTGGCGTCTAGTCATGCCGGCCACATGACCACGGAGACGTCCTCGGACAAGTGCTGGCTCTTCAGCTTTGAAACGGAGATGAGCACCAGCCCCTAGAGTTGGAAACGACTAGCACGCATGTGCGGGGGAACCTTTTACTTTACCTTTATATTTTGAATGTCACATTATTTGCAGATTTTATTTTTCTGGAATATGTCATCCTTTATAATCACATTAAAAAAATCATTATACATCTCGGAATACTAAAAAAAAAATCTATAATGAATGAAGGCGAATATACATGTGCCAGGATAATGTTGCTGGATCCAATCTGGGTAGGTCACCGGGACTAGCTTCCGAGCTTTTGGACTCATGTTGGAGCCCATCCTAAGGGAATTTCCTCAGGGGACAAAAGCCACATACAACCAGGCACCGTATAAATAACACACACAGAATAACCCAAAGCACACACTCTGCTAGAGAGAAATTCCCAGCACAAGTCCGAAAGCTCAGAAGACTAAACCTCTGGTCCCAGTGACCGACCCAGATTGGATCCTGCAAAATCCATAAAACCACATAATTATAACATTTGCAAAATACATTATGGTTTAGTGAGATGTGGAAACTCAACCTCAGTGTTTAGAGCAGGGGTCCCCAAACCCCGGTCTGTGGACCAATACTGGGCTGCAGCATGCCAGCAACCGGGCTGCACAAACAAGCAAAGCCCCATCCGCAGGATGCAGGCAGCACACAAAACCACCCACCCTCTTGTCCATGGAAAAACCTCTCTTCATGGAACCTGTCCCTGGTGCCCAAAAGGTTGGGAACCTCTGCTGTAAGGCAGGGTCCCTAACCCCTGGTCCATGGACCAGTACTGGGCTGCGGCATGCCAGCAACCAGTCTGCACAAACAAGCAAAGCCCCATCCTTGGGATGCAGGCAGCACAAAAAACCATGCACCCTCCGGTTCATGGAAAAACCTCTCTCCACGGAACCGGTCCCTGGTGCCCAAAAGTTTGGGGACCTCTGTTTTAGAGGAGAGAATCTATTATACAGAAGACTCATGCTCAAGGTCCCTGATATTCCCTAGAACATTTGATCCTTCTTGTCGAAAGGCAAAATGCCCATGGAGAACAGTGACCAATAACTTGCACAGAGGGATTGTGCCCATATATGTAAAGTAGCCAGGAGGAACTAGCTAGATCCAAACTTCCGACTATATCAGCAGCCCCATGGTTAGAGAAGCATGGTCATATCATACCCACAGCAAAAACAGAAAAAAATTAAAACAAACAGCTAAGGATGGCTTCAAATTGTCCTAAGTATGGGCTGGGGATGAGAAAAAAGCAACCACATGAGGACTTAGCCAAGGAAAAAGTGTTCTTGGGGCATATTCATGCCATGGTAGAAACAAGTGAAGAAGAGCCTTAGGTGACTTAACCTCTTGCCTTTTTTTTCCTATGGATAGATTCAAATTTTTATTTTTATTTTATTTTAATTCCATTTATATCCCGCCCTTCTCCAAAGACTCAGGGCGGCTTACAAGCTTAGCAGTAGCCTTCATTCTATGTATATGCCGGCTTATTAGGGCTTTCACACACACCCCAGCGGCATTATTACAAAGTCAGGTTATTGCCCCCAACAATCTGGGTCCTCATTTTACCTACCTCAGAAGGATGGAAGGCTGAGTCAACCTTGAGCCTGGTGGGACTCGAACCTGCACTAATTGCAGGCAGCTGGTGTTACTTAAGGAGGCATTAGCCCACTGCTCCACCAAATGACATTTTTTTAAATAATTAAGCAGCTCTTCTGATGAAAAAAACACCCCTTTTTACCAAAGTATTACTAGACTCCTGAGTGTGCAGGTGTTTGCGTGTATTTGTGAATTCAAGTAATCCCCCATTCTGAACGGTTTGCAATTATTTTATCTTTGTTTGCATACAGCTGTTATCGGTCTTCCTGCTTGATTATCTGAAGACTGGCATATATTTTCAGGGTGGCACATAAAATCCACAAGGACATTTGTCACTATCGAGTGAGGAAAAAAAAAGCCTGAATTCTGACTACAGTGTGGCAGGAAAACAAGCTGCCAGTAACATCATCTGAAGCAGATGGTTTGAGCTACTAGGAAAATTCCTTCCTGTGGAGTCTTGAAATAACAAAACTATGCAAATATGAAGAGATGGAAGGAAGATGAACACTGCACTAAATTATCGTCATGCTCCTTGATAATAGTTTCAATCTCAGTTCCTTGAGGGCATCATGGAAGGTTTAAATGCCAAGCATGAAACATATAAAAGATTGGGGAAAGTGGAAAATTTGTAGAGTAGCACAACTAGTTTGAAAGTGCTTTTACTTTGCTACCCATGAGCATATTATGACCACTTTAGGAATAGCAGTTTTCTGACTGTTAGTATCAAAACTAGTTCTGGAAAATCCCAATTGCCTATCTACCGTGACATTACAGATAAAAGTCCCTCAGATGATTCTGTCTTCATAAGCAGTTACTACAGGAACCAATCTGAGATGAGACAGGAATATTTATTTTTTGTTATATATTTTTTTTAGTTCAGACCTAAACGTGGAACTTTATTGGTGAATATTAACCACTGGGAAATTCTTTCTCTCTTTCTTCCTTACCCCTATCCTATCCCTGTGGTACTTCTACCTCTATCTCTAACCCTATCCCTACCCCTATATCTCTCTTCCCATGTATGCAGACATGCATAGATCACCTCGAATACAATTCACACTTTATATAAGATTCAGCCATTAATTCAGTCCAATTTAGTGATGTAGTTCAATGGCTTGAACTGATTTTAATTTTTTTAAGTAAAAAGATTAACTGTGTTTCAAATCAGTTTGAGAATATCCCAACTGCTTTACCTGATCAAACTGAATAAGAACTTTGATTCAGAGATTTGATCCAGTAGCCTACAAATTTTCTAACTGAGTCTTTGTGTAGTCATAGTGGGGACATTATCATTTCCTGACCTTGACATAAAGAGAAGACTACCCATAGCTGCACGATGACAGGGCAGGGGCACAAATTTAAGCAGACTTTGTATGAATGGATGTTTTGTTTACAACTCCTATTTGCCAATTTATGCATATTTTGATATATAAACATAAGGTGGGGTGGTGATGTTGATCATGGCTTCATAGCACAGGCTGCAGCTGGTATCTGAATTCCTGTCACTAAGTGAAGCAGTCATAAAGTGCAACATCACATGACCGTGTCATTAGTGATGGCAGTTCCCCTGGTCACAGATTACCATCATTAAGTGAGGACGACATGGGTTCTTAAATGAAGAACTTGCGTGAATGCAACTTCCGACTTCTTGCAGCTTCCCCATTGCTCATGGCAAACCAGCAAGGAAAGATTTCAAAGCAGGTTCACGTGACCGTGGGATGCTGCAACAGTAGGAAACCTGGGTAGGCTGCCAAGAGTCTGGATTGTGATCCCTTGACTGTGGAAGTGCTGCAACCAATGTACCGTAAGTACAAGAACTGAAGATAACTACTAGTCATTCAGCAACTGTTGCATGTTGGAACAGTCACTGAACAAGTGGTTATAAAATGAGGGCCACCTGTAATGGTTATGCTGTACATCCAGAAAATGGAGATAGCCTTGGTTGAACCATTACTGTGTAGCAAGGTTGTCAAAGACTTTTAAGCTTGCATGCTCAACAGCCCCACACACCTGCAGGACTTAGCAACCTACAGCCTCAGAGCTCCAGGAAATCCCTCCATCTCTTTTTATCTGTACTCTCCAGAGCAATCTTCAAACATCCCTACTTAGATTACTGAAAATCAGAAGTGCAGCCTCCCACTGTTACAAGATACTAAAACTATAGTCTGGCCTTCCAAAGAGGCCTTGCACAGTTTTTTTTTTAAAAATAGACATGTATATATTTTTATTTATTTATTTTATTTCTACACTTGCCCCTCACAACCAGTGACTCTTTAAGATATTCCTAGTTCTCTGAAACTTGGGAAAAGAAATGGAAAAAAATACACCTCCTTTTGTTTACTGTGATCATACCCATTTTTCAATTTTATCTGTCCCATAAAGCTGGAAAGTGGACTGGAGTCAAGATGAATGTGAAGCCCTGGATAGGAAGAACAGAAAAATAATGACAATGAATCATGCCCTTCATCCTTACAAAGATGCTGGCAGACTCTACTTACCGAAGAAAATAGACGGGCACAGAACGTTGCTTTATATTGACCATCTTTGATGGAATGGAACATCATCATCATGGAACATCATCATCATCATCATCATCATCATCATCATCATCATCATCATCATCATCATCATACTTACGGGAGCATCTGCTGCCGGCATCAACTTCCCTTCGTCCAGTGCGCTCCCACAGAGAGGGCCTCCTTAGGGTGCCGTCGGTCAAAGAGTGTCGACTGGCAGCCCCCAGGGGGAGGGCGTTCTCTGTGGGCGCGCCAGACCTTTTGAACCGTTTACCGGTGGAGCTCCGGATGGCTCCCGACCTTCGTTCCTTCCGACGTGACCTAAAAACATATTTATTTGAACAAGCCGGCCTGGTCTGATGGGTTTAGGGGTATTTTAATGTTATTGTATTAATTGTATTGAATTGGGCTGTAATATTTAATATTTTTTTAATTTTTGTATGTTGTATTTTATTGTATTGCCCTGTACACCGCCCTGAGTCCTTCGGGAGAAGGGCGGTATAGAAATTAATTATTATTATTATTATTATTATTATTATTATTATTATTATTATTATTATTATTATTATTATTATTATTATCATCATCATCATCATCATCATATTTCTTGCATATCTTCCAATGCACCATTGTTGTTAGCGGCATGATGAAGTAGCAACAATGGTGCATTGGTGCAAGGAATATCATTTATCTGCAAGCAAGAACTGGTGAGATCATAAAATAGAGAAAGTCATAGAAAATGATAAAGTTAAATTGCTCTGGGACTTTAGAATTCAAACAGACTGGCATCTGCCACATAACACCCCAGACTTAACAATTGTCCATAAGAAAGACAAAAAAGTCTGAATAGTGAACGTGGCAGTGCCTGGAGACAGCAGAAGAGACGAGAAAGAACTGAAGAAGATAATAAAATACAAAGACCTACAAATAGAAATAGAAAGACTGTGGCAAAGGCAAGCAAGGGTAGTACCAATAGTAATAGGTGCCTTAGGTGCAATCCCAAACAACTGGAGCACCACATGAACACTATTGGCATTGACAAATTCACCATTAATCAATTGCAAATGGTGGCCTTACTAGGAACTGCTTCCATCCTGCGACAATATTTGTAATACCATCAAACATCCACATCTGCCTATCCCAGGCTCTTGGTAAAGACTCGATTGGTAGACAAAAATGTCAAATCCAGTATGAACATATGGCTGACTGTGCGATGATCAACAACAACAAAAACAACAACAACAACATCTAGTACAACTCCCTGCTCAGGCAGGAAACCCTATACCATTTCAGACAAATGGTTGTCCAGTCTCTTAAAAACTTCCAGTGTTGGAGCATTCACAACTTCTTGAGGCACTGATTAATTGTTCTGTCAGGAAATTTTCCTTAATTCTAGGTCGCTTCTCTCTTTGATTAGTTTCCATCCATTGTTTCTTGTCTTGTCTTCAGGTGCTTTGGAGAATACAGTAGGTTGACTCCCTCTTCTTTGTGGCAGCCCCTGAGATATTGGAAGACTGCTATCAGGTCACCCCTAGTCTTATCTTCATTAAACTAGTCATACCCAATTCCAGCAACCGTTCTTTATATGTTTTAGCCTCTAGTCCCCTGATCATCTTTGTTGCTCTTCTCTGTACTCTTTCTAGAGTCTCAACATCTTTTTTACATCGTGGTGACCAAAACTGAATGCAGTATTCCAAGTGTGGCCTTTTTTTGAAATACCTTATAGTAAAATAGTTCCTGTCCCATATTCAAACATAATTGAAAATATCAGTTGGGTAGATCCTTCCAACAGAGGAAAAGATAAATTGCTCAATTTCACCAGTGAAAGAATTAAACGAATCTTGATGTGAATGATAAGACATAGGGAATAAATTAAAGAGAAACAAAATTAAATAAGTGCCAATATGAGTGCCAGTGCTAGATAGCAATATGCCATAATTGAAAGGGTAGTGACTTATTGTTAACATTAGTTTTCTTCTTCTTTATCTAGGTCATCAAATAGATTAATATATATCTGCAAGCTGTTCATTCATTGTGCAGGGGTGTGTACATCACAGTAAATATCTCCCATGGCACCGATAAACTGTCAGAGGCTACAGGCCAAGGTGTTTCTGCTCCAGTGGAGACATTTGTGCCAAGTCCATGCTTCTGATGATATACTTAAAGGCATTAAACTGCAGCTCCCCACGTCTATTGTGGTCTTAAGAATTTACTGTTTCTTTGGTGGACACCTTACACCGTTCCTATCATCCATATATTGTTTTCAGAAGTTCTAAGGTAAATAGAGATGAAGGAATTTTAAAGGTTGGGTACTGAAAGGAGAAGAAAATGGTTTAGTAGGGCTGTATATTACTTTATTCAATATCAAAAGGGGGCTTCAAAACAGTGCAAACATAGCACTTTCTTCAACATTTTAAAGCATTAGCCTATGGATTGCAAGATGCCTTCTTTTTGTAGTGATGGCATCCTGCAATATAATTTTATTGAGTATTGTTTGAACCTCCTAGATCCAAAGATAGGAGTCCCTTTAGCAGTAACAAGAACACCACTCATGACAATGGCCTGGGGAAAACTACAAGAGTTGTATTTCCTTGGAACCAAATGGAAATCTGGGAAGTCAAAAGGCTGCAGAAAGCTGGAAAGATAAGTTTCCAATGAAAGGTTATATGGTGTCCTCTCATCCCTAAATCAGTGTGAGGATACCATTGTCCCTGGGACAAACTCAGTAAAAAAAAATCTTCCTTCTCTTTAGAAAGAATTTTATTATTTATTTATTAATTTTTTTTGTATACCGCCCTTCTCCCGAAGGACTCAGGGCGGTGAACAGGGCAATACATATTAAAAAACAAGATACAAAAATTAAAAACGATTAAACAAATGCCCATGAATAAGTTAAAACACATTAAAATAGATTAAAACAGATTAATAAAACCCAAGCAATTTATCCTTCATTAAATCAAACACAATCTTAGAAGGGGAGAAAAGCTGCTTAATTCACCTATTCTCCAGCAGTACTGGTAGGAAAGGAATTACATCTTCTGGACTTTTAATATAAAATATTATATAATAAAACCAAATAAAATAAGGCAGTTGCTTGTAACAAAGATAGTTGCTGAAAACCTTTATGTAACCAAGGCTTTATGACCTACTTTCAATCAGACAATTGTTAACAAAACACTGTCAAGCACCAGTATAAGGTAATAATTATGTAGGCACTGGCCAAATAAACAACTGAACATTTAAACCTCACTGTTGATAACAACCTCAATGTTATTGAGAATGGTTACCATTAATAGCAGTTAATAAAACAGCAATATTGCATGTTATGTCTTTGTAAGCAATAACTTAAAAATTAAAGAAAAACGAGAATTTAAATTCCTGTTTAAAATCCTGTCAGTCAACATGTAATCTAATATAAATTGACATACATCATTAAAAGGTATGTATTAACATTAAAAGGCACGAACTCTTACAATTAATGTTTCAGCAATGAAAGAACAAGAGTACCTAATTTTAATCCATTTGTTTATCAACACACAGTCATTTTTAGATCACTCAACATGTTTTAATCGTGAGCATAAAACAATATCTCCTATATTTGTTCATTTGTAAGTCTTGACATTTCTAGTTAAGCACACATAAAACAGCAGTGGTTCTGTTTATTGGACAGGTATACAAATAGCAAGCTTGTCTATACTTAGTTTATAAAATATTAACTATTAATAAGAAAAGAGGGTCCGGAAACATGTGGCCTCTTCATATTTAGGCATAATCTCAAATGTTTAAATAGAGCAGGAT
Organism: Vipera berus; assembly: GCF_964194415.1. Classification (NCBI taxonomy): domain Eukaryota; kingdom Metazoa; phylum Chordata; class Lepidosauria; order Squamata; family Viperidae; genus Vipera; species Vipera berus. The sequence continues at coordinate 251,581,297 of NC_138203.1, forward strand.
CTCTGGAAAAGTGGTCCATTGATTTGGCTGCCAACGATGGGTTTTGCCATCATAAATCTTAGCCTGACAACTTCACAAAAGCCTCCTTTACCTAAACACTGCCAGGCATCAGTTTATATTCCTTGATTGGCTGATAATCACTATGACAACTGATGCCACAATTCCCAAGTCCAATCCACTTTCAAACAGGCATACAGTTCATTAATTCAGCTGGACGTTTTGTTGACAATAGAGTTTGAGGGAAATGTTTAGTACTATTTTAAGGATGATGGCATCTCTTGTTTTATATGGCAAAAAGAATAATCCAAGCTGAATGCAACAAATGCCTAGTTAGAATAAAGTACCTCAGTACCATTTCCAATAAGAAGATTTAGGTGTTGAAGCAGAAGTAACATTGATGGATGAAAGTGATGTGGGAGTTCATGATCTGAAGGGAAAATAAAGTTCAATACACTCAGTCATTTACCTTGCAAAGCAACAGATCTTTTAATAAACTAAGAGCAATGATAAACAGGATCCCATTACAGCAGAAGTGAATAATAAGGAGATATTTGGAGGTATCAGTCGCAGAGTTCCAATGAAAATGGATGACGGCAAATAAAATTAATAGGGTTTCACAAAAAGCTTAGTGAGGATCAGAAGATGTAACAAAGCAACAAAATAAGCCACCCAGGAAATGGAAAGATAGCCAGGTCATAAAGGAAAAATACAGAACTGCAGAAGTGGTATTGTTCTGTACCAGCCTACTACCGGCCCTGCAGATAAGGCAGGGACAACCCCTTTACAAGAAGGCAAGAGGCTGGAACTAAGCCTGCCAAATTTATGGACACAAAAGCAAACAGAGCAAAAACAAGACACGAACCATGAAACAGGAGCTATTCAAACGGTTGCCTTCAGCAAACCAGCCCTCCCATGCATTCCCCTTTTAAACAGTTCAGGGCGTGGTTTCTCTCTGCCTCCTTCCGAAGTGCCCCATTGCCTTCCTCTGTTTACTCCTGATTGACTGCCTCCTGCGTCGGGCATCCTTGAACAGGGCCAGCTGTGGGTCATCTTCATCCACGCTGTCAGTCTCACACAGCTGGGTCTGCGTCGTAACCAGGTGGGAAGGGTCTGGCTGAGGGCTCTCATCAGCAAGCTCTCCAACACCCTCAGCAAGCTCTCCAACACCCCCCTCTTCCTCCTCTGAATCGTCCGACCCAACTGCCGAACCCACAGGCTGACCCTGAATCACAACAGGTATCCAGAAAGCAAAAGTTCAGAATAGACTACTTTAGGATGAAGGATGTGAAAAAATATTTTTAAAAATGTACACAGTTCTGTTCAAATCAAGAGAAAATGGGAAAAAAACAACAACTCAGCAAAATGTCAGCATGTATTTAATCGTTAGGGTGCATTTTTCAGCATTACCTTCAAAGTACACTCACTTTTAAAGTACACTCACCTCAATCATTCCTGACTGTTTTGGACAGTGTACTTTGGTTTGTGGCAGTTTAACTTCAACATTTCATTCACTATTAGAGGAAGGAGTGCCACTTTAGTGGACCACAGTTTAATATAATCTTTAATACCTTTACTCTATGTGTGTGCCTTCAAGTTAATGTTGACTCTTGGTAATGCTTGAAGAAGTCCCTGAAATTTTCTTAGCAAGATTTCGTAAGTGATTTACCATTGCTTTCTTCCTAAGGCTAAGAGATCAGATCACTCAGTTTACTTTGTGACAAAGGCAGGATTAGAACTCATGGTCTTCTTGTTTTACTCTCGTTTTAGCCTTAACCACTATACCAACAGGCTTTGTTAATACCATTTACAGCTACTTTTACCATGAATACGATAGTTTCTAATCCAGCAGAACTTTTGCAGGTGAACTTAAATTATTTGTGTGGTTCCAAAAAAAAATGGTTTAGAAAGTGCTCCAGTAAAATATAGATAATGAGGGAATGAGCATTAACATAACTAAAATAACTCAATGTATGGAAGAGTAAACTAATGCATATTGAAACTGCATTTTGTATAAGCACAGAGAAATGATCTGAGCTGGCAGTAAAAGATCAGGAAAGGGATCTTAAAGTGTTGACGGAAAGTTCAAGCAAAATGTCAGCTCACTGGGTATGATCTGCTGTGAAAATATAACAATTGGAAAATGAGCTAGAATTAAGAAAGAATGTATAGCATTTTACAATTCTAAATTACTTAGCTTTTTTCTTTTACATGCACAAGGCACACATGCATATTTTAAATCAGACTAAAATTGTAGTTTAAAAAATAAAAGTAAAACTATGCATGTTACTGTATTTTTTTAAAATGAAAACACAGTCATTTGTAGGCAAGGCACCGAGAAGCCACTTCTTTGCCCTTTTAAAAGTAGCTGTGGGGGTGGACCCTGAATAAAATTCAGGACATTGAGTTCTACAATAAGCTGACCAAATTGCAGATGGAAAGTTGCTATATTGAGTTCTTGCGGGTTAATTAAACAACATCTATTCAGGGAAATGGACACTGAGTGTCTTCATTTCCTAAAGTGATTCTTGACAGCTTCTTTGATTATGCCCTACATCTGCTCCCATAATTCTTTGGATACTGAAGCCTTCAATGGGACAAGTGATTAGAATGATGGAGGTGGACAAATAATGCATGAGAATCATTGGAGATTCTAAAGTTGCTTGGTTTATGGCCTATAAAATACAGATAATCACATTAGTGTCATGCTAAGGCATGTCAGGATATAACATTGGCCTGTTGGGCACACAAAGCATTGCAAATGACATTGCATTCCCTTGACATGCCTGTAAAGGCATTTAAATTAGTAAAGACAAGAAGAAACAGAAATTAATTAGCTAATATGAAAAAAGCCCCAAATCCTTAGGAGAAAATTTTGCATTCTGTTGAAAAACCTGTGACTTAGCCAGCTGAATATTAGCTTCTGTTGTACCTCCTATAATGAAATAATTAAAGGATCAAAGGAGATGGCCTCTGTTCTTTAATCTGAGCTTCTTCAATTGTCTCAATTGTGGTTGTAAGTTTAGGATTACCTGTACATGTTCATCTAGGGCAATCTATACAATGGAACTGATACCATTTCCAAAGATTAGATCTTCAGATATAGGTAGAATGTCAGAACACCAATCAAGGATTTTAAGACAACAACAAAAATGTGCTATGTGAGAATCATATCCTGTTACTCACAGTGGTGAATCTGATTCTCCTGGGAATCCTGTGGACAAAAAAGAAAGTCAACATTCCAGAAGATTGGAAAAGAGCTGATGTAGTTCCCATCTTCAAAAAAGAGAAAAAATGGATCCAGGAAACTACAGACCTATCAGATAATCAAGCAATGAATCAGTGAACACCTAGAGGCAAACCAAGTCATTACCAAAAGCCAACATGGGTTTGTCAAAAACAGATCATGCCAGACAAATCTTATTGCATTATTTGACCAGGTGACAAAATTAGTGGACCAGAGGAAAGCTATAGATATAATTTACTTGGACTTCAGTAAGGCATTTGATAAAGTAGACCACAACCTACTACTTGATAAGATAGAAAAATGTGGGTTAGACAGCATCACCACCAGATGGATTTGGAGCTGGCTGACTGGCCATACTCAGCATGTGGTTCTCAATAGAACTGCATCTACATGGAGGGAAGTGTGTAGTGGGGTGCCCAAGGGCTCTGTTCTGGGCCCAGTCCTCTTCAACATCTTCACCAACAATTTGGATGAGGGGATAAATGGGGAACTCATCAAATTTGCAGACGACACCAAACTGGCAGGAATAGCCAACACTCCAGAAGATAGGCTTAAGATACAGAAGGATCTTGACAGACTTGAACATTGGGCGCTATCTAACAAAATGAAATTCAATGGTGAAAAAAGTAAGGTTCTACATTTAGGCAAGAAAAACCAAATGCACAGGTATAGTATAGGTGGTACCTTGCTCAATATTAGTAACTGCAAGAGGAATCTCGGAGGCCTAGTGGACAATCACTTCAATATGAGCCAGCAGTGTGCTGCAGCTGCCCAAAAAGCTAACACAGTGCTAGGCTGCATTAACAGAGGGATAGAATCAAGATCACTTGATGTTTTAATACCACTTTACAATGCCAAGCCACACTTGGAATACTGCATTCGGTTTTGGTCACCATGATGTAAAAAAAGATGTTGAGACTCTAGAAGGAGTAGAGAAGAGCAACAAAGTTGATTAGGGGACTGGAGGCTAAAACATATAAGGAACGGTTGCTGGAATTGGGTATGCCTAGTTTAATGAAGAGAAGGATGAGGGGGTACATGATAGCAGTGTTCCAATATCTCAGGGGCTGCCACAAAGAAGAGAGAGTCTAGCTATTCTCCAAAGCACCTGAAGGCAGGACAAAAAGCAACAGATGGAAACTAATCAAGGAGAGAGGCAACCTAGAACTAAGGAGAAATTTCCTGACAGTTAGAACAATTAACCAGTGGAACAACCTGCCTCCAGAAGTGGTGAATGCTCCAACACTGGAAGTTTTTAATAAGAGATTGGACAGCCATTATTGTCTGAAATGGTATAGGGTTACCTGCCTGAGCAGGGGGTTGGACTAGATGACCTCCAAAGTACCTTCCAACTTGATGGTGATGATGATGATAATGTTGATGTCCTTCCTTGCATTTGCTAGAGTTATGTTTCTCCAAAGCTGGAAGACTCATATACCCATCATGATTTACAGCCACTGGCAGATCTCTCCTCTCTAAATTTATTTAATTGCCATATAAAGATTGCAAGTTAGGTAAAGAGCAAGTGAAATGTTATGATTTAAACATCAGATCAATTCCAGAATCTGTCTTCCATTAATGTGTGATGCTCACTGGGTAAACATCAGTCAGCTAATATTATGAAGCTTAACTGAATTCCCAGGTCAGTGGTGAAGATGAAGAACAGGGGGAAATAATTATAGCCTGTGCTTCTTGGTGGAAAGGAGGGATAAAACTATATAAGATTGGAAGTAAATAGAAGATAGCAAAAAATAGGCATTTTAAATAAATTATTTAAGTCCTTAAACTTGTATTTAAAACTATTTTAGCTAAGGGTTGAAGGAAACACATGTGGGGCTATAAAGCAGGTTGATCCAAAGATTTCTAATAGTTGAAAAGCAGTTTACAAGCAATTTCAGAAAGTGAATAGAAAAAGAAGTATGCAAACCCAATGTCCATAAAGGTGCCAGTTGTGGTGTGACTGAAATGTTTTTAAGGAAAAAAACCCAAAAAAGTCCAGTTTTGGCTTTTGAAAAGCACATTTGGGATAACATAGGCATATGATTTTAGAACAGTCATACTTGGTTGGTAGTTATGTGAATACCACAAGAAAAAATTGGATGAAGAGACTTAAGAAGAAAGTTGACAGATTCTCTGAGTAGTTCTGTTCTTAGAGCTTGCCATATCATTCAATGATTTCATTTTTATTCTGCGCTCCTTAAAATTCAATAATCTGATAATGAAAAGGCATAACATAATAGTAGTAGTATTAATACAAGTGGCAAATTCAGCATTATTCAAATATTTCCAAATCATAAAGCTTAAATCAACAAGATGGCCTCAAAATGCTACATATAATTTTTAAAAATTAAAAAGAAAAATGTTAGCAATTGCTAGGAACATTGAGTAAACTTGTTCACATTTTTTTCTGACCATTTCAGTATATAAACAAATATTCCTAAACATATAACAATATAAATTGATTCTTATGGTACATGTTTAATTGGATAAATATAGTTTGAAGCCACTTTCCAAAACAAGTGTCACGTCTCACTAGGCTGGTCTTGTTATGTTGCATCTCTGTGCATTAAAAGTTAAAAATTATTTAGCCTGATTTGTTAAAAATTTCATTAATGGCAATTTGTGTCACTCAAACCAACCTCCTTAGGAAGAACATGGCATGCTTGTACAAACCTATTATGAGAGTTGTCAGAAACATTTGTCCTTATGAAATATAAATAGACAGTGTGTTAGATGATTTAGTAGGAAATCAGTTATTCATTTAAAAACAAACATGTTTTTTTAATTTCATCTTTCAGCAAACCAGGTCATGTCACTTTCAGACTAATGACAATGCATTTGTAAATATCACAGGAACAATATATTCATTTTTGATGAGAGTTGCATATTGTCAAGACAAGAATACCATCAGCTATTTGAAGCCTGTAAAGATAAATACCTTTATGCTAACTGGAAAAGTTGATAGACAAATATGACCATACTCTACACATAAGTCAACTGTTGGTTGAATACAGATGGGCACCTAGCTACCTAGCATATTCCACTTATTTGCTTTAATGTATCATCCTAGACCTGAAATTTTCAGATAATGTTAGAAAGTACAAAATAAGAGCACAGTGGAACCAATGCCATCAATGCAGTCAAAAACATTTAATATCAACCTAGGTCTAGATTCAGGATAAAATAGCTACAAAAAGCTGCACACAAAAGTGCTGTAACTTGAACATCTACCATGCTCTTGCCCATGATGGTGATTCTTTCACAATTCAAAGAAATACCAGCATTTAATCAAGATGTCCAATGATCCCAAAGCTGATTGGTTGGGAAGGGCGAAACTTAAGTGGTGGAGGAAGAGACCTAATTCAGAACTTTGTGATAATAGTATTATCCAAAATGCAATGTGTCTCTCTAGGTTGGTAGTTTAGCTCAGCTAAAAGGACTCAGGAAAGCATTTATGGGTGTTTCCTGATCATCACAATTATTCAAATATGATGAAACATGGCTCAAGATATCAGTAACAAGTTCTGACCTCTTGTTTCTTCATAATCACCTGGTCCTGGTCATCTTCCATATGGACTACAATGCGCTCTACGTGGGACCACCCTTTGAAGAGTATCTGGAAGCTACAACTGGTATGAATGCAACAGTCCAAGCAGTTTTGGACACCTCTTGAGTTGGACATGTAACATCTCTGCTACATAGCTTTAAGCACTAGGACTCACCTCCTCCCCTTTTCTGAATCAGTGAATATTTGGCCATTTTCCTTTATGGCAACTGATCTTTATTGACCTCATAATTCTCTGTAACTTGGGAAATGCTTCATTCCATGTAACTGAATTATGGCACAAAACTGCTGCTGATAGAAGGAACCAGCTGGTCAGAAGTGCACTTAAAATCACTTTGTATGTTTCCCTACAACCTTGCTGTTGCCTCTAGAAATGTCCCTAATAATTATGGTGGCAAATAAATAAGATGAGACTCCATTTCTCCCCATGCGGGTCTTCTCTTATTAATTATTCCTGAAGTAAATAAATAAAGAACTCTAGTAACCTTGTCTGTATCAAATTATAATACACAATTTTATCAGTGTCCAACCTTGGCTGCACAAAAACAGTGCTACCCTATCATATACCTTAAGAATTTCCCCTTTACACCCTTATTCTGTGTCTCCATATGTGGTAAAACTATTGAAGAAAATTGTGATAGGAATCTAGGCTGTTAGACCTATAATATTCTGGATGATCAATAAGTTGTTTCAAAGAGTTGCCTTCCTGTTCCATTTGCCTGAAAAATACATTCTGAATTTTGAATACCAGACTTGAAGGGCTAATTTTCTGGCAAATATATCTATAGCCAATATAAAGCAAAAGCCACAGATTTTTAAAGCAGTGCAGGTCATTGTGTTGAAGAATAAACAAGAAGGTGGAATAGAACTGTTATTTACCTGAAAGTTCAAGGAAAATAGCTTTTCCAAGCAATTCCAAATGCACATTTGGGGGAAGAGATGTATCATGATTTTCAATAAATCTTAAGATTTCTTTTTAAGTCTTGTACTATCAAACACCTACCCAGAACTTTCTCTGATAAAATCATAGAATCATAGAGTTGGAAGAGGCCACATTCCTGTGGTGGAATGTAATTTGGATTCCTGGGTGGGAGGGGCTGCATTTCAGAGGAGCAAGAGACAGGAAAGTTTAGATAATTTTTGTGTAGAAAAAGAGCTAAGGCATCTCTTCCCTGAGAGTTCTCAGAGTATACATTTATTGGTGCAAGCCAGGGGTGTCAAACTCAATTTCATTGAGGGCCGCATCTACTGCGTGGGCATGGCTAGAGTGTGAATGGCCTACTGGGTGGGCGTGGCCAGCTCTACATCATTCGCATCAAGGGTGCCTATGGGGGCCTGGGCAGGAGTGGGACAGATCTGAGGGTCTCTGGCAGAAGGAGGGTCTCTGGGCCAGGGCCAAGGCAGTGGGGGCCGTTCCCTCACTGTTTCCAGGATGGCTTCGCAGGCCACATGAAACCACTTCGCGGGCTGGATCCAGCCCCCGGGCCTTGTGTTTGACATGTCTGGTGCAAGCAGTCTACTTTAGTTTGGCAAGATTTCTGTCTATTTACATTAAGAACAATAAAGGAGTTGCAGGGGCAGTGGCCTCCACAACATTCCCAGTTTGTCATATGGCCCCTTGAGAAAATTAATTGTGCCCCCCTCCCCATTTATGTCATCTGTTATTTTGCCTGTCTCAGCATAAAACCCTATAAGAAGATATGATTGAACACACACTAAAATCATGTTTCTTGAACCACTGTATAACTCTGGGAACATTTATCAGCCAAGAATTCTGTTACTTTTCAGAACAAAATTCTCTAGAATTAGAATTCTTTATTGGCCAAGTGTGATTGGACACACCAGGAATTTGTCTCCGGTGCAGTGTATATACAAGCAACAAGTGATAAATCATGATTACAATCATAAAATATATTCATCATAAATCATAAGGTGCAACATGCAGTGATGGTCATAGGATACTAAATAAGCAATCAACATAAATCATACTAGGATACTAAATAAACAATATAAATCGTAAGATTCAAGCATCAAAGTTATAGTCATAAGAAGATAAGGAATAGGTAATAGGAAGGATGTGAAGGATAATAGTGATACAGCCCTATGAGGTAGTTTGACAGTGATGTGGGAATTAGTTGTTTAGCAGAGTGATGGCATGGGGGGAAAACGGTCCTTGTGTCTAGTTGTTTTGGCATGCAATGCCCTACAACATCATCTTGAAGGAGAAGTTGAAACAGTTTATGTCCAGGATGTGAGGGGTATGTACAGTGGTGTGATTCAAATATGTGAACTACCAGTTCTCTGTGTGGATGCTGCTTTTGGAAGTCTGTTCTGGGCCTGGACAACAAAAAATTAGCTACCGGTTCTGCTGAAGTGGTGTGAATCAGCTGAATCCCACCACAGGGTGGGTATACATTTTCACAGCCCTCTTTCTGGCTTGTGCAGTATACAGGTCTCCAATGGAAGGTAGTGTGTCTGTAGAGATAATTGGACACAAGTCCCTGTGTCCCAGCCTCCCACCCTGGCAAAAGGCTACAAAGTTATGCATTGTGATAATGGGATCAAATAAACTGAATATCAGACAGCTGAAAAAGTAAGAGAAATGAAAATAAGGAATGTTGGATTTGAAGAAATTTGGAGCTACTTCTTAGAAGAACCTTGTGATAACTTATCCAATAAATACTCTGCATTACCCAAGACTGGATCAAACTTTCTATAAATCTTGATGAATTTCCCCGCTTTTTTCATTTTTTTTTCCTCGTCGTCCTCCACGTCGGGTGGATGTAAAAATCCAGCTTAATATTTATATGCCACCTGAGGCAAACAATAGTGACTGAACCTATGGAAGTGTCGGAAGGGTCACTAAATCCTTCAATTTTGTTAAATGTGGAATAAAAGGAAGAATAACTTGAATTAAATTTGTGTGCCCACTTGAAATGGCCTCTGGCTGTGCTTCTGAACTTGTGCTGGATTTTTGCATGAAAATATTCTTTTTGTCCCTAACTGGTGCTCTCCTTCAAAAAGGAGCCAAGTTTAAAAGCTGGCAATAATATAAGATTTTTTAAGCAAACAGATTCAATATTTCCTTTAATATGATCTCTGCATTCAAGAGTGCTTTGATTTCTCTCCTTTTTTCCCCCAAGCTTTGAAATACTACCTCTGCTTATATAAAAAAGGACAATTCCATGATTTTATTCCTTTGTTCCTTTATGAGTTTTGTCACCGGTTGTGAGACATGTTGCTAAAGCCAAGAATGAATATATATATATATATATATATGTATATGTATATGTATATATGTGTGTATATGTGTGTATATATATATATATATATATATATATATATATATATATATATATATATATATATATATATATATATATATATATATATATATATATATATATATATATATATATATATGTGTGTGTGTGTGTGTGTGTGTGTGTGTGTGTGTGTATATTTATGTATATATATATATGTGTGTCTCTGTGTGTGTCAGTCTGTGTGTCTGTGTGTCTGTGTGTGAACTGAATTATATATTAACTCATTGCTAAATAAGGCATCAATTAAAAAAAGAATCTTCATTTTCTATACAATGTGTAATTAAGAGTGAACCAAAAGAGGCAGCAATAAATCAAGAACCACAATACAGTAACATATCAAAAATAATATTTTAGTATATGTTTTGATTACTTTTAGAATAAGTACAAGAAATATCAATTAGAATATATATTCAAACTCTGCTGCTTTTGCCTATTATGTTTGGGAAAGGGTCTATTTTCATTCTGGATATTGCATAAAAAATAATACCTAGTCCCTAATTAAATATAAGACTGCAGTTCAATTGAGAGCTTCTGCTAATGTCATAAATAATAAGCTCACAGCTCAAAGTATTAATGAATGGCAGTCATACCCAAAATTTTGTTGAATTACAACTTCAGTATTCCATCTCTGGATCAGTATTGTTATTTGCAGTAGATGGAAAAATGATTATTATTATTTTTAAATACAGACAAAAAGAAGGAAATTTGACTTCAACATCTGTGACTAGGTGGTAAAAGATTAGAGTGCATGTGATTACAGAGAATGCAGTCCACTGGAAATTGAAATGTGGAAATGTGTGAGAATAATTCCAGTCTTTTGCAATCTCTATATTCTGTTAAATACATAATAGGAGATATTTTTATTTCCTTTCTTTTGTTATGGGCTAAGCATTTCCCCTCTCCCTGGGGTTTACTTTATATATGTATGTGGGTGTAATAAAATATCTACAGAGGAGGAGATGGGCATGTAAAAGGTGTGGTGCACACAACAACTCTGTGCATGACCGCTGTGGGTTGGGCAGGTAACACAGTCCTTTTTGAAAACATTTAACCCAAAGAAGAAATCTCTCTTCTGTAACACTAGCAAATCTCGAGTGCTTCTGCCTTTAGCTGCTACTGGTGAAAGTGCTCCTACATGGTAATTCCATTTTGAAATGAGGTTTTTGAATGAAAGGATATGACAATGGGGGCCAACATATCTCAAATCTCCAATATTTAATGGGCTGCCCCAAAGAAGAGGGGGGGGGTTCAACCTATTTTCCAAAGCACCAAAATCAAGGCAAGAAGCAATGTATAGAAATTAATCAAGAAGAAAAGCAATCTAAAACTAAGGAGAAATTTCCTAACAGTGAGAACAATTAACCAGTGGAACGGGCTGCCTTCAGACATTGGGGGTGCTCCAGCACTGGAGGATTTCAAGAAGAGACTTGCGGTCTCCTGCCTGAGCAGGGGTTTGGACTAGACGATCCCCAAGGTTCTTTCTGATTGTGTTATTCTGTTATTTATCTGGAATGGTACACTATAAGGTGTCCTGCCTCCTCTCCTCCTGAGCAAGGGGAAGAAGCAGAAGACCTCCAAAGTCCCTTCCAACTCTGTTATTCTGGAATATGATTTTCCAAAGAGGACAGTAAAGTAAAGAAACAAGGAGAAAAAAGCAACTCTAAACAATCCTGCAGACAAAGCTTACTGATTTAGTCACATATTCCAGGTGACTCATAATTTGTCCACATGCCAACATCTGGAAATAATAAGATATAGTAAAGTTATTAACTAGATCGACAAGAACCTTGAAGCAGCTAAATCTAAATTAAATGTAAACATGCCTAACAGCTTGAGGCTAATACATGAAATTCAGAATCAAATCGCCTGACTCAACCCTGGTTTGTTTGTTTTTTGCTGCTTCTCCTTCACCTATGCCTGTCATCATATGTGGTCTTAAAGGGGGAAAAAAAACCTAGAGGTTGATGAGAGAATGTAGATAGAAGATGGTATCTATTAAAAGATTAAAATCCATAAAGGTATTTTTCCAGATTCCAGGTTTATATATATCCAAACAGACTTTATCCCTAAATTACTACCAGTTCTATAAAGATGCTGATTTACACCAGAGGAAAATATAGCCCCAAAAGCCTCTCAGTGTCTTAACCGTCTATTATATATGGGAAATCCCTTTATATTCCTGATAGTCCAAAATAAATAGTTTTAATGCCAAATTCTGATGCTCTCTACAGGGGTTTTCCTGAACATTCTTAGAAACTCTGTTCCATCCACAAAGAAGGAACAGAATGTTTGTCATCTATTGTTTTTACCTGCTTTTCTCTTTTGTCCATCTCTTGTCTCTACCAATCTATCTAAATCAGGGGTCTTCAAACTTGGCCCTTTTATGACTTGTGGACTTCAACTCCCAGAATTCCTCAGCCAGACACGCTGGCTGAGGAATTCTGGGAGTTGAAGTCCACAAGTCATAAAAGGGCCAAGTTTGAAGACCCCTGATCTAAATCATCTTGATTCTGGATGGTTTTCAATATTATAAATAAATGTTCTAAACTTGAAAAAACTATTGACGCAGGCAATATCTGACTCTATCATTCCTTTCTTTATTTTGCAATTCCCAAAGAACCTAAAATAAAATGGGCAACATTTTAAAAAAAAAAAAAATTAGAAAATTTTTATGACTGCCCAACACATCCATGGTGTCTCCGGAAGGCCTACCCCCCCCAAAAGCTACAAAACATAATGAAAAGAATATAAAGCCACACTATACACAAATTGTAAAGAAGCAATAAAACAATAAAATGGCAATCCAAATGGCAATAACATCATCATCCAATGAGTACTCCATCACGTCATGATCCAAAGGTCCTGGGAAAAGTGAGATCCTGACAGCCTTTGTAAATGTTGCATGTTGGGAAGAAGTTCATTCAGAATTTGCCCCCCAAAAGCACATCTCCTGAGTCCCACAAATTACATTTTACTTAGCGAGGCGAGTGAAGGATAAAGAAGACTGAAAGCATCACTCCAGCAAAAAACTTTATTTTATCATCTCTCTGTCTCTGTCTGTCTCTGTCTATCTCTTTCTCTCTCTCTCTCTCTCTCTCTCTCACACACACACACACACACACACACACACACACAGACAAAAAAAATCAACCACCCAATTTTATAGGATGAAACTTTCCATGAAAATATCCCACGAAATCCTGCTTACACCAGCCAATGCTCCAAAGTTACTTTATAGGACTTATGAAGGCGCTATTCCACAGCAACAGCTTCACTCCAGATTTGTTTATCTGGGCCAACATTTCTACAAAATCTTTCCAGCATAGTACTTTTCCTCATATCATATCCCATCAAAGTGTTTTGAGAGATTGACATTTCAATCTGTTTCTCCAAAATTGTCCCTTCACTTTCTTTGACAGCCAATCATGACAACCTCCTCTCCCCACTACTCTGTTAGTAGCTGCAGCGGCCAGAAGTTTTACTAGTAGAAGAGAAAGAATTTCATAAAGTTTAGGACTAATGATCTTGATGTAATGAGATGATTTTCCTCCCTATTATTTCACACTGTTTGATGAAAAAGTTCAGTTTTTTTATTTTTTTCTCTCTCCAAAAGACAAAATAATTTCTGTGAATAGACAGAGGTGTTTTTCTACTTATTTTAGTTATCAGGTGACTGATGGGTATATAAATGTGACCTTTCTTTCCTTATGCAATCTTCATCCATCATGGCTCCCCAGACTTCAATAAATCCCAAGGGAAGTCCTCAGGAGAGAACTTGATCTGTTGAAGTTCTCCAGACTGGGAAGTGTGGGCAGGATGCAATTTGATAAACTGCAAAACAAAAGGCTGGAAAGCATTTTTAAGGGAAAAAAACAATAAACAAAAATATGCTAATCTTTGTTGGAGTTGCTTTTGGAAAAATAAAGTGTCTGCTTTTCAAATAGCAATGGCCAAATTGGGAGACATCATTTTTCCTCTCAGACGTTTACCTCATAAAAATAATCTCAGCCAGAAGTTTGCACTTAATAGACTAAAATTTAACCTCTTCATACTTAGAGCAAATCCATAGTTTGCACTTAATAGACTAAAATTTAACCTCTTCATACTTAGAGCAAATCCATAAGAAAGGCAGATCAGAACTGAAAATGTCCTTCCCTGCTAGAGAACCAAGACTATTTGAGATTTAGATTGTCTGTAGTCTTACTTATTTCTCTTAATTTTCTTTTTCCCCTTCCTTCAGAAGATGCTTCTCTAAGCATTTGAGGATTTTATATCATAGGAGAGATATCAGATTTGGCTGGTGACAGATTTGGGACAAAAGTGGCCAAATTGCATTCACTTTTCCTATTTCTTCTTCTTCCCTCAGGAAATAAATTTAATACAATTAGTGGTATCATTTCTGTCTTTTACAAAATATTGTAATAGTTTGTATTGGTTCTCCAAACTAAAATCTCTGTATTCATTTAACAATCACTAAATTTATCCCTTATGTATGCTCAGCAAAGAATAATAGTTTGGGTCTAGAGAAAGTCATAGAGGAAAATTGCCTCTGCAGTCCCAGATTTCTTCTTAGATTCACTGTTGTTTTAGATGTTCTATGAAAACACTGCCTTTTCCCAAGTACTAATTCACATTAATGTTCTCAATCTTATTATTTTATATTTTATTTAAGTATTTTATAGTGGTGTTGTAAATTGTTTGAGATGTACTCTAATGTTACAGGGATGTATGAGCAGTTAAGGAAATAAACTGTTTGAGGCAGGTTACAATATTGGGATGTTGCAAGGTAGAATAAAAATTTATAATGCATCTTCACCCTCCTGCATACTTGTTGAATAGCTGAAGCATGTGCTTATGGGGTCAGCATGAATACCTACATTAAGCTAATTCAGCTTTGTGAGCTGTATTTGTGTGGCAGAGTAACAGAAAAGAATGACAGGTTTGGAAGTGATCGTGGAGATTTTCTAGCCCAATCCTCTGTCAAGCAGGAGATGCTATACCATTTCAGACGAGCGGCTGTCCAGTTTCTTTTTAAAAGTCTCCAGTGATGGAGGATACACAACTTCTGAAGCAAGCTATACCACTAGTTAATTGTTCCCACCTTTAAGAAATTTCTCCTTAGTTCTAGGTTGCTTCTCTCCTTCATTAGTTTCCATCCATTGTTTCTTGTCTTGCCTCCGGTACTTTGGAGAATGGGTTGACCCCGTCTTCTTTTTGTGGCAGCCCCTTGAATATTGGAACACTGCTATCATGTCCTTCTTTTTACTAGACTAGATATAATCAATTCCTGCAACTGTTTATTTATTATAAAGCAATATCATATGAAGAAAGTTGGGATGACATTGAGGACTTCTGGCTTTGTGTGTTCAATATTTCTTCTTTAATAATATTACAGAATATGTTGTAGGAGATTCAGGCAACTGGATATGAACTTTTAAAATCCAGATAACCACTAGAGCTAGTGAAAACGATACACTTCAGTAGGTTTGCTTTAAAAAAAAACCTCAAATGTTAACCTGAACATTTTTAATGTTATATGGACAATTTATGATTTCATTTTTTTAAAAAAAATACCATTCAGATAGAGTAAAAAGTGAAGTATTGAGTTCAAACAACAATTTATACACTTTACGATTATTTGCTTTACTCTTTGGATACTTCAAAATGCCTTTGTTGGTTGAAAGCAATATTCTCTAACTTAGATTTTGATTTCGGGTGAAGCTATGAACATTTGTTGTTGTTCCCAATGCCCTTCTGAGCTCATTTGTGCTTGGCGCTCATGCACTATTATTAGTTTTTTTAGCCAATAGGTGAGGATCATGTCCTGGCATCAGAAGAATGCAATGCTAGGAATAGCTAAGAATAGATAACCACAGTATGCAGAACCCTCATCTCCCAGGTCTCCCATAGAGAATCCAAGATTGTGGAAGACACACACACACACACACACACACACACACACACACACACACAGAGAGAGAGAGAGAGAGAGAGAGAGAGAGAGAGAGAGAGAGAGAGAGAGAGAGAGAGAGAGAGAGGGAAAAAAAATCTAATAATAACAAATCTAATAACATTTCGGGAATTAGCATTCTTTTTTCTCTATTTTTATTTTAAGCATTTCTACATACTTTTTTGCTACTGCTTTGCATTTATATTTATGTATTTAGGACTTTTTATTATTATTTCATGACAATGTTTAAAAATGTGGGGCGAATAGGTGGAACAGAAATGTTTCAAATAATAGCTGGCTACATCAATAAGCAAGCTACTGAAATGTATTTATTTATTCATCTCTTCAATTTAGATGCTGCCTGACTCCAATTAACTCTGGGTGGCTCACAACATTAAAGAAAGCAACAAAATGTAGCAAAAACTACAGCATATAGCAATAAAAAGAGGGCAAACAAACATATCATATACACAAGAAAGGGTTGTAACCATGTAAGGCCCTGGGTTGGAAAAGTTCAATATAATTGGAAGGCATCAGATTTGATAAAGGATAATCTATAAAAAGGGAGGAGGATGTCATGTTTTCTGAAGATTGCCACCTTTCTTTGTTTTTATTTTGCTAAAAAGCAAACATTAAT
Source organism: Vipera berus (assembly GCF_964194415.1). Taxonomy (NCBI): domain Eukaryota; kingdom Metazoa; phylum Chordata; class Lepidosauria; order Squamata; family Viperidae; genus Vipera; species Vipera berus. The sequence goes on from NC_138203.1 coordinate 251,598,019, forward strand.
TTTTGTAATGGGGAGATGAGGGTGGTATTTTAAAATTGGTGCAATTGCTTTTAAATTACCTTGCAAAGTGGTTTAATAATAACGTTGGTTTTGATTCTATTTTTGCTTTATAATGTTCCTTCCTAGTGTTCTTTTAAGTGATATTTAGCTGATAATGTTAGTGTGGTTTGATGTTTTTTAATGTGTCTGCTCATTCAGATACATTGTACAGAGAAAACATAACTATTACATTTTATGTAAAAATATAAATACATTTTAAATAAATAAACAAGTGAGGGAAAACCTCCTTATGCAACCAATTCAGTAATAAAACCTGCTATTTGGGGGAAAGCTCAGATGTGCTTTTTTTATTAGAGCTGCATATTCTCAAATTTTGAATCGTGATGCTCCAGGAGGCAACTTAAGACTGAACGAGCAATTTTCTGAATTTATCAAATTTAAGAGAAAAGGTGAAGATGACCAATCTGTCAGTATTGATGATAAAAGTAAGTCAAACTGAACAACATATGATGAAAATTGCATATTGTGCAATATTTCTTGATCAGTCTTAATTGATCAATTACATGCTATCAAATTGGTGTTGACTTATCGATAGATTTCCTCTGTGATTATCTGTTCCCTAGTCTCTCAGCAGGTTTTTCAATGGTGTACTCCTCATCATTGTAACTAAGTCCATACATCTTCCTGTTGGTTGTCCTCTTCTTTGCTTCAACCTTTCCCAGCATCATAAACCTCTTCAGAGGCATAATGTCTCCAAAGTAAGATAATCTGAGCCTAGTAATTTATCCCTTCAGTGAGAACTCTGATGTAACCCAACATGTTATATAATCTATTTGTTTGTTTGTTTTCCCCATACATAGTATTCTTAGGGGTGTTCTCCAACATTGAAGTTCAAAAGTATCAATACTCTTCAAAATCCTTTACTGGTCATAACCATGTTAGAATATAGGATATCCTAATGCACTCACTGGAGAAGAGCCTAATGCTGGTAAAGATTGAGGGTCAAGAGAAGAAGGGGACGACAGAGAATGAGGTGGCTGGATGGAGTCACTGAAGCAGTAGGCATGAGCTTAAATGGACTCCAGAAGATGGTAGAGGACAGGAAGGCCTGGAGGAACATTGTCCATAGGGTCGCGATGGGTCAGACACGACTTCACAGCTAACAACAACAACAATGCAAGAACACAGGGATGCGGTGGCTCAGTGGGTTAGGACACTGAGCTTGTCGATCAGAAGGTCGGCAGTTTGGCGGGTCGAATCCCGAGTGCTGCGTAACAGAGTGAGCGCCTGTTACTCGTCCCAGCTTCTGCCAACCTAGCAGTTCAAAAGCATGTAAAAATGCAAGTAGAAAAATAGGGACCACTATGGTGGGAAGGTAACAGTGTTCCGTGTGCCTTTGGCATCTAGTCATGCCGGCCACATGACCACGGAGACGTCCTCGGACAAGCGCTGGCTCTTCGGCTTTGAAATGGAGATGAGCACCAGCCCCTAGAGTTGGAAACGACTAGCACGCATGTGCGGGGGAACCTTTACCTTTTTACCTTTAGCCCACATTTAACAGAATTCCTTGAATCTTTTGAGGTTTAAACATTATTGAAAGACAGCCTGGCATTACAGGAGTCATAATTACAGCATCCACCACCTACAGCTCTATTCCAGACTCTAACCGTATTTTTTATAATAGGAAGGAAAATAATTAAATAAGAGGTTCTTGGTGCTCTCTGAGCTTGGTTCTTTTCTTGGAGACATTTCATTACTAAACTAAATTAAATGAATCTAGGAAATCATGTTTTCATTCTTTATGGAATCTAGACAACTTTTAGCTGTTGCTGTGTTAGTGGAATTTGGTTGATAAAACAGGAACAATGGTGACTCCTTATTTTTTGGTGTTTTAGTTTCCAATAAAATATACAACTGGCAAACCACTGTCATTAAAAAGGGAGACCAGAAGTGTATTTATCAATTCTTTTAAATCCTACAGATAAGCAAAATAAAGAATTCCTATTTGTTGGGAAGTGTAGGTTCTTTCCCATGAGGATTAAATTGATTAAATGAATTCCTTATGGGACTTACTTCAGATTGCTGAAGCCTTAAGGCAAATGATCTACAATGAAACTACCCTTGTATTGCTATTAACACATTTTAGCTAACACTCATCTGGAAATTCAAAGCTACATTTTCCGCTGGCTATTCCAGATAGGTGTTCTGAGTTCTATAGACTTCAGGTAAAGCATTGAATATTGGAATATCTGATCTATCTATTTGGCTGGCTGGCTGGCTGTCTCTATCTGTCTCTATCATCTACTGTAGCTAGCTAGCTATATCATCTATTTTCTAAATCTATTAATGGTTTGTCATATAGAAGTCAATTACATTTAAAGCACATCTTAAGTATTAGGATTGAGTGGCTCCATAGAAAAAAATGTTCTTTTTATATGCATATGCACATCAACTTGAAAATAATTCCCATTGAGTTCAGCAGGCTTACTTCCAGTTACGTCTACGTCTTTCCATATAAATGCATTTATAAGGGCATGTATAAACTCCCTTTTTATGATCCTGTAGTCCCTATTCATATACAATTGTGTGTATGTTAATCTAACACAGGTATTGCATATTATTCCAAATTTGAAAACACTGGTAATAATTGATTTCGTTTTCAGGTATAGATCCAAGGAAATGATTAGTTGAATTAGTTAAAATTCCTTGAACTCAATAAGTTGTTTATTTTTTTAAACTTATTTGAACCTGGTTTTTTACAGATATAATTAGACGATAAACATTGTATAGATTTGTATAGATCAGGCATGTCAAACTCATGACATCATGTGATATTGCACGATGCATCACGACTTTTTCCCCATTGCCAGCAATGGGGTGGGTGCAGTTTTGGCATGATGCATCCAGCCTGCGGGCCAGCAGTTTGACATATTTATCATATCTTACAGGTTACAAAAATATAGGAAAATTGTTACAAGCATTATTTTTGTTAGAACAAGGGAGTTGAAGCTTCTTGTGCTTCTTATATATATTATACAAAGGAAATTATTGAAGGCTGAAAAGCTTTTTTTAAGCCTCTCAATATATAAGGCAACATGAAATAGTAGACTGTGTATCCCTATGAAACCCAGCTTGCAAACACAGTTTTTTAATGTTTAAGGAAATGAATATCTTGTAACAAGCTGTCTTGTAGATGCAAGGGGTTTTACTGCCGCCTTGTGGGCAGTTCTCAGTGCTTCTAACTTAGACTATGGGTTAGGTCTAAAAGTTCAACAGTGTACAGTCATTCAGAATACAGAATACAGAATGACAGAGTTGGAAGGGACCTTGGAGGTCTTCTAGTCCTGCCTAAGCAGAAGATCCTATGCCACTGTAGACAAATGTCTGTCCAATCTCTTTTTAAAAATTTCCAGTGATAAAGCATGCAATAAATTTCTGTGCATTCAGATGATGTCTATGGGCTGGGATTCAAGACTTCTCTTGCGTTCCCAGCGACCTGGCACATCTCCTTGAATTGTCCTTTTTTTTGTGCCAAGATTGGAGAATTAAGAGAGAACCATAACATTTCTCCAGGGTTGGAAGGGCACATCCAAGGTGCCACCTATTCCAAGGTCCATAAGTTTGCATAGTACATCTATTTTGGTTTAGCTACTAAACCCATATAAATCAAAGCACATTTTTCATTCATTATCATTAATGTCTCATTCTGGAATGAAATTCCTCAAGGACAGTCACAGAGATAGCCTCTTATCATTGATTAATAAGAACAAGGGAGCCAGAGGGTTACGAACAATAATTGAGACATACCACTGACTATATAACAAATGTATCATTCCATATAATTTGTATGTCATCCACATAAGAAGCCTCTTGGCAGTATAATTGCAGGCATAGACCATTCTTGTATATAACTGAAGATATTTATTTAATTTCATTGTGGGTTTTTGCTACTTCATATTGAACATTGTACAAAAATTTGGTTACCTGAATTGGTTCTAATAGCTTTGGTTCTTCAAGGATCTCTGGTTTCCTTTTGATTCCATTGCAGGTTCGCCATTAGGATTCATTTAAACCCTCAAGTAAGTAGGTTTATGCCCAAGCTGATTTTTTCCCCCTCGAATCTTTGGTCACCATATACTATTGAACTTCATTTCAAATGATCCCTGATCATTAACTAAGCTGGCTGGAAAAGTTTGTCCTTGTATTAGTTGTTGGAATGGAGTGATTATCAGGAATCAAAAGGATGAGGCTTCCGGTGGCGACGCGACGCCGAAGACAGCCGTTTTCGGGCTGCCCGCTCCGCAGCTGTGTTTTTCCATCGTAAACAGCGCCGATCAGCTGTTTAGATGGATTTGAAGCCCCCTCCTCGGGAGAAGAGGAGGGGGTGAGGCCCCAGGTAGGGGTTGAGCTCTCCGGGGCCGCCTGAGCTGAGAGTTTGGGCGGCTGAAGGATTGAGCCCCCCCGAAGCCTGGGTTGCTCCGAGCTGCGCAGCGCCCCTGCTCCGGGATTTATGGAGCAGAGCCAGGCGTTAGCAACCACCCCTGCCAAAAGGAAATACTTTTGATTATCAAGATGCAGGCAGAGCGGTACAGGAGGTCAAGGTGATGTGGACTCTTATCTTTACTCTCTAGCTCAATGGATTTTATAGCTTTAAAGTGAAAGTGCGCAATAAGTGAAAGTGGGGGAAGATGGCGGCTAAAACTTCTAAAGCTCTTCGGAGTGCGGGGTCTTCCCTGGTGCAACAGACCTCATTGCAAGCTTTGCTTCCTCCTGCACCTCCTCCGGCATTGACGCTTAAGGATTTACAAGATGCTCTTGGAAAGCATTCACAATTGATGTCTGACATGATGGATGAAAAGCTGAAAAAGTTGGAGGAGAAACTGGAGAAGAAGATGGAAGAGAAGTTTAGAGCAATGAGGGTGGACATGTTGTCTATGATTGAATCTGTAGCTGAATGTGTGCAACAGCTGGATGAAAAAGTGAAGGATCTCAGTCAAAAGAACTCTATATTAGAAGCAAAGGTATCAGAAAATGAAAATATAAGGGATAAAATGGACGGAGAATTGAGCCTTGCTCAGTATCATCAGATGCAGTATGCTATTAGAATCAGGGGTTTAAAGGAGAACTGTAAAGAAGATTTAAAGCAGCTGATTTCTGAGGCTCTGGAAGGGGTATTGGGCCAGCCAACATCTGAAATTGAGGGAAATATGGACAAAATTTTTCGTGTAAATTCATGGATTGCAAGACAAAGGAAGTTACCCAGAGATGTGGTGGTCTATTTTACAAAGAGAGTAATTAGAGATGAAGTTATTCAAGCTGCCTATGATACTAAACTGGTAGTGGCTGAGCAAGAAGTCTTGGTTTTAAAAAAGATTCCTCCGAAGATTTTAAGGAGAAGGAAAGATTTTGCATTTTTAGTACAGGAACTTAAGAAATGTGATATTAAGTTTAGATGGGAGATTCCAGTTGGACTGGTGGTGACGCATGAAGGTAAAAGACATCGTCTGGTTTATTTATTTATTTATTTTATTTTATTTTATTTTATTTTATCACATTTGTATACCGCCCTTTCCCTGAGGACTCAGGGCGGTTTACAGGGAATTAAAAATCAAAACATACAAAAGTTAAAAAACCAGTTAAAAAATATTAAATTCACCCTGTACACTTAAAAACCCCAGTTAAAATTTTCTCCTCAGCCTGGGCCCGGGAGCTCAAAGAGCCAGGTCTTCAGGCCCCGGCGGAATGATCGGAGGTCGGGGGCAGTCCTCAGCTCCACCGGCAGCTGGTTCCAGAGGGCAGGCGCTCCCACTGAGAAGGCCCTATCCCTGGGTGTCACCCGCCGGCAATCTCTCACCGGCGGAACCCTGAGCAGACCCTCCCTGTGGGAGCGCACTGGGCGAAGGGCGTTTGATGCCGGCAGCAGGTGTTCCCTCAAATAACCCGGACCCAGGCCATGTAGGGCTTTATAGGTGATAACCAGCACCTTGAATTTCACCCAGAGGGCAACCGGAAGCCAATGCAGCTCGCGGAGTAGAGGTGGCCCAGGCACATGATTTTTATAGCAATGTGTTAAAAGCAACCCCCCTATCATTTTTGGAAGCTGTTAAGGGATACGGCGAGGGAAAGCTTCAAGATGTTGCAGACAGACAGATAGAGGACAATGGTGTTGGAGGGGATCAAGATACAGTTTCATTGGATGTTGCAGGAGGCCAGAGGAAGACGCGTGCCGCCCTAAGAAGAGCGAGACGAGAGCAAGAGCAAGACCAGCAGATAGTTATGGAATCTCCAAAGTGTATTTACAGTGAAGATGTGGGAGGGGCGCGGTCCAAAGAAGTTTTGGGGGTCATGACAGACGTGCTCCAAAAGTTTTGGGGCGTTAAGATTGCTGATTAAATTTTTAAATTAGTATCTTAATGGATTAAATTTATCATAGAGGAGAAAGAAAGTTTGTTTTAATATTTAACACAATTTAAGATGGATGTTATTTGCTTGTTAGAAAAGTATATTAGGGTTATGGACTAAAAGTGTGTGTTGAACTAAGAATGGGTATGCAAGCTCCTAATTAACAACAAGTTGTCTTACAGACTGCTTAACCCTTTTTTTTTTTACTCTTTTTATTTGAACTCAAGGATGACCTGGAACTGCGAGACATTTGGTGTGATACATGCAAGAATTATTTTTGATTATGGTTTAGTTTGGTTGGAGATTATTAAGGTTAATAGATAGGCGCTTTTGGCGCGTAACTGAGAATTTGTTTATTTTTTTTTCTTTGAAATTAATATGAATAAGGACTGGGATTAAGAAAATCTATTTTGAGTAAAGCTCTTTTCTGTTTTTCTCTTTTTCTCTTTTACTTTATTTGTAATATTAATATTGTTTGTATTCATTTTACATGAGCTAGAGGGAGATAGAACTAATAGTTTATTGCTGATAACATAGGGGTGCTTATGTTTGTTTTTTGATTTTATACCCTGTATTTAGCTCTGGGAAGTCGGGGTGGGGGAGGAGGGAATGGGGGGAAGGAATAGGGAGGGTTGGGTGGGGGTGAGGGAGGGGGGGATTAAAGTCAAAATGTATTGTAAAACTTTTTAAATAAAAAAAGGAATCAAAAGGATGGACTGGCATGGAAAATTTAAGATCAAATCACCCTTATTTTTCATTAATTTCTCCATGGTTTTCCAATATAACAAAGTCTGATGTTTTTTTAGTCAAAGTATACTTTTTGCAAAACCATATTTATAAGCATTAGTGATTGAAAACCTGGCACACATATTTTCTTGGATTAGTCTGCTTTAGGAGATTGAACAGAACTAACCTAGAAGAGGCATATCTTAATCACATATGCTAATTGCTCAACTCAGGACAAAAATAGATGTGTTGAGCTACCATAAGTGTGCAAAATCCTTTTGCAAATATTGTCTTCCTACTCAGTGCCTGACACATTTGGCTACCCTCTGACCCGAAAGCCAACAGCTGGCAGTAAGGCATAGCAATACTTACGTCATGTACCTCAAATAATGGCTAGGTATCTTTTTCTTGAAATAATTTAACTTTAAAATGAGAGAATTGTCTCATATTCACTGAAACTATGGGACAGTTATAGCCAATGTTTCCTTTCATGGATTTCATTTCATTTCATCATCACAGGATTTGACCTTTGGGTTACCTTTATTGGAATAATTATAGCATTGTACATTTGACTAAACTATGAAATTTGAAATTTAGGATGGCAAAAGCAAAACAAGGAGTCAACATGCTTTCAAACATGACCTACTGTACAATTTATTTCTACTTTAATTCCTCCTCATCCTCCACCTCTTCCTCCTCCTCCTTTCATTGACAAGTGGCTAATTTTATCTAAAGCTACCTGTTGCTAGGGATAGGAATTCATTGAGGCTCATATTTTACATCAGGGGTGTCAAACTCAATTTCATTGAGGGCCGCATAAGCATTGCGGTTGCCCTCAGGGGGCCGGGTGGGTGTGGCCTGGGTGGGCGTGGCCTACTGGGTGGGCATGGCTAGAGTGTGTATGGCCTACTGGGTGGGCGTGGCCAGCTCTACATCGTTCGCATCAAGGGTGCCTATGGGGGGCCTGGGCAGGAGTGGGACAGATCTGAGGGTCTCTGGGCCAGGGCCAAGGCCAAGGCAGTGGGGGCCGTTCCCTTACTGTTTCCAGGATGGCTTCACGGGCCGCATGAAACCACTTCGCGGGCCGGATCTGGCCCCCGGGCCTTGAGTTTGACATGTCTGTTTTACATGAACCTATCAAATTCTAGAATTGATATGATAGGGTCCATTTGTGCAATGAAATTTGAACTTGGAATGTGACTTGCACTTCAGAAAAAAAAACTGTCCACAATTTTAAGAAAGAACACTTGCAAAAAAGTAGGTTGGTGGATGAATAGAAATGCACAGAAAAATACATACAGGTTTTATTTCGCCAATTGTTGCAGAAGCAGGCCAAAATGAATGTACAATCAGGAAAAGTGAAACCGAGAGAAATCAGAACTGACAGATTTGCCCATCCTTATAATTAAATCTCCAGTAAAGTTATAGGTTTTCACAAAGATTTATTGTCTTAGAATTTTCAAAATTCCCCCTAGCAATATTTGGATTTCTCTAGAATGCCATTTCCACTACCAGATTTATGCAAGCAATTTATGAGTTTTATGAAAAACTGCACAGTTGATGACTGCAATATAAGTGGACAGAGTTCCTTAAAGGTTGTTGGTAAATCACCTTTCTCAAAAAGGCCAGTGAAAACCACAATCTTAAGCAACCTGAGATATTTGATTTATGAATTTTAACTGTCCATAAATTAACAAAAAAGCTTGTTAGTAACACATCTCAGAGCAATTTGATTATTTGCTTTTCTTCAGTGTTGTAATTGACCAGATTTTCAGAACTTGAATAGACTAAAAATAAAAAAAAATGTATAGAGCTTCGTGAGAGAATAGCACAAATCAGAAAGAAAACATTTGAAAATTTCTTTCTTTATTTATTTCTTCCTAAATCTTAGGAAAATGTTCAGTTAACTTTAGCTTGTTACGTATTTTGAATACTCTAGAATATTTTATTAAAAGACAAAGAAAGCCAGCTTTCTATACACTTTGGCACCATTTACAGAAGAGTAGCAATAAAACACACATTTTCTGAAGTGTGGCATTTGAGAAAAATGTCACAGTTTCCCATCTTATCCAAGCTGATAAGTCTTCAAGATGCCTTTCCTATTAGAACATGATTTTTTTTAGTGATCTTCCTGCTGAGTCACGTCTACTTGGATTGAATTGGCCATTTTCAAGAAAACTGATACAGTTTTTAAGCTCCTACAGCGCTCCAAACATGCTATATTTTCTCTTTCAAAATTCACATTAGGCTGAATGAAAGCTTCCGAAAAAGCATTGATGCCTTTTCCTATTACAGTATACCTCCCTTTTCTCCTATGTAATAATTATAATAGCCATTCTCCATCAATAATGCTAATGCTATTTTTATTTATGCTGTTCTTCCTTCCTTCCTTCCTTCCTTCCTTCCTTCCTTCCTTCCTTCCTTCCTTCCTTCCTTCCTTCCTTCCTTCCTTCCTTCCTCTATTAGAAACAGTTGGAATTTATCCTCCTCTTCTGTCACATATTAATTAACCATCCAAACAATGGTTTCATTTGTAAATTGAGTCACTGATCAATTCAGTGAGTCAGTGTTAGGGTAGCAAACATGGTTTAATGTATGGAATTATATGTAAAGTCTCTTAAGCATCCAAGAATACAATTTGAAAAAAGTCTACTAGATATTTCTGAAGACAAATGCTTATAATTAAACTGATTACCATAGAAGTAACTAAATTAGAAAATTTAGACTTGCCTCTATTTATCATAGATCTGGCTGCCTACTTGACAATGGTAAACTCACAATAGTTTAAAAGATTTCTACTATATTTTGTATAAGCAGAGCTGCAGTACCCATGATGGATAAAGCTAGATAGAAACTTTTCTAAAACAATGTGGAATCTCCTTGGAGTTTTGCAGATTCCAAATTTCTTCTGTGTATCTAGACTGGATTAACAGTATATGGGTTGTGCAAAGCATTTTGTAATTTTGGGGCTGGAATCCAAGGATAGCCTTTTTTGACCATAGGGTTAGTCAATTTTCCTCTTCATCTTGTATGCTAGACTCAAAGCTGGCTCTTCCTGAAGTTGAGACATTCTAGGGCTGTGTGAAAACCTGAAGGGATGTTTTATTTTGATAAAATTTGAGTGAAGCACTTTGCTTTTACATCTAAAAAGTGTAACCAGGCATTTCTTTTCTTTCTTTGGAGCCACTTCTAAAGTCTCAGAACAGGTAGACCCAAAAGCTGAGAGAGACTGTTGGTCAACTACCAGAAGTACTGGAAGTGGATTTGGAGCAATGTGAAGCATCTCATTGAGAATAACAAAGATCTCTCTTGACTGAGTGAAAATTGAGATCAAGTCCCTTGTCAAATTGTGGTGGCTCAGTGGGTTAGGACGCTGAGCTTCTCGATTAGAAGGTTGGCAGTTTGGCGGGTCGAATCCCGAGTGCCACGTAACAGAGTGAGTGCCTGTTACTCGTCCCAGCTTCTGCCAACCTAGCAGTTCGAAAGCACGTAAAAATGCAAGTAGAAAAGTAGACCCCTGACATAGATTAAGAACTGGAGCTGGAAAGACCTAAGTTTGCCTAAGAACTAAAGCCAGGTGGAAAAACTGCCAAAGTTGTCACATTCTGTCTCTTGGATCATGAGAAATGTGTAGGGTTAGAGTAGCATTGGGTAGTTTTGATTGTCCACAAACATTTTTTGCAGTAAATTTTTTCTTTTTTTTTGCACACATCATTTTTTTCCTTTTTGATGTTAGTCTGTCTCCCCCCCCCTTTTCTCTGTTTTGTATTGTATCTTTGGTGATAAAAGAATAAATAAACATTTTTTTAAAAAAGCTACTATTTAGCAATGCAAGATTTAACTTCCTTCTTTGTGCTTCATGCTTAGCTGCTAGGCTATATAAATTTGATTAATATAAATATAAAAAAATAACAAAGACAGATGGATGTAACAGGTACCTTCCACAATGGGAGCTATTCTGGATGAAAAAAGAGAGTGGAAGATCATTTTGGTGTCTACCATATTTTTTGATTGCAAATTTGGTTAGAAGTAGCATTTTGAAGCTTATTAATTCAATTTTAGATCTCACTTTTACATGGTTAATGTTTTGAATTTAAATCTACCCTTTCAGATCACTCAGGTCATAGAGCCTATTTTTTCAAAGATGTTTAAAATGTTAAGTCTTGTCAAAAAGCTAGATATTAGTCCTCCTAGAGAAATACAGATAAACAGCAAGTTGTCCTCTGTGCTGTGTAACACCTAAATCTATTCACTCAGATTACATTTGGTAGATTGTGAAAATGCAGGCTAATACCCACTTAATCAGGCTAACTTTATGAATTTCTTGTCTTGTTTTGCGTGGTTAGCTTTCTTATAGTAGATATTTAAATAGATCCAAACTTTTAACTTTCAAAGCCAAAACCATTGAAGAGTCTTTTCCCCCCATCGATTTAGAATTGTCTTAGTTAAAAAACAATGACTCAGCTTAACAGATATTCATAACTCGTGAGCGAAGAGATGCGACCAACTGTTAGTATGATTACTTTGATATCCAACAAGTTTGTTAAGAAGAAATATGGATTCCATTCACCATTAAGCATTACTCAGAGTGCCATTTGGCTTGCTGTTTTAAAAGAGTTTTAACATATTCTACATTTAGGAAGTTAGGGTTTCAAGGCCTCAATGTAATGCCATTAAATGTTGAATGATCACTTGAAAATAAGTAGCTTTGGGAAGTTATATGTCTTTGAAGTCTCATTAATTAGTCATATCATTGGGAATGTATGGCTAAAGTAAATTGCTGTGTTTAAAATATCTACTCTTTCAGCGTGAAAAATGAAAGAATCCAGCTACCTTGTCTTTATACTAATGAAGATATTATTAATTGGTTTAGCAAAAACATAGATCTAACCATAATGTGCAACAGTTATTAAAGATAATTAACTACAGATCATTGGTTTGAAACATCTAGTCCAAAATGATTTCTGAAGGGCACATTATTCTATGAGATAAAATAATTAAATTTCTAACTGCTGCATAAGACAACTGTGGCATAGCTAGTGTTTTAATTTCTTTTGTTCTGTCTTTATGACACTGTTCTGTTTTAGATTTTGAAAATGCTATTAGTATTTCACTGTGCACAGCCTCTACAAGTGTTTTAGACTGAGACGTTTCATATTGAAGGAGAAATGATGGAAAGAAAAGGATTAAAAATGACAGCTTTGCTGATCAACCACACATGCCCACACTGTCGCAGGCATGTACAGACATACCCACACAGACACAAAGACATTTCTTGTGAGAAATGAAAATAAGTGCAGTGTGTTGGAATGGAGATTATATTTTAGCAAGCATATTCTAAATAGAAAGAAACATGAAATAACCATCTGTCTATGGAGCTTCTCAGTCACCCAGGTCATGGTTGTCCCAAAGGCGCTTTTTCAAAAGGCAACTGGACTTTGTTTTTTTCTTGAAGATGTTTCACTTCTCATCTAAGAAGCTTCTTCAGTTCAATTTAGTCCAAAACTAAAGAAGTTTCTTGGATGATAAGCAAAACATCTTCAAACAAAAATAAAGTACTGTGTTTTGAAAAAGCATCTTTGGGAATATAACAATCCCAGGTTTATAAACCTTTTGTGAATTGAATGATAACATAATCTCATACTGGCATAACGTGCAGGATGAAATTTATTAAAGAACTGAAGAAAGCATATAGACATGATACATTTTACTATTCAACATTCTAGGTGTGTGATTACTCATTGTAATCATTGTCCTAAATAGTTTTAGTCTGTATTATATATTTATAAATTACCTGAAATAATCCCATTCATAGAAATTATAGTTTATGAATACTTACTATAAGTCTCTTTTTAAATAGGACATCTACAGAGATCATTAACTGTTTCAAGATGATATTTCCACGCAGAAGTCAGAACATTTTCACATGCATCCACGAAAAGCCTTGGAGAAAAATGTTGGAAACGTTTTAGGTAATGCATTCTTACATCTAGCAGCATCCTTAGGCAGAGGCCAAAGTAAACATTCTACATTTATTTGTGGCATGCTATTTGGTAGCCTCTTCAAAAGTCCAGAACTCTTGCTGATGAGTCAAGATTTTATATATGAGCTTGTAAGTATGATAACAGATGAAGAGTTTTCCTTGTTTGTCATATGATAGTTGGCTTGGCTTATTTTCCTCTAAAATCTCAACACAGTGCACAAAGGGGGTCTTTTTTTCATTTTAGCACCATAACAATGGCTTTGAGGGATAGATTTGGCTGAAGGAGAAAGTGTCTGATTCCCCAATGCATAGGATGGACAGCTGGGTACTAATTCAAAATGCCCATCGTTCCATTCTCAGTCCCTTCCAGCCTTTCTACTGATAATGTGACCCAGAGTGAAGGATGGGCAGTCCTTCTTCAATCAATCACAATAGAGCTGGAAAGAACCTTGGAGGTCTTCTAGTCCATTCCTCTGTTAAAGCAGGAGACCCTATACCAGGGGTATCAAACTGCTGACCGGATGCATCATGCCGAAACGGCACCCACCCCATTGCCGGTAATGGGAAAAAAGTCACAATACTTCGCGACATGTCACGTGACGTGGTGAGTTTGATACCCCTGCCCTATACCATTTCAGATAGGTGGCTGTCCAGTCTTTTTTAAAAAACCTCCAGTGATGAAGCCCCTACAACTTCTGAAGGCAAGATGTTCCATGGGTTAATTGTCCTCACTGTTAGGAAGTTTCTCTTTAATTCCAGGTTGCTTGTCTCCTTGATTAGTTTCCATCCATTGTTTCTTATCTTGCCTTCTATTGCTTTGGAAAATAAGATGACTCCCTCTTCTTTGTGGCAGCCTCTCAAATAAGGGAATTTTTCTACCATGTCCTCCCTAGTCAGTAGTAATAATAAAGAAAATCCAGAATGGTATAGGGTCTCCTGCCATGGGCAGGAGGTTGGTCTAGAGGACCTCAAAGCTCCCTTCCAACCCTATTATTGTATTCTATGTTCTATTTTGAATTGTACCCAAGTTATACCATGTTTGTACTGATGAAATATGAATTAGAGGTTTAGCAGCACATTCACTTTGAGGGGTCCTTGGTGCTGTCTGAGCTTGGCTGGTTTTTTTGTTTTTGAAGATGTTTTATTACACAAACTAAGTAACCTGATCAATGCTGGTAAGGAGTGGGGCTTGCTCTCACTTTATATTCTAGTGCCTTGCCCTGTCAGAGTTGGTGGAAGTGGCCTTAAAGGTTCTTTGGTTGGGCTCCTTACTGTTAGCTTGCTTGATGGTTCCTGGATTGGGGTATTGTTTACTTCTTGATTGTTGGGGTGATGTTAATCTATCCTCATCTGGGTACTGATTGGTGGTGGGAAGGTGTTTTGGTCTTTTTGTTCCCTTTTTTAGCTTCTTGACTGTCTCTTTTGCACAGTAGGTAGGTATTGTTTATGCTGACGTAATTATTGATTTCAACCTGAGCTAGAAGTATTCTCCTTTACTGGTAGCATATTCAGTTTGCTGAATCTTCTAGAGCATCTACAAAGACAGTTCCATATATATGCAGTATTTCCTTATAGCAATTTAACCTCATAAGAAGGGACTGATCACACGGGTGAACATTAAGGAAGAGCATTGAGGTTAGTATGAGCTCTCACATCCTTTATTATAGATAAGTATTTACATTTTTTTTCTATCCATGAATTGTGCTTTTCAGAAATCTGCCTAGTTTGCAGCATTCTGGAATAAATGAATTATCTTTTGATATTGGTATAGATGGGTTGATCTATACTTATCTCCCCTGCGAACAATTCCCATTTTTTTAATGATTTAGAAGAAAAATAGTAAAGTCCGCTTTCATTCATGGGGGGGGGGATTTATTTAAAATGACTATGCTCTAATCAACCTGAGTAAGAATTGAGGACTTGATAGTTCAAATTCAGTAGATAATTTTATTTAACTTTTCCAGAAGAGAGGGAAAAACTACATTTTAGTGGAATTTCACTAGGGTGGGGGGTAGAATGTGAGAGGCTCATGAAGCAATCCTAAATGTTAACAACTAACATTTTATCATTATCATTTCTAAATAGCAAGTTAAAATTAACTGCTTCATCTTCATACTGCTCACTCCTTAAGTAGTTTAAACTTACTTTTAACTGTTACATGCCAACAAAACAGGTTGCTTAATTGATTTGACCTTTCACAGTATTTTTTAATTTTCAATCTTCGTTTCATTGTTCCATCTGGCACTTTAAAACGACATCTGGTTAACTGTACTTAAGCAGCTGATCACTGTACAGTTATTTTTAAATGTAATGTATGCTTAAACAGATGTTATTTTTATAGATGCAGATCTAAACTGCACTTTTATACGTGCAATGTCTGCATAAGCTCTTTCTGCAATTCCAATGTTGACATCAAAAATTATAAGTCAGGATACTTATGAACTCTATTGCTACGTTACTGTGCTTTTTTTTAAAAAAAAACAACAACCTTGCAGCTTGTTAGGTAAACATCAATTCAGTTATTTCCTCTCTTTTCAGTGCACATAAATAAAACATTAGCATTTAGCTGATGAAGAGAACAGTTATACATACAACTGCTCTTGGAATTTTTTTAATTGAATAAATAAGATATATGGAGTTTTTGCTGCTCTGTGAGGTTGTTTGTTTGCTTGAAGACATTTCATTACCTGACTAGGTAATATCACATGCCTGAACAACAGTGGCAGGGCAAGCTACTATACATAAACAAAGAGCAAACTCCATACTCACTAGCAATGATAGTATTGCCTTGTTGGTTAATGAAATATCTGCCAGCAAAGAACCAAGCTCAGAGAACACAAAGGACTCACTCCACAGTTCAACCCTGAGCTGCAGATATTCTCTTCCATTAAGATGGATGGGTGGGTGGATGGATGGGTGGGTGGGGTGGATGGATAAATGGACTTCCTTCCTTCCAAACAACCAACCAAACAACCAACCAGGAATTAGGCATAGAGTTTCCTCTAAAAGTTAAATATGCCTATTGCCCCAATGGTCACTTGAAGGATCACTTAATTTATCTCTGCAAAATCAGATA
The DNA here is from genome assembly GCF_964194415.1 of Vipera berus. Taxonomy (NCBI): domain Eukaryota; kingdom Metazoa; phylum Chordata; class Lepidosauria; order Squamata; family Viperidae; genus Vipera; species Vipera berus. The sequence continues at coordinate 251,614,206 of NC_138203.1, forward strand.
TCTGAATATACTTTAAAAGGTCACAACTGTTGTTTAGATGGAATATTCAAATGCAACCATTTTCATTAATACATGATTGTATTTACTAAATTAAATATTAAGGACAAATCAATCTACCTGACTATCATTTTTATATTTGTTGCTCTGGAGTGCCCCACCAGTTTCTCAGTGGTAATGCAGGATAGACAGGCATTTTTAAAAATTTTTTACCGCAATGCTTCCTGTAGAAATAAAACTATTTCAGTTTTAGTTTTGTGTTACAAGTAGAATTATACACCTGTGTCTGCATCTTGAATTCATATTCTTTTTGCCTTAACCTAGACATCCCCAGATTATATGTATGCTCTCTGATTTTCCTTTCTGTATTCATTTTTATATATTTTATATCATTTAATAAATTCTTTGGTTACTTCTGTCTGAGCAAAATGTGTTCCATACAACAATCCTTGACTGCATCATTTTTGTCTTTGAGCCTCTGGGAAAAAAAATCATGTTGCATTTGAAAAATGATCTTGCTGAAAAATCCTAGCCTTTTGAAGTATTTGTTTCTTCCTCTCTGAACTTGTTTGATTGAGATAAGAGAAAGATGATTTGCTATGCATATCCCTCTGCTTTTAGAAAGTGTAGTTTTATGCAGAAATAGAAACAATATAAAAATTTGCACTGAGAGTCAAATTCTATTACTGCATTCAGAAAACTGCAGTAGCCAGTGGATGAGAAAATAGTTCTGAGAAAGATTTTTAAGCCAAATTCAATCATTTCTATACTAAATTCATAAAAAACAAATTATAAACATTCTCTACACACACAGTACACCCATAACTGAACATTTAGTCAAGTATCTCTCAGCTGGTATTTGGCTGCTTTGCTACTGCATTTCTTGTACTATAAATTGTATTAATCACAAGCAACAGGAAAACCAAATCTGGTTTAAACTATACTTAGTTAGTTTATAAAGCTAATATCATGATGGAATGTATATCAAATCACATGATCTTTCTTTTTATGCTATCTTAATACCCTTCTTTTTTCCCTTATATTTTCTTTTCTTCAAAATAGTTATTAGAAAGGAAAAACCAAGAAAAAGTAGAACAGGAAATAAATAAGTAAAAGGAAAAAGATCTAAAGCTGTGTAAAACTGGATAATTTTAAGTAACCTTATATAAATACTGAATATAAAGCTAAACCTATCTCAGTTAGCTTATTATCAAAATCAAATAAATATTAATTGATTTAATTTTCCATTACATAAGTCCAAGTGAATTGGGACAAGTTTGTCTAACATACCATTGTCTCTGGATGTCATTCCTAATTTAACAATTGCTTGTCCTCTACTTACAATAATCGGACTTTAACTGGCAACCCAATGAGCCTCCAAGCTTTTTTCAAGGAAATGAACCAAGATATTCATTTCAGGATAAATAAAACATACATTGTAGTATGGTGGAAAATAGTCAGGAATTGCAAGGGGAAAGAGGCTCTTTCTTACAGTAGTTTCCAAAGAGACAGCAGAGTTTGGAACGTCTGTAGGACATAAGAGAGAAAGCTCGGACTCTCCTTAGCAATTTATGGAGTATATGTGTAGCTCTCACATAGCATAACAGCAAAAAAAAGATCATATCACCCATAAAAGGAGCATTGCACTTATTTTTATTTATTCAGTTTCTTTAGCTACCAAACTCAAGCAAGTGACTCTTGCAATTCTAAAATTATAAACAATTAAAACCATGTTAATAACATTAAAACAATAAAAACAGCCACAAAATAAAATAATATCCACATCAATACTAAATACACACAGGTCCATCCTTGTCAGATGCCTAGGGAAAAATAGTAATAGAAAGAGCACGTAGACTTATATACGGCTTCACAGTGTTTTACAGCGTTCTCTAAGTGGTTTATAGAGTCAGCCTATTGCCCCTAACAATCTGGATCCTCATTTTACTGACCTCAGAAGGATGGAAGGCTGACCAGCCTTGAGATGGTCAGGACTGAACTGCTGGCAGACAGCAGAATTAGCCTGCAATACTACATTCTAACCACTGCACTGTCAAAAGCCAGGTCTTTGTGGCCGTACAGAAGATTAACAGTGTAGGGCCAGTCTTGTTGAAGGCTGTTCCAAACTACAGAGGAGGCATGCCTCCAAAGTAGCAACTGATCACAGGAATTAAGTGAAAGGACCTGAAGCATGCATACCCCACCTGACCTAGTGTGATAGCCAGATATCTTCAGGGAAAAGCAGTTCTATAAAAAAAAATCTGGTTTGGGGTCATACAGAGCTTCGGGTGATAACAACCTTTAATTATATTTTGAAAGAAACTGGAAGCCAGTTCAATTTGTTCAATGGTTGTGCATGATGGGCAAATCACATGGCAACCTGAACTGTGTGTCTGGACCAGCTGCAGCTTCCAAATGGTCTTCACGGAAAGCCCCATGTAAAGTGTTTTCCAGTAATCCATTCAGAATGAGACTAAGGCATGGCTGTCTTCTATCATATTTGCAAATCCAGAGTGAAAGGGAACATGGTTGGAAACAATGGCAATTTAACAGAGCCAGTAGCTGCATATTTTTTGCCAAATTAAGGGTGCAAATGTGAGCCTCTTGTACTGAAAATGATCTTAAAAGGGCCTCCCGAGTCTGTCTAAAATTGCCTCCAGATTGTCATTTCTGATGTGCTGAGAAGAGAATGTTATTAAATACACAGAAGCAATCATATGAAGTGCGTTTGATTCATTGAATATCCTTGTTACTACACTGTTAATTTCATGTAAATGACAGTTAGTCTAGTTTAGGTGTGGTCCCCTTATTTTCTTGATCTTGACTGGTTTTGACAAGGGAACCATTCAAAGGTCTAAAATGACCATTGGCCTGAATAATCTAAGTAGCCTGATGGCAGAAATTTAAAGAATGGTCAAGGAAAAGAGAACAAAAATAATAAAAAAATAGAATGTAAGTCGATTGATAGCTTATTTCAGAAATGGCAATTTAGCCAGATACAGAAATTGGGGAAGATGTGTATTCTATTCTATTCTATTCTATTCTATTCTGTTCTGTTCTGTTCTGTTCTGTTCTGTTTTATTCAAATTTAAATACCACCCATCTTGCTTTCAGAGTTTTAAATGAAAGAGATTCTGTCCTAATTAACTCACAATAGCTGAGACTGGGAAATTCCTTTTGCATTTGTAAGATTATGTATTTACTCACAACTAGCATTAAAGAGAACTTCCTGGAGTAGATCTTGCCCAGTGTGATATCTAAATGCTTTACTTTAGCTTGTGATTGATAACTGCACTTAATTAATTTATTCTTTAAAAATTTGAATTGTCATGAAGTTCCATTGTTGTCCCAAAGGTGCTTTTTGAAGAGGCAACTGGGCTTTTTTGTTTTTCTTTGAAGATGTTTCACTTCTTATCCAAGAAGCACCTTCAGCTCGGCCTGGATGGTGGAGAATGGAAGGATTCATATTCCGGGCAAATGACCACTTGTCTGCAAGGAATATAAATCCTTCCATTCCCCACCATTCAGTCAGAGCTGAAGAAGCTTCTTGGATGAGAAGTGAAAAGTGAGAAGCATCTTCAAAGAAAAACAAGAAAGTCCAGTTGCCTCTTGAAAATGCACTTTCGGGACAACCACGACCTGGATGACTGAGGATCTCCATAGACATGAAGTTCCATCATTTTGGCCTCCAAGAGCAAAGCCTGTTCTTTGTAATATTCACTTGAGTAAAAAGTAGGAATTAGTAACTTGGGTTCCTTCTCTTCCTTGAATATTTAGCTAAATGCTGCATTTAGATATTGCTTTCCTATACTGCTGTCTTTTCTGTGGATAATGTCAGGGGAAAGAAAGCCTCTATCTTTTCATTTTTATCCTATGTGAGCTGATAATAATATTAGCTGATCTACAGGGATGTTGTAAGAATTGTTGGGATGACGGATGGGGAAGGCTTTGAACAGTCGTACACCACTATATAAATGCTATGTATTACTACACTATTCATGCAATTTCTCCTGTCCTGGGCGCTTGCCTCTTAATTTATTCAGCTATCCTACCTTAAAGTAAAAGTCATTTTTACATCTCTTGTTGGGAAAATCTATACATATTAAACTTCTTTCAGGTTTTGAAAGGTTAATGGTCTGTGTGGCATACTGTTCTTTCAAACAGAATACTCTTTATATTACAAGAAAAAAAAATCAAAGTTCAGCATAATATATAAAGCCATATCCTACTTTACACAAAGGAAGTGGTCACAGACTTTGAGGCTTTTTTTTTCCTAGAGAAGTATCATTCTCAAGGTTAAAAATTGCTGCTCTACATAATACCTCAGTAATTGATAGACATTTTCTCTCTCCAGAGTCCATTTTCTGTGAAAAACACCACATAACATCTGTTCATAAACAGTCCTTCTGTGAGAACATTGACATAGGTCTTGGGCTTCTACCGGCTCAATTCCCCTGCCATATACAGATGGCATGGTGTATTTATACAGCTGAATTCCTTGTAATATGAGCCCAGTTATATCTTCAGGTAGGATTGTAGGCAAATGTGTTTAAGCTATGTCTACTCTTTTATATCAAGATTGACATAAAGACAAATTGTGGTATCATTCTGTTATGTAAGTTTGGTTTCAAAATCACCTTCAGAAATCAGCAGTTAAACTCTACTGAGACAACAACGTTGACTGAGGTAGCAAAACCTCCAAGTCTCACTTTAATATATAAGATTAAACTCACAGGGCTATTTAGAATGACTGCTCTGTGTACCCGTGTCCTTGCAAGGAATTCCATTTTAATAGTCTAAATTAGTATTCAAGTTAAACAAAAACCAGAAGCAACTAATTCCAAATTCATGTAAAGTCAAATCCTTTATTAGGGCAATGCAAGGTCACAGAAGAGAAAGCAGGCTTTCAAGTTCTTAAGAACTTTTCATCAGGCAAACAAAGGATGGATAAGTAATGAGGTCTGAACATTGTTATATTGTTAAGCGAGCTGTAAATCTGAAAGTGAAGTCTCATCTAAAACAGGTATAGTGTCATATTGCAGGTATGACTCTCCCAAGAGTAGATGGGATGCTAAAGCTATGGCTGAGTCCTCTCTTAGAAAGCAAGCAATGTAGTGATTAAGTGGTTGATTTAGCACCTGAGACACTCATGTTCAAGTCCATGTTAACAAACAGAAACTCACTAGCCGACAGTAGTGGAAATATTAGAAGGCTACTATTTTGGGCCAGATAGTAATCTTCTAATACTTGAAAGGCTGTAACAGAGAAGAGTGGGTCAACCCATTATCCAAAGCACCTGAGGGCAAGACAATAAACAATGGGTGGAAACTTGTCAGAGGGAGATCCAATTTGGAAATAAGGAGGAATTTCCTGACAGTGAGAATGATTAAGCCAGGGGTTTTCAAACTTGGCCCTTTTATGACTTGTGGACTTGAACTCCTAGAATTCCTCAGCCAGAATGCCTGGCTGAGGAATTCTGGGAGTTGAAGTCCTCAAGTCATAAAAGGGCCAAGTTTGAAGACCCCTGGATTAACCAGTGGAATAGCCTGTCTCCTTCTTCATTGCTGGAGGTTTTCAATAAAAGTTTGGACAACCATTTGTCTGGGATGGTATAAGGACTCCTGTCTTGGGTAGGGGGGGGTGGACTAAAACACCACCAAAGTAACTTCCATCCTTATGATTCTATGATCTCAATCCCTTCTATATCACATTTTAGGAGGGAAAATGGGAGAAGGGTAAAAACCAGAAAGAAAAATAACCTGGGAATAGTGTATTAACAATGATGAAGATAATTTTAGAAATTATAGACATGAAGACACAAAACATGAAAGACAACACATTAACTCTTCTTTTCAATAATTGATGGGAATGTGGGACTCTTTTGCCTTGTCCCATGAATGAAATCATGCAATCACTTTATTCAACTTGCCAGTTAAATATCTGAATTTAGTTAAATCAGAGTTCCAATGAAATCTGTTTATCCAATAGGCAGCAAATTAATCCAACCATCTACTACTGTAGGCAAAATGGTCCTAGTAGAGCAATGTAGAAATTTCCATTTCATCCTGTACTCTGGGATTCTGTCCAAAGGATCTCAATCAGCAGTTCTTTCAGAGATCCCATCAGTGAGCTCCAGAGACATCTCTTCCTGATATGAAGATGCTAGTTGGACCAAAAATGTAATTCAATATATGGGAATTAGTAGTAATAATGCTCTTTCTAGGGGAAAAAGCTCTATATCTTATTTTCAGTTTATTTTATTAATGTTAAGTGTCCTGCAGTTTTATTCTGTTTTCCTTATCCTAATGAAGTATTTTATTCAAAGATTATTTCAAATGCTTAATACAATTTGTATTTCTTCTGGTTCTTTTAAAATTCTTTTTAATTAGCAGCATTTTATTGGAAGAATGCCTCTTTGATTTCTGTCTTTGAATTCAGTGACTACTCTAATTGTTCTCCTTGTTACTACTATTTGTTTTTTTAAATAATCATATTGTACTTTTGTGTATGTGCATTTTTAAATATACTTAAAAAAATCTTATGAACTAGGTAATTAAATGATTACTCTATATATCAAACAATACAATAAAAAACTAAATTCTCTTTCAATTTGTCTCTTAAAAATTAGTTCTTTAAATATAGTTCACTACAAAATTTAAGGAAGGACTTGTTGGAAAGCTAAACTATTCCAACCTCTATCTTTCAACTGTATGTATGCTAATCTGTATGCTAATCCAATCAGATTATCCTGGATCAGGACTGCATCCAATGTATGACAATGCATCCAGGTTGTTGCTAGACTCAATGCTATTTCAATTCCACTGGGAATGTTGAACTTGTGCTTTATTTCATTGGTGATAATATATCTTTTAAAGGGTATTGTGGGAATTATATGAACTGAAAAATAGAAATAAAAAATAACCTCTCCAGTTGCTGGCATCCATAACTCTTTCATCCTACGGAAATGCCTGGATTCTTCTTCTTTTGATTTTGTGCAGACTCCCAGTTGAACCTGCAGAAGGTAGGTAGGCACAAAGGTGATCATATAAAAGTCTATCAATGTTAGACATAAGGAACCACAATATCACTGCATGCTGTTCAGACTTGCTTCTTTATTGCTGCTCACCTATTTACAAGAATCTTGCCAGATTAACTGCATTTTCTTGGGAAAAGGCAGATGAAGGCTTTTGGGGAGGGGGGGCAGGTCTCCATTATTTCATCTCCTGCAGGGATTCCAAGCTTGCCAGTCTCTCCATTACGCATGCGCGCGCGCACACACACACACACACACACACACACACCTATTCTAGCTGGATATTCCACCACAGTCAATGGAAACCACATATCTCCAAAGAGCCACCCAGAATAGTTTTCTTCTCTGGGATGGGTAAGTGATCTAAAGAATCAGGGGACTCACATTTGAGTGCTGGCATAACAACACCTGGCCAGCATCATTTTCAAAGCTGAAGAATGGATTGAAAGCAAGACAATATGGGAAACAAGCATCTGAAGGCTGTCTGACAGAAAAACCCATAGACAGACATTTTCTTTCTGTGTCCATTTGCTCTCCTGGATTAATACATTTTATTAGACCAAGTTTTTGTACTCAACTGTTTTATCCATTGTCACCTAGTTTTGGTATAATTTACTATTTAATCTTTTGGGAGGCATGGAGATTTTGTGGTTGATGTTAATGTTGTTGTTAGCTCAAAAATCTCATCATAAGGAAAAAAGATATTTTCTTAAAAAAGAAAAAAGACAATATGCAGTATGCATCACCATGTATTTGCTGTTCATCTGCCTTGGTAAGATTTGCTATTATTCAGCTGAATAGCATTAGTATTATCCTTCCTAATTCTCAGCCATTTTGCTTGGCTAATAGATTTTTTCATCTGTATTTCTTGTTCTTTAAATGCTTCTTGTGCCACATATGGTATTGATACTTTTTTTAAAGCACTTATGTCTTTTTAAAAAAAATAAGAAAAACCAGTGGCTCATTATGCAAAAAAAACCATTCTGTATTTTAAGGGTCTGTGATGGATTTTGTTAATTAATTCACAAATCATCTATCAAAAGAGTTACCAACTAATAAAAATACCATCTTTAGAAAATTAACATTGAAAATAAACTGCAAATATTTCCAGAAAAATCTCTGGATGAGTGGATAAGATAAGAGCAAGATGCCAGGCTTTGGGACAAGCTATCCAAATGTTACAATTCATGAATTGTCTTGTAAGCACACTTTGTTCACAATAGGAAGCTAAGTGAAATTGTCAATTCAGCCAATGTTTTTTCACAGAGAAAAGGGTAAAGAAAACATTAGGAATTAGTTAGAAATGGAGCAAAAATAGAAGTGAAACTGTTATCCTTACATAAATGCCTGATGCACTGAAATATAAGACTAATCTAACTCATACCAATTCATTTACTTAGATTAGTTACAGAAGGCACAAAAAGATGGCTAAATTGGTACAATCTTTTTTTAATAAAGAGAGGCCTAAACCATGAAGTCTTTTTACCATAGAAAAAACATACCTGAGAAATGCCACCAGAGCTTCTTTTGTGAAATGAAGTGTGCCTAGAAATTACTTGCTAGATTTGGAATCTGAAATGGGGAAGAACCTGAGTGTTACTAATGAAAGAAAGCTTGTTGTATATGCAACCTGTTTGTTATTACTCACAGAGTACGTTGCATAACTGAATCCTGCAGTTGAAAAGATATCCTGAGCTAGATACACAAAATCTTGGCTGGAAAAAAAAAGGATCTAGAATATCACAAGATGTCAGCAAAGACATCTGTTTGCTGCCATTTAATCAGCATTGGTTTTTAGCAGCTCCAGGTGTATTTTGCCTGGACTCTTGTAAAATGTAATTAATTGCTGGCTCTAATTAGAACTTAATACAATCTTTTTAAAAGCATGCATGGAAGTGAACAGAGTGGGGAGATGGATTATCATTCAAAATCCCTGCTCCATCCACGGATTTCATGGCTCAAGCATTTACTCCATGTGATGTGCTGTGATGTATTGTGACTTTTTTGCCATTGCTGGCAATGGGATGGGTGCGGTTTTGTTATGATGCATCTGGCTCGCAGGCTGGCAGTTTGTCACCCCCAATTTACTCAAAAGATATGAATGAAAAAAAAGTTGCTTATTGGGCCAATCACCTACTAATTCAGCATGCTGAGTCATATAGTGATCAGCCAGACCCAGACATATTAAGGTTGTTTGCAAACTTAGTTATAGTTACTCGGTATGGCTGATATTTATAGGTTTACTGCCTGTGGCTTTGATAATAACAACTATCATGACCAGTAAACAATCCAAACCTTCATGAACATTATGCAGATGTTAGGGATCATACCAACACTGCTGTAGTTTAAAAGCTGGTTTTCAGATTGAGGTAACTCTAAATCAGCATCTCTTCTTCCATCTCCAATTTCCAATGATAGATATGAATACTCACCAATGTAACTGATTTCAGACTCCACCACTTTGTACACATTTTAGGACAAATTACTTGCCTTGTCTAATGCAAGTAGTAGAATATTACTCCTCTAATAAATAATAAGTCCCTTAGCATTTCCCAATCAATTTCCAGATGTTGCAGAATGGTTATCCTCCTGAGATTCTATGCTTTGCTTGATTCATAAGAGAATTATAATGCATAAGCATATCTTTATTTATGCAGTAAAAAAGCTGCCCATCTATATTGCCATGACATAAAATGAATATTAGAAAGAACAGTTCAGAATTCAGGATACAGAATGTAACCCAATTGTATAACCAAGGGCTTATAAAGCTATATTAAAATTTGGTGGGGGAAGAGAAAGGGGAAGCAATTAAAATAATTCTGAGGTCTGTCCTCAATCTCAAAGCATGTGTGTGTGTGTGTGTGTGTGTGTGTGTGTACACACATATATGAGCATATCTTATATTGTGTAGTGGGTCCGACGCAAGGAAGAGATGCTAGCCGGTGTGTGAGTTCAGCTCTTTATTGGAGGGAGTAGCAAACTGGGGAATGAGGGTTACCTGGCCTCCTTAAATACCTAGCCAGGTAAGCGGACAGCCAATGGGGTTGGCCCTAGGTTTCCCGCCAAAACTGGGTTTCCCGCTAAAACCGTTCAGGCCAACGCCTCCTGGTGGCTGTTGCTATGCAGGTGCCTGCATACATAACACCCCTCCCCCCCTTAGAGAAGAACCACATAACAATGAACAACTTGCAACTAACTATAACTATATACACTGTGCGTCCATAATAAAAAAACAATGCAACTGTGTGAGGGTCATTTGCACACATAGTCCGACAGGTAGGCAGGTGTCCTGTGGGGTCGGGTGGACCGTCTGGGTGTGGCCTGGCCCTGGGCTTGGGCAGCTGGTTCCTGGGGCCTCTGTGCTGGGTTGAACAGAACTGGGTTCAGGAGGCCCTCCTCCTCTGGTTCCTCCTCTGTGTTGTTCTTGGGTGTGGGTGCTAGCTTGATGGCCCTCACCTTGGATTCTGTGGGGTGAATTCCCCTGGCATCTACTCTGAACCCCAGGAATTCTGTGGAGGGCACCCCTATGCTGCATTTCTCCCTTTTGAGTTTAAGTCCAGCTGTGCGTAGCCTGGACAGTACCTCCCTGAGCCTACCTGCTAGTTCTTCTGCTGACGCTCCTGCAATCAGGATGTCATCAAAATAGGGGCAGACCCCTGGGATGCCCTTGAGTGTCTTCTCCATGACTTCCTGAAAAATGCCAGGAGCCACACTAACTCCAAACTGCAGCCTGTTCACCCGGAACACCCCCCTGTGTGTCACTATAGTTTGAATGTCAGCTGTGGCCGTGAGTTGCTGGTACGCCTGCACAAGATTGAGCCTTGCAAAGAAGGCGCCGCCTTGGAGGGTTTAGGGCACGGTTCACCGAACACTTGTAGTCGGCGCAGATCCTAATTTCCCCGTTGGATTTGAGGGGGGTGACGATTGGGGTTTCCCACTCCCCCCCATCGACGGGCTCTAAGATTCCCTGGGCCACTAGCTTATCTAATTCGCGCTCTATTTTTTGTTTGAGCGCAAAGGGGACTCGCCGCGGCTGGACCCTAATTGGGGGAACGTTCAAGTTAAGCTTGAACGATATGGGGGGCCCTGTGTACCTGCCCAGTGTCCCATCGAAGACGTCTGCGAATTCCTTGCAGATGGTCTCGATGTGGTCCCCCTGGATCCGGTGGATCCCAGTGACTGCGATTCCCAGGGCCTCGAACCAGTCTAGGCTGACTAGGCTGGCTCTCTGGCCCTCTACTACTACAACCCCCAGGTGCTCTTCGCGACCCTTAAACCCCACCAAGACGGTGGCCTCCCCTCTTACCTTGACCAGTGAGTTCTGGAAATCAGTCAGGGTTAAATTTGTAGGCCGTAATTTAATCCGCTGCTTGCTCCGGCTATTTATGTAGTTAAGGGTCTCGTCCGAAATGATCGAGACCGCTGATCCGGAGTCAAGCTCCATGCTGCAAGGAATGCCTTACAAGCAGATTGTTAATCTAATTTTAGGTTTGAGTAGCCGGCGGCTACCCGTGTGATTAATGGCCAACATAGCCAATTCCTGCTTTGGTCGGGGCCCCAGTACCTTCGAATGGCGATTTCTCCGGCTGCAGCTCGTGGATCTCCTCTTGGGGGCGGTGGCTACGGCAGACCGCGGCTATGTGGCCTGTTTTCTTGCAGGCCCGGCACGTGGCTGACCGGAACTTGCAGAGGCTGCGCACGTGGTTCCCACCACACCCTGCACACCTCTGTGGGTTGGCGGCATTGATGGGAGGCCTGGGCTTGTCTGGCCGCCTGGCTCACTGGTCTGGGGTCAACTTCCGCTGGAGGAGGTCGATGCTCTGGTTGTCCTCCTCCGAGGCAAATTGCCGGTGAACGCTGGTCGCCTGTTTGCCGAACTGGGTTTCTTGGCAGGCTTGGACGGCCCCGCAGGCCGCTTCGTGGGCGAGGATGGCGTCCTCGGCTTCCTGGAGCGAAACCTCCTCTCTCTTGAACAGGCGCTCTTGCAGCCGCCTGTCTCGTAGGCTGCAGATCAGCTGGTCCCGTAGCCGCTCCTCCAAGTTCGAGAACCTGCAGGCGACGGCGGCTTCTCGTGGCGCGGTGAGGAAATCGGCACCGGTCTCGTCAGGGCGCTGGTCCCTTTTTTCGAATTGTGACTGTGTGGCCACCTTGGAGCGCCGGGGCTTGAAATGGACGTTGAGTCTGGCCATGAGGTCCCGGTACGCGACGGTGTTGATGGCCTCCTGGGGGAACAGGTTCACGGCGATCTCCAACAGCGCTGCCCCCCCCCGAGGCAAAGCAGTGCTACTGCCTTTGCACCATCCTCTGATATCTGGTTGAACCGCATGTACAGCTCAACGTGAGCCAGGTAACGGGCCCAGGTCTCGGGGTGGCGGGTGTCGAACTCGCGGGGTTGTCCGGCTCTTGCCATGGCAGTGCAGTTGCGGTCTTGGTCGTAGTGCGGTGTGTGGTCTCGGTTTCAGATGCGGTGACTGGTGTGGTCCGGTCGGCTGGCGGTCATGGGGGAGAAAGAAGGAAAATGCCTTTCCCTTCAGCTCGCGGAGCGTCTCCCCAGTGACTTCAGCTCTTGGTCGGCAGCAATCCCACCTTCGTCGCCACTATTGTGTAGTGGGTCCAACGCAAGGAAGAGACGCCAGCCGGTGTGTGAGTTCAGCTCTTTATTGGAGGGAGTAGCAAACTGGGGAATGAGGGTTACCTGGCCTCCTTAAATACCTAGCCAGGTAAACGGACAGCCAATGGGGTTGGCCCTAGGTTTCCTGCCAAAACTGGGTTTCCTGCCAAAACCGTTCAGGCCAACGCCCCCTGGTGGCTGTTGCTATGCAGGTGCCTGCATACATAACATCTTAATCAAGTAATTTGTTCTGAATTAAGCAGCTGAAGTATATCTATGGAACCTACCTTTGTCACATGAATTCAAAGGAATGAATAGTGATGCGGTTGTACTGTAAGAATCAGAGTTGTAAGTTGTGAATCAAGTCCTTTGTTTTACTTAATGCAGAAGTCCAGAAGTCGTATTTGTACCATATACTGTAACATACAGGCTTTCTCTGGAAGCTTGTAGTGAGGAAAAACCTGCAAATCCCTGTAGGTATTCCACTGTCAAAGTTTTTCTCTTGAAAGTCAATCAATATCTACTGTATTGCAATTTAAGCCCATTCATTCAAGACTTAGTATAATTCTATAATTATAACCCACTTAAGTGTAAATTAGTCATTATTACTTTTTGTTGACTTCAGTGGACCTACCCTAAACATGACCAAATCTATATCTAGGCTATTAGACAGGTTTTTAAAAAACCTTATAACACTGATGGGTTCTGATACATAATCTTCCTGTTTTGTATGTTATGTGTTACCAATGAAGGAGAATATTTGTAGCTCAGGGTTGAAATGAGGGATCCTTGGTTCTCTCTGAGTTTGCTTGTTTTCTTGCAGACATTTCATCACCCAAAAAGCCATTAGTCAACAGCCCAACCAAAAAAATCCTAAGACTGCCCCCACCCACACAGACAGACAAGACACCAGAATAAAAACTGACAGCAAACAGCATTCCTTAGTAGCACTGATGATGTTACCTAGTTAGGGTAATGAAACGTCTGCAAGAAAACAAGCCAACTCAGAGAGCACCAAGGACTCCTCGATTCACTGTGTATTTTAATATTTTCATGTTTCAGCTTCAAGAATCATCCTTTTCTGGAAACTTCTCACAAACTTGCAGTGACAAGTGCTTCATACCTAAAAATCTCAATTCAGGCCTGTGCAATTCAGCTGTGCAATGCAGCTCTATTGCAACATGGCACTAAGAAAATTATACCATACTAGTTTAATGACTCAAAAATCAAAGTAATCAAGCAGGCTGGCTTGACTCAGCCAGTTGATTTGCTTTTCTGAAAAAGGACAGCTGTGCTTGTAGATCACATGTGTATCATATAGCCCATTTTGAGACCTGGACCAAACAAGAACATTCTGGAACTTCTGTGACACCCATCTTGCCCAGGCAACTCTAGGTAGCTTACAGGCATTCAATAAAAAATACCATAAAAATCGTTAAAACAATAAATACCGTAAATTTATCAAGAACTTGGAAGTTCTACACAAAGGCAGACTAATTTTGACTCAGGGGATCTATAAAAGTCTTGTGTTTGAAGTAAAACAGAAATCAGATCCAATCCAGAAATTACTAATTTGGATGCTGTGATCCTAAAGCCAAACTTCTGCAGTCCATTGACCTGTTTAGAGAAGGAATAATACAGTTTGAGATCCTTGTTGGGAGAAATCAACAATTTCCTTCAGCTTCTGATGGGCTAATTAATCTTTCCAAGCCAATATATGTTTGGAGAAAATGAATTCAACCAATACATGAATTGCTAACATTAGAAATAAAAATAAAATAATAAATACATCTGATGCTGGATATCAAATAAGAAATAAAAAGATACACCAGATTGTTCTACTTAAGCATTTTAATAATAATGTCAATGTCAGGGTTCTGACTAATGGACCCAAACAAATCAGAACTCCAAGGCTTGACATTTCCTCAGAGAACATGTTTAGTGGATACATAATATCGGCACAGTTTAAAGTGAAACCAACTCTAACTCCCCCCCCCCGTAATTCAATGTAATTAAATTAACAGTTTCCTCCCCCTACTATGTTATTGATCATGCTACCCAATTAGGGCAATTGGCGGGCTCTGTGACACTTCTCTCCACCTTCCAGCATCTGTGGGAATGAACTTGGTTCCCACAGGATCACTCTGTGTTTAGTCTAGCAATCCTTTTGGTTTCTCCCCACCTTCCTCCCAACCTGTGTGGCAACTGGGCATGACAAAGATGGCTTCAGCCAGGTATTTACACTTCATTTCAAAATGAAGAAATGACAGTCAGTATTAAAATGCATTGAGAAGCATGCCTGTAATGGGTACATAACATGCTAAATGATGAGATACAAAAGTATCCAAAAACTTGATTAGCCATTCCTGTAGTATTGACGAACTATCAGCCTTTTAATTAAAGCAGTGTCAGATTTCATAAGAGTTGATCTTATAAGATGTGCCAATGAGAAATTTTTAATTTTGAATGAATTAACTAGTCTTACCAGTTTTGAGCCCCACAAAATTGTTATGTCAGGAAATTTCTCCCTAGTTCTGGGTTGCTTCTCTCCTTGATTAATTTCCATCCATTGCTTCTTGTCCTTCCTTCAGGTGCTTTGGAGAATAGGCTGACCCCCTCTTCTTTGTGGCATTTGTGTTTCAGAAATAATGTTATTCTTGGTTTCACTATTATTTCAAGGTAACTTAAAGGCCAACAAAAACTTTGCAGAAGTTTGGCACTAGAAGTAGACATGGAATGCCTATAGTTTTATAAACAAATAATGCCCTCCATCACCTTGTTCCATTAACTTATGACGTGCATGTATGTCAAAACAATCTGCACTTCTCTGACTCCATCCTAAGGCAGGTCTGGATATTTTGGTTGTTAATTTATTCTCTAGAATGTATTCACTCAAGATCTAATCAGTATATTCTGCTTCACTTTCATAAATGCAGGCTGGGAAGTTAACAAAACTTGAGTCAACTACCTAAATCCTAAAGTATAACAAAGATGTATGTTTATTTTTAAACAATGGAAAAAATTCTTCCTTGCTGACTTGTAGAGGAAGCTGTACTCAACATTTCACCATTGTTTATTCTTAAATAACTAATCATCCCCCTTGATCTTTCAAAAAGTTCCTGGCATTTCACTGGTTTACACGTTGATTGAATACAGTTCCCAGAACTACAGGTGGCACCATGCCAAATGCTGTGATAATCAGTTGTAAGATTTATTCCAGTTGAGAAATATTATAAACATAAGGATTCATAAGGTTCAGTGTTGAAGATGAATACTAATGCTTTTCTTTAGATGGGTGAAAATTCTCTCTACCTTTGTGAGCTATCAATATGTTCACTGTTGCAACCTCTCCTGAGATAGAATTCATTTTGAAAGACAACCTCATTAAGTTGAGTTTGATATATACATTAATAATTAACAGAATTCCCACAAATTAAATATAGTTTTTCAGAGACATAATTGTGCATCTGCATTTTTAAAAAGAGCTTCAGAAAACCCATACATCAATAACCAGGTATGGAATCACTTGATATATTTTCTGCAATAAATATATATCTTGTAGTAACAGGTAATAATAGGAATAACCGAGGTGGAAAAAATAAGGAGGAGGAGAAGGTGGAGGAGGAGGAGGAGGAGGAGGAGGAGGAGGGGGTACTTATAAAGAAACAAATTCTTTCTTCAAAGTCAGTGGAGTTTGGTTGAAAATAGGTCATGCCAGACTAATCTCTTTTTTTGACTACTCCCTCTCTCTCTCCCAAGTGATTAAATTAGTAGACTAAAGGAATGCTGTGGATGTAGTGCACTTAGACTTTAGTAAGGCATTTGATAAAGTTAACCATCTTCTTCTTGATAAACAGAACAATGTGGGATGGATGGTCCCACTACAAGAAGAATTTGCAGTTGGTTGAGCAACTGTACCAACACATAGTCCTTAATGGATCCATGTTGACATGGATATGGGTATTCTAGCAATCTTCAATAGCCTCTTGAGGGTAGACGTTTTTAAGAAAAAGATTCAAATTTAAATGAAGAGTAATTTCCTGACTGTGAGGGTTATTACACAGTGAAAGATGCTGTCTTTCCTTTGCTGAATATCCAGATTCCATCACAGTTTTGTTCCATACAGTATCAACCTTGTGAACTCTCAAGCTCCTCTTTTTGCTATGTATTCAAGATGGACAGTGAGTAATATTTATATGTTATTTATATGTAAGGGTGTAGGTGTACACATATGTATGTATATAGCATATTTATATGTGCGTTATGTATGTATACACTTTTGAGAGCAGACAACAGAATTTCATTTTTAATGTGTGCCAGTGTGCCCACAGTAAAAAAAAATGACCATAAAGGTTATTTATGTATCTATCTATGGATCTATCTATCTATCTATCTATCTATCTATCTATCTATCTATCTATCTATCTATCATCATCATCTCTAAGATATATGTATATGTGCTGTATATGTATACATACAAACACAAATGCATGCATATATGTGTGTGTGTGTGTGTGTGTGTGTGTTTGTGTGTGTAGACCCCCATACCCTCAAATACAACCATACACACACACACACACACACACACACACACACACACATATAGTATGTGTGTTTTTGTGTATGTGTCTGTCTGTCTGTCTGTCTGTCTATCTATCTATCTATCTATCTATCTATCTATCTATCTATCTATCTATCTATCTATCTATCTATCTATCTATCTATCTATCTATCTATTCAATCTATCTAGTTGGACTAGAACATTTCCAAGATCCTTTCTTGCCCTGAAACCTATGACTAGTTGACATACGAGAAATCTCTCTGGAATGTCGATCATATTTATTTAATCCACATATAACCATGAATAGAATAGAATAGAATAGAATAGAATAGAATAGAATAGAATAGAATAGAATAGAATAGAATAGAATAGAATAGAATAGAATAGAATAGAATAGAATAGAATAGAATTGGAAGGGATACATAATACATGACTTCATCCATGTTTGTTGGATCCGTGCCCCTCCTGGCTGGTTTATGCGGCCCGGGAGGAGACACGAGGCTGGTTCCAGGCAGTAATAACTCCTTTGAAGGAGGGTGTCTTCCCTGCCGCCTTGAAGGAGGCGGTGGTGAGACCCCTCCTCAAAAAGCCTGCCCTGGACCCGGCTGTTTTAAATAACTATCGTCCAGTCTCCAACCTTTGCTTTTTGGCAAAGGTTGTTGAGAGTGTGGTGGCGCATCAGCTTCCTCTGTTCCTGGAGGAAACTGATTATCTGGACCCGTACCAATCGGGTTTCAGGCCTGGACACAGCACGGAGACGGCATTGGTCGCGCTGGTGAATGATCTCTGGCGGGCTCGGGACAGGGGTTGTTCCTCTGTCCTAGTCCTATTAGATCTATCAGCGGCTTTTGATACCATCGACCATGGTATCCTACTGCGGCGTCTCAGGGGGTTGGGAGTGGGAGGCACCGTTTTACGGTGGTTCTCCTCCTATCTCCTGGGCTGCTCGCAGTCGGTTTTGATGGGAGGGCAGAGATCCACCCCGAGGCCTCTCATTTGTGGAGTTCCTCAGGGGTCGGTTCTCTCGCCCCTCCTGTTCAACATCTATATGAAGCTGCTGGGTGAGATCATTCATGGTTTCGGGGTGGGGTATCATCAGTACGCTGATGATACCCAACTTTTTCTTTCCACCCCAGACAAACCCAGTGATGCCCTCACCGTGATGTCCCATTGCCTGGAGGCGGTCCAGGTCTGGATGGGGAGAAACAGGCTTCGTCTCAATCCTGCCAAGACTGAGTGGCTGTGCGTACTGGCATCTCGGGTTAACCAGACCATTCCACCTTTAACGATGGGGGGTGAGGTGTTACCCCCCTGTTGATAGGGCTTGCAACTTGGGCATCCTCCTTGACTCCCGGCTCAATTTTGAAGACCATATAGGAGCTGTGACCAGGGGGGCTTTTGCCCAGGTTCTCCTGGTGCGCCAGTTGCGACCCTATCTGGACCGAGATGCCCTACGCACAGTCACTCATGCGCTCGTGACCTCCCGTTTAGACTACTGCAACACTCTCTACATGGGGCTGCCCTTGAGGACCACTCGGAGGCTTCAGCTGGTGCAGAATGCAGCCGCACGAGTTGTGATGGGTGTTTCCCGATACTCCCATGTAACACCTCTACTCCGCGAGCTGCATTGGCTTCCGGTTGCCCTCTGAGTGAGATTCAAGGTGCTGGTAATGACCTATAAAGCCCTAAATGGCTTGGGTCCAGATTATCTAAGGGAACACCTGCTGCCAGCATCAACTTCCCATCGTCCAGTGCGCTCCCACAGGGAGGGTCTTCTCAGGGTGCCGCCAGTAAAAGATTGCCGGCGGGTAATGCCCAGGGGGAGGGCCTTCTCAGTGGGTGCACCTGCCTTCTGGAACCAGCTGCCCGTGGAGCTGAGGACTGCCCCCGACCTCCGTTCATTCCGCCGGGACCTGAAGACCTGGCTCTTCGAGCTCTCTGGCCCAGGCTGAGAATTTCAATTTTAATTTTAATTGGGGTTTTTACTTTTTCAGGGACTGTTATAATCTTTTTAATTGTTTTTAATTTTTGTATTTCTTGTTTTAATTCCATGTAAACCGCCCTGAGTCCTTCGGGAAAGGGCGGTATACAAATCTAATTAAATAAATAAATAAATAAATGATTGTATCAGCAATTTCTACTATCGGGGGAGTATCTATTTCTATCCTGGTTTGGGCCAAAATTAGAAAGAAAGCCATACAATCTTGTTGTCAAATGGAACCAATGCCCAAGATTTCCTTTGCCCAGTTGAACAGCACTTTTGAAAAAAGCCTAATATTTAATGTGCTTTATTTAGGGCTGCTTTTGAAGAACATTTGAGAAATTCCACAGTTTTAAAATGGAGGCAAAAGATGCCAAACTGGATTTGTATGTCCTCCAGTATGCATGTCCTGTTCCTGACAATTTGAAGTGCAGGTCATAGTATGTGAAAGCCTAAGAAGTTTCCGATCACGATATTTAAATAATTACTTCTCCCTTGAATAATTCTGTCCACTTTTGAATTAAAGATTTTTCTGCATCTTCAAATGACTTGAATCAAATTTTTCAGTTGAAGTGTCCTAGATAAAGAACTCTTCTATTATGTCTATGGAGAGAGTCACCCAGGACAGCATGACCAGTCACCTGTCAGCACTGGAAAACTAATAGATTTCAACAGTGCTTTATTGTTCATCCTGCAAATGTATTTTTTCCTTTTTGATTTCTTAATTATGGTTTCATTGATTTTAAATTATAAACATAAATTAATTGGGACAAAGCACAGCATTCTTTATCATATTATTTCTCTCTTTCTCTGAACACAGATGCACAGAAAGAGAAGTTAGCCACCTTAAAGGAACTGAGGTGGAAAGGCAATGGACAGCAGAGACACAAATAGAAGAATTGGGAGGTGAATGTCTGCAGAGAATCCAACAGAGAACAAATAACAGAATAACAGCCTAAAAGAGTTGGAAGGGACTTTGGAAGTTGTTTAGTCCAGGGCTTTTCAACCTTTTCATCGATTGTACCACTTCTAAGATATGGCAATATTTGAGTACCACCTAGTAAGGTATCAAAAACTTGATGACCAAAAAAAACCCAACCCCTGTTCAAAGTTGCAATTGTACTGAAATGACATGACCATTTTTTACACTTATGACCATTGCAGCATGCCCAGGGTCATGTGATTTATATTTGGATGCTTGGCAACTGATTCATATTTATGATGGTCACAGTGTCCCAGGGTCATGTGATCCCCTTTTGCAACCTTTTGACAAGCAAAGTCAATGGGAGGGCTGCTGGTGGCCAAGTGCTAAGGTGGGACTTCCTTCCCTCCCTCACTCCCTCCCTCCTTCCCTCCCTCCCTCTTTCTCATTCCCATCTTCTCCTGAAGGAAGAATTTGAACCCTCCCCCATATCTTCCCTCTTCCATATATTCATCAAACAAGGAAAAGCCTCCAGAGACAGAAAAGACAAAACTTTGAGGGAACTAGCTTAAAAAGGTGCATTCCCCTTTAAGAATTATCTACTGGCTAGAAAGGAAAGTTAAGAGCGCAGCCAGCACTTAAGGAAGAAAAAAAATGTAGTAAGTACTGGCTACTGGCTAAGGCAGCCTCCCCAAATGGCTCCATTCATAAGTAAAGGAATCCTAGAGGCAAAATCCATTCAGGAGAAAAATATTTCAAAATCCCTTGCAACAAAACGTACAGCTAACAATAGCAGACCAATTGAAGCTAACGTGTGACATCAGCCACCAGCCAAATAGAAATTAACCAAAACTCCTTAAGAATACAAAGCCCACATTGCACAAATCCCAGAACTTCAAAGTCAAAAAGCACATAAGATCCTTCCACTCTCCATCTCCCTCCCTCTGTGCCTCATCTCCACCTGATGCTGCCTTTCTTCATTGCTGCCTTTCTTCATTCCTTGTGGAGGGCAACCCTTCACCCAGTGCATTTCTTGCCTGTTTGTTGCTGCCAGCACAGGTGGCTGCCACAGAAGTTGTAGATCGGCTCATGGCTGGCCTGCTTGATCTCCTCTCCTCTTCCCCCACCTCCTCCTTCTTCTTTCCTTTCAGTGCAGCTAGAGCTGACTCCACCTCCTCCCAAGGCTGCTTCTTTCTCTCTCTCTCCCTCTCCTGCCCAAACTGCCTCCTTTTATAGCTTCTCCTGTTTCTGCCCCTTCCTCCTCCTTTCTCATCCGGGATGAGCTGGAAGTGAGCCTGGGGCCTTTGCCTCGCCCCAGCCACTCTGCAGCTCCAGAGGACTCTCTCACAGTAAGATACACATGACTTCATTTAGACAAATTCTTGCTTTGCTGTAGACTCCCTGGATTGGACATTTTGTAAGATTCTCCACTTATTCATCCCCATGCATTATTGGTGCTGTCTCTCTGCCTGCCCAGACAAAACAAATAAATAAATAGTTTTAGTCTGGCCTATCTCTGTGATTTTACATTTTATTTGCTTTTATGGATTTTTTTGGGTTTTGTATGCCACACAGAATCCACTGAAGTTGGGCAGCTATAACACCTTTAAATAAATAAACAAAACAAGTGTATAAAAGGTGGAACTTGCATTGTGTCATCATGACAGACATTTATTCATTCAAGCTTGCTATGGACTTGCTATGGTTCAGCAGGATGTTCCTCCAGATAACTTCACCATTGCTTCCATTTTCATTCCCCAAACCATCAGAAACATTTTGAGGACGGTCTGTGACTGTTTCACTTTTGCCAAATACTGAAACAAGACATGAAAACCACTTCTCTGCCCTGAATTGCCACAATTCTTGTGGCAACAACAAAAAATAATCACTCTGAGAGTACAACTATTAATTCTGAACGCCATATAAAAGCACTTTAAGAATATGTGCTTGTTTGTTTCAAACCCACCCCAGTTTTTGACATGAGGCAGAACAAACTTTGTTTTTTATATGGTATTTTTATATAGTATTGTTTAATTGGCCTGCACTGCTGGCAAGCTAGGGCCAGATGGGGGAAAACAAATTGTCATGAAGTTGCCAGTCCTGGAAACTTTTCACAAGCCATTTTCTCTTCTGTCTTTAATCTAGGCAAGAGTATATGTTTATTAAAAGCATAAAGTTTGGGTTTTTTGTTTTTAAATCACTATATGTTTCATTGAACAGATTCAAAAGATTCCATACAGTTCAGTTCTAAATACCTCAGGGAACCCATTAATTATATTATCAGGTCAGAAATGAAATAGCTAAGGTATCCTTTAGTGTGAAGTCACACACATTATAATTGCTGGATTCTGAGAAATTGTCTCTTTATTTAGAGACCAAGTTTGTGGAAGTTCACCCTTATCTTAGACCAGTCTTTCTCTACCTAGTATTCTATAGCTGGCTAAGATTTGAAGAGGGTTGTTGTAAAACAATGAAATGTTTTTTTTTGTTAGTATGTGTGTTCTTACAGTATTCCCTGAGTTAAGCATATAGCTAGGCAGATTAGTATAAAATTTCTAATTAGATACATTATTTATTACTTAAAAGCATTTCCCCCAATATTCCCTGAATCTCGATATCCTTTTCAAAGAAGCTGCTTTTCCCCCTGATCTAAATCAATATAACAGTCTTCTTATGACACATAACAAACAGACTAATCATTAAACCTCAAACAAACATGAAATCCTGGGCAGCAAGACCAGAAATGAGCAATTATTTTGTAGGCATGCATTTTTCTTCTATTTTTCTGGGACCTCAAAGGCCTGAGGTTGATGTGTTTATTCTGAAACATTTTCTGAACTGTTCTTAATTAGGTTTTCTCAAGGTATGCACAACCTGAGGAGAGAAAAAAGTGCCAACCAAAATGAAGCACTGACATCTGGAAATACAATCACTACAATATAATATACTGTACAGTCATCACATCCTTGACAATTGCCTTAACCTTAGGGTTGAAAGATGATGTTCCTACTATGCTCACTTTAAGGTGCGAATGTGCCGATCTGAGACTTAAGACAATGATAAAACATATGTACATACTGCTTATATTCAACTGCCTCCCTTTGCTAAAACACATATACCAGTAGACTTTGACTTACAACCATTCATTTAACAACCATTCAATGTTACAACACCACTGAAAAAAATGACTTACAACTCAAGAAAGACACACGGTGATTCTTCCAAACTGAGTTCTTTCTTGTTCCACACCTATGAACATTATCTTCCTAAACTAAAGCACTCTGCTATCTGTATCTACAATATACTCTGGGAACCGTTAAGGAGGGCTCTTTGTCTCACACTGAATATCTGGACTGAACTGTCTCTTATTCCTCTGGAATTCACCCCTACCTCCTGGGAATTCAACCTATTACATTCCGTCATGAGGGAAGTGTAGTTTTTCTGGATATTGTGGAGTGCCATATTTTCTGGTTGGCAAGAGTGGTTGTCCAGTATTATCCCAATTCAGTGGCTGGGGTGGGGGTGGGAGGAAGAATTGTAGATTTTGGATAACAAGCTGCATGAAAGTGATAAAAAAAATGAATCACCCTGAAAGAACAGCGTCAGCAAGATAATTTAATATAGCGATAAAGTTTATTAGCTCGTGTCAAGTTCAGAGAGCCCATTGTACTACCTAGCCCCTACCACCCACAACTTTCCATATTTGGATGTCAAGCCATGCCAGATATTGTCTACAACAATTCCAGAAACATCAGAAGAGCCACTGAATCTGTAAAGTTCTTCAAAAGGAACTAAGTGGTTCTAAACCTTCTGATTTGATTTGTTGTTTTGAAGTAGATTCCATTTCTCTTCATGAATCTTATTTGTTAGAATAACTAGATCTAAGTTTTGTTAAATCAAAGCAGTCCTTTGAAGCTCTGCAGATCCCTAGGATTTACTACAGACAATCAGCTGGCACTATTTGCTAGTAAACAAACATGGTATGCTTTCTCCTCTTTGCATAGAGGGCTTGCCCTTTTGAACCATCTCAAGTGAGATTATGTTAAAGCGTGAAGAGCATCAGCCAACAGTAACAATTTGAATGTATGAATTAATAAGTTAGGTCAAATTTCTTGGGGGGAAAAAACACCAGTAGAGGAAAATATTAAACAAGTCTTCCAAATGTTCCAAATTTGGAATAGCCACTTCAAAAATAATATATCTGTGTTTTCAAATGATATAAATTAAATCTGTTCTGAATTACTTGAAGAAGAGAAACACACGCCCTTGCAAAATGGTTTTTTGTGACATAGAAAGAGAAAGCATAAATCATTTGTGTGCATCTGCTAGATCTGCTGGCATGAAGTAATATGCAAAAACCAGTGATAGCATTAGAAATTGTCTAGAAATGTTCTTTGTTTTGCAATCCACTGATGTCATCTGATTTCACACAAGCATAGAGGAAGTAGAGATTGTAGATGAGAACCTAATTCTCCTGTTCAAAATGTTGCAGTTATTAAATATATTGTTCTTTTGAACAAACAAAAATTTCAGGTATGTTCATAAGCTGTATGTATATATTTTCTATTGGCTCCCTTTAAAAGAATTGTAGAAATAATATGTCCTTTAAAAATGTAAAACTAGATGCAGCTCACAATTATTTCCCTAGCATAGAGTCCCTTTAAATGTCCCTTTAAATGTTCATATAGAAAGGGTTAACTGAATGATGATTTCATACTTTTTTATTTTAAACAAAGAAGAAAACCAAAGAGGTTATTCTGGCAGTGGGGAAAACCCACCTAAAGTGTTTACTCTGAAGTTTGTCAGACAAATTTTATAAACTTTACCCATGAACTCTGAATTACCCTATTTCATATTTTCCAGTTAACAGGCATCTATCTGCTCCTGCCATATAATCAACTGATTGTTACACAAGCATTTTCTAAAGCTGTGACAAACTCAGATTTATGAGGTCAACAAGTTCAGACTTAATCCATTCAATAGCTGCAATTTATTGCCTGATGATAATTGTATACACAAACATTGTAATGATTTAGGTGACAAAGTATAAAGATGAAACCCGTTTATTTTAAAAGGGTTTCTAACCTCTAAAATATGTTGCTCTGAATACCTTTTGGGGGGCCATTTTTAACAACACAATTATTATTGTTTTATTGATCAGGTTTTTATTACCGATTTGACACTTATATTTCACGTTAATCGAAATTGGTGTAATTTTTTCACAGGAAATTTAACAAGATGATGACTGTAATTAATTATATCATTACTATGTTTTCAGTGCATTGCACTTAGAGGAGTCTGGAAAGAAGGGCCTAATTTATCATAGATTTATTATAAGGAATATGTAAACCTTCTTTAAGCAGGGAGAGAGCATGATCCTGTGGGAGAAGATGGAATATGACAAAGGCTCGATATTTATATATCCCTGCCTTTATCATGACCTGGTGTCCTAATGACAGCTATTTTCGAATGGATTGTAAATTAGTAACCTAGAAGCCGAGGAAGCTTACAATATTGCCATTGGCTACTCTTAAAACACCTATCAGTGGTCATTCTCTAGTGCCTTCAATAGATTAAAAAAAACAGTCTGTAGACAAGGAAGCAACTACTGGACAAATATGTATGTATGCATGCATTTATTTGTTTGTTTGTTTCATTTCTATTGCTGCCCATGTCAGCAAAAAACTCTGGGTGACTCACAGTTCAGAAACATATATTACAATTAAAAATCCTCAAAACCATTTTAAAATAATAAAAACCATTAAAACATTAAATAGCATTAAATAATATGGGAATATGGGAAAGAGACTGTTAAGGCTTCTCAATATGTGTGTTCTATCAATCATTAACTTATCTGGCAACCACATTTTCTATGAGACTTTGTGGTAGATTTCTAAATATAATGCAGAACTCGTAATGATAAGCTAGGCGGATTCTACAGCATTTAGTTAAATGGCAAGAATTCAACTAATCTCTAGTTTATTGCCATTGATCTCTACCAAATGTAACTATATTTAGTCCTAGGATATATAAATCTGTATATACACAGGAACATAATTTATGTTCTCAGCCAACATAAATGCCATAGTGGGAAACAGAAACCTCCTTAATTAATTAATGAATTAATAATCCAGCAAAGAAAGGGTAGCTGTTCTGCTGTAACATCATTCTATCTCCAGCTTTGTGTAATATTTATAATTTGCAACTTATCACATACATTCAGATTCCATTCTTGACATATTGCCACATATGTCTAATTCATGTGTGTAATAAAATATTATAAGTGCATATAAAAACACATCTCTCAACTTACATCTGTGTCTTCTAAACACTTCAGCATAAATAATAATCATGTTAGAGATGCATAGTTGCATGCATAATTATAGATTTCTACATTATTTTAAACAAAGTGACAAGTACTGAAAACTAAAATTTCTAAAATTTTAAAATTGCATATTTTGAAAAGCTTCGATTGTAGTCAATCTTTGCCTCTTCAGAACTAAGTGTAGGAGGCAAACCCAGATGAAGCTGGAGAAAAAAAGAATGACTTTGTCACGCAAGTCACCTATTTCTTCACTGATATTGAGGGAGATAATCTGTCTCACACACAAGCCTGCTCCTTTAGAGAAAGTGAATCTCTATCTAGAATATGCAACCTCTCTAATCAACAGCAAACACCTATATATGGTGCTACTCTAAATTTCACCTTCAGTTCTTTTGTCATCAGGTAGCATACCAATACATTTAGACACAAGTCAAAGAGGCTTTACAATTTCTCCTAATTTATGTATGGTGACCCAATATTATGGTTACCAAATGAAGGCAAATATACATGCTCCAGGATAATGTTGCAGGATCCAATCTGGGTTGGTCACCAGGACCAGAGGTTTAGTTTTCTAAGCTTTCAGACTTGTGCTGGAGCCCATCTTTGAGGAACTTCTCTCTTACCACATTCTGGTGTGAGAAGTTCCCTGAGGATGGACGCCATTGCGAGTCTGAAAGCTTGGAAGACTCAAACTCCAGTCCTGATAACTGACACAGATTGGATCCTGCAATATGGTTACCCACCCAGTTTCTAAATATAGAGTTGCATGTAGGAACAGAATGTCTGTGAACTGAACCCTTAATTCCCAGTTCAGAGAATGGTTCAAGAATCCCATAGTTAATGGTATAAAAAATACTGAAGATTTTCTGTCTCTCTTCACAAAAAGTTTGCAGAAAAAACAGGTAGTCTAATTAGATCCGAAGGAGTAATTTCATATAACTATAGCATCATACAGATGATGCCGTGATGTTATCCATTCATTCCAATGTATTAGCTGTTGCATTTATTCATTCCATTGAAATAAATAGTATAGTCATTGAAAGATGACCTAGGAATAGTTGAATACATAAAACATGTTCCAGTCTTTTCAGTCAACAGGGTTAGACTCTAAATATGCAGTGTTTCAGCATAAAATACCTAATAAGTGCTTCAGCATAAAATACCAACCCATTTTACTCTAACTGGTGTGTGAGCCCTGTGCTCTACTGAAGTTAATAGCATTTGCACAGCAGCATAACTTAGCAGACAGATCAAACTGCAATCACTCTTTCCACTATAAATATACTGCAAGAGTAAGGGTTCTGAGGGGTCCTAATGAAATTCTTTGAAAAATGCAATTTGAGGATGACCAAAATAAATAAATCTTAGATTCACAACTTCTTTCTCCATCCGTTCCTTCTATTTCTTGCACTTTTTTTGTTGAAGATCCCTAACCGAACCCCTATAATGTAGCAGGCAAGGAAGGTGACCTTCCTTTCTGTCTCCTCTGTTGCCCACATATATCAGTTGGTTGGAACAGAAGGAGAAGAAAGCTTTGGGATTGGCAGAGGAGATTCATTTCTCTCTTGAGAGTGACTACAGTTTTACATGATTCCCTGGCCTTCGGCACACAAGATTGCATTAATCTAGCCTTCTCAGTACAATGGAGCCCCTTCCAGTTCTCTCCCGTTGCACCATTCCAACACCCACTGCCACATAGGTTACCTGTAACCTCTGCCAAAAAAAGAGAGAGCTCCTTTTGGGCGGGGGCATATTATACAGTTCTATGCCCCACGTAAGCATCACCAAGCCTTATCTCAACTTCTCACCCTAGCAATGCACTTGGTATTCTGCAGATGGCACCGTTCTCCTCACTGTAGTTGAGCAAGTGTTCCTAAGTTCCCTTTGGACCTTCTTTTGAGAGAACAAGAAGCCAAGCCAGGCTGAAAACAATCCCTGCCAACTTTTACTGTTCCCACATTCTTTAGAATTCTGTCTCATCCTTTGGTACTGCTCTTCAGGTCAAATGAAAGCGCTGCCTCCTCTTATTTTTGCAATAAAGGAGCTCAGGGTTGAAATGAGGGGTCCTTGGTGCTCTCTGCACTTTTCTTGCAGGTGTTTCATTACCCAAACTAAGTACACTGATAATGTTACCTACTTTGGGTAATGAAATGCTTGAAAGAAAACAGCCATGTGCAGAGAGAACCAATTTTTCCATTCAACGGTAATTCTCTGAAATAGATTGTGACCAGCCCAAAGTCATTCAGTGAGCTTTCACGCTCAAAGATAGAGAAGTGTATGAGTCTTTCTGCTCATTTTAATCACTATACCGTGTTGGCTTCTCATACTGGAAGCTCTGGGAGTTGTAGTTTAGAATGCATCTTTTAAGTAGCGGGCTATGAACAGAGTTTTTCATATACTTTGGGAGATATTTTTTCTAAAACGTGTGGCAAAGGCCGATAGTGTTGAACTCTGCAGGCTGAATCCCTTAAAGAAAAGGACAATTATGAATATGAAAGGTTTAGAAACATCTCTTAATTAATCCCAAACTTTTGTTTTCGTGAGCAAAGCATACTGAACTTTCCCCTTATCGTTTTTTTTATCCCACATTGCCCAGAAGATGTGAAGGCTTTGAATTGAGCAATTGTTAACAAGTAAGGAGTCTTGGGTTTTGGTATGTATATGTAGATTCCTTGTTCCTTTTAAGTACATTTAATAGTTCGGTTGTACGGTATGAATGCAAAGAATGGAAAATGACCAAGTCTTGCAAAAGTCATCCCCAAGTCTTTTTATTTGGCATAATATCATTTTAAAATTTGTGAAAAAGGAAGGATTTTAAGCAAGAAAAAGTCATACACAGACATTAGGGAGCTGGAATCTTTTTACAGACAGTATGTTATGCTTATTAAAGTATTCTTTGTTGTCTTCACTTGTGGTAGAAGCTTCCTTGAATAGGTTTCTTTTTCCCCTGGAAATGATTTCCATTTTATGGCCTGAGAGGTTTAAACTTTAAATGAAACTTTGATCAGCTGTATGTAACTCAAGTAAATGCATATTCATGGCTAGCCTACTGACTTTGGAAGAGAATTATTTGGTGTTGAAAAAATAACAGCGAGGAGATTCCATATGGGAAATTATCTGGCATTTCTTAATAGAAATATCAGCTTTCCTTTCTATAGAAACTTCTACTATATTCTAATATTTAGATGAGAGATCACTTATCCTGAAAAGAAAGGTGAATTAGTAACCCTCCCCCCCCACACAATTTCCTTTGCTAAAGAATTCTAAGGCACTCAGGGAAATATTAAATCACTATTTAAATGAAATTATTATTAAAAATGAATTTACTGCTGACCAGACTGTTTTGCAGATTTAACATTTGGATTAGAAGACCTAGTTGTTATAAAGTTTTCATCCTGCATTTCTCTCTCCTCCCTCCCTCCCTCTGTCTTTCTCCCTCCCTCCCTCCCTCCCTCCCTCCCTCTCTCTCTTTCTCTCTCTCTCCAGCAAACTTACCCAATACTCCTTCCCCCTCCTCTTTTCCCACCACAATAACCCTGAGTGGTGAATTGGGCTAGCAAACAGAGTCATTTAGTGCTAGTATACAAGTGTAATATGATATAATATAGATTAGTAGATGTACGTATCAGCTATGTTCATTAAAATCATAATCATAGCACAGCATCAGAAAGCTTTATCACAATCTGAGATCTTTTTCAGAGTAAAATAATGAAAAGCATTCCCCAAATGCCCATAATTATGTAATTATTTTGGTCTAAGTAATATTCTAAACAGTAATCTTATTTCTTTTCTTTTTAAAAAAAATCTGTTTTGGAGCTTGCTTTAGTTTAGGCTGAACATGAATTAAAATGCAGTAACTTTATCTGCTTTATATTAGTTAATGTAAATTAAAGATTAATTGCTGGTTGACATGAGATGCAAATATTACCTGATGCCCAAAGAGACAAACATTGAGGATAGCACGAATCTAATAACAACAAACAAGGAGCTAAAAAAATACTGAACTGCATAGCTATTTCATGATGCTTTATGAGATTTATGCTCCAGGGAATTATTTTACTAATTAGATGGAATGTTTTTTTCCTAAATAAGATAAATGTTAGATAGTATACTGCTATATAATTACAAAATCAAATATCTGTGATCATTGTTTGCTATTATTATGTCTGAGAATCAGATGTTGTCCCTACAATTTGTCTGGGAATTCTGTAAAATTTCTTACAATTCTCTCATTACTTTTTTGGACTTCATTCGTCATTCACCTTCCCATTCATAAAATATTCTTCCCAAGTATACCATTCAAATAAAACATTGGGGGAATTACAGTGGATTATATGATCCTAAATATTAAAAATTCTAATGCATCAAGAGTCTCTTAAAATATATGTTTGACATTTGCCTTTCCCACAACACACAGAATACTAAATGATATTTAGTCACCTCAACAAAAGCAACAAAAATATTGTGCAAATGTAAACATCAAAATATAATGAATCCTAGCATCCTAATGTCAATACCAACTTCTTGGGAATTTAATAGGCTTTAGCAGCTCAGAAAAGTATAGCCTTTTCTAAAATTTCTCCAGTTATATTCAAAATTTTAAAAAGCTAAGTTTAAAATACAAATAGTCACTTGACAATGTCCCATAATATCAGTAGAAAGAAATCTTCCTTTTTTTCTGATTCTTGCTTTGGAATTGGGTAATCTGAATTGAGCTAAGTAGAATCAATTTGCTTTTAAAATTATATCAGTAGCATATCACACCTCAGTGGTATATACTTTAAATGATACAGCATTGATGGAATAAAAAAAATTCCACTTTAGATTGGAAGAAATCCTGAAATCCCTCTTTTTGTCTTCTTGATATATTTGAGGGGATGACCAGAAATCAGGTAAATAGGTGAAAGATCCAACTAAGGAGAAATTTCCTGACAGTGAGGATAATTAATCAGTGGAAAAGCTTGCCTCCAGAAGTTGTGGATGCTCCAGCACTGGAGGTTTTCAAAAGACATTGGACAACCATTTATCCAGAAAGGTATAGGGGTTGAACTGGAAAACTTCCAAGTCCCTTCCCCAACTCTATTATTCTATGTTCTTTGTTCTATGATTTGGTCTGCTCCACCTCTATCAACCCCAATCCTGGACCATGTGCCTCTGCCATGCTTGAACTTTCCATTCCCAGTTTACCAATCAAAGACCAGCATAAGAAAGATGAGGTAAAAAATAAAAAAACATAGAACATACAAAAATAAAAATTACATAAAAGCTAAAAAATATATTTGACGAAAACCATGTCTCTCTGGAATGTATTTTATAGCGAGACCTTGGGAATGATTCAGCTGTGGAAATGAAAAAGTTAGATATTTAGGGAAAGTGCTTTCAAATACTACAATGATTTTTTTATCCCTTTGCTGACCAGGAACTTAATTGCAAAGGTTGATTGGCCTGGAAAATATTCTAGGATAGGGAGGTCACCAAGTCTATGGCACTGAAATTAGATAAGTGGGTCAATTCCTTATTTTTGCACTATCACAGAGTGTAGCTTTTTAAAGTGATCACATTTTCTATTTCTTTATCCTGAATCCTCCAAATGATAGGAATTGGGTGAATGCAGGAGAGTGGCATTGACCATCACCTTTCTCAGTCCATCCCTGAGAAGTTTGGTTCATTGTTTGACTGTAAGGGCTAGCATGGTCTAAATAAAGTTGATTCTCTTAGAGATCCACCTTTTCAACAAGTTTTCATTAGTGCCTTCTCCCCTTTGGATGCTAAAGATATCATAGAATATAGAATAATGGAGTTGGAATGACCTTGAAAGTTATCTAGTCCAACTCTATGCACAAGCAGGAGACTATATACCATTTCAGACAACCTACAGTGATTGGGCACCCACAACATCTGAAAGCAAGGTATTCCACTGGTTGGTTGTTCTCACCATTAAAAAAATTCTCCTTACTTCTAGGTTGCTTGTCTCTTTGATTAGTTTGCATTCATTGGTTCTTATCTTGCCTTCTGATGCTTTGGTACATTTTATGCCCCCTTCATCTTTGTGACAGCTTCTCAAATATCAGAACCCTGCTATCATATCACCCCCAATCCTTCTTTTCACTAGACTAAACAGACCCAATTCCATACCCATTCTTCATACTCTGAGTCTTCAACCCCCTAATCACCTCTGTTGCTCTTTTCTGCACTTTCCATAGTCTCAGCATCTTTTTTATATTGTGGTAACCAAAACCGGATGC
Source organism: Vipera berus (assembly GCF_964194415.1). Taxonomy (NCBI): domain Eukaryota; kingdom Metazoa; phylum Chordata; class Lepidosauria; order Squamata; family Viperidae; genus Vipera; species Vipera berus. The sequence goes on from NC_138203.1 coordinate 251,646,881, forward strand.
AATATTCCAAGTGTGTCTGTACTAAGAGTTTGTAAAGCAGTACTTTATATTCAAATCATATATTTATGTTCAAATCATATATTTATATTCAAATCATATAAAGCAGTACTTTATATTTATGTTCAAAATCATATGATTTGAATACATAATTTGGTTCTGAAGAGAAGTTAAGAAAACACAAGACATCACCAGCATAACCTTTATAGACAAAAACATCCAACATCCATGGCAGATTACAGTGTCACCTATGATGTTGTTATTATGCTACTAGAGGTTTAACTAGATATTTTTAACATTTTGTCTGAAAGTGAGTATTACACCATAAGGAAAGTTTTCTCTAAATAACTTTTGTTTGGAATTCATTCAGGTGAGTTCTGTAGCAGGTGATATCATATTTACTGTGGAAAGGGAAAGAATGACTGTTTTTGGGATTTGTCCCAATTAACCTTGTAACACAATGTAGTGGAGTGCCTATTAATGCTACTAATGAGATGCAGAGAGGACAATGCATAAAACATCGTTGGCATATAAATTAAATTCCTATACAAAGATACCTTTATGAACAAGACATGAAGGAAAATTATTACGAGGCTATTTCATTTATTATTATTATTTTTTTATAAAAAGCTAATTAGAAATAAAATTCAATACTTTCTACACCTCATATCCATCAATGTTAGAAACCAATCTGGGCACTTACAGATGAAATGTTCTATTGATATTGCTGTGCAAGTCAGGAAATTAATTTTATGATTGTTCTCCTGGAAGCTACAGTTGCTGCAAATACTTTTATGTCTTACCTTTGACTGTGTACTAGTTTACATTTTAATTTGACTAAGTTTATATGCATAAATTCATTTCTTTTTCAAGGCAGGGTTCATTAAGTATGGTATATTCAAAATAAATAATAACTGCTTCTCATATTTCTATTTCTAACCATTCTTATCAGTAAGTCCACTAGACAAGGTGTGTGGTTAAATTGAAAGATAAGAAATCTGCCAGCATTTCAGATGTGATGCAAAATGATATTTGTGTTCGTGTATTCCAGTATTTGAAGGGCCACCACAAAGAAGAGGGGGTCACATTATTCTCCAAAGAACCAGAGGGTGGGGCAAGAAACAAAACTGAACAGAGAAGCAATCTGGAATTAAGGAGAAACTTTCTGACAGTGAGGACAATTAACCAGTGGAAGAGCTTGCCTTTAGAAATCGTGGGTACTCCATCACTGGAGGTTTTTAAAAAGATACTGGACAGTTGCTTGTCTGAGATGGTATAGGTTCTCCTGCTTGAGCAGGGGGCTGGACCGAAAGATCTCCAAGGTCCCTTCCAGTTCTATTCTATTCTATTCTATTCTATTCTATTCTATTCTATTCTATTCTATTCTATTCTATTCTATTCTATTCTATTCTATTCTATTCTATTCTATTCTATTCTATTCTATTCTAGTCTAGTCTAGTCTAGTCTAGTCTAGTCTAGTCTAGTCTAGTCTAGTCCAGTCCAGTCCAGTCCAGTCCAGTCTAGTCTAGTCTATTATCTTTGTGCATATAACGACTTTTGTTAAGTTCATTGACACAGCCATTTGGCCTACAGCCCTAGTGTTTTCAGGTTGTCTTCCATTCAAGTATTAAGCAGCCTGGCCCCACTTAGCCCTCTGTTTGAAAATCCAGAGGTTGTAGTTTTGCTGCCACTTCAACAAAACATTCTGCTTAATGGGAAAGAACAAAGGGGGAAATTATCACAAGATCTTTCCAAATAGCTCTGGATTCTTAATGATATAACCACTTAGAATATATATAGTAGAAAGAACACAACTGTATCTCACAAAATGTTACCTCTAGGAGACATTGTTATTGGTACCTTGGAGATGGTATGGCAGCTTTATATGATCAATTTTAAGATGGAGTCCACCTGCACTGACTCCCTAGATATGGTGCTGAACAAAATACAGAGTGCAGTAAGTGAAAATATATGAGCCTCAGATGGGTTGAAGATTATAGCAGAGAGTTCAAGGTCAAGCCTTACAAGAATATAGTCTCCGAACACAAAATCCGAAATGCTATAGAAAAAAAAAACCAAAAGAGTGTTATAAGCTTGGAGGGAGATAATTCAGAGTTGCATTTATTGCAAAGGCTTTGTTCTATTTGTCTAGTGATCAAATTTTATAGCATTAAATTGGGGAAAGGATACTGCCTCGTTTGCTATGTGCAGTGGGTTCTTCAGAAAAAGTGTGACGAAGTAATAAAAAGGCTGTCCACTAGAGATTTTTTTTTAAAGAATATTCCATTGTTTCTTAAGTATTATTTGTTCCTGTATAAATCTGTGTTAATTTGGAAATAAATCCACACCTGCCATATTCTTGTGTGAGGAAGCTTGCTGCCTGAGAGGCATTCTTTATTTCCTTGTATCGCAAAGAAGCAATTTGCTTATGCTATATAACAGGGGTATCAAACTCAATTTCATTGAGGGCCGCATCAGCATTGCAGTTGCCCTCAGGGGGCCGAGTGGGTATGGCGAGGGTGGGCGTGGCCTACTGGGTGGGCATGGCTAGAGTGCGTATGGCCTACTGGGTGGGCATGGCCAGCTCTACATCATTCGCATCAAGGGTGCCTATGGGGGCCTGGGCAGGAGTGAGACAGATCTGAGGGTCTCTGGCAGAAGGAGGGTCTCTGGGCCAGGGCCAAGGCAGTGGGGGCCGTTCCCTCACTGTTTCCAGGATGGCTTCACGGGCCGCATGAAACCACTTTGCGGGCCGGATCTGGCCCCCGGGCCTTGTGTTTGACATGTCTACTATATAAGAATCAAACACCTAACTGTGCATTTTATGGTACGCAGAATTCTAAATAAGAATTGATGATGGCTAAAGAATGAATGATGCCACCTCCCCATCAGATTTCTGCTCCTAGGGTTTTTTGTTTGTTTGTTTGTTTTAGCAATGGATCTGCTGGTTGGGTTGGGGAGTTCCAGGAGTAGAAGTCTCTACTGTACTGTGCTGTACCAAATTTGGAAGGCACCAAAATTGGAAAAGGGTAAATTGACACATGTTCTCAAACCTCGCTTGTGATAATTAAAGTGTCATGACATTTCACACATATTTATAATTCTTTATTTGTTTCATCTCTTGGTATCCTTCTTTTGAATTTTAACTGTGAAATGTATCTGAATAAGATACAAATAATTATACTGAAAATACAAGGGCGTTATAAGAAAAATACAAGCTAGTATCAATTAAAACAAAAGCTATCCAAAGTAATCTTGCTTTAACTGTTCTCATGGGTGCTGTAGGTTCCCTTTAAACAACCTCTTAGCCTGGACATATTTGAAAATGATTTAGAAGATAGAAAATAGAATCCCAGGGCTGGAAGGGACCTTCTATTCCAACTCCCTGTTCAAGGTAGGATACCTTATATCCCAAATAGTGGTCCATTCTATTTCTGAAAATCTACAGTAATGGAACACTGACAAGCAGGAGGCAAGCCATTCCACTGATTAATTGTTGTTACTGTCAGAAAATGTATCCTTACTTCTAGGTAGGATCTCTGCTTCCTCCCATTACTTTTTGTCCGGGCCTCTGGTGCTTTGGAGAATAAGTCAGTCCCCTCTTCTCTGTCACAGCCCCTCAAGTACCGGAAGACAGTTATCATATTCCCCTACCCCTTCTGTTCAATGGGCTTGACATACCTATCTTCCTCAACTGTTCATCATACAATTTAGGCTCTCGACACCCTTTATCGTTTTTGTTGCTCTTCGCTGCTTCCTCTTTCTAGGGTCTCAGCATCTTTTTTGTATCGTGGTGATGAGAACTGTACTCAGTAATCCAAGTGCATCCTCAGTAGGGCGATGTAAATCAGTGTTATCACTTCTCCTGATCTTGATGCTATTCCTCTGTTAATGCAACTCAGAATTGCATTGTTTTTGGCAGCTTGCAACTTTCATATTTGCAATATCGCAGCTGATTAATGGAAAGATAGATAGATAAATAAATAAGTAAATAAATAAATAAATAAATAAATAAATAAATAAATAAATAAATAAATAAATAAATAAATAAACCCCCCAGGAGCTCATTTGTGCTTGGTAATCCTCCTTCTTCAGTTTGGTCAAGGAAACTGAGAAATTACAGTTTAGCAGCTATCAGTTCTAAATGGAAAAATTCTGTCGCTGAGTTTCCATCTAGTACAGTCCAGATCTGGTAGCCCTAAACTGTAGAAGGAATTGAATTCTTCTCTTTTTTCAAGTACTCCTTATGAGGAACATTTTTTTTAATCCCATTTAAATCCCGCCCTTCTCCGAAGACTCAGGGTGGCTTACAATCTAAAGCACAAATCAATGTGCTTAGCAATAGCCTTCATTCTATGTATATGCCTGCTTATTAGGGCTTTCGCACCCCCCCAAGTGGCATTATTACAAAGTCAGCTTATTGTCCCCAACAATCTGGGTCCTCATTTTACCTACCTTGGAAGGATGGAAGGCTGAGTCAACCTTGAGCCTGGTGGGACTCGAACCTGCACTAATTGCAGGCAGCTGGTGTTACTTAAGGAGGCATTAGCCCACTGCTCCACCAAGGCTAACTTGCTTTAGATTTTTGAGGAGCTCCCTGGAATTAACCCTGAGGATTTGGGGAAGGAGGGTAGAAAAAGGGAAAGTTGACTTTTTATCAGTTTTGGAAATAAAGATTTTGCATTATGCTTTTTATATCTCCTGATATAAAGTTTGCTTTTTTTATAAACAACATGTATTTGTGTGCACAGTTGTGCTTACTGACTTGTAAATATGCCAGTTTGCTCCTCTGAGTTTATAAGGAGTATAATAAGATAAGATAAGATAAGATAAGATAAGATAAGATAAGATAAGATAAGATAAGATAAGATAAGATAAGATAAGATAAGATAAGATAAGATAAGATAAGATAAGATAAGATAAGATAAGATAAGATAAGATAAGATAAGATAATCTTTATTGTAATTTTTTACTGTGGGCACAATGGCACACATCAAAAATGAAATTTAGTTGCCTGCTCTCAAAGTGAGACACATACATGACACACACCCAAAACATACAACATAAAACATATGTATAGACCCACACCCCTACATATACATAACAATAAAATATTAAATACTGTCCATCTTGAATATATAACGGAAGGAGGAAGCCTGAGAGTTCACAAGGTATGCTGTATGGAATGAAACTATGGTTGAATCTGGATGTTCTGCTATAGATACCACAAAGCTTCCTCCCAGAAGGTAACAACAAAAACAGGTTGTGAAGAGGATGAGTAGTGTCCCAGACAATCTTATGGACACTGTTCAAACAATGCTTCTGTGCTATGTTCTGGATGGGAGGGAGGGAACTGCCAATGATCTTTTTGGTTATCCTCACCACTCTCTGTACAGCCTTCCTGTCTGAAGCAGTGATGCTTCCAAACCAGACTGTGATGCTGTATGACAGGATGCTCTCAATCGTTCCCCTGTAGAAAGTGGTCAAAACAGGGGAATGAAGATGTGCTTTTCTCATGTGATGCAGAAAATGCAGGCGGTGCTGGGCCTGCTTCACCAGTGTCTCACTGTTGAGCGACCAAGCCAGCCTACTCGTTAGCTGCACACCCAGAAATGTGATGCTACTAACCATCTCCCAACATGAAGCATTAATTCATAGAGGACTGTGGCTGTGCCTGCCTTTTCTGAAACCGAATCTCTCTTTAGAGAATTTCTCATTACACTTTGTGTAGGAAGCAAAAGTCAAGAAGAAAGGTTTAAAAGTCAAGAAGAAGTGCACAGAGAAGTGTGGGTGTGCCTGCCTTTCCTGAAATTGACAATGATTTCTTTGGTTTTATCGGTATTTAAAACTAGGGTGTTTTCTTTACACCAGTTCACCAACACCTCAACCTCCTTGTCATAAACTTCCACATTGTCATCATGAATAAAGCCCACTATTGTTGTATCTTCTGCAAACTTTACAATATGGTTGGTGGCAAACCTAGCACAACAGTCATAGGTCAACAGGGTGAACAGCAGCGTACTTAGGATGCAGCCCTGAGGAGAACCTGTGCTCAGGGAAATGGTAATAGAGGTACCGGTATTTGTTCCAGCTCGCACATATTGGGGCTTTTTGGTAAGAAAATCCGGAATCCAGTTGCACAAAGGGGTGTTTAAGCCTAAAAGGTCCAGTTTGTCTACTAGATGCTGGGGAATGATTGTGTTAAATGCCGAACTGAAGTCAACAAACCACAAACGCACATGAGTATTTCTTTCCTCTAAGTGCTTCAAGCTCAGATGGAGAATGGAAGAGATAGCATCCTCTGTAGAGCGATTTGGTCAGTAGGCAAACTGAAGCGGGTCAAATGCTGGTGGGAGGCTAGATACAATAAAGTCCTTTATCAGCTTCTTAAAGCATTTCATAATGGTGGATGTCAGTGCAACCGGACGGTAATCATTGAGGCCTGTAATTGTGGACTTTTTTGGCACTGGCAAGATGATGGCTGTCTTAAAACATGATGGGACCACTGTGTTGTGATTCAGCGTCAGCCTGTGGTTTTGGCAGCTGAATCGGACAATTCTGAGGAGGAGGAGGAGGAGGGGTTTGGAGAACCTTTGGTTTCAGATGCATTGCAGAGCTCTCAGCCAGGCCCCTCACGTCTTGTTCCTCCTCAGACCCAGCTGTGTGAGCCTGAAAGATTAGACGAAGATGATCCACAGCTGGCTTTGTTCAAGGACGCTCAAAGCAGGAGGCAGACAAGTAGAAGTGAACAAAGAAAAGCAATGAGGCACCTCAGGAGGAGGCAAAGAGAAGCCATGCCCTGAGACTGTTGCTTAAAAGGGGAATGTGTGGGAGGTGCTGGTTGCTGAAGGCAACCGTTTGCAGAGCTTCTGATATAGTCTCGGTCTGTATTTGTTTTACTCTGTTTTGAACTGTTTCATTTAGTTTTTGCAAATAAATTTGGTTGGCTTAAAGCTGGAACAGAACACACTGCCTGCTGCAATGAGAGATTGAAAAAAAAAAGTATCATGAAAAGCTATGATCTCCGGCAGACAGCCTTCATTCTGAACTCTTCTGGTTCAGAATTCTACTAGTTTATTTTGCATAATGTGTAGAATACTTTCAGATCTCTTGTAATTATGAAATTGTTTGGCAAAATGGAAGACAGCTTTCTCTGACCAGAGCTAAAAACAAATTGATTATCATGCTGAGCTTCCTAATAGCATTTAATATTCTTTTTTCACTTATCAAAATGATAAGAAAGAGATAAATTAAGCATACATCTATAAGAAGATATGAAAAGAGCATGTCCCAAAGCCCTCAACAAAAGCCTGGTTAGATCTCAATGGATGCCACAAATTATGCATAGTGAAAGTAATAGTTCATGGCTTAACTTGTAGTCATTGGAAGATATAGGATAGAAAAGCATAGAATATCAGAACTTGGTTATTACAATTATACACAGTAGTGCTACTTATTACTTCTATAAAGCATGTTGAGAAAACAAGCAAATTTTCTATTGGAAATGTGCTGTCACAAGGGGCAGGCATTATGCTGGCTTTGGGGTATTTTGAACTGAGACTCGCATAATCTATGTACTACTAAAACTCTTTGATACTTCAATTGGGTGATGTAGTGCATCACAGAGCAACAATTTTTGAATCAACAGACCTGAAATGGGCTAATTTACAGAATGTGTCCAAAATCTAGGACTCATGACTCCTGTGGGATTGACATATGGCCAGGTTGTAGCTGCTTCAGGGCCACCATACCTTCCAACCACACTTCCCAGGAATCTGTAGGTTGCATGTTGCAAGAGTGTAGATGGTAGGGGCAATCCTCATCCTTCTCACTTCCATCTGACCCCTGTACCCAATCGGATGGCAGCAAAGCACAACATACAAGTGGCCATTGACTGATTTGGAACTGAGACTGAAATTTGAAATCTCTTAACACTGGTGGCCAGCAAGGGAAGAATGAGGGAGTGACTCAGATGGCTCCTGGGAAGATAGGGCTGGCTGGCAGTCATTGGCAATCAGTGGGTGTGCTTCCTTCCTTCCTGGTGGAAGAAAACCATTGGGAACATGCCAGAATGGGGAGGAGAGGTTACAGTTTTCCACGTGATCTACAGCTTGCTCGCTTTGTTTCTCTGCACAACAGACAGATCCATGGGTCAGAAAAGGAGGGGGAAGGAGGAGAAGAGGGGGCATCTCTGGGGTCTTTCAGATTTGTGAGTGGAAGGGAAATGATCGAAGCCTATAAAATATGTGGAAAGAGGAAGTATGAGGCAATGGCTGATGTCTGCTAGTGACATAAGGCTGGCATAGGGGGCACTGCACTGCTAATTTGCTAATTGTCCACTGTTCAATTTTGAGAAATATTTTTTAAATTATTTTGCATATCCCAAAGGCTGTGTACAATCCTAACCTTTGCACAACCCAATGTTTATCAACAATGTAATTATAATTGTTGGAAATAGATATAGGTAACTCTCTACTAAGCCTGAAACAGTTTTGGGAGACAGATTTTGGCAAGTAATTGCCTAAATCACAATATGGCAAGCCTAGGGAACGTCTGGGGGGAAAAAATATCTGTCTCAATCAGAAAGTATTTTTTTTTTCTATCTTTGATGGGAATGCAATAAAATCTCAATATTTTGGAATTACAAAATGGGACTAATAACAAAAGGTTGAAATCTCAGAAAATGTAAGTTAATAAGATTCAGTGGAAGAAATAAAAGTTACAAAGCAGGAAAAATGGCTTAAAAGTAGTTGGATAAGAGTTGTTTGTAGGTACTCCTCAAGAAAGTTCTCAGGTAAAATTCAGAAAATTGAGAACATAACAATAACAACAACAAACTAATAGTAATAATAATAATAATAATAATAATAATAATAATAATAATAATAATAATAATAATAATAATAATAATAATTATTATTATTATTATTATTATTATTATTATTATTTTACTATAATTGGCAGAATTGGACCTGTTTTTAAAATGACAATCCCATCAGAAGGTATGGAAAATTTAAAGATATGGAAAATTTAAAATTTAAATCAAGGTATATTAAATATCTGCAATCAAGATCTTTCTGCGTTCATGTTCACCTATGAAAGTTAAAACAAACATTTGGAATAAGCTTTTAAAATCAAATTAAGACTGTGTTTATACCAATAAAGTGGATCAATATTTGTAAATATCAAAATATTTACACCAATACAAAACAAATGCCTCTTTTAAAAATATATAGATATATTCCTCTTGGAACATAGTGGAGAACAGAGCTCTTTTTGCACATGGCTGAATGACATACTGTATATTTGTTTAAAATAACAGCAGCAGAGAATTGGTTTCTCTCACCTGCACAGTTATACATTTGCAAATCTATAACCAGGGATATCGTGTAATTTTAAAATACTCTGTGCATTGGGCCTGAGAAATGAAACATATTTTCATTTTATTTGCTCTTTCACTTATGTGTACATACATGTGCATGCATATGTGCATATACCGTATGTTTCTCTCCTTCTGTGTAAATATAAAAGTATAATCACAGGCCCTGAGTGGAGCAAAGAAAGAGCAGGGTTGCTGAATAACGAAAACTAAATTAGCAACCACGTCCTCATTGCCAAGGGCAACATTCACTCAACAGTGAATATGATAATGACAGATGAATCTGTGTTCCCAGCTTAAATTCTCTTCTCAACAAAATAAATGCACAATGCCTTAGATATTTCCACTCACATGCCAGTCACCTCCTTTGCAGAGCAGCTGTTGGAAATGTTGTCAGTGACAGCCAAGAAAGGTACTGTTCCCTGTCATGTTTTTGACAGGGTCACCCCAATTTTCAGTTGACAGCAGTGGGTGTTTTTTTTTTATCCTAGTTCCTTGTGCCTTTTCTTTTCTATTCCTCTTTTGCCCTCCAATCCATATATTTTCCTTGTGCATTCTGCTCTTTCCCCCTTCTTTCCTTCTCCCCTCTTTCTCTCCTCCTTTTCCCTTCTTTTGTGTTCTTATTACAAACTACACTGTTTCTATATCTACATCTTTTAGAAATGTTTTTTTAAAGAAAACTACTGGGGAAAAAAACTCTCAAATGAATCAGATTCTCCACAAAGATGCCATAATGAAATCCATGTTTTTGTCCAGCAACTTTCTTGCATAATTCAGACAAACATATTACACAGCTCTTCCAAACTTGCTTAGTTTCAGGTACTTAACAGTACCAAAGACCCTAATCTTTGGTACTGTTAAGTACCTGAAACTGAACAAGTAGAGAGCATCGCTTCCATAAATTTCAGTATGTAGGAAAAGAGTCTTCCAGCAGTTAACACACAGTTATGGTTTTCAAAGTATAGATACAAGTTAAGTGAAGAGTCTTCTTTCGGCTGCTCTAATAATAATATTCCTTACATCAAACAGCAACCTAGCTACAAACTAAAAATTGTGATGTACAGGGTTCCTTCAAGAGTAGTAATGTAGAGGCAGCAGATCTCTCAGAAAAAAAAGCAAAATAGAACTTTTGGAATTGTTGATAAAATCTGAGGAAGGAAAAACTTTTCTGACGAATGTCTAACATATTTTAGCTATAGACTGAAAGCAATAACAGTGAAACTTCATGAAACATAAGGAGGAAAATATGAGCACATTAAACGATGCATGTACAAGCCCTATTATTTATAGATCTGTTCAGTAGCTTATTTTAAGTATGGACCTTTACAGAGAATAAACTGTTGGGTTTGAGTAATATTGCCAGAAACTACTGCAATGGAAACACATATAAATATCCGCAAGGAACAAAGCTTCATGTAAAACAAGTTTTATTTCTTTTTCAGACTGATTTTGAGAGGCTGCCCTTCTAGTATTAAATTCTGCCATTAAAGATCTAGAGGTGGCCAATTTTATTATAGGAAAAAAGACCGAGCTAACAAAAAATACAAGTCTTTGGAGAGACGCTATGTTTAGAGAGGAGAAGAGCATCATCGTGTTTCAATGTTTATGTCACACATGTAAAGCCAAGCCTAAAAGCTAATCACAATGAAATGGCAATGTATTATAAAATAAGCCATCTCTAATTTTAGAACCACGAGCTCTTCCATCCCTATTGTTAATTTTAATTAATATTTTTCCTAAATAATGCCTTCTTTCAGGGTCTATTTATATTAGCTCAGGGAAAGAAAAATATGCTGTGTGTTGTATCTTGAAAGGTAATGAAAATAAGGGCTAAGCAGAAGGAAACTGGTTTTGTTTGGAAAGAAAATGGCCCAGCTGATGGTTGTTTAAGCAAGATACTTTCTTTGTATGAATTTTGATACATGGCTCTTCCATTTTGAAGTTAATAGAAACATTATGGGAAAGAAGTGGAATATGAAAAAGAATGTTAAAAATAACTATTTTCAATTCAATCCATTTTTCCTGGATAAAAGCTCCAGTACATTTAAAGGAATGGACAAACATATGACAGCATGGATCTCTCTGTGTCTATTCAGATATTACTCTTCTTCAATTGGGTGAGACTTATGTTCTTATACAATATAACCAAACCTTGGCCAATGATTCGTAGGTCCTTCACCACAAGGGCACAATCTTAGTTTGTATGGAATGTTTTATATTTCCCTTCCACAAAACCTGTTTGGGAGGACATTAAGACTCCTACTGTTAATGTTCTTCAGAATTTTGGAATGGTTATTTGATTGAAATATACTGCTCAAAAAAATAAAGGGAACACCTAAACAACACAATGTACTGCATTTAATAGTAGGATGTCTTATCTTGTGTTCCCTTTATTTTTTTGAGCAGTATATATTGTAGTTTATTTTATTGTTGTTAAATGAGAAAGGCTGAATTAATACCCCACTGGTGGACTTCTTGAAAATCACTCTTGTTGGAAATGGGACATGGAGCACTTTTGGCTGGCTGCTAACTTATTTTCTCCTTGTTTCTAATCACTGATAAGCCTAACAGACAGCGGTTGTCTTCATATCCTAAGCCAGAGGTTCCCAACAAGGGGTGCTCGCACCCCCTGGGGGTGCAAGATGATATTCCAGGGGATGCAAAACTTGGGTTTTCAAAATTATAGTGAATATGCATAATTCGTTGCCATTATTTTGAACTTTTGTAAGGTGTATGAGAATATAGAAGTGTTCTAGGGGCGCAGGGTATAGAAAAGGTTGGGTGCCACTGTCCTAAGCTGAGTACAAGCAAGACCTAAATTTTCATGCCAGAATCATTGAGTTAAAAGGATCCAGTGTAGCAACAGAAATTAAGGCATCCCTGACAAAACAGAAAGGAGTTCTATAAGGCCACATATTTCTAGAATCACCTTTCACTTCTCCAAGAAGGTCAAATGAACTACAAAAATTTCAACCACTTTCCATTCTCTGTACATCCATAATAAATCCATTCAGGAAACTAGGAAAATTGGTATTAAAATTAAAATTAAGAGAATTATTTAACCCTCTCTCATTTTTGAGGTCATGCAGGTTTTGAAATAAATACTCTATTGTAAGACAGATAAATAGCTAACCACAAGGGAAAATGAGAGCATAGACATTTTGTCTATCTTGCACGAGATAATTCACTGCGCAGCTTGGACATGTACACATAAACAGAGACATGAAAGCCAAAGCTGATATGCTGTGAATGTTTTTATCTTAGGAATCCAGAATTCTGATTGCAGTTAGTACAGATGGTCCACCTGTGCAAATCAAAACTTGTGCTCAGACAATACAGTTGGTACAGGAATTGCCTTGTCACACTTTATCCTCCAGTTTGATACTCAAGAAGGCCTGACACAGTGTTAGAACACATTCTACAGTTTTCCAACACGGTTCTAATGTACCAATCCTAAAAGTTCTCTGCTTTGTAAATGTGCCCAGTGAGCATTTACTAACATCATAGTCATGGTACAAGTTTTAGCAGACAGACTGATAGTTCACTGCTTTGAAATCGATTATACCCCTCATGTCACAATTTTAAGTAGACTTGTCAAATATCTATGGAGATTCTCAATCATCCAGGTCATGGTTGTTCCAAAGGTGCTTTTTTCCCCCCAAAAGGCAACTGGACTTTCTCTATGGGGATTCTCAGTCATCCAGGTCATAGTTATCCCAAAGATACTTTTTCATGAGGCAACTGGACTTTCTTATTTTTCTTTGAAGATGTTTTGCTTCTCATCCAAGAAGCTTCTTCAGCTCTGACTGGATGGTGGGGAATGGAAAGATTTATACTCCTGCAGACAGCTGTTCATTTGCATTCTTTTAGCGAGTCATTAAAGTTACCTGAGGCTTATCTGTGTCTTCAGGATCACCTGAGTAGCACAATTGGATTTGGAGCCTTCTTGGAACTGCTGAAAGGACTGTGTTGTAGACTGGGGATAGATGGTGTTGTATCCCTCCCCCCAGTGGTGGGATTCAGCTGGTTTGCATCACTTTGGCAGAACTGGTAGCTAGTTTTTTGTTGCCCAGGCCCAGAATGGACTTCCGGAAGCAGCATTCGCACAGAGAACCGGTTGTTCACATATTTGAATCCTACCACTTTTGAGAGAGGGCTGTTCAATTTTGACATAGATGGTCTCTTTGACCCCTCTTTCAAACCAGAGGTCCTCTCTGTCCAAAATGTGGACAGCGCATCATGAAAAAGCATCTTGGGGCAACTGGACTTTTTTTTTCCCTTGAAGATGTTTCACTTCTCATCCAAAAAGCTTCTTTAGTTCTGACTGAATGGTGGAGGATGGAAGGATTTATATTCTTTGCAGTCATCTGGTCATTAGCACTCTTTCTGTGAGTCATTGAAGCCCCTTGGAGGTTTATCTGCACCCTCAGGACTCACCTGAATAGCAGACTTGTGATTTTCATCAGATGATAGGTGTCAGAATCCATTTATATCACATTCATAAATGTATGTTTAAAACATTATCCCCCCCCCCCATGGATCCTGCCATCTCCCAAGGAAGGAGGAGCGCATGTGGATTCAGCCTGCCTTAGGTTATTTCAAAGGCCAAGGGAACCTTTTGAACTGGGGGAACAAAAGGGAGGGTTAGAGAAGAAGGCATCTGGCCTGTGTCTTCGTTTAATTCTGTAGAGGAAGAAGGCAATAACCATAAAGATTCAAAGTTCCTTTTTTCCCACAAAAGGGATGACATGAAGTAAAATGATGGGGGCTGACCAAATGGGGTTGAGGGAAGGGGGGTTGAACCGAGATTCCTTTATAGAGTTTCAATTTGTAATTCTCAGTCCTGTCTTGTATTTCCACAACCAAGCATGTCCTAGTAAAAATTCCTTTTGGACTAGAACTGACTCCAAGAGTTTTTGTTTTCCTAAGACGTGGATTTGGGTGGGTCCTGACAATAGGGTAAGAATGGTTACAGAACAATGGAAAATTAGTCAAATATACTTCAGTTAAATGGACAAATGGACAAATTCTTCATTTTTCACACTTGACAATGTCCCCTTGAAAACAAATAGAGGTTTCACCTCTATTTTCCACCTATCTCACTTCATCCTTTATTTTTTATTTTTTCCCCTCTACATACATATGTTAGTTTTTCAAACAGCATGTGATCTGGGTTCATAAAACGCTAATACATAATCAAGTCCTACTCTTTGGTTCTCACTTCATCCTTGAAGCCCTCGCTTCATTTTGCCTAACGGTAGTGCCAGCTATATTGATTCAAAACTGTTAACACTGCTGAGATCTCATTTGTGACTCCGCCTCTGTTTAATTTAGCGAGGAAGCAGTTCACTTCTATTTCTCCCCAAGTTGCCATTTTCTGCAAGTAACCGAGTCAGTGGTTCATTATGGGCTACTGTCTCTGACAGGAAATCATCAGGGATGCTAGACTTCCCATTATACCCCAAATTTAAGAATTCATCTTAATTCCCAGAATTATTACAGTTGTTAAAGTGGGCATTAAAAGAATTATGTACTAAAATATTTTGGCCCAGCACCAGTTCATAAATTTTATTCTTATGTCTATCTTCAGAAAAGTGCAATTAGCTGCATCTGTTCACAGAAAAGGAAATGTGTATTACTGTAAGGTTTAGGTAAATATGCTCCTAAGGAATATTTCTAAATGTAAGTTAGATATACTAAGAATAGATAGCATTTAAATCACATCTATTACAGTTTTTAAGGAGTGAATATTCATAGTGTTAATAATAATATACTCCACCCTTAATTACTTAATTGGGATTTCCTAACTTTGCCTGAAATATGCTATAAATTTTCTCCAGAAAATACTGAATAAAATCATGGTGGAAGATAATGTAATAACTGACTTTGCTGCAGAAAAAAAAAGATGTTAAGTATTCCTTCTAAACATCTCTCTCCCTTGCAACTTTTTTAAAGGGCATACTCTGGGATAATGCATTGGAAAATTAAAATGATGTGGCAGCAGCAACATATTTTATTAAAATATCTTATCAAGGTATATTATTCTCTGCCTTTAAAAAACAGGGGATGATTGATTAAAACAGCATGATAGAACTGAATTGTGTTTAAGACACACTGTGACCAAAGTTACTAGTTTAAATAAAAGGCTTTTTAGATGCACAGGGGTGGATGATTATGAAATGCTTCTCCATTAAGAAAGTCTAAATCTTCATACCAGCTTTGTCCTGGATTGTGTTTAATCCAAATAGCCAGATAAAATAAACCCTGTGCTGAAAAGCAGAGAAGTTATGGCTTCAATGGTGCCTTTATTAACTGTTTCCATTGTAACTTTTTATAGCTTTGTTGTAACTTGCAACCAAGTTACAATAATAATACCTTAATACTAAGAATAGTAATAATTGCATGTGTATGTGTATATAGACACACACACACACAGACACACACACACACACACACACACACACACACACACACACACACACACACACACAGAGATGACTTTTTGTCCAGAACAATCACAAGGCACTTTAAGTACTATATATAGGCACTGCTTCACTCATCATTAAACTGGGATGGGATAGAACAGCTCTTTGTACTGAACTTCATACAACAGTTGTTGCTGGACATGGTCCCAAATCCCTGCAATCTGCACAATGGCGAGGTAATGTTCAGCCTTCACATTGGCTGCTGCAAATGGAAAACTGCATAGGAATCTAAATGCATTTGTGTTTATCAGAGCTATGTTTTCTGTGCCAGGAAACACAATGTTCCTCGCTCCTATGAAAAGGCATCAAAGCTGTGGGGCCAGGCTGGAAGACTATTTCAGCCCCCAATTGTTCAGATGAAATGAACAACCAGATTTCCCAAACTTCTTGAGGAAAAATTATATTTTTTCCTTGTCAACTCTTCATTTTGGAGACACCTTGTTCTTTTTCCATGCAGGAGAGTTGTTGCTTTTAAGTGTCCATTGGTAACCTAGCAGAGTTTTGTTTTGTTTTGTTTTTTGTTTTAAAAAAAATCATTTCGTGGTAGGAGATATTTTCAAAATGTTGCAAATCTGATCCTGTGTACTTTTGGTCCCCTTTCTTTGATTTTGAACAGAAGGTGATCCAGATCTACGAAAATAGATTAACCCATTTTTGCTCAGCTTTAGTCACTATAAAATACTTGTTATTGTACTAGTATTGGAAGTGCAAAGCACCAGCCTTTGGCACTACCAATCACTAGGAGAGAACTTAACAAGAGACTATGAACTTAACACCTTTTCACCTGTCCTCAACTCATCAGAAGACTCTGTTGGCATAAAGTTTGCTGTCCACATTTGTTGATCTTTATCATGTCTGTGTTTGACTTGCTGCCATCATGATTTCAGGTGTGTTGGATGTTTTAAGTAAGAATGATTGGTTAAATGCACTGGCTTTGCTGCTTTCCTTCTTTCAAAATGATAGTAGCCCCAGAAAACATCTAGCAGCAAATATGAAAATGAGGATGGGGAGGTGGTGAATTTGGGCAGGTGATCCAAAATGTTTCTCCTTTCTTATTGTACGTGTCAAAACAGGAGAACCTGGGTTACTTATCAATCCAGAAAAACCACTAAATAGTTTTCAAACAGATAGGTGTCGAATTTTCAAATACAGTTAGACCCCCTCCTGTCTTGTTTTTACTCTCTAGGTAGTACAGATTTAAGACACTCGGAACTCTGAACTTCCTCAAGTTAGATGAATAGCCAAACACGCTTGCAGACTTTAAAAGAGAGCTAAACCTACATTTGTCGAGAGGGTGCCTCAGAAACCTGCTGAAGTTCTGCTTTAGGGATGGCTTCACGTTCTACTTCAGATTCAGGATTTTTTTTAGTCACCTATAAAATTATATTCTCCTATACATTATACATGTAAAAATATTAAACTTTTGTAGGAAAATAATAATCCTACTAATAATGCATAGCTAAGCAGCTACTACTAAACAGGAGCAGTTTAGCAATTCCAAGCATATAGGCTAGACTAAGAAGAAGGGGAAAAAAAGAATTCTGGAAGTCAGAACACTTTCAGAACACTGCCAAAAAACTTCACCAATAAGTAAGGTTCTATATTTAGGCAAGAAAAACCAAATGTACAGGTATAGTATAGGTGGTACCTTGCTCAATAGTAGTAACTGTGAGAGGGATCTCGGAGTCCTAGTAGACAATCACTTCAATATGACCCAGCAGTGTGCTGCAGCTGCCAAAAAAGCCAACACAGTGCTAGGCTGCATTAACAGAGGGATAGAATCAAGATCACGTGAAGTGTTAATACTACTTTACAATGCCTTGGTAAGGCCACACCTGGAATACTGCATCCAGTTTTGGTCACCACGATGTAAAAAAGATGTTGAGACTCTAGAAAGAGTACAGAGAAGAGCAACAAAGATGATGAGGGGACTGGAGGCTAAAACATATAGGGAACGGTTGCTGGAATTGGGTATGTGTAGTTTAATGAAGAGAAGGGTGTGGGGTGACATGATAGCAGTGTTCCAATATCTCAGGGGCTGCCACAAAGAAGAGGGAGTCAAGCTATTCTCCAAAGCACCCGAAGGCTGGACAAGAAGCAACGGATGGAAACTAATCAAGGAGAGAAGCAACCTAGAACTAAGGAGAAACTTCCTGACAGTTAGAACAATTAACCAGTGGAACAACAACCTGCCTCCAGAAGTGGTGAATGCTCCAACAATGGAAGTTTTTAAGAAGAGACTGGACAACCATTTGTCTGAAATGGTATAGGGTTTCCTGCCTGAGAGGGTTTGGACTAGATGACCTCCAAGGTACCTTCCAATTATTATTATTATTATTATTATTATTATTATTATTATTATTATTATTATTATTATTATTATTATTATTATTATTATTATTATTATTATTATTATTATTATTATTATTATTATTATTATTATTATTTTCAAGTTGAGGGCATCTTAAATAAAACAATAAAACAAAATAAAACATAATTAATTAGATGCTAGTTAAATTTTCCAGGATATGCGTTTGTCTTTTCTGTGTACCTGATCTGGCCAATTTCCTACACTTTTTTGAGACATTCTTTTGTTGTGTTTGCCCCTGAAATGTAGTATTGCATAGATATTTGGCTAGTATTGTAATTGCCCACAATGCTTTGAATTGCTGCTATATTAGAGGGTCTTTTGGTAATCAACTCGATAGACTCCTGGCACATCAGTTTGAAGAAGCTTACTTCTGGATAAGTCTACCAGAAGAAGGTGGTCTTCAGGACACTTATCATTAGCAAGTTCTGCCCTTCAGTTTTTATATGAAGCCCCAAACGTTGCATCTTCAGTTGAAATTGCCTTCCTCCACAGCAATGGCTTAATATTTTTTACCAGCCTCCTGTTGCGAGTGAAGGAGAGTGCAAAACCTGGGTTGAAACTAAACATTAAGAAAACCAAGATCATGGCATCTGGCCCTCTCAATTCCTGGCAAATAGATGGGGAAGAAATGGAGGTAGTGACAGATTTTATTTTCCTGGGCTCCAAGATCACTGCAGATAGGGACTGTAGCCAAGAAATTAAAAGACGCTTGCTCCTCGGGAGGAAAGCCATGGCAAATCTAGACAGCACACTAAAAAGCAGAGACATCACCCTATGAACAAAAGTGTGTATAGTCAAGGCTATGGTTATCCCAGTTGCAATGTATGGCAGTGAAAGCTGGACCATAAGAAAGGCTGAGCGCCAAAGAATTGAAGCCTTTGAACTATGGTGCTGGAGAAGACTCCTGCGAGTCCCTTGGACTGCAAGGCGATCAAACCGGTCAGTCCTAGAGGAGATCAACCCTGACTGCTCTTTAGAAGGCCAGATCCTGAAGCTAAAACTCAAATACTTTGGCCACCTAATGAGAAGGAAGGACTCACTGGAGAAGAGCCTAATGCTGGGAAAGATTGAGGGCAATAGAAGAAGGGGACGACAGAGAATGAGGTGGCTGGATGGAGTCACTGAAGCAGTAGGCATGAGCTTAAATGGACTCCAGAAGATGGTAGAGGACCATTTGCGAGCTTTTGACAAGCAAAGTCAATGGGGAAGCCAGATTCATTTAGCAACTGCGTTACTAACTTAATAACTGCAGTGATTCACTTAACAACTGTGGCACAAAAGGTCACAAAATGGGGCAAAACTCACTTAACAAATGTCTCATTTTAACAACAGAAATTTTGATCTCAATTGTGCTCGTAAGTTGAGGTCTACCTGTATGTGACCAGATATAAAACCTGATCAACTCTGGACTTGCCAATTACAATGGTCTCTACCACACTTCCTAAGCTCTGAGCACATCATCATTAATAATTACTATTTATCCCACTGATTCAGAACTTTCTAGATTCTGACAAGGGGATATTTGCTTGGAATTTGTGCCTCATGAATTGCATGAATTTATAACCTATGCATTAACAGTGCCTTGCATCTGCCAGAAACCTACAAATTAAGTGGAAACTTGTGGCACCTTAAGTTGCTGCTACCTCAAAAATCATGAAACACTATCTAACCAAGATTATACAGGCTAATGTCTTATTAGCTTCAAATGAAGCCAGTATGATATTTTCAGTTCTTACTGGAAGAGAATGAGAATGTTTTCCTTATGACTATTTGAAGCGTGTGGGGAGCATTCACTGAGTACTAAGTTGGAGAAAATAAAGTTACCGTAAATGTCCCTTCCCTATGTAATTTGTTGCAATAGAAATCCTGAACCAAGAATTATACTTCAAATTTTTACCAGAATGCAGTAAATAATCCTATTAACAGCATGTAGCAAACCCTCAAAAGCTGTACTGAGTGCCTTGTAATATAAACTGGGACAAATTAAAATTTGAGAATAACGTGTAATCTTAAATATGCTTTCTTTCCTACCACCCATCACTTTTTCATCCCTTCCTCTCTGTTCTCTGTTGTTTTATGCTGCTAGCTGCTAGGATATACTTCCCTTTACTATGCACTGATACTGCAGAATATAGTATAAACACTATAATATCTTTGAAAAGCTTATTTCCATAAAACTTGTCAATAAATAAAAATGTTAAAAGCAAAAAAAAAATCCTCATTTTTGTTAAGAAAATAAGCCCGGTCTAGCTGACTGAGTTGTTGCAAGGAAAAATCAGAGGAGGGAATGGGAAACATGATATTTCAATCTGAATGAAAAGCAGATTATACTTTTAACAAATAAATAAATACATGACTATCAGAAAGTGGTCCAAGCACTCATCACCAAAAGCTATGGATGGGAAACCTGTGTTCCTGCAGATGTGTCTGCTTCCAGGCTAACTTCTACCACAGAATACCTGGCCTAATTATTGTTATTTCTTGAAATCCACTTCTTCATTCCACTTTCCATGTGGCTGATGAAGAATTCTTGAGAGTACCAAAATTACATAAGCAAGCTTGCCATATTTGATATATAATAAATATATTGCTCTACTTTGGGTATCTAGATTTCCCCCCTCTTACATGAACCAACATAGCTCTTGTTGTTTTTAATAAACATAAATATTCAGTCCCTTTTTGCTATCATGACAGATGGCAAACCTTACTGACCTTGAGTTTTGTTTTGTTTTTTTAAAGAAAGCTAAGTGGAGTCACATTTGATTAGTGGTTGGACAGAAGACCACCAATGCTGTAGATCAGGGGTGTCACACTGCGGGCCCGCGGGCCCAATGCATCATGGCAAAACCGCACCCACCTCATTGCTGGCAATGGAAAAAAAGTCACGATATGTCACAACACATTGTGTGACATTGTGAGTTTGACACCCCTGCTGTGGATTATTCTCCAAAGTTGAAAAACAAACCAACCCCAAAGTAGCAAAGGAAAGTCAGTTGCATCTTGTTGCCAATGAAATAACATGTATGTATCCATCCAGGCATCAGAAATAAAACTTGACTCAAGAAACTTTCTTTGAAGGTTTCTAATGTTAACCATAGTATGTCAAATATATTTAAAATTTACTTTTTGATATTGTTTGCATTTATCAAACAGTGACTACAGAGAGAGAGAGAGAGAGAGAGATTCAAGGATGAAAGAGCTGCTGGTCCCTTTCCTTATACTGCTACTGAGACATAGAAGGGTGGCCATTGTAGGTTCTTACTGACCTGAAACAAGTAGGTCATCACTATTTAATACAGAAAGAGCAGTGAACTGAAAGGTAATTTTAAACCAGCATTAATTTGAAGCAAATTTGAAATTCAGTGACAGTGTATGCAAATGTGATAATGCCACTAAGAAGACACAGAGAACAGGTGATTGGGGACCACTTAGGAACTTGTAGAACTTGTTTGATTCATATAGTCTTTCCCTTCTTGACACAACCTGGATGCTTTCTGCCAATGAGATACGATTGTAGCATCCAAAGAAATGTGGTTTTCTTCCGGTGAGTTACTCTAAATCAGGGGTGTCAAACTCAATTTCATTGAGGGCCGCATCAGCATTGCGGTTGCCCTCAGGGGGCCGGGTGGGTATGGCCAGGGTGGGCGTGGCCTACTGGGTGGGCGTGGCTAGAGTGCGTATGGCCTACTGGGTGGGCATGGCCAGCTCTACATCGTTCGCATCAAGGGTGCCTATGGGGGCCTGGGCAGGAGTGGGACAGATCTGAGGGTCCCTGACAGAAGGAGGGTCTCTGGGCCAGGGCCAAGGCAGTGGGGGCCATTCCCTCACTGTTTCCAGGATGGCTTCACGGGCCACATGAAACCACTTCGCGGGCCGGATCCGGCCCCTGGGCCTTGTGTTTGACATGTCTGCTCTAAATAAACGCAATTTGGCTAAACAGAACATTGTTTCTTGCCTGAATGAATGAAGAATCAACAGTTCAGTAGAGTTTCAGTGGAGTTTCCAAATAGTGATGAGATAGGTTTGCTTATCTGGAAAATGTTATTCATTTTTTTTTTTAAAAAATCCTTGTTTCAATAAGCTGAAAACAATTAAGGAGAAAATGAAACATGTACTGATTTGGATTCAAGCTAGCTCTCCTATGAGTGAGAAGGGTTATTTGTGTATTTTGGGGAGGGGCTGAGATTCAGAAAAAAGTTTGTTTTGTGAACTTCTATTCACTTCTTCTTACCCCACCATTCCAGATATCTCTCCAATTTCTCAGAATCAGCTTTCTCTCAGAAATATGCAGAGATTGGTGGGAGAAACTAGAAGGGTAGACAAACAAACATCATCCACTCTGGGAACCAAGGGTTTTTCTTGGGTGGGGGGGGCAGAATTACTGTCCATAAACCTGTGAAATCTTTTCAACCTTTGTTGAATAAATTCCAGGTCACAACTGCATTTTTCTAGAGCTGATCTTCTGGCCCATGGGTTTTAGCCAAAAAGAGCACAAGCTAGGTTATAATCAATAAAGTCACTACAGTGGAAACAATATAGGGAATTTTAATTCCAGTTTGCAGCAATCCTCAAGATATGCAAAGTTCTTTATTGATGCTGGGACACTCAAGGCTCCAGTTTGGTGTTAGAATCTAAGTACAATATCTGATGTTACAGCCTAAACTGCTTGGTTCCGGTTTGGTGCTTCATCTTGCTTATCTTCTAATAACATTTCATGTAATAAGAACATGGGAATCACTTAATTCATCTATAATGGAAAAGATCCAAGTGCCTATGTACCCCATCAGAAGCAGCCACAACTTCCTCCTGAAAATCGCAGAACAGGGGACAGTGGAAGGACACCTTCTCCCTAACTCCACAACTGGCCACTTTCAACTGGCAACAGGTGAGATAGGCAACTGTGTAAATTGATGCAACAAATAGTAATAAATATATAATAATAATAATAATAATAATAATAATAATAATAATAATAATAATAATAATAATAATAATAATAATAATAATAATAATAATAATAATAAGTTGGAAGGGACCTTGGAGGTCATCTAGTCCAATCCCCTGCTCAGGCAGGAAACCCTATACCATTTCAGGCAAATGGCTGTCCAGTCTCTTCTTAAAAACTTCCAGTGTTGGAGTATTCACCACTTCTGGAGGCAGGTTGTTCCACTGGTTAGTTTTTCTAACTGTCAGGAAGTTTTTCCTTAGTTCTAGGTTGCTTCTCCCCTTGACTAGTTTCCATCCATTGCTTCTTGTCCTGCTTTCAGGTGCTTTGGAGAATAGCTTGACTCCCTCTTCTTTGTGGTAGCCCCTGAGATATTGGAACACTGCTATCATGTCACCCCTCACTCTTCTCTTTGTTAAACTACACATACCCAATCCCAGCAACCGTTCCCTATATGTTTTAGCCTCCAGCCCCCTAATCATCTTTGTTGCTCTTCTCTGTACCCTTTCTAGAGTCTCAACATCTTTTTTACATCGTGGTGACCAAAACTGGATGCAGTATTCCAGGTGGGCCTTACCAAAGCATTGTAAAGTGGTATTAGTACTTCACGTGATCTTGATTCTATCCCTCTGTTAATGCAGCCTAACACTGTGTTGGCTTTTTTGGCAGCTGCAACACATTGCTGGCTCATATTGAAGTGATTGTCTACTAGGACTCCGAGATCCCTCTCACAGTTACTACTGTTGAGCAAGGTACCACCTACAGTATACTATACCTGTGCATTTGATTTTTCCTGCCTAAATGTAGAACCTTACTTTTTTCACCATTGAATTTCATTTTGTTAGATAGCGCCCAGTGTTCGAGTCTGTCCAGATCCTCCTGTATTTTAAGCCTATCTTCTGGAGTATTGGCTATTCCTGCCAGCTTGGTGTCATCTGCAAATTTGATGAGTTCCCCATCTATCCCCTCATCCAAATTGTTAATGAAGATATTGAAGAGCACTGGGCCCAGAACAGAGCCCTGGGGCACCCCACTACACACTTCCTTCCATGTAGATGCAGTTCCATTGAGGACCACACGCTGAGTACGGCCTGTCAGCCAGCTACGAATCCATCTGGTGGTGATGCTATCTAACCCACATTTTTCTATCTTATCAAGTAGTAGGTTGTGATCTACTTTATCAAATGCCTTACTGAAGTCCAAGTAAATTATATCTACAGCATTCCTCTAGTCCACTAATTTTGTCACTTGGTCAAAGAATGTAATAAGATTTGTCTGGCATAATCTGTTTTTGACAAACCCATGTTGACTTTTAGTGATGACTTTCTTTGCATCAAGGTGTTCGCTGTTTTGTTGTTTGATTATCTTTTCCAAAATCTTCCCAGGTATTGAGGTCAGGCTGATAGGTCTGTAGTTTCCTGGATCTATTTTTTCCCCTTTTTTGAAGATGGGAACTACATCAGCTCTCTTCCAGTCCTCTGGTAGTTCCCCAGTGCTCCAGGATCTTTGAAAAATATAGTTCAGTGGTTCTGAGATCACGTCTGCCAGTTCCTTGAGAACCTTGTGGTGTAATCCATCTGGTCCTGGTGATTTGAACTCATCTAGGCTGGAGCTCATGCTCCCCTTTTATTAGATGGTGGGTTATTGAGATTTAGAATGAAATGTCATTCCTGCATTAGATATTAGTTGAAAACCATTGTCTCTGGCTTATATATTTCTTTGAGTGGGGTTTTGCTTTGAACCCAAGGGTTTTAAAAGCAGAACAACACCAGGAATTGAGAATGGATGGCACAGTGGGCACATGAAGAATAAATATGGGTACAATTTTACTCAAGACCAATTTTACTGCTAATCTCAATGTATACATGGTTGTACTTTGACAATAAAGGTTCATTCATTCATTATTGAAGGCTTTGCCTTCCACTGAAAAGTGTAATATTTCCTCCCCTCAAATTCTGTTAGGTCTGATTACAGAATGGGAAATTTAGATGATTTGGGTAAAGACATGACCATAGCACATATCATTAGTACATAACACTTTTTTTAAGAGGAGGGGAAGTTGGCTGCCATTTGTATATTTTCAGCTTGTTTTGATAAATAAATTTTTCAGTTCACTGAGCTCCACTGTTTCTGGAGGCTGTATTAATATTGTACTTATATAGCTGGATGATTTTCTCATAACAGGCAACCAGAAATGTCTGCAAAGTGGGATCAAAAAAGTCAAGATGACAGTGATAACAGTCCGATCAAAGCTTTGTTTTGTGCATTGTATGTAACATGCACAAAAAACAGGTGGAGTTTTGATTCCACCACTACAACCACTACTCTCCTATAGATATCTCTGAGTACCACAGTCCAAAGGTATGTGTCACAAGGTTTTCATTTTTTGCAGGTTAAAAGCATTAATATGTTGTGAAGCTTCATGCTAATAAACTTTTTTTAAGAAAAACATGAAGCCATTTAATTGAGACAGGGACAGATTTGAAGTTACCTATAAAAAATATCTTGCAATGTATGGCAGTGAAAGCTGGACCATAAGAAAGGCTGAGCGCCAATGAATTGAAGCCTTTGAACTATGGTGCTGGAGAAGACTCCTGCGAGTCCCTTGGACTGCAAGGCGATCAAACCGGTCAGTCCTAGAGGAGATCAACCCTGACTGCTCTTTAGAAGGCCAGATCCTGAAGCTAAAACTCAAATACTTTGGCCACCTAATGAGAAGGAAGGATTCACTAGAGAAGAGCCTAATGCTGGGAAAGATTGAGGGCAATAGAAGAAGGGGACGACAGAGAATGAGGTGGCTGGATGGAGTCACTGAAGCAGTAGGTGTGAGCTTAAATGGACTCCAGAAGATGGTAGAGGACAGGAAGGCCTGGAGGAACATTGTCCATAGGGTCGCGATGGGTCGGACACGACTTTGCAACTAACAACAACAACAACAACAACAACAATGAAAATATCAGTTGCAGGCCCAGTCACCTGGTCACAATCTTTCCTATTACCACAAGAAATATTTTATTTAAATTGAAATTGTTCATTCAAAAGGTCCATCTCACTATAATCAATTAGCATATACCATTTTATGCCACTTTGCATACTCTTACATGTGGGTGTATATATTTCTCCCTTTCTGGAAATGCATAGAAGTTCAGTCTATTTAGAGGCATCTGTCAGGCTCCAGTTAGTTAAATTATTGTGATAAATAGCATGTTCTTATATTGAGTAGCTAGTCTTTGGATAGAAAACATCTTTTTCCCCCACAAAAATCTTTCAGGGTGCATAAAATGAAAAAGGACTAAAATAGCTTCTTCAGTCTCTGGTCCTCTACCAGAGGCCTGGGAATTTGAATGTTCCATGTAGGATTTTAGCTTTCCCTAGCACGGCACTCTTCTGGACAAAAAGCTCTGATGATACTCCTGGGATCTTCTGGAGTCACTCTCCCTGATTATGAATCACATCCCCAAGTTCTGCTACCACCACTGGGATCTCTTTGGCCTTTACTTTCCACATCATCTCCAGTTCCTCCTTCAGGCCCTGGTATTTCTCCAGTTTTTCATAGTCCTTTTTCCTGATGTTGGTGTCACTTTGCACCACTGCTATCTGCTGGTCATTGTCTACTGCTGTGATGTCTGGTTGATTGGCCAGTACTTGCCTGGCTGTCTGGCTTTGCAAATCCCACAGGATCATATCCCTTTTATTTTCCACAATCTTCTGTGGGGGTCTCCCACCTATATTTAGAAGGGTGTTGCTTATATTCTCTACAGATGTTCCTGTATACAATGCCAGCTATTTTGTTGTGCCTTTCGTGTAATGCTGTTCTTGCTTGCATCATACAGTCTGCCATTATGAGTTGGACTGCCTCTGAGACCTCTCTGAACAGTCTCTCTGCATATCCTGCCACTATTTGTTGCACTGTACCCGAGGCCTCTCAGCACAGTCCTATCTCGAGTGGTAGATCCCAGCTTCTATGGACCTGCTGCCTATTACCTGTTCTCGTGTTGCTATTATCAGTGCCTCAGTGCTGTCTTTTAGTCCAGCTCTTTCCAAGTACTGTAGGATTTCCCAATGTCTGCCATCTCAGCTATCTGTTTCTGGAGTACACCCAGGCAAGGTTTTGGCAAAATTCATATTGCAGGCTTTCTACTACCCTGTGCCTATTTTAAAGAGGCTCATTAGAAGAATGGCTACTTTTCTTCAGCTACAGGAAGTGCTTCACCTCAACGAATTAAAAATTAAGTGAAGGGCAAGTCTCTTAGTTTGAGCCTGGTGTAGGCAACTTTCAAACAATATTATGTCCTTTACCTGTATCAGTTATCCAGTTAGCTTATGATGCCATTTGGGGATCGTGGTGTAGAATTCAACTATTCCAGCAGAGGGCAGCCAAGCAAGAATAATCATGTAATGAGAGCCATTTCTACACGTTTTTTTCTTTTCTTTCCTCCACTGAGAAATGAACGTCGTAATTTTCTTTTTGACAAATGTGTCTTTGGCAAGCCAGATTGCTCTTCACTTAACCTACATTTTAAACATGAATACGAGTTACAGTATTTTTCAGATAACAAAAACGATACTTGTCTGAAATGCTTCTTTCCATGCTAAGACGCAGGGATCCCTGTTAAAGAAAAGAGGTGTTTCGCTAACCTTTGTCTCTTCTTTTCAGTTCAGGATATAAAAGAGATGCTAAATCAGCTTGTTCAAATAATTCATCTCTAGAGTCTCTCACTCACATCCTCTTCCTTTTTCCCAGATTTTAAAGCAGCTATTTTTTTTAAAAAAATAAATTAAGCTAAAAAGTAAATTATTCTTACCACCTGTGAGTCCAAACCCTGCATAAATTGCAAAAGAGAGGGAGAAGAAGAGTGTATTTCATTTTGGCTATTTTAAATATAACAGATATTTAGAAACCACAAATATAGTTTATCTAACTGGATAGTGTCACTTTTTCCCCTCTTTGCTGCAGAATCCCAACCAGGAACATCCATGGAAGAGAGAGAGTTAAGGGAACAGCTGGGGCTACACAATTTTAACATTTGACACATACAAATGTCAAGGCAATGCCTTGATTACATAGTCATGCCTGCCATTTTGACTTTTTAAAAACCTCTCTTTCAGATGCCCATTTCCGTACAAGATTTTTTTTGTTTTGAGGGGTCCAATCCTTAGCTTTGAGAGTTTGATACTATGACCAAGAACTGTATTGTTTTGTGGGAATTAAGACCAGATTATTCCAGCAGCCTTTCTTCCATTGGCCAGCTGTGTGATTGGTGAGTTTTGTGGGAATCTCTTAGAACAGGGGTGTCAAACTGCTGGCCCGCTGGCCAGACACATCACAACAAAACCATGCCCACCCCATTGCCGGCAATGGGGAAAAAGTTCCAATACGTTGCACGACGTCACATGACATCGTGAGTTTGACATGTCTGTCTTAACATCTTACTGGTTCTGCAAAATATAAATGCCAAGCAGGGTTTTTATAACCTGAATGATCAA
Source organism: Vipera berus (assembly GCF_964194415.1). NCBI lineage: Eukaryota > Metazoa > Chordata > Lepidosauria > Squamata > Viperidae > Vipera > Vipera berus. The sequence continues at coordinate 251,675,545 of NC_138203.1, forward strand.
ACATTTATGCTTTGATTGCATAGTTTGGGATTTGTTAATATTCTTGTACATGAAAGTTATTTACTTCCCTTGGAATGGAAAGATGATTCCAGCCTAAATAGAATGCTAGAATTAAATTTCTAGATATTGAAAACCATTGGGTTTCCATTCTACAAATCTTCAAAGAATTTAGGATGGGCAGCAGACTATCACTGATATAAAATGTCATTAGAAATTTCCTGACAGTTAGAACAATTAATCAGTGGAACAACCTGCCTCCAGAAGCTGTGAATGCTGCAACACTGGAAGTTTTTAAGAAGAGGCTGGACAGCCATTTGTCTGAAATGGCATAGGGTTCCCTGCCTGAGAAGGGGTTGGACTAGATGACCTCCAAGATCCCTTCCAACAACAACAACTTCTTCTTCTTCTTCTTCTTCTTCTTCTTCTTCTTCTTCTTCTTCTTCTTCTTCTTCTTCTTCTTCTTCTTCTTCTTCTTCTTCTTCTTCTTCTTCTTCTTCTTCTTCTTCTTCTTCTTCTTCTTCTTCTTCTTCTTCTTCTTCTTCTTCTTCTTCTTCTTCTTCTTCTTCTTCTTCTTCTTCTTCTTCTTCTTCTTTTTCTTTTTCTTTTTCTTCTTCTTCTTCTTCTTCTTCTTCTTCTCCTTCTCCTTCTCCCTCTCCTTCTCCCTCTCCCTCTCCCTCTCCCTCTCCCTCTCCCTCTTGTTATTATATCCAACCTTTTGGTTTCAGGAGTGCCTTGTTCATTTGTTATCATGTTCTTTTTGAATACTTAATACAATGATTATCCATAGCCATGTGTGTGGCAGATAGAGGTTGCCTAGATCTAAGGTACTTTCATAGTTAAAAAGCCCATTGTTTATGTGCTTCTTTATGATCTCCAGAGGTATAACCATACTTTTGGAAACCTGCTACCTTCATATTCTGCACTGGGCATCTTTTTCTTATCTGAACTTTAGGAACATGCTGTGTCCTCCAGAATAAGTTCCCTCGGAATAAGGCCTTGGACCAACCTTGAAAGCACCATGATACTTAGCAAATGGCGCTTTAAGACCTGAGAGTTCCTTGGTGCTCTTTGAGCTGGATTGTTTTCTTGCAGATTGTCTTGCAGTTTCATTACCCAAAGAAGGTAACATTATCAATGCTAAATGATGTTACTAGCATTGTTACTAGCACTAGCACTGATGATGTGATCTTCTAGTTTGTCTAATGAAACATCTGCAAGAAAACAACCAAGCACAGTGAGCACCCAGGACCCCTCATTTCTATTTACTTTACTATTTATTTATACAGGTAGTCCTCACTTATGATCCCAATTGAGCCCAAAATTTATGTTGCTAAGTGAAACGTTTGTTAAATGACTTTTGCCCATTTTACGACCTTTCTTGCCACTGTTGTTAAGTGAATCACTGCAGAGGTTAAGTGAGTAACAGGGTTGTTAAGTGAATCTGACTTTTCCCCATTCTGACTTTGTTGGTCAGAAGTTCACAAAAGGAAATCACATAATCCTGGCACATTACAATTGTCATAAATATGAGTCACTTGCCAAGCCTGTGAATTTTGATCACGTGATCATGGGGATGCTGCAATAGTCATGAGTGTGAAAAATGATCATAAGTCACCTTTTTCAGTGCCATTGTGACTTCGAACAGTCACTAAATGAACTGTTGTAAGTCGAGGACTACCTATAATTTGCCTTACTATTAGGACTGTGACACGTTGACACTTGAGACTTCTTTTGTTTGGGGAGAGAGAGAGAGATTATTTTAATTTTTGGAGGTAGCAGAGGATTGGTATAATTTTCTGCTATTGTTTTTTTTTCCCCATTGCTCTGAAGCCCCCCATAAGTTCTGGCATGATGTCATCTCTTGTAGGCTTCAAACTGCAGGAAGATGATAGTGTAGTGAAATGCAAAAGTCATTTTCAAATATTCCTTGTCCGGCATATAAGTAGATAAGTGGAAGAACATCATAGTCCACCCATTCACAAAAATAATTCACCCAAATTATTATTTTTTCTTTGACAGCATCTTCAATGGAAAATTCTATTTTCACAGGCTGAATAAAAATTGGTTTAAAAAGTTGCAGGATCCACTTATACACAGCATCTACTAAAGCAGCTAGAAATCTATTTTCTTCAGTGTTCCAATTTTTAACCCAGGGAAAAAGTTTTTATAATAATGAGCTATTCCATAAAGTTAGACCTTTTCTGGCATTTGAAAAAATATATATGCACAATTGGATAACCTTGAACTTTAATCAGTTTGGGGAGATTGTCTGGTTGGATTGACAAATTGTAAAAAAGTAAGTTTACAAAACCGAAGTTTAACCTATTGATTCTCTAAGGCCCACACTGGATCTAGTTTGGTGCTACTAGCAAAAAGTTAAACTCAACAGATTAATTTTCCTGCTAACAATAATAATAACATGCTTTGTGTTGAAATTTGTTCTTCAGTTTCTTTTTTTATCATGGCAAAAGTGTTGGTGTGCATCATTAATATGCTGGTGATGACCTATAAAGCCCTAAATGGCTTGGGTCTGGGATATCTGAGGGAACACCTGCTGCCAGCATCAAGTTCCCTTCGTCCAGTGCGCTCACACAGGGAGGGTCTTCTCAGGGTGCCGCTGGTAAAAGACTGCCACCGGATAACACCCAGGGGAAGGGCCTTCTCTGTGGGTGTGCCTGCCCTCTGGAACCAGCTGCCCGTGGAGCTTAGGACTGCCCCCGACCTTCGTTCATTTCGCCGGGACCTGAAGACCTGGCTCTTTGAGCTCTCTGGCCCAGGCTGAGAATTTTTAACTGGGGTTTTTAATTTTAGGGATGATTTAATCTTTTTTTTAATTGTTTTTAACTTTTGTACTGGTTTTGTTTTAAATACCCTGTAAACCGCCCTGAGTCCTTCGGGAAAGGGCGGTATATAAATCTAATAAAATAAATAAAATAAATAAATAGTATGAAGTATAAGTTTGCTAGGGCAATTACCCATTAGTGTTGAGTGTCTGAGTGGTCCCTTGAGCAAATTCAGGCATAATTTGTGCACAATATATCTTAAAGCTAAGGATGTGGGAACCCCTTTCCTCTGCTTCTGTAGGAGAAGAAAAAAAAGTGCTTGGTTTATTAATTCAACTTAACTTTTTTTCCTTCTTGACTTTTAAACCTTTCTTCTTGACTTTTGCTTCCTACACAAAGTGTAATGAGAGATTCTCTAAAGAGAGATTCGGTTTCAGAAAAGGCAGGCACAGCCACATTCCTCTATGCATTAATGTTTCATGTGTGGAGATGGTTAGTAGCATCACATTTCTGGGTGTGCAGCTAATGAGTAGGCTGGCTTGGTCGCTCAACAGTGAGATACTGGTGAGGCAGGCCCAGCAGTGCCTGGGTTTTCTGCATTGCATGAGAAAAGCACATCTTCATTCCCCTGTCCTTACCACTTTCTACAGAGGAATGATGGAGAACATCCTGTCATATTGCATTACAGTCCTGGTTTGAAAGTGTCACTGCTACAGACAGGAAGGTAGTGTAGAGAGTGGTGAGGATGGCAGAAAAGTGTATTGGCAGTTCACTCCCTTCTATCCAGGACAGAGAATATAAGTGTTGCTTAAGCAGGATTGCCTGGGACACTACACATCCTCTTCACGACCTGTTTTCCTTGTTATCTTCTGGAAGGAGGCTTTGTGGGATACCACAAAGCAGTCCAGATTCAATCACAGTTTTGAATTCTCAAGCTTCCACTTTCCGCTATGTATTCAATATGGACAGTGATTAATATTTATATGTATTTATATGTAAGGGTGTAAGTATATACATATGAATATAGCATGTTTATATGTGTGTTATGTATGTGTACCCTTTTGAAAGAAGGCAACAGAATTTCATTTTTAATGTGTGACAGTGTGCCCACAGTAAAAAAATGGCAATAAAGGTTATCTTATCTTATCTTCTTGTAATAAGAAAGTCAGAGGTCACAATGGGTGATCCCTGGTGAGAAACAGAGCAGTTTCTTTCTTATAAGAAATATCATGGTCACTGGTCTCAAGAGATAAGTAAAACTTTCTGTTAATTAATTTATATAATAATAATAATAATAATAATAATAATAATAATAATAATAATAATAATAATAATAATAATAATAATAATAATAATAATAATAATAATAAAGTTGGAAGGTCATCTAGTCCAACCCCCTGCTCAGGCAGGAAACCTTATACCATTTCAGGCAAATGGCTGTCCAGTCTCTTCTTAAAAACCTCCAGTGTTGGAGCATTCACCACCTCTGGAGGCAGTTTGTTCCACTGGTTAATTGTTCTAACTGTCAGGAAGTTTCTCCTTAGTTCTAGGTTGCTTCTCTCCTTGACTAGTTTCCATCCGTTGCTTCTTGTCCTGCTTTCAGGTGCTTTGGAGAATAGCTTGACTCCCTCTTCTTTGTGATAGCCCCTGAGATATTGGAACACTGCTATCATGTCACCCCTCACCCTTCTCTTCATTAAACTACACATACCCAATTCCAGCAACCGTTCCCTATATGTTTTAGCCTCCAGCCCCCTAATCATCTTTGTTGCTCTTCTCTGTACCCTTTCTAGAGTCTCAACATCTTTTTTACATCGTGGTGACCAAAACTGGATGCAGTATTCCAGGTGTGGCCTTACCAAAGCATTGTAAAGTGGTATTAGTACTTCACTTGATCTTGATTCTATCCCTCTGTTAATGCAGCCTAGCACTGTGTTGGCTTTTTTGGCAGCTGCAGCACACTGCTGGCTCATATTGAAGTGATTGTCCACTAGGACTCCGAGATCTCTCTCACAGTTACTATTATTGAGCAAGGTACCACCTATACGGCATTGGTCGCGCTGGTGAATGATCTCTGGAGGGCTCGGGACAGGGGATATTCCTCTGTCCTAGTCCTATTAGACCTCTCAGCGGCTTTCGATACCATCGACCATGGTATCCTGCTGCGGCGTCTCAGGGGATTGGGAGTGGGAGGCACGGTCCTTCAGTGATTCTCCTCCTATCTCCTGGGATGCTCGCAGTCAGTGTTGGCAGGGGGGCAGAGGTCGACCACAAGGCCTCTCATTTGTGGAGTCCCTCAGGGGTTGGTCCTCTCGCCTCTCCTGTTCAACATCTACATGAAACCGCTGGGTGAGATCATTCGTGGTTTTGGAGTTGGGTATCATCAATATGCTGATGATACGCAGCTTTTCATTTCGACCCCAAACCACCCAGTGATGCCCTCGACGTGATGTCCCGCTGCCTGGAGGCGGTTCGGGTCTGGATGGGGAGGAACAGGCTTCGACTCAACCCTGACAAGACTGAGTGGCTGTGCATACCGGCATCTCGGGATATTCAGGATATCCCATCCCTCTCTATGGGGGGTGAGTTATTACCCCCCGTAGATAAGGCTCACAACTTGGGAGTCCTCCTAGATTCACAGCTTTCCTTAGAAGACCATATAGTAGCTGTGACTAGGGGGGCCTTCGCCCAGGTCCGCCTGGTGCGCCAGTTGCGGCCCTATCTAGACTGGGATGGCTTACGTACGGTCACTCACGCGCTCGTGACCTCTCGTCTGGACTACTGCAACGCTCTCTACATGGGGCTGCCCTTGAAGACCACTCGGAGGCTCCAACTGGTACAGAATGCAGCCGCGAGAGTTGTGTTGGGAGTTTCCCGACACTCCCATGTTACGCCTCTGCTCTGTGAGCTGCATTGGCTTCCAGTTGTCTTCCGGGTGAGATTCAAGGTGTTGGTAATGACCTACAAACCCCTACATGGCATGGGTCCGGAATACCTTGGGGAGCACCTGCGGCCGGCGTCAACTTCCCTCCGCCCAGTACGCTCACACAGAGAGGGCCTCCTCAGGGTGCCACCGGTCAAAGAATGCCGACTGGTGGCCCCCAGGGGGAGGGCGTTCTCTGTGGGCGCGCCGGATTTCTGGAACCATCTTCCGGTCGAGCTCCGGATGGTGCCTGACCTCCGCTCCTTCCGGCGCGATCTCAAAACCTACCTTTTTGAACAAGCTGGCCTGGCCTGATGGGATGGGGTTGGGTTTTATAAATCGGTTTTAACTTTTAATGTGTATTAATTTATTCATGGGCATTGTTGTTTAATCGTTTTTAATATTTGTATCTTGTTTTTTTAATATGTATTGCCCTGTTCACCGCCCTGAGTCCTTCGGGAGAAGGGCGGTATACAAATTAAATTAATAAATTAATAATAAATAAGTACTATACCTATGCATTTGATTTTTCCTGCCTAAATGTAGAACCTTACTTTTTTCACCATTGAATTTCATTTTGTTAGATAGTACCCAGTGTTCGAGTCTGTCCAGATCCTTCTGTATCTTAAGCCTATCTTCTGGAGTATTGGCTATTCCTGCCAGCTTGGTGTCGTCTGCAAATTTGATGAGTTCCCCATCTATCCCCTCATCCAAATCGTTAATGAAGATATTGAAGAGCACTGGGCCCAGAACAGAGCCCTGGGGCACCCCAATACACACTTCCTTCCATGTAGATGCGGTTCCATTGAGGACCACACGCTGAGTACGGCCTGTCAGCCAGCTACGAATCCATCTGGTGGTAATGTTATCTAACCCACATTTTTCTATCTTATCAAGTAGTAGGTTGTGATCTACTTTATCAAATGCCTTACTGAAGTCCAAGTAAATTATATCTACAGCATTCCTCTGGTCCACTAGTTTTGTCACTTGGTTAAAGAATGTAATAAGACTTGCCTGGCATGATCTGTTTTTGACAAACCCATGTTGACTTTTAGTGATGACTTTGTTTGCATCAAGGTGTTTGCTGATTTGTTGTTTGATTATCTTTTCCAGAATCTTCCCAGGTATTGAGGTCAGGCTGATAGGTCTGTAGTTTCCTGGATCTATTTTTTCCCTTTTTTGAACCTTTTTTGGTTCTCTCTAAGTCAATGTTTCTCAACATTTCTCCTTAGCAACTTTACAAAATATGGCTTTCAATTCTCAAGAAGCCCACACTTCTTAAAGTTGCTATGGTGTTATTTACAATTAGTATGTGAAATTACTTTTTTTAAAAAAAAAGTCAAATGTGTTTGCTGTATTAGATATTTCACTAGCCTCCTTTAACATAGAGAGCCATGCAGTTAATCCCTGCTATTTAATCTGTAACTCACTTCTTTCTTATTCTTCAATATAGCAGTCACTTGATAGCTTGCAAGATAACAAATGCACCATTGTGATCCAAGTTCCACCTCTTTTATGCATGATTCAATGTGACATGCATGTACAAATGGAAAAGGGCATGTTTTGGGATGCTGCATCTGTCACCTCCTCACCAACAATCAATGACCAGAAGAGCAGAGATTAATCCCAAGATTAACACTAGATCAACAATCAAGAAATCAATCAAGGAATTACCAACTCAGACAAATAATCTAACAGTAAATAACAGTCTAATTAAGAAACCACTAAAGAACATTCCCACCAATATAATAGGTAAAGGTAAAGGTTCCCCCGCACATGCGTGCTAGTCGTTTCCAACTCTAGGGGCCAGTGCTCATCTCCGTTTCAAAGCCGAAGAGCCAGTGCTTGTCCAAGGATGTCTCCGTGGTCATGTGGCCGGCATGACTAGATGCCAAAGGCGCACGGAACACTGTTACCTTCCCACCGTAGTGGTCCCTATTTTTCTACTTGCATTTTTTACGTGCTTTCAAACTGCTAGGTTGGCAGAAGCTGGGACGAGTAACAGGCGCTCACTCTGTTACGCGGCACTCGGGATTCGACCCGCCAAACTGCCGATCTTCTGATCGACAAGCTCAGCGTCCTAACAGGAGAGGAAACCCCACTTGCTTCTAGCACTGATGTTATTACCTAGTTTGGTAATGAAACATCTACAAGAAAATAACCAAGCTCAGAGAGAACCCCACAGCTACAAATATTCTCTTCTATTGTTTATTGAAAGTGCGTATAGTCTGGCTATGGTCTTTCCAGTTGCAATGTATGGATGTGAAAGTTGGACCATAAGAAAGGCTGAGTGCCAAAATTGAGAATTGAAGCCTTTGAACTATGGTGCTGGAGAAGACTCCTGCGAATCCCTTGGACTGCAAGGCGATCAAATCAGTCAGTCCTAGAGGAGATCAACCCTGACTGCTCTTTAGAAGGCCAGATCCTGAAGCTGAAACTCAAATACTTTGGCCACCTAATGAGAAGGAAGGACTCACTGGAGAAGAGCCTAATGCTGGGAAAGATTAAGGGCAAGAGAAGAAGGGGACAACAAAGAATGAGGTAGCTGGATGGAGTCACTGAAGCAGTAGGCGTGAGCTTAAATGGACTCCAGAAGATGGTAGAGGACAGAAAGGCCTGGAGGAACATTGTCCATGGGGTCGCGATGGGTCGGACATGACTTCGCAGCTAACAACAACAACATTGTTTATTTGGATTGAGAATTTTTGTTTTTAATGGTGTCGCTGTAATTTTTTTTCTTTTCAAAACTTGGTAAAATTGAGATACTTTTTAGGTAGCATAATATACGTATATATGTAAGGATGCAATAATATCTTAGAGATCATGCAATCCAATCCTGTCCAGTGCAAAAATCTATTACTATAGCACATCTGGCATGGTTATCTATTGAAACATATTCAGCAAATCAAAATCCACTCTCCCAAGGAATTTATTTCATTGCTGAGCAATTCTTACCATTATAATGTCCAAACAAAATCTGTTTCCCTGTAATTCAAATTATTTATTGGGAGGTTTTTTTTTGGAACAACACTGGAAAACATCTATCCTATCTTCCCAAACTATCTGTTACTCACATTCATAAGTTCATAAAATACCCCTTATCATTTGGTTGCTCCATTTTGTTCATGTCCTTCCTGAAATATTGCAGAGGTGGTATAGATTGTTAATATATTGTTAATATATTTAGTAAATTCTTCTTTTTGCTGTTCAAAATTTTTAATGTTAATGATATATAAAATAGCAGAGTCCTTTGTAACATGGAATTTTAGATCAGTGGCATATTTTGCTAAGTATAGATAAATGTTAGCTACAATAAAGTAAATGGGAACAGAGACTGCTTTTTTGCACTAGATAAATATTCTATCTAAATAAAGGTGATCTATTTTAATGTATAGATTTACTAAACTAATTGTTGATGAACTATCAGAAGAAGGCTGATGTCTAATTTTCCTAATTTTCTCAGTGCCAGATGGAGTGATCATTGTTAGTACTCTGAAATTGATATGATCCAGCTATAGACTCTCCAACATAAGTACATAATTATTCTCAACACTTGTGTGCTAAACCAATAGGCCAGAAGTGATTTATGTCACACTTGATTCTTTTCTGGCTTTTAATTTCCCACCACCTAAATTATGTTCTCATACTAATTTGCTAGATTAAGTATCATAAATGCTTTGCTAGATTAGGTATCTGAACTTAATTTAGATGTCATTTGGCATTCTATCAGTTCTTCCTGGTATATACTTCACTTTCATCATACACTGGACATGCTTTAAGACAGATGACTTCTAGATTACTCATTCTTGGTTACCTACAATGAAAGCATGTGGAATAAATAAAAGCTATTATAATTTCAAAGCATGCTCCTGCGATGGTTATTGCTCCATGTGATGAACATTTACATACACTCTTTAAATGCATCTTAAATCTATCCCTGTTGAATGATACATTCTGTTAACAGATGGAAGATTCTCTTAACAGATGGAAGAGGAAATGATAGAATTTTTTCATGTTAATCGAGATTTGGTTGCCTCCCTGTCTTTGATATGGAATACCAGTGCAGCATTCATTTGGAGTCTTCAGAAATGGAGTGACATTTAAGTTGAAGTGATAAATAAATAAATATCACATGATTTATATAAAAAGTATCTACAACTTGTTAAAGTCTTAGAGGAGAAACTTTTATTATGTTACAAAACACAACAATGTTTTGAAAAGGGAGCAAAATCTAAAAACTGTTTGGCTTCTAAACTTAATAAAGTTAAGCAATAACAACCTGCCTCCAGAAGTGGTGAATGCTCCAACACTGGAAGTTTTTAAGAAGAGACTGGCCAGCCATTTGTCTGAAATGGTATAGGGTTTCCTGCCTGAGCAGGGGGTTGGACTAGATGACCTCCAAGGTCCCTTCCAACTACTTCTTCTTCTTCTTCTTCTTCTTCTTCTTCTTCTTCTTCTTCTTCTTCTTCTTCTTCTTCTTCTTCTTCTTCTTCTTCTTCTTCTTCTTCTTTTTCTTCTTCTTTTTCTTTTTCTTTTTCTTTTTTTTTCTTCTTCTTCTTCTTCTTCTTCTTCTTCTTCTTCTTCTTCTTCTTCTTCTTCTTCTTCTTCTTCTTCTTCTTCTTCTTCTTCTTCTTCTTCTTCTTTTTCTTTTTCTTTTTCTTTTTCTTTTTCTTTTTCTTTTTCTTTTTCTTTTTCTTTTTCTTTTTCTTTTTCTTTTTCTTTTTCTTTTTCTTTTTCTTTTTCTTTTTCTTCTTTTTCTTTTTCTTTTTCTTTTTCTTTTTCTTTTTCTTTTTCTTTTTCTTTTTCTTTTTCTTTTTCTTTTTCTTCTTCTTCTTCTTCTTCTTCTTCTTCTTCTTATTATTATTATTATTATTATTATTATTATTATTATTATTATTATTATATAATATAGTATCACTTCTCAGAATACAAATGGACATACCTGTTATTAGTCTTACTAATCAATGTTTCCTGGATTTTATTTAAATGGTGTAATACTACTTTTTAATCAACAGAAGATGAGTTTTTATTTTTTAACACTTGTGAAGTTAGTTATTCTTAATTTCTTTCAAGAAATGAAGAAATCACAACTTTATGTAAAACTATGGTACTAGTCTACATCATTTTTTGCTTGATTGGAATAGATGTATATTGGATTTTAGTCTCTTTCTCTCTTTTTGTCTCTCTCCCTCTCCCTCTCGTTCTCTCTCCAATGTTATAGTGGTCTTTCAAATAAAACCATGCCTTTCAATCTAGATGATGGAAACTTCAAGGTTATTCCCAGGTATAACATCTGAATCTGGCAAGACAAGAAGCTATGATTGCCAATCCAGGCACAATTACTATGTAAATATGGAACAGTTGTCTTCAAGATTCAAGGATGTGAAAAGAGTGGCCAAAAGTCCATTGTTTCAAAAAAGGCAGGAGGAAAAGTCCTAGAATTAAAACTCTGAAGTCAACACATATGTACATCTTTACATGTATATCTTTATGTGTGTGTGTGTGTGTGTGTGTGTGTTCCTCTGTAGTAAAACAACCTGACTATTCATATCAAGTCTTTTTAATATTCTATGGTTAGCTATCTAACCAACAGGGGGCAGAAGTTCTGAAGAGTATACATTAATATGCTTTAGAGCAGGGGTGTCAAACTCGCAATGTCACATGATGTGTCATGACTTATTGCGACTTTTTTCCCATTGTCGGCAATGGGGTGAGTGTGGTTTTGGTGTAACGCATCCGGCCTGCAGGCTGGCAGTTTGATACCCCTGTTTTAGTGAGAAGCTGTCACCATATTGGACAAGAACTCTTTATTTTCCAACAATAGAGAGCGTATTCAAAAAAATGAGCAGGCCATTCAAAAACCCAAGCAAGAATGAAATGGTAGTTAGCTGAAGGATAATGGTTTGATTCTCCCTTCTCCTGAATATATGGTTAAGCTTATCTATACATAGAAATAGAAAAGGAATTATTTGATAGATGGAATAGTTCAGGGGGGGAAATGAAAATGGGAAAAAGTAATGTGTGATATATGGATGATGAGAGAATGTGAAACATAGGAACATATTATTTGGCGGTGTCAAGAGTAGATCTTGAGAGGGGAGGTAACTGACATGGAAGAAAAAAGAAAAGAGAAGCAAAATAATTACAACAAACAAAACAAAACTTCCTGCCCTACAATCAAAATACAACAATTGTAGAAAGAGAAGTTTGACTCTAGAAGTTAAACATACATGGCAGAAAACCAAAGGAGAAGAATTGGTATATCTTTGTAGAATATTTATTAAAGACAAGCAAACACTTAGTAGAAAGGTGATGATTGATTTCTGACCTGCAGCAAGGAATTGAAAATCTATGTAAGTAAGAGTAGGCTTTTGTCTGTGGACTTTGTTATATGGAACTAAGAGCTGGATATGCTACAGAAACATAAGCTGAATGCAGTCTGAGCAGATATCTAAAAACTTCACGTATAAGCAGATAGAGTCAAGAAGGAAGGCCTGCTAAATAAACATGGATTGAATTCACAAATGAATGACCAATATGAAAGAAGTACTGTGTTTTGAGGTTGATTTGGCCATTTGTAGAGCGAGGCAGATGCCCTCAATCAGCTGATTAAGTGTTTTCATGTGTATAGGTACTCCAAAATAAAACTAATGAAAGCAGTACAAGTAAGTTCTCTCAAGCATTGTTGGATGAGCAGGCACAAAAAACAGCCAGGAAAGTGATTGAAGTCTGGGAAACAGGTCGCTCGTCAGTCAACAGGAGTGCTGATTTATCACCAGCTTATCAAGAATGTAGGAAGCACAAGGAAACAACAGCCAATGACTTAATAGCCAGACATCATCACCCAAATCAACATCTAAAAAGCCACATACAACAGGCACCATATAACTAGCACACATAAAACAGCCCAAAGTACACACTCTGCTAGAGGTTCCTTGAGGATGGTCTCTAGCATGATGTCCAAAAGCTCGGAAGACTAAATCGCTGGTCCCGGTGACTGACCCAGATTGGATCCTTCAACATGGTCCTGGGACATGTATATTCGCCTTCATCCTCTCAAGCATGTATAAGGTACTCACTACAGTGTATGATTCATTGAACTCTATGGGAATTTATTCCGAGTCAGTTTCAGAGAACTGCTTTGCAAAAGGGCTCATATAGCACTTTATAAACTAAAACAGGGAAATATTTTTTCCCCTCAGGTTTTTATAAAATAAATTGATTCCACTAAGATTTCTAGTACATTAAGGGCCAACTTTACATCTATGCTGTGGGCAACTACAGCAACTCCATTGCAGAAAAGCAGACATAATGTTGAGTATATAAAAAGCTGAAAGAGTCTATTCCAAAATTTCCTAGCACAGGTGTGACTAGCAGCTCTAATAGTTTAGTAATAGTAATTTAGTAATAATTTAATTTGTATACCGCCCTTCTCCCGAAGGACTCAGGGCGGTGAACAGGGCAATACATAATAAAAAACAGGATACAAAAATTAAAAGGGCAGCCCCATGTAGAGAGCATTACAGTAGTCTAGACGAGAAGTCACGAGCGCATGAGTGACTGTACACAAGGCATCCCGGTCTAGATAGGGTCGCAACTGGCGCACCAGGCGAACCTGGGCAAAGGCCCCCCTAGTCACAGCTCCAATATGTTCTTCCAAAGAGAGCTGTGAATCTAGAAGGACCCCCAAGTTGTGCACCCTATCTACGGGGGGTAATAGCTCACCCCCCATGGCCAAAGATGGGATAATCGGAATTTCCCGGGATGCCGGCACGAACAGCCACTCAGTCTTGTCAGGGTTGAGTCGAAGCCTGTTCCTCCCCATCCAGACCCGGACCGCCTCCAGGCAGCGGGACATCACGTCGAGGGCATCACTGGGGTGGTTTGGGGTCGAAATAAAAAGCTGGGTATCATCAGCATATTGATGATACCCAACTCCAAAACCACGAATGATCTCACCCAGCGGCTTCATGTGGATGTTGAACAGGAGAGGTGAGAGAACCGATCCCTGAGGAACTCCACAAATGAAAGGTCTCAAGGTCGATCTCTGCCCCCCTGCCAACACCGACTGCGAACGTCCCAGAAGGTAGGAGGAGAAGCACTGGAGAACTGTGCCTCCCACTCCTAACCCCTTGAGACGTCGCAGCAGGATACCATGGTCGATGGTATCAAAAGCCGCTGAGAGGTCTAAAAGGACCAGGACAGAGGAGCAGCCTCTGTCCCGAGCCCGCCAGAGATCATTCACCAGCGCAACCAATGCCGTCTCCGTGCTGTACCCGAGCCTGAAACCCGATTGGTACGGGTCTAGATAATCAGCTTCATCCAAGAACAAAGGGAGCTGTTGCGCCACCACGCTCTCAACAACCTTCGCCAGAAAGCGAAGGTTGGAGACCGGACGAAAGTTGTTTAATATTGCTGGGTCCAAGGCAGGCTTCTTGAGGAGGGGTCTCACCACCGCCTCCTTCAAGGTGGCGGGAAAGCTACCCTCACTCAAAGAAGCAGTAATCACTGCCTGGAGCCAGACTCGTGTCCCATCCCGGGCCGCATAAGTCAGCCAGGAGGGACACGGGTCCAAAAAACACGTGGTGGAGCTCAGCTTCCTCATGATCTTGTCCACTTCTTCAGGAGTCACAGGGTCGAACTCTTCCCAGATTAAATCGACAAGGCTGCCTGTATCCTCATCATCAGACTCTGCCCAGTCGGAGTCCAGACCGGTCCGGATCTGAGCGATTTTGTCCGACAGAAATCGACTAAACTCGTCGGCTCGACCCTGCAAGGGGTCCTCCCTCACCTCCCAATTAAGGAGAGAGCGAGTTACTCTAAACAGGGCGGCTGGGCGATTATCTGCGGACGCGATGAGGGTGGCGAAGTGGTTAGACCTTGCCACCCTCATTGCCGCGAGATAAGTTCTCGTAAACGACCTTAGTCGTAACTGGTCGGATTCGGATCGGCTGGATCTCCAACAGCTCTCTAGGCCCCGTCTCCGACGCTTCATCTCCCGGAGCTCCATGGAGAACCATGGAGCCCATTGGGATCTGCGCCGGGTCACGGGCCGCATGGGTACAACTTGGTCGAGTGCCTCTGTGGCTGCCCTTTCCCAGGCTTCCACTAGGGCATCGACCGAGCTGTGAGCAAAGGAGGCAGGTGGGGGCCCCAGCGCCATCTGGAACCACTCAGGGTCCATCAGGCGCCTAGGACGGAACCATCTTATTGGCTCAACAACCCCACGACGGGGAGTGGCAAAACGGAAGACCAACCGCAGATGATGATCGGTCCATGACAGGGGTGTAATAATTGGGGAACCCCCCCCGAGATCATCTAACCACCATCCGGATAGAAAAACCAGATCGAGCGTGTGACCCCCCCATGAGTTGGGCCCTGAATAACCTGCATCAGGTCCATGGCTGTCATGGAAGCCATGAACTCCCGAGCTAATTCAGATGATCCCCCCAGGGATGGTAGGTTGAAGTCACCCAAAACTATAAGTTTGGGGAACTCAACCACCAACCCTGAGAGGATATCGAGAAGCTCAGGCAGGGCTGCTGCTACGCGACTAGGCAAAACGTACACCAGCAGCACGTCCAACTGAGCTCTAGGGCCACATCCTAAAAATCCTTGCTTTTTACATTCTCTACAAACTCCTGTTACCATATCTTTTCTCCCTCCTTTCCCTTCAATCATTAAGCTCAAGAGTAAGGGTTAGTGAAAGGGGCTCTGATGGAATTTTAGTTTTGTTACATTGAGGGGTGGCATTACCATCATGTTACTGCCATCTCCTCCTTTCCCACCACAATCCCAATTGTAAACTTGGATGACAAATGCTGGTTAGGTTGGTGTAAACATTGCAGGGAGATACTGTTGAATTCACTTTTTCAATGAATAGTTTCCACTTCTATTTTGGCAAGTGCCATCACCTCTACTTCTTGTCTTTTGCATTGCTGTGAGCAGGGAAGTCCCTCTCGTGTATAAATAGGCAGAATTTATTCAGATATATTCAGAGATCGTGCAAACCTGAAGGGTATTGTTATAATGTAATTCTGCTCAGTGTTCATGAGATAAGCCAGTGGCTTATGAGATAGGCCAGTGACTCACACCCGACTATCTGGACCATGGTGGCCTCCCGTGGACATAAGGTCTCCCTCGCCACTACTGCCACTCCACCGCCCCTACCCTGAGCCCGAGGCTGGTGCAGCACCCGGAAACCTGATGGGCAAAGATCCACCAGGGGGACACCACCCTCTGGGCCCAACCAGGTCTCCGTAATGCAAGCCAGGTCCGCATGCTCCTCCTCAACCAACTCACGAATGAGAGGAGCATTATTCGTTACGGACCTGGCATTAAAATACACCAGCCTGAGCTCAGGTGGCTGCTCACCCTCACTCCCGGTACCCCAGGCCGGAACCAGAGGGTTGGAGCGCATCACCGCTTGGAGACAGCGGGGATGCACTCCCAGATGTTGATACGGCCCTCTGTTCATACACCTGCGGCCATTCCCTACCGCCGTGGGAATAGGCAATCCCACACCCCGCCCCGGGGCCCCGTAGGCACCCAACCCAAGCCCCGTCACGGCGCGATCAATCTCAGGTTCCCTGGTCTGAGTAGTGGTTGATGGAACCCCCCCAGTTTCCAACCCAACCTGTAAACCCACCCCCCTCCCTAACCCCACAAAAACTTTTGCTAAAAAGCGCACTAGAGGCCTCTTATTAAATTTATGATAGAGGCTCCTGTCTCTGCCCAACCATCTCTCGGGGTCCCAGTAATTGGGCCTGTCATCAAGAGGAGCGATGGAAACAAAGGCGGGTCACGCCCAGGAAGGGGGGGCACCCCTGAGTGCAAACAAGTCTGTGCTAGAGTAGAACAAACGGACCATTTTCCGGGTAGGTCCCGTCAGGCAGTCCCATAGGCAGACCAATCAGGAAGATGTACAAAGGAAGGTCGAAAATGTTCAGTCCACCAGCTCCCTGCCACTGAGCTGGGTACCTTTCAGGTAGCTTCCAAAGTAGGTTGGGCACCTCCCTCTCACGGAGGACTCAAATCCATCTTGGAGTGGACGGAATACCAACCCAAATGAGGCATACCTCCCTAGAACTCTCACCTCTACTGTAGAGAGGCAGCAGATGGCATAGGTTGGTATAGATGATAGTACGTCCGAGCCACCCTCTCACAGCAGCTCGACACAGACCTTCTGAGTCCCGTGGGTTCATAGGGGGAAAGAGAAGAAGAGCAGCAGTTCCCAGGCATAGCAGCCTGGAGGTGACAATAATTAAATTGGAGAGCACAGTTCTTATCATAGCAGGGAGAGCAGGAGAGGCTGAGCAACAGATGGATGGACCCAACCCAGGCAACTGAAGTCCAGATGGCCAGAACGAAAAGTCACGAGCTAACCCATGTCGTCCGGCCAGCAACACACAGCGCCAGCAGTCAAGAGTCCAATGCCAGCCATAGGTCTCATCCGCCAAAAACGGGCGTAAAGCAGTCTCAGATGACCACGAAAACAGACCGCGAAGAAACCATAAGCCGACATGACGCTCCCATGCCGACAGCAACTCTCGGCCCGACACTCCACAGCAACGCCGGGCATCCTCCATTCCACAAGCAACCAGCAGACAAACGGCATTCCTCAGGCAAACGGCAGTTCCGGAGGCCACTCTAGGCCGTGGCTCTATCGGCTCCGAAGATCTACAGCAACTCCATTGCAGAAAAGCAGACATAATGTTGAGTATATAAAAAGCTGAAAGAGTCTATTCCAAAATTTCCTAGCACATGTGTGACTAGCAGCTCTAATAGTTGATGCCTGGCAGTGCACAGTGTTAGCTACATTGACTTAGATAGATTTTTATGCTGGTTCAGTGTGATTGTTTTTCAGTTTTCTCATCTGTGCTCTTAATCAGTCCTATTATGTGAGTAAAATGCAGATAAAACCATGAAAGATTACCTGTGTCTATCCAGTTTATGTACCAAGCCCAGTGCTAGTTGAAATTTTAGATGGGCACGGTTTTCTAAATAGGTGACCTGGTATTCCACAATACCATCTTAATGTCAAACATGTTACTGAGAGGGCAGATGTAATTTCCATAAAAGGAAAGGACCCTAAAGGACAAACAGCCTCCAAATGTTTATCCTTCTTTTCTTCCAATCTGTCAAGCATGGGAAAATCAGATAGTCCAGGCAGTTCATATGATTATAAAGGTTTATTGCAAGCTTAAGCTCTCTACAAGAATCTGAGCCACTAACAATCAAAGCAAATAGGCAGTAGATAAGTGTCAAGGAAATTCAAAGTGGGCTGGAGTTAGATCTCTTGTGGGCACGAAGGGATTCAAGACTGATGATCCTTTGGATTCAGCCTGGTCATCTCCTACACCAGTGATGGCGAACCTGCCTCCAGAAGTGGTGAATGCTCCAACACTGGAAGTTTTTAAGAAGAGGCTGGACAGCCATTTGTCTGAAATGGTATAGAGTTTCCTGCCTTAGCAGGGGGTTGGACTAGATGACCTCCAAGGTCCCTTCCAACTTTCTTCTTCTTCTTCTTCTTCTTCTTCTTCTTCTTCTTCTTCTTCTTCTTCTTCTTCTTCTTCTTCTTCTTCTTCTTCTTCTTCTTCTTCTTCTTCTTCTTCTTCTTCTTCTTCTTCTTCTTCTTCTTCTTCTTCTTCTTCTTCTTCTTCTTCTTCTTCTTATTATTATTATTATTATTATTATTATTATTATTATTATTATTATTATTATTATTATTATTATTATTATTATTATTAAAACTTTTAGAGAGTGAGTGCTCAAACTGCAACCCAAAACCCACTTATTTAACGCAAAGTGCCAGGGCTGTATCAGCATTATGGTGCCCTCAGGGGGTGTGGGGGGGTTGGCCCACTGGGTGGGTGTGGCTGCAGTGGTCATGGCAGACTAGGTGAGCGTGGCCAGGGCCAGTCTCTCGCCATCTCTGGGGCATCCCCGGGGGGCCAATGCTGCTTGCTCGCTCACTTCCTGCCCTGTTGCATCCAAATGCCACATGCTTGCTACTCTGGCGAACTCTGCTGGGGCAACGGCGCGCATGCCCACAGAGAGGGCTCTGAGTGCCGCCTCTGGCATGCGTGCCATAGGTTCACCACCACTGTCCTACACAATCTTTGTGAAATTAACCTACTTCCAGAGTGTCCCACGTCTTAGGGATATTCATTGTACTGCATTGAAAAGTTACTATAAGTTATCTCTCCCCTTTCCTTTCAGTAACAGAACCCGGAATAGCTATAGCTCTAGAAAATAACTTGGAAAATATAAATTTCTGCTAAATCATTGATTCAAAAAGAGAGAGTTGTTTCCTCTTTAGAAGTTTAATCAGATACTGAAAAGTAATTCTCTGGAAAGCTTTCCAGGACAGCTTTTTTTCCCTCACGCCTAACCTATCATCAATATGGTTCAACTCTGAATTTCCATCAATTATTCAAAGACATTTAAGCAAGCTAAGCAAATATGCAAAAATGCATGTTTCAGATATTTCCTCTATATTTTCAAGCATTGTAAAGTAGCTTAAAGACTTCACTAGCTTGATTCTTTAAAGCAATCTAGAAAAAAAATGGGAAGGGGAACAGAAGAATGATTTTATTTTAAGGATTCGATTGATGACAGCCAGGGTGGGCCACCTTATGGGAAAATTCCCAGCCTTAGGTCAAATTAAAATGTTTGGAGATTTCGGAAAAAAATTACTTTATTGGCATGGAATAAAATGCAGTAATGACTAGGCTCTCAGCCAAAGAATTTGAGAGTCCTGACCATTTAAAGAAATAAAGATTGTATAGGAAAGGGAAGGATGCAAAAATTCTCATAAGGATTAACTTATGACCTTAAAGATGCAAGGGCAACAATTGGATAACATGAACTTTCAGCGTTTCTACTCCTTAAAAAATTTCTACAATCTACGTAATGCTTAAAAAATAATGTAATTCCAGGATCCATATTTATATGGATCCATAGTCTTTTACTACAATGAGTAATCATCTTCATCACACTTTCCCAGGAAATAGCATTACTGCATTCTGTTATCTGTCTGCTGAATAATTCCACTTCAGGGTCATTGACTCATTGGTAACTCATATATGACCCTTGCACAAACTACTGTGATGCTACAGACCAAAAATCTGGTTAATTCTTGTAGAAAATACACCATGAAAAAAATAAGCCTAGGCTCCCATGAAAAAATAAGCCTAGGCTCTGGTTGGTGCGTGTTTATTCCCACAAGCCATAAACAAGAACAATTGTGTCAGGAAAAAAAGAGCTACATGGCAGAAACCTCTAGATGATTCACACATCTGAAACCATCCAGTACATTGAAGGCAAATTTTAACGGGAATTTACTAGCATTAAGTAGGAAACCTAACGGAATCCTTCCTTCAGTGCTATAGATTCTGCTCTAAATGTCTTGACTACATCATTCAGATACCAATATAATAATAATAATAATAATAATAATAATAATAATAATAATAATAATAATAATAATAATAATAATAATAATAAGAAGAAGAAGAAGAAGAAGAAGAAGAAGAAGAAGAAGAAGAAGAAGAAGAAGAAGAAGAAGAAGAAGAAGAAGAAGAAGAAGAAGAAGAAGAAGAAGAAGAAGAAGAAGAAGAAGAAGAAGAAGTTGGAAGGGACCTTGGAGGTCATCTAGTCCAACCCCCTGCTCAGGCAGGAAACCCTATACCATTTCAGACAAATGGCTGTCCAGTCTCTTCTTAAAAACTTCCAGTGTTGGAGTATTCACAGCTTCTGGAGGCAGGTAGTTCCACTGGTTAGTTGTTCTAACTGTCAGGACGTTTCTCCTTAGTTCTAGGTTGCTTCTCTCCTTGACTAGTTTCCATCCGTTGCTTCTTGTCCTGCTTTCAGGTGCTTTGGAGAATAGCTTGACTCCCTCTTCTTTTTGGTAGCCCCTGAGATATTGGAACACTGCTATCATGTCACCCCTCACTCTTTTCTTCGTTAAACTACACATACCCAATCCCAGCAACCGTTCCCTATATGTTTTAGCCTCCAGTCCCCTAATCATCTTTGTTGCTCTTCTCTGTACTCTTTCTAGAGTCTCGACATCTTTTTTACATCGTGGTGACCAAAACTGGATGCAGTATTCCAGGTGTGGCCTTACCAAGACATTGTAAAGTGGTATTAGTACTTCACGTGATCTTGATTCTATCCCTCTGTTAATGCAGCCTAGCACTGTGTTGGCTTTTTTGGCAGCTGCAGCACACTGCTGGCTCATATTGAAGTGATTGTCCACTAGGACTCCGAGATCTCTCTCACAGTTACTACTATCGAGCAAGGTACCACCTATACTATACCTGTGCATTTGATTTTTCCTGCCCAAATGTAGAACCTTACTTTTTTCACAATTGAATTTCATTTTGTTAGATAGTGCCCAGTGTTCAGGTCTGTCCAGATCCTCCTGTATTTTAAGCCTATCTTCTGGAGTATTGGCTATTCCTGCCAGCTTGGTGTCATCTGCAAATTTGATGAGTTCCCCATCTATCCCCTCATCCAAATCATTGATGAAGATGTTGAAGAGCACTGGGCCCAGAACAGAGCCCTGGGGCACCCCAATACACACTTCCCTCCATGTAGATGCGGTTCCATTGAGGACCACACGCTGAGTATGGCCTGTCAGCCAGCTACGAATCCATCTGGTGGTGATGCTATCTAACTAACATTTTTCTATCTTATCAAGTAGTAGGTTGTGATCTACTTTATCAAATGCCTTACTGAAGTCCAAGTAAATTATATCTACAGCATTCCTCTGGTCCACTAGTTTTGTCACTTGGTCAAAGAATGCAATAAGGTTTGTCTGGCATGGTCTGTTTTTGACAAACCCATGTTGGCTTTTAGTGATAATTTTGTTCGCATCAAGGTGTTTGCTGATTTGTTGTTTGATTATCTTTTCCAGAATCTTCCCAGGTATTGAGGTCAGGCTGATAGGTCTGTAGTTTCCTGGATCTATTTTTTCCCTTTTTTGAATATCTTTATCTTTATCTTATCTTTATTAGACTTATATACCGCCCTTCTCCCGTAGGACTCAGGGCGGTTCACAAGGTTTTTAAAATAACAATACAACAATTACAAAAATTAAGAACAGTTAAAATGATTACATTTAGACCTTGAATAACTATAAAACCCCAATTAAAATCCAATTAAAACCCCAATTAATACTCTCAGTCCAGGCCAGAAAACTCAAAGAGCCAATGGGAACTACATTATTCTTTCACCTGGCTCTTGAAATTCTGCTTCCTGAAACATCCTGCTTTATCTTTTGGAGGAAAAGGGCACAAATACCAGAGACTTTATATGTAGTAATAATATTGGTTAACATGATATCTGAATTTCTTCTTTTCATCCATTGGCAACTAGGGATCTGATCTTGTGCTGACATCTGAACTGTTTGCAAAAGAATCCTGGATCAATAAATTATCCTTCAATGTAAACACATTTAGACCCACCAAATTATTGGAACATGTGCTTAATATGAAGTTATTAGTTAACTTGGCTCAAAACTGTCGGCCTCTAACTCACATGAATGGTTGTTCTTATTGGAGCAGAGAGGAATGAGAAAAAGAATACATATGCATGAATCTTGTAGGCACATGTATTAATATGGAAATGGGGTAGATAGACTTGCTTGGCATTAATTGTCCAAAATTATATGAAATATTTTAAATTCAGCAACTCTAATCTGTTTGCCACACATGCAATTTACTATTAACTAGAGATGGTAGGTTAACCATGAAGGTTTTTTTTTTAATACACACACTCACACACACACACATACACACACACTTGTACAATAAAAACATTTTTTTCCTGTGAGCGAGAATGACATATGATGGGAGAGCAGAAGAAGCTGCTGTCATAACAAAAAGAAATACATTATTATTTATTGGACAAATGTAAATACATAGATCTTGGATTACTATATTCGGTAACAAATGCTGGATAGGATTTTGTAAATATTGCAGGAAGATAACCATTGAATTTATTCTACAGTGAATCATTCTGGAATTCAACTTTACAAAGAAGAACTGGCATTTTCCTTCTATATGATAGGAGACACATTTGATCTACCACCAGTTGAGTGTGAAGAGGTTGCAATGCTAAACAGATTGAATCAGACTAATAATTCAGTGTACATGAGCAATGAACGTGTCAGGGAACACAGGAGACCAGTCTCACAAAGAGAGAGAGAAAGAGAGAGAGAGAGGGGGGGGGGAGAAAGAAAGAAATTGGGGGCAGCAATTTGGGGTGAAACAATGAAAATTACTCTAACAAGAAATGGTTTCATTAAATACAATAGCAATAGCAATAGCACTTAGATTTATATACTGCTTCATAGTGCTTTACAGCACTCTCTAAGCAGTTTAGAGAGTCAGCATATTGCCCCCAGCAATATGGGTCCTCATTTTACTGATCTCAGAAGGATGGAAGGCTGAGTCAACCTTAAGCCAGTCAGGATCAAACTCCAGTCTGTGAGCAGAGTTTGCCTGCAATACTGCATTCTAACCACTGCACCACTACATATTATTTACAAGAAAGCCAAATACTTTTGGAACTGTGCCTTGTTAAGGATCGGGTCCCTTCCAACTGAATTTTCATCCTCTCATTTTCAATCATAAGTTCACCACCAGCTTGGTAGGCAGATTCCTACTCAATTGATTAGTAATGTTAAATCTCATTGTTTTCAAGATTTTTGCCATGTATACTGTGAAAAAGCTGAGATGTCTTTTTGGGATGGGGGAGAGGTGTGTTGCTCTATATTTATGTATACACCCACACATAAATACTCCCGTGCACAACACATGTTTTACGTGGACCCTAAGCAGTGTCAAAACCATTCAACTATGTTTTCCAAATGTGGTCTTCAAAAATTAAAGTCTGGATATGTGAGGTGATCTCACGATGAATCGTTAAAGGTGCTTCCAAGTAAAGGCATCACGCAGAGATGCAATCATATTAGCTTTATTCAATGATAGATCAAAGAGAAAGAAATACTTGGCATGAAAGCATTCATGCCTGCATGTGAGGGAGAAATAAAATAAAAGAAAACAAGCTAGCATTACATGACTAAAACAGAAGAACTAGAGGCTAGGAGTAGAAGTAGAACTAGAGTGAGAAGACAAAGAGCAGCCCCTCGTGCAGAGGTATTTATGGGGGGTCTTGGTCCCTCCCTGACCATAAAACTCTCTCGCCAATGGGGCTGTCGGGTCTGAGACCCTTGGCTCATCAGTGGAAGCAAAGAAGCCTCTTTGCCTCCATCTGATGACCCTTTTGGGGAACTGCCAATGGCTGGCACTAAACATCTAACAGGATAGTATGAAGATGCATGAGAAAGACCCCATGGAACGGGAAAGCCTTTGACCCAATCCTTGCTTTTTACATTCTCTACAAACTCCTATTACCATATCTTTTCTCCCTCCTTTCCCTTCAATCATTAAGCTCAAGAGTAAGGGTTAGTGAAAGGGGCTCTGATGGAATTTTAGTTTTGTTACATTGAGGGGTGGCATTACCATCATGTTACTGCCATCTCCTCCTTTCCACCACAATCCCAATTGTAAACTTGGATGACAAATGCTGGATAGGTTGGTGTAAACATTGCAGGGAGATACTGTTGAATTCACTTTTTCAATGAATAGTTTCCACTTCTATTTTGGCAAGTGCCATCACCTCTACTTCTTGTCTTTTGCATTGCTGTGAGCAGGGAAGTCCCTCTCGTGTATAAATAGGCAGAATTTATTCAGATATATTCAGAGATCGTGCAAACCTGAAGGGTATTGTTATAATGTACTTCTGCTCAGTGTTCATGAGATAAGCCAGTGGCTTGAGCTTTTAGACAACTACAGGTTTATCAAACCACAGAATGCAATGAATAGAATCAATGCCACATAACCTTAGCTCAGAGTTTGAGATGAAAAATTCTGTTGTATTTTAGTATTTCAAAAGCAAATCTGGAAAAAAAAATTATGTCTGCCATTCTGGGGCACCACTGCAGTCAGGAAGAATCTAAGGAATGAGGTAGCTTCTTTTATATATATGGAAGGGTAACATATTTCTCAATAAGTCCATGTGATTCCCATTCCCATGTGTGAGAGACATGGAATCAACTCCAAGGGAGATTTTCATTTCTTGGAGAACCATAGCACGGTTGTTTTCTTTGTTTTGAACATTTTCTCTTAAGGAAGATACCATTTTGATTTAGCATTGCAAATCAGATGATGCCTCTTCCTTTCATCCTTTATCCAAAATTATTGTCAGGCAGATGTTGTTGTTTTTTTTTTTGAACTGAAGATTGCACTTTTTCTGTACAGCACTACCTTTTTGTCAAACACCCAACTTTGTAGCCATTACCATAAGAAATGTTGTCAATTTCTTTTTATTTTTTCTTTCTTTCTTTTTAAAAAAATCATTTTAGCACTAATGTGGCTGCTTCTGGCACCCGGTCAAATCTGGCACTATACAGCAGAGGAAGCCAGTGTAGAGGAGAGAATGCCTATCTCATCCTTTCGGTTTTGTCAGTGTGAGGAAATGCTGGACAGTACACAATCTGGGACTCTGGAGGAAGAACTAAAACTTTATTAATTGGATCTCTTAATCTTCGTTTCTCTTGCTTGGAATGGAAATTTCAGCTACCTCAACCCCAAGAAGATGAACATCAGTTAGAAGATATTCCAGTATATTTATATATTTATATATATTTATATATGTATGTATTCATATATATATATATATTCCCCTATTATTTCGTGGAAACAAATTACAAGAGGCATTCCATATCATACTACTCAGCAGGCTAATGTACACATAATACTCCCAGGTATTGTAATTTGCATGCTTTGGTAGACAACAATTTTCTTTAGGAGAGATGAATGGCTTGAAGGGGCAGTAAAGAATATTTTGGTTTTGCTGAACTATCTTTTATTGATATTTATTTGTGAGCGCTTGAATGTGATGCATTATTGCTATTTATAAGCATATTCAATAGCTACAGGGAAAACTCCTGCCCAAACACAGCTTATCTCTGTGCTACAATAAACTCATAAGAATTATTAATACATCTCAACATAAAATTGATACCACTGCTGTTGAAGAATAGATGTAATATTAATAAAGAGATTTTAAAAAGCATCTTGGTTTAGGGTAAGATATTTTGCAGTATGTTGGGGTTTTTTGTAAAAAAAAAATGAATACTTGTTATTTAACAAGACAGAAACATCTCATAATGTAGATACTGATCAGAGCAGCTTTTTCATCCAAAATAAAGCATTTTAGACAAGACTTCTGTGCTTACCTTCCAAAGTACAGCTTACCGAATGCAGTGACTATAAGTTCTTATTTCAGAGTAAGGATGCAAATCATTGTGCTATTCAAAGTGATGTTTGTACCATCCAACTACATATGCTTGATGATGCAAAGGTCTTTCTCCTTACTACAGTAATGGAAACGCTATTTTTAATACATTATTTCTTTAGCAAAGAGCTCGTAAAACTAGTTCTGTAAGTATTGGTCAACTTCTGAAAGTTCAGCATGCAGAAAACCCCAGTAATTAGAACTCAGTGGTGCTCAAGCAATTTGTCAGAAGCTAATTTGACCCATTGAGGTAAAAATAGACAGATGTCAAACACTGCAGAATTATTTGCTGATATTTTTATTTTCCCCCCAACTCTACAGATGTCTGAAACAGAGACAGACATAGGGAAAGTTAGAACACAAAGCTTTGAAAATGATCAGAGAACAACTTCCATGTTGCTGAAAGAAGGTAAGTTTCTTTGCTTATATTGGAATTATTAATATTGACATTATTTCTATCCTAAAATGTTGACAAACCGAATTTCCAGAAAATAAACTTTTATGAGAACAACCAAAAAAAAAAAAAAAACCAAAACACAAAAAAAACCATTCAGAGGAGCACAAGAAACAAACCAGAACTACCTAGAATATATCAAATATGACAATGTTAGTCATCATTTCTTATTCCTCAGGGAAAAAAATCTATATTTTCCAACTAACTTTTTTTTGGTAACGACTAGGTTTTCTTCATGCTATAACATCTATATTTATTTTAAAAGTTGACCAAATTATTCTAAGCTTCATCATTTGTACTTTCTCAGATACAAAATATTTAGCAAATAAATGGGTTTTGTATTCATTTATTTAAATTTTATCCACCATTCTTCTGAAAGATCAAGGTTTTATATATTATATATATTGCTTGCATCTCCATTTTGCTGAAAGTTTCCTTGTTTCAATGTTTTGGTTTTATTTATTTTGATGCACTCTGCCCAGTTTTGCTATTATGAATGAAACTCCTATGGCCTTTGTGTTTGCATGTATATCTGAATAAAAGGGAGTCCAAAGGATTACAGTTCTAAAAAAGTTTTTGTTTCCAAGCACGCAAGTATATTTTTGGTTATATTTTTGGTACTCATTTGTTTGAAACTCATCAAATTTGGTACTCAACGCATTTTGACATGATTTTTTTCCCCAGTAGTCATTGTTTGTTTGGTACTCAATGCACAAACCAGAACTTGTTGATGTTGGCTGCCTTTTGATTCATTATATTATTCCTCGTGGGAAAAAATAGTTTAGTACTGATCATTTTTGGTAGCCATCACACCTCCTGGAATCAAATCAACGATAAGTACCGAGGTACAATTATTATTCTGGATAAATGTGAAGTAAGAGATGAGATCTGGGATTTGAGATAAATACACACAAAATCTCTGAAAGTATTTGCATCCTTGCAATAAATGTGTAGAAATTAATTCTTCCGAACAGCAAGGCAAATTTTGAAAAGTATTAGGTTTTACCTCTTCCAACTTCAATTCATTAATAAAATGGATGTTGAAAGTGGCCAAAACTGGAGATGGGAGTGGTAAGGAAAAGGGAATGCCAAACTGACCCTAAGTTTCATGATAGTATCTAGCTAATGGAACAAATTAAATATAATTCAGTTTTGTTGTCTTTGTGAAGCTGAAAGCACGTGTATTAATAGAGGAGGAAGTTTAATTTTTCATGCTTAGCTATTTTGGGCTGCTGTCAATCCTAATAGTCATTGCTAACATCAGTGATGTTTAGATAAGCACCTTAAATCTGAAAAGAATCCTTGGGGCTTCTCAATACAGTGAATCAGGAACCTGGCACAGGAGACTGTGGTGCTAATAGATATATGAAATGTGGCAAAATCTCTGTAAAAGTACCAGAATTCCTCAGCTAGAAGGTTAGATGAATAGAGCATCTTTGTGATCTTTCAGCTTAGAGGCAAACTGGGTATGTGCATTGTCGAAGGAGCATAGGTGTGTTCACTTGTTTATTCAATGTATTGGGTCACTCATTTCAAATAGTTGACTCCAGTAAGGTCACTTAATGATAAGGCATCTACTTTAGCTCAAGATTTAGAGCCCCCAAATCAGTGCAGATTGTGGATGAGCTAGCCGGACTATTTTCTTGATTTACTAAAAGGCAGTTTTTTATTACGATGTCATTCCATTATGTGTTTCTTCACCTGTGCTTGTATGGGGCATATTGGTGTCAGGTCACAATGTTGGTCAATGTTCCCACTGTACAATTTTACCATCTGAGTGTGCATTTTCCCCAAGAATCCCTGTGCAATGTATAATATAATTTCAGTATCTTTTGGGACAGCATTTATACACATTCTGCCTAATTTGAACAATTTATTATTGTGAAGTCTGGAAACAAAATGAAAATCAGGAGGCACTAAGTTAGGAAGTGACTAAGAAAAAAAAATGACCAGAGCTCTCCTTCCTCCCATTTTTTTTATTATTCTCCCTATATGATTTTTATATCTGTTTATGCTCAACACACATGATTCTGAACTATTCATTTTCAGGACTCACAGCAAAACAGAGAGTTGTGTAGTAGAATTTGATCCTGCTTGCTAAGAAGGAAAGCTGCATGTTCTTTTAGCATCCAATTTAAGGGAAAGTTATTTTTATTCATGGTTTTATATTGATTATTTGTGCCTTCTAAAAAAAGTATCTAGGAACCACACATAATGGAAATAAGATGCTGAAAAGGAATGGAATGAAATACCCTGCAGTTTCAGATCTTAGAGAATTTTTCATGAAACAACACTGGATGTATTCTTAGTATAACTATTGCATACGATAATAAATGTCTGTGATCATAATAGGATTGCAAAAATTGTCCATTAGAATTTAGGTGTTGTTTTTTTTTAAAAAAATCCCACTGGAATCATATGTTTCAAAATTGTCAAGCACTGGGGAAATCAGAAAATTCAGAGAGTTCAAATGAGGATAAAGATTTATGGAAAGTTTAAGGTCTTTACAAGAATCTGAATTTCAAGGAAATTCTTTTAAGGACAGAAAGGAAATCAAGGTGGGCTGGACTTAGATGTCTTGTGGGCACACAGGGACTCATGACTGATGATGCATTTGACCGCCCCTCCCTTTGGGTTCAGCCTGGCCATCTCCTACAAGATCATTTTGCCAAATGAAAAGATCAGCATTCTCTTAGATGATAATTCACCAGACATTATTGTTGTGGAAAAGAAGGAGGGATGGAGTCTATTAAATGAAAAACCAGTTGATAAAAATCAGGCTTTACAAATTGAGATCTACAGTTTATTGACAAAAGAAATCAAGGGTCATAAAGATCGTGTCAGTACAATACCATAAGAATTCAGCAAATCTTTAGTTATACTTGTAGCAAATATAAAAAACCCCCAAACAATTATATGGATTAGTGGAAAAGAGCCTCAAAATACTGCAGCAGTGCCAGCATCATATGAACTTATAGATATTAATGATGTTGGCAGTGGTTTGCTCTCCAAGCTTGTTTCGATTTAGTTTCTGAATGTTTTGTTACTTGTTGATTGGTAGTTCAAATGGCCCTTTCTCTGTAGCAAGTCATCTTGAGAAACCTGGAAGTTATGTCAGGATGCTTTTTGTTGACTACAGCTCGGCTTTCAACACCATTTTGCCGAGCATTCTCATAGAGAAGCTGACTGACTTGAAATTCTCTCCTGCCATCTGCGATTGGATTCAAGACTTTCTTAGGGACCAGTTACAAACAGTGAGGGTCGGGTCTGCTTTGTCCACCTCCCTGAAGCTTTGCACCAGCACGACACAGGGCTGTGTGCTTAGCCCCTACCTGTACTCTTTATACACATATGATTGTGTATCATCTGACCCATCCACTGTGATAATCAAGTTCACAGATGATACAACTGTAGTGGGTCTTATTACAGGTGGGGATGAGACAGCATACAGGGCGGAGGTACAAAAACTATCCATATGGTGTAGTAACAACAACTTGCACCTAAACATCGGCAAGGCGAAAGAGATGGTGTTAGACCTCTGGAGAAAAAAGGAGGAACCTGCCCCACTTTACATCGGGGAGGACTGTGTGGAGAGTTTCCTCCTTTAAATTTCTGGGAGTCTACCTCTGTGAAGATCTGACCTGGAAGGTTAACACAACCCAGGTGGCTAGAAAGGCCCAACAGAAGCTTCACTTTCTTAGGGTCTTGTGGAAGAACAGGGTAGAACAACGGCTAATGACCCTCTTTTACCGGTCTACTATAGAGAGCGTCCTCTCATATGGTATTGTGGTTTGGTATGCTGGTCTGGCAGCCATGGACAGGAAAGTATTGCAGAGGGTAGTGAGCACAGCACAAGACATTGTGGGCTGTTCCCTGACACCACTGGATGACATCGCCAGGGCTCGTTGCCTTGGAAGAGTGAGGAAAATTCTCAGGGATGACTCACACCCTGGACAGTATCTCTTTACTCTCCTACCACCGGGTAGGAGATATAGGAGTATAGCCAGCCATACCAACAGGCTGAAAAACAGCTTTTATCTGTGGGCTGTTAGGCTTTTGAATGGGATATAATCTCTATGAACATATGCAGAATTGACTTGGGAGGCCGGTGTGTGGTGTAGTTGGTTCACATGGTGTGGTAGGATGGAGGGTTTGTTGTCACTGTGTGCTGGGGGGAGGGAGCACGGGGAGAGGCTCAGCTAATCTCAATGTACACATGTTGTACTTTGACAATAAAGGTTTATTATTAGGAGCAATTCATAAGCATATTGATCTAAATCCAGCATATGAATATGTAAGAAACCAGATCAGACCCTAGTGAGAGGACACCTGGAATACTGCAACCAATTTTGGTCACCAAGAACGGCTGCAGGACTTGGGTTTGGCTAGTCTAAAGAAAAGAAGAAATAGGGGTAACATGATAGCAGTATTGCAGTATTTGGGAGGCTGCCACAAAGAAGAGGAGGTCAAATTATTCTCCAAAGCACCAGAAGGCAGGGCAAGAAACAATTGCTGGAAACTGATCAAAGAGAGAAGCAACCTGGAATTAAGGAGAAACTTCCTAACAGTGAGGACAATTAACCAGTGGAACAACTTGCCTTCAGAAATCTAATCTAATCTAATCTAAATGAGATAGGTGGGCCTGTGTATGTTCCAAGGGTTGAATCAAAAACATCCACGTATTCCTCGCACACTGACACGAAGTCTGCAGTTTGTGTCCAGTTTATGGCAGTAATTTGAATACCTAAGGCATCAAACCAATCGAGTCCAATGAGACTCATTCTCTGGCCCCCTACTACTATTACATCCAGGTGCCCCAAAAACCCTTTAAACTTAACCAACAAGGTGGCTTCTCCTTTAACTTTAACATGCGGATTTTGAAAATCCGTTAGGATTATATCTGAGGGTCTTAATTTGGCCCAATTGTTACTGCGCCTGCACACAAAGTTAAAAGTGTCTTGAGAAATGATTGAGACTGCAGAGCCAGAGTCCAATTCCATCTTACATGGATCTCCTTGTAGCTCTACCATGAGCTTAAGTTTGGGTTTGAGGGGGCGTCGAGCCCCAGTGTGGCATACACTTCTACGGCTTCTGAAGAATCCCACACTAACTGGACCCTGGACCCCAGTTCCTCTCCTAGTTGTTTCTTCTGACTGGTGTTTGGGTGGCCGGTCTCTCTGTTGAGCTCTGCAAACCACCGTGATGTGGCCTGTCCTTCCGCAAGCTCTACACATGGCTGAATGAAATCTGCAGTTGGTGCAGAAATGGTTGCCGCCGCACTCCTTACATCTCAGTAAGAGAGCTGCCTTGTAATTGTCCTCTCGTGGCTGGCCGTTGCGGTGTGGTGTGTTGGGTTGCTTTTGGAGTTGTTGATTTCAGGTTCTTCTTCCTTGGAGAGTTCTTCGGTGCACTTGGCATTCTCACAGTGGACCGTTTCTTCTAACTTTGTTGATTTGGCGGGCTATATGATTTGAACAGTGCCCCCAGCAGCTTTCTCGGCCATCACCTCATCCTGTGCTTCAGAAAATGTTAAATTTGGCCTAGCAAATAGTCTCTGCTGAAGTGTTCTGTCCCGTAGGCCGCAGACGAGCTGGTCTCGTGGACGCTCTTCTAAATTTGAAAACTTGCATAGGCATGCAGCCTGCCTTAGGCCCACAATGAGCTCCGATGCTGACTCCCCGGGAAGCTGCACTCTCTGGTCGAACTTGAACCACCAAGCCATCTCAGACATCTTGGGCTGGAAGTGCCCAGTTAGCCTCTTTTTGAGATCTGCGTAAGAGACCACTTCGATTGGTGTTGGTGTGAAAAGGTAGATAGCCAACTGCAGCACAGGAGACTTAAAGTTTGGATTGCTGGAGAGCCGTTAGCTGCTCCAGCAACCCACGTGGTGTTTAACAAGAGCCCAGTACATAACACCTAGGGAGCCAAAATCCTGGGAAAGTGCCTTGCCAGCTTCAGGCCTCTGTTTGCGTGATTTAATCAATGCAAGCCTTGCTTTAAGTTGTTAAAAAAAGGAGATTAAAAGACTTCTTTACAATAGGCACAGAGTCTATCGAATGTAACATGTTTCCAGCTTGCTGCTATTAATTGCAGTTTTATAAGCTGAGTAGTTGTTAAATTCTGCAATCCATCCTCCTGGGAAGGAGAGAGGTTTTAAGTCCATACAGAATGAAAGACCAATGTTCTAACAGCTGGAAAGTGCTTCAAATGCTTTTGATGACATGGCATCAACTGGACCGCAGGACTGTCCATATTGCTAACCAAGTACAGTGCACCAGTGTTTCCCAGGTTACTAGTTAGGAAGCACCATAATATAGAGAGCCTTGTTGGCTCTTATACAGTCCCCAACAGAGAGCAAAAAGTTCCCACTTATTGCTTAGAATGACATCACTTAGAGCAGTCTGAAAACAGTTTCTAAAGTTGGAAGATGCTTTTCTGGAGCTAAAACTGCTTTTTGGCACTGGACAATAGGATGATAGGAGATGTGGTGAGGCACCAGTGGGAAGCCACCTCCCTTCAGTGGAAGGGAGCAATACACAAACATACAAAATCTAAATCTTTGAGACAGAAGCATAGTTTGTAGGCATTGTAACTGCTTTGGTGCTGCCCTACAACGACATAGAGGTGGAGACATAGAAAGAAGGTAGGTAGATACATAGGAGTGATGTGTTTGTTTTTCTGTCTGTCTGTCTGTTTGTCTCTCTCTCTCTCATCTATCTATCTATCTATCTATCTATCTATCTATCTATCTATCTATCTATCTATCTATCTATCTATCTATCTATCTATCATCTGTCTGTCTATCTATCATCTACCTGTCTGTCTATCTATCATCTATCATCTATCTATCTTCTATCATCTTTTATTTTATATATTATATATTATATCATCCATCCTAGGTCTGGGAGAGCAAGGAAATACGAAAAAGAGAGTTAGCGTAGCTTGGTCTTAACTATGAGAAGTATAAGTTGACCTTTGGCAGACTTCAGAGTTTCTGCTATGACACCCTACTATTAATAAAGATCTTTCCAGAAGTCCTAGTGGTTCTTGTTTCCTGAGTTTTTATTTATTTCCTGCCTTTATTATTTTTACAAATAACTCAAGGTGGCAAACATATCCAACATATCTTCCTTACAATAGCAACCCTTCATGCTGAAAGAGAGACTGACTGGCCCAAAGACATCTTGATGGCTTGTACGGCTAAGGCTGGATTAGAATGTACGGTCTCCCATTTTCTAACCTGGTCCCTTAAGAGCCAGTAGCCCAAACTGGCTCTCAAATTGTTTGAGAACTTGTCTGCCTCAAACTATTTGACAACCTACTGTTTGAACATACATGTCTCAAAAAACTTGACATGCAATAATATTCAATGTACAATGGATATTTCAGTAATTACATTCATTTAAACATGCAAACAATAAAAGAACATAGAACAGGAGTTATAGGCCTACAGAATATCTAACTCCAGCAAAGGGTATTAAAAGACATGAGTCTTCAACTTTTTCCTCCAAAATAGTTTGGAAATAGAATATTGGACAAACCATCTCTTCTGCATCAGGGATGTCTGGGAGGAAAGTCCTAAGAAGTTAAAAGGATAACCGCAACCAGGGATTGAAACTGCCTCCCTTTTTTTTACATAGAAACCTGAAAAAGAATGGGGCTTCAATAGTGCAGTCACAACTGCCATCTTGACACATACATACATACACACACACTCACCCACCACTGTGAAAACCTCAGTAATTCATGAATCTATTTATAATTTGTATTCAGCTCCTGAGACTGTGTTTTATTTTTGCTCTTTAAGATGGCAAGGTGGGGATGCATTATACCTTTTTGGTGGTGGTAGCAACTCAATTATTAGAATCTCCCTGAGAGCAAGTAGATTGAGCCACTCAATTTTAAAGAGCCATAGTGGCTGGAATGCAGTATTGCAGGCTAATACTGTACTTCTGACTGCCAGCAGTTTGATTCTCACCTGCTCAAGGTTGACTCAGCCTTCCATCCTTTTGAGGTTGGTAAAATGAGGACCCAGATTGTTGGGGGCAATATGCTGACTCTGTAAACTGCTTAGAGAGGGCTGTAAAGTACTGTGAAGCAGTATATAAGTCTAAGTGCTAAGTGCTACTATGCAGTACATTCTCCCTGATGCCAAAAAACATAGGCTTTTACTTTGTTTTAAAAATACTTTTTTTCTAGACACTTTTATTTATTTTTTTAGCCCACTAAATCCAATTGAAGAAGGGGACGACAGAGAATGAGGTGGCTGGATGGAGTCACTGAAGCAGTAGGCGTGAGCTTAAATGGACTCCAGAAGATGGTAGCGGACAGGAAGGCCTGGAGGAACATTATCCATGGGGTCACGATGGGTCAGACACGACTTCGCAACTAACAACAATAAAAATTCCTACCAAAGCGTATAACATTTATTCTTACTCTTAGGCATGACATACAAGGAAAAGGGACAGAGGAGGAAAAAAATGCATTCTTTAATGTAGATCCTTGTTGCATTTTGTTTTGACTTATGTTGTGTTTGAATGTTGTTTTAATTGGATTGATAAAATGCCCTGGTGATTTTCTTTTTTAAGCTGTGAGACAGCAGAGAAGTATTTTATAAATAAATGCAGTAAATGGTCAAACGTAATTGGCTGCTTATTTATTACATTCTCCAGAAAATGTTAAAGAAGTCTGATTGACAATACAGCTTTGCACAAATTGCTGCCTTTTCTTTTTCTGACTTTGAGTTTTTAAATGATAGTTCTATTGTAATGTACCTTGTCATTTTATTGGATTGAACATTATAAAGAAAGGTGAGATTTTATGCTAGAGTATTTGCAAATTGGAAGGTTTCTGAGATGCAGGGCTACACAGAAATATTGTATGTGTAGTAAATAAATAATTGCTAGCAAAGTTTATGTCGAGCTTTGCTGGGAAAAATACTTGCAAGAGCTTTGCATAGTTTGTTGATGGAAGGGCTTAAATACCAAGTTTCTATGAAATTTCAAAGATTACTTACTGGAGACAGAAAAAACAATTTAGTGCATGTTGCTGCATGTATAATTAAAAGGAAAATTTGTAGCATGGTTTCTTACATTATTTATTAATGAATTACTGAAGCCTATAAATAATAAAGCTGATATTAATCTTAAACCATTAAAATTACCATGTTGGAATAGAAGTCCTTGGGAAAATAATTTTGTTTGTTTTATTATTTAATATATGCCTAATGAGTAAATTGTAAAAGATGATGAGTAGATTTTCTTCAAACTATGCAACTTTATATATTGTGGTTCACAATCTGTTATCCTACAAATAGTTAAGGTACTTTCTATATCACATCCAACATATATAAATAAATAAATAAAATAAATATATGACAGCATGCTATATATACAGTACTTCCTAACTGGGGGGAACGAAGCAAATATTAACTTGCTATTAACTTGGCCTGATGTGCCAAAACCATTAACATTGTCTTTACCATTTAGTGCAAAATGTTTCATGTGGTAGGACTCGACTAAGGCTGGCAGTCCTAATCTGAACTGTCATTTTTGCATAAGTCTATCCATACACTAAGGTATTATCAATAGGAATCCCAAAGCATGACTGATTACATTATTAATAACGAAGAACACAGGAGTAGCACGTGGTTCTGACTGGAGGGCAGATTACTATTAGTAACAAAAATGGATTTTGAAAAAGAATAGATTTGGAAGAAAAAGTGAAAGCAGTAAGAGTGAAAGCAAGGGACAAAAAAAAAAGGATGGCTTCTGAAATTGAACCAAAAGGAGGGTCTTCAGGGAGCTTCTGTGTCATTTAGTGTTTTCTGAATCATTTGGATAGATGTGGTTTCTTCTTCCTCCTTACTGCACCTGCAGTAGAGGCATAGGTCTAAGTCCAAGGGGTATGGTGACTCTTGATAATATCGCAAGTGAATAAGCACCATAATAAAACAAGGAGACAGTTCATATTCTCAAAGATGTAACAGAATGCAGGGCAAGCCCAATCCTCCATAGGATTAGAATTTCTTGATGGAAAAAAAACTCCTATCTACAATCATCCTTCATATGTTGGAAAGCAAATCTCTCTGCTAAAGAACTGAATGAGTCTACTTCTAGTCTTAGATAGGGGAGACGTGATAGCAGTATTCCAGTATCTGAGGGGCTACCACAAGGCAGAGGGGGTCAGGTTGTTCACCAGAACACCAGAGGGAAGGACAACAAAACAATGGTTGGAAACTGATCAAAGAGAGAAACAACCTGGAATTAAGAAGAAACTTCCTGACAGTGAGGACAATAGAACAGTGGAACAGCTTATGGCCAGAAATCGTGGGCACTCCATCACTGGAGGTTTTTAAGAAGAGACTAGACAATCACCTGTCTGAGATGGTATAGGTTCTCCTGCTTAAGTAGGGGCTGAACTAGAAGACCTCCAAGGTCCCTTCCAGCTCTATTCTGTTCTGTTCTGTTCTGTTCTACTTCCTCATCTATTCTTACAACTATTTCAGTCATCCTATCCTCTCCTTTCTTCCAATACCATTACTATACATTTCTTCAACCTATTTCTTTTGGTATTATCTGCTCTGCCTCCTACTAAGGTCAAACCTTGGTGTCCTCCAGAAATTGGAATTTAAATCCCATCGGCACCAGATAGCAAGGACAATGGCAATGGATGTGAGAGTTAGCCTGAAAGAATCCAAGTTATCCAACACTAATTTCTCATTACTTACAAATGTCTACACTACACCAGAGGCTTTGTTCCAATTTCAGGTACAAATTTTTTTAACAGAGGATGTTATCATATATTAGCTTTAGACTGTGGAATAAGTGAGATATTCCATGTATTTGTCAGAGAGAGGTGAATTTAGTCACTTCTATTGCAGTTTAAAATTGCCCTACTTGCAGTTTCAGCAAGCTAGTCTAGAAGGAACATTGCTTTGGGACCCCAGCTTGCTGCTATTACTGATCCATCCCATTTCTACTGGCACTAGGGTACAGTCTGTAGATGATCATTCACAAGATTGTTGATTCAGGGAGTGTCACCTTGAGCTCCTGGAGGAAGTGCAGAATATCCAAGCATAAATAAGTAAATAAAAATCTTCCACCTATTTTAGAAATATGCTTTTCCAGAGTTCAGAATCAAGCAAATACAGTGAGGGAAGCTTATGCCTTTCCTCCTTCATGTACTTTGAAGTGTGTAGGGCGTTAAATGTCAGAATAGGTTGTGTTCTGTGTGCTCAGAGCCCAGGAACTAAGTATTTTGTATGACCTAACACTTCTGCCTACAGTACTTTTCTTTTTTTCATAATAATTTTATTATTACATATAGGGATAAAACTAAAGAGAACTGCAAAAGATAAAAATATAAGAAAAAAATGAAACAATAGAAAAACAGAAGGTGCAGAAAAAAACGAAAAAAACCCTTCCCCTCTATCCCAACAAGTATAGTTACCATTAACTTATCACCATCTCCTTAAATATAACCAATCATCTCTTCATTCCGTATCCCAAAACTTTAATATTTTATCATTCCATCTTAATCAGCAAAAGTCTATTCAGGCTTATCAGAAATAACAACATAATGTTTACAAATGATATCTAGTAAAACCCACTTTGAAACTTTCCTGTTACATTTACTGTATATCCCTTTTTCTATTTAAACAAATCCCCTCATCTTCAAACAAACAAAACTTTTAAAACATCATCACCTGGTTTTTCACCAGGCAACTGGACTTGTTTTTCTTTGAAGACATTTTGCTTCTCATCCAAGAAGCTTCTTCAGCTCTGACTGGATGGTGGGGAATAGAAAGATTTATACTTCTTGCAGACAGGTGTTCATTTGCATTCGTTTAGCAAGTCATTAAAGCTACCTGGAGGCTTATCTGTGCCTTCAGGGTCACCTGAGTAGTGCAAATGGGTGTGCAGCCTTCTTGGAACTGTTGAAAGGACTGTGTTGTAGACTGGAGGTAGATGATGTCAGATCCCTCCCCCTCTGTTGAGAGAGGGCTGTTCAGTTTTGCCATAGATGGCCTCTTTGACCCCTCTTTCAAACTAGCATTCCTCTCTGTCCAAAATGTGGACTTTGCTGTCTTTGAAAGAGTGGCCTTTGTCTTTTAAATGCAGATGGACTGCCGACTCTTGTCCTGATGGGTTTGTTCTCCTATGTTGTGCCATACATTTATGAAGTTGTTGTTTCGTTTTCCCCAATGTACAGATCTGCACATGGCTCACTGCATTGTACTGCATATACCATGTTGCTCAGTTTGTGTCTGGATGTTTTATCCTTGGGTGGACAAGCTTCTGCCTTAGTGTATTCTTAGGTTTGAAGTGTGCACGTATGTTGTGTTGGTTGAAGATCTTCCTGAGCTTTTCTGATATTCCTGCAATGTATGGAATGACTACATTGCTTCATTTATTGTGTCTTTGTCTGTTATGGAGGAGCTCCTGCTACTCTTTTTTGAGATTTGATGAAGGCCTACTTGGGATAGTTCTGAGGGCTTCCTTGATGTGTTTTATTTCTTTTTATTTTCCTTCTTTGCTGGTAGGCAAAGCCACACCATGCATATATGGACTCCCCAAAATCCACAGAGAAGGAACACCACTCAGACCAAAGGTGTTAGCAGCATCAACTCAGGGAAATCCAAAGTGAGGTTTGGTTGAATCTTGACTCTGTAAAGACTACATTGACAGCTATGAGCTTGATGCATTGTGGTAACTCCCAGCTGTTGGCAAGCTGAAACTCAGCTCCTGCTGCCTACTCACAAAAAGCAACTGTCCAGAGTACATTGTGCAATCTCAAAATCCCTCCTTTCTCTGAAGAGATTTTGGGAATCCAGATTCAGCATCCAGTTGCTGTTTTTAGGTACAATGTCTCCTTCTCCCCATCTAATGTCAGTTTGCCATTTCCTCACTAGAAATCAGCACTACTTTTTCTGATATAGATAGACAACTGTGGACCACATACTTTTTTTGGAGCAAGAAGCTGCCTCTTTTTTATATCTCCATTACTTCTGTGAATGATAACAGTATAGTAGAGATGAAGGGACTTTGGAGATGTTCTAGTCCAACCCTCTGCTCAAGCAGGAAACCTTATACTATTCCAAGCAAATGGTTGTCCAATATCTTCTTCAAAACCTCTAGTGTTGGAGAACCCACAACTTCTGTAGGCAAGTCATTCTAGTAATTAATTGTTCTAACTATCAGGAAATTACTCCTTAGTTCTAGGTTAGTTCTCTCCTTGATTAGTTTCCATCCATTGTTTCTTGTCTTACCTTCTGGTGCTTTGGAAAATAAGTTGACCCCCCTCTTCCCTCAAATACTGGAATTCTGCTATCATGTCATCCCTAGTCCTTCTTTTCACTAGACTAGTCATACCCACTTCCTGCAACCATTCTCCATATGTTTTAGTTTCCAGTCCCTTAATCATCTTTGTTGCTCTTCTTTCTAGAGTCTCAACATCTTGATGAGAATGTAGGCCATAATACTTCATAGGATCTGTATTTCTAAAGGCTCATTTTATGTGCAACATTGGACTGAATATGATGGACTGAACTACTCAAAGGAAGAAATCATAGTTAATATGGCTTGGTGGCAGTTCCAAAGTGGATTGTACCAATCAGGCTAGATCACAATATGGCTTGGTTGGTTTCAACTTACTATGTTATGTGAAGCCAATCACTATTGACTGAAATGAATTCAACAAGTCCCAGTTGATCTACTGCTTAGTGCAGCATGTGACTCAAACTAACTGGCTGAGAAATTATGGAAGTCCACAAGTCACAAAAGGGCCAAGTTTGAAGACCCCTGTTCTAAAGCAAATAAGTATGCAGAAGTCTTAATGAATGGCTGCAATCAGGCTGGTTCATCATCCTTCAAATCAGGAAGCCTCAAATGAATTTCTGGCCTGACTAACCTGCTGTATTCACATGTTTTAATCTATGCTTATATACAGCGTACACAAAAGAGTTCCTTCCAAATAAAAATGAAACAAATATAACCACAACCCAGGAGTGCAATTTTCCATAATCTGCTCCAGCCATGCCTTGAAAAGGACCTCTGGTCACCATGACAAACTAGTTTTTAATCATATCTTAAAATAAGATCATGTAAAAATAAATAAAATGTTGAACTAAGCAGTGGTTTTACAGTATGACACAGCAGCATTACTTGCATTAGTCCAATTTACCACTTATGATAGCAGTAATGGGACTAAAAGCCAATAAAAGTGGTCTGTTCTTTCAAAGATTGGCTTTTATGACTTATTCTAAACATTATCAAGTGAATCAAAAGCTGTCATTACAGTGTCTAAAGAGCCTTCATACCTTGTAAGCAAACAGTGTGACTTTGACGAATAATCATTAATATGCCTGTGTGAAGCCAGAGCCAAGAAAAAGGAAGAAAAGTAGAAACCTGGTATTTCACTTTAAATAAGTCATTAAAATAATTTTAACTAGATTTAAAATGAAACAGTTTTATATGTAAAATGGCTTAATTTGTACCTTTGGATCCCATTACATATAATACTTAGGCGGCTGAAAAAGTATCTGGGTACCAGAGCAAGGAGATGTTTAGCTGCATTTTTGTGCAATATCCCCATTGTGTAGAAAAAGTCAGACATTGTTTTGTTAGGACTCTTCTACAGACAGAAAGGAACATAAGCAATAATAAGCAGAAAATGGCTGCAACAAGGAGTCTCAAAAGGAGGTTCACTTCTCTGTCTTTGTTCGCTTTTCTTCCATTGCTTTTCATAGAAACAAGAGGAACTGCCTTATACAGAACCAGGCCATTGATCTGCTTTGTCTAGTGTTGTGTTGACAACAGCAGCACTCTCTCTCTAGGAAGATGAGGACTTAAATTATATTCAAAACAATTGTTTAACCCTGAACAATGAACCTCTTGGGTGCTTTTTCATGCTTCCAAGCTTAAAGTATCTACCTCCCTTCAAAAGTAGGATCAGTATCTCCTAATAATGTAATAAGCTAGTCCATCCATTGCTTCTCACAGCCTATCTTCAATGTTCAGATGTTTCTGTGAAGTTTGTAAATGGCAGTCTGAACATCAAAGTCTCTCCACACAGTCCCGAAAGCTGGTGGTAATTCCCAGTCACATGAAGAGCTTATTGGGATACATGTACGGTCCCCTTCATATACTTTTCCATACTTTTCAGATGGAGGGGAGGACATCAAAGAATGAAGCTATCATATGATGTTCATTGTTCATTTTATTTTTTTCACTCAGATAATTCAGGAAGCAAAAGGTGCAGAGCAAACTTTAGAAGGAAAATTAAAAGGAAGGGAACTGATCTGAAACAACGGCCATGATGCAGAGATTTGTTTGGGATCTTTATTGTACAGTATCTCTGATTCTCCTCTCCAAATCCAAGACGTTGATGAAATAGGTTAGAGTTTTCTACTTCTCCAATATTCGTTGAATCATAGAGTTGGAACTGAATTCTGAATCAGTTTAGGTAAAAGGCCATGCCTTCACAAAGATGCCACAGGGGTACAGAATACTGTGCGACAAAGTCCACTGTTACTTCTTAGTAAGCTGGTAAGGTGAATCTTCTGTAAAAGGTGGGAAAATGGTAAGGGCTGTGCCTGGATCTAGTTGCCACATGAAAAAAACATGGTAGTTAGTTTACAAAAGTAGTTTCATTATTAGATAGACATAACTAAACAATTCAATATATTCTGCTTCAAAGAAGTGTTGTAGACACAAAGCAGGTTCCCCTGTTCAGTTGCTCTTATTGTTGGGAATTTTACCCTTAGAAAGAAATTACAGTTTGTATGGCATCAAATTCATTGTATATCTTCCAATGATTTATTATTGCAATGGTAAGCATGCTTAGGTCCTCTATTTTCCCCATCATAAGATTTTCTGTCTAGTCTCCTGTCCCCCCCTTATTGCCCTTCTCTGAATCTGCTCCATTCTGTCTGAATTCCTCCTTAAAAGTGGGTGCCAGAATGGGACCCCGGGGTCAATAAAGAATAAAATGGAATTATTATTTCCTATAATTGTGTGACTCTACTTCTATTGATTCAGCCTGAAGTTGCATTTATGGTTCTCAAAACCACACCACACCACTAATTCACATTTCAGTTCATAACCAACTATCTCAAGATCTTTGTTTTCCACAAATATTACCAAGCTAGATCTCTCTTATTCTACACCTATGACTTTGATTCTTTGTTGTTAAGTATATAATTTTTCATTTCATTCTGTTAAAGTTTATCTATTCAGCCCATGTCTCTAACCTATCAGGATCATTTGAAGGTATTTCTTTCTCCTAGAGTATTAGCATTTAGGGCTGTGTAAAGCATTTAATATGGTACTTTTAACACCTCTCTTTGAAATGAACAGCTGCATATTTTACATGACTCACATGGCTGTTTCAAAATGGACTCCAGGAATCCTTAATATGTCACCACTGGTAAAGTGAAGAGGCCGAGACAGGCTTAGAAGCCACCACACAGCCTTGAAAATATGCTGGTATGGTTCAACCTTTTGAAAAAGATGTACTGTATTTGCACTAATATACTTTCAAATGCTATCCAATGATATCTGTGACATAGTACTCTGAATGTTGGTACAGTCTTGTGCATTACAACTACCACGGTTCCTCTCTAACATTATGGCTGGTGCCAAATGTGAACTCTGATTCATCCACTTCCCCCCCCCTTACTAGCATTTTCCTGTAAGTACAAGGTCTGTTTTCTCTTTTTTTCAGATCAACTAAGTGTTGATCCATTGGTTGCAACAGACTTACATTGTGGGGCGAGAGTAGCTGGCTCAAAGTCACCCAGCCAGCTTTCATGCCTAAGGAGGGAATAGAATTCATGGTCTTCTGGTTTATACATAGAAGGAAGTGTGTAGTGGGGTGCCCCAGGGCTCTGTTCTGGGCCCAGTGCTCTTCAATATCTTCATTAACAATTTGGATGAGGGGATAGATGGGGAACTCATCAAATTTGCAGATGACACCAAGCTGGCAGGAATAGCCAATATTCCAGAAGATAGGCTTAAAATACAGGAGGATCTGGACAGACTCAAACACTGGGCGCTATCTAACAAAATGAAATTCAATGGTGAAAAAAGCAAGGTTCTACATTTAGGCAGGGAAAATCAAATGCACAGGTATAGTATAGGTGGTACCTTGCTCAATAGTAGTAACTGTGAGAGGGATCTCGGAGTCCTAGTAGACAATCCCTTCAATATGAGCCAGCAGTGTGCTGCAGCTGCCAAAAAAGCCAACACAGTGCTAGGCTGCATTAACAGAGGGA
This sequence comes from Vipera berus, assembly GCF_964194415.1. Taxonomy (NCBI): domain Eukaryota; kingdom Metazoa; phylum Chordata; class Lepidosauria; order Squamata; family Viperidae; genus Vipera; species Vipera berus. The sequence goes on from NC_138203.1 coordinate 251,719,350, forward strand.
TAGAATCAAGATCAAGTGAAGTACTAATACCACTTTACAATGCTTTGGTAAGGCCACACCTGGAATACTGCATCCAGTTTTGGTCACCACGATGTAAAAAAGATGATTGGGGGACTGGAGGCTAAAACATATAGGGAACAGTTGCTGGAATTGGGTATGTGTAGTTTAACGAAGAGAAGAGTGAGGGGTGACATGATAGCAGTGTTCCAATATCTCAGGGGCTGCCACAAAGAAGAGGGAGTCAAGCTATTCTCCAAAGCACCTGAAAGCAGGACAAGAAGCCATGGATGGAAACTAGTCAAGGAGAGAAGCAACCTAGAACTAAGGACAAACTTCCTGACAGTTAGAACAATTAACCAGTGGAACAACCTGCCTCCAGAAGCGGTGAATGCTCCAATACTAGAGGTTTTTAAGAAGAGACTGGACAGCCATTTGCCTGAAATGGTATAGGGTTTCCTGCCTGAGCAGGGGGTTGGACTAGATGACCTCCAAGGTCCCTTCCAACTTATTATTATTATTATTATTATTATTATTATTATTATTATTATTATTATTATTATTATTAGTAGTAGTAGTAGTAGTAGTAGTAGTACCTTAACCACTAAACCAAACGATGAAATCTCTAAATGGATATATTGTCCAGTTGGAGAAAACATTTAATGGGGATTTTATTGCTCTGTTCTTAATACTCTGTTTCCTGAATCAGCCCATTTCTTGGAAGCTGAGTACCTTATATACCTTTTCTAAGTAAAGGGCAACAATCTCTACTTACTCAGGAAGCACACTTAAATACCCATTGTTGCAAACAGAGGCTTTTAAGACCTAGAGTACCTTGCAAAAACAGCTATCCAGCTGCTCTTTTCATCCCTCTCAAGTATGCAGCTGTTCAGAACATACAGATATTTCATAGCTTCTCACATCTTTCTCCTGCATCTTGAATTCCATTGCTGATTTTGGTTTTTCAATGAAATGGATTGAATTCATTTATACTAAATGAATATCTTGTCTCATGGAGGTCCAGTAAGTGTTCATAGAAAATAGAAATGATGGGTAGGTATAATTCAGTATTCTGTTTTCAGGTTCTATTTGCTGAGAGAAAGAAGTGCTGTTATTGTAATTTAAACACATGCTGACCTAAGATAATAAGGAGTTATTCAAGATTAACTAGTGGATTGCATGGGTGAGCTTTTTTAACAATGTGCTTATAAATATGGCCACTTTTATCTTAATTGTTCCACTGTATGTCAGTTTAGATTTGTTGAGTAGCCCAAGTTTTGACACTAATGTAATACCTGCAAATATTTTCCATTTCTATATTTTTACTGATTTTTACTGATGCACACTTTGTTTTGTTAATGCAAAGATTTTCCCCTTTCAATAAATACATCATCGTAATGCACTCTGCGATTATACTTGCTATTCTCAAGAGTACTGCCAGTTATTCCATTAATGTATGAGAAAATCTGCATATTATGGGCTTTGATGCTGGAAAGAGAAGAAGCTTATGCCTCTGATCAAACTGGAAATTTGTCCCCCAACCATTCCCTACCTTTGGTTTGCAGGTTTGATCAAAACTCACTCTACTAAACTTAGTAGGTTCTGTGACACAGGTAGTCCTGGATGTACGACCACAGTTGAGCCCAAAATTTCTGTTGCTAAGTGAAACATTGGTTGAGTGAATTTTGCTCCATTTTATGACTTTTTGTGCCACGGATGTTAAGTGAATCACTTCAGTTGTCAAATGGGCTGTTAAGTGAATCTGGCTTCCCCACTGACTTTGCTTGTCAGAAATTCGCAAAAGGTGATGATCACATGACCCTGGGACACTGCAACCATCATAAATATGAACCAGTTGCCAAGCATCTGAATTTTGATCATTGTGCCCAACAGTCATAAGTCACTTTTTTCAGTGTTGTAACTTCAAACAGTCACTAGATGAACTATTGTAAGCTGAGGACTTCCTGTGACTGTTTAGTGAATTTGGGCCACAGATTAAGTTGACGCTGTCTCAGAATGAATGTTTCTCCATTATAACTGAAAAAGTAAATACTATTTGAAATAACAAGAATTCCTTTAAATTCAGTTGTGATTATTTTGTGTTCTTCACCTAATAACTTGTCTGCTTTGTTCAGCCGCCCTGAGTCTTCGGAGAAGGGCGGGATATAAATGGAATTAAAATAAAATAAATAAATAAAAATTATACCTCAGTGTTGGGGAAAAACAACCCTTTCATTTTAATAGAAATATTTCTTAAATTGAGGCTTCATAGTATGAAAGACATGCTATTTTTTTTAGACCACCCAACTTGTGATTGAAAATCATTTATCTGCAATGGAGGAAGCCAGCATGGTAAATTTTCAGTTTTCAATTCAAATCTCTTCACCCGCAAAGCTCATTGAGTAATATTCATGTGATAATATATACTCCAAACAAGTACAGGTAGTCCTTGACTTATGACCCACAACTGAGCCCAACATTTCTGTTGCTAAGTGAAACATTTGTTCAGTGAGTTTTGCCCCTTTTGGGGACCTTTCTTGCCACGTTCAGTGTATCATTGCAGTTGTTAAGTTAGTAATGTGGTTGTTAAGTGAATCTGGTTTCCCCCATTGGTTTGCTTGTCAGAGGGTTGCAAAAGGGGATCACATAAACCTGGGACACAGCAACTGCCATAACTATGAGTCACTTGCTAAGCATCTGAATTTTGATCACGTGGCTATGGAGGTTGTAAGTCGAAAACGGTCATTTGAACGGTCATTAAATGAGCTGTGGTAAGTCAAGGATTACCTGTGATGGGAGCTAATAAATAAGGAAGCCATTTGAAGCAAACAGATGTTTTTAGCAGTTTTAATAGTACATTTTTTCACATCACTAACAAAATCCACTGGAGTTCAAGAGCACAGCAAATTTACATCTGATAGAATAATGGCATTGACATTGATATTACACCAAAGCTGTTTTAAATATAATCATTCTCTGTAACACCACTTTTCATGTCACCACTCACATGGAAAGGGTTCGATCCTGTTTCCATTAAGGTCAATCACAAAGCTTCTCAATTCATTTGAGAGAGAAAAAGATTGAGGATTAAATATGGGCTGCAAAATTGGTCTTGCCTTGACTCTTTGGATTGACGTTGTTCCCTGAAGCACTAAAGAATGTTCATTCCATCCACTTCAAGAAATGCTAGATAAACGTTGTTGCTCTGCATTATTTAGCCATTGAATCAAGCCATTGCTGCAGTTGCCTTCTGTTCTTCAAAATACTTGAAGCCACATGTGTTATCAAGATTTGTCAGGGAGAAAGAGCTAATGGTTTGCTGTGCTTTGTATATGTAAGACTCAGTGCCTTATTCAGCTGCCTTCTTAACTGCATCAAGTCTTATTTAGAATTTGACAATCTTCTCTCTGTGTGTACAGACAATAACCAAATCAGTGTGGGGTTACATCAAGGTGATGGAATAACAGCGGAAGCCTGTAAAAACAAAGCCAGCATGATCTAAAAGAAAATGCATAGGGTAATTTATTGGTAGGAGTGTGCCCGCAATTTATTTTGCAGAGGACAAATTTCTAATGTAAAGACATCCTATATTATTCCAATCCAAATTTGATTTAATGATTAAGAGGCATAAGAAGACAGAACAGGGCCCTTGAAGTTGTTCAAAAGCAAACTGAGCTGACAGCCAGGCCACCTGGCTTCAGTCTTCTTCTGTTTGGTGTGATGCATTCTAATATATTTAATTAGGTTCTAATATGCACTGATGTTGCTTAGCTAACATATGCTAATTTTATGCAATCTAGTTTGTCCTCTTTTTAGATGCTTCATATCTTCTTTCGCCATGATGTGTAAGAAGTCACCTTATTTGCAACTGGTGTCTTGCTGTTTGCCTTTACCAAAGTATTCTGGAACTTTTTAATAGTGTCCTTTACACTTTTTTGCAGAAAATTTTGCAGAAAATTTCACTTGAGAATTCTAAATAAATTTCCCAAGATTATCTTCACTTGTGGACAGTTAACAAACATTAATTTAATCTTGATGATCTCGCAAACAAATGAATGGGTTAGCTGATATCTTTCCAGTTGTAAATATATATAACAGTAAGCAACATTAATATTGAGAGAAGCTAGATGGAAAAATGAGTGTGGTTTTGAAAAAGAAAGAGGAAAATCAATAACTTGTACTCTGCTGATGACACTACTGATAGTCAAAATGCAAATGATATACAAGCTTTAGTAATGAAAGTTAAGTAGCACAGTAAAAAATGGGACCAAAAAGGCGGGTTTCCAAATGGTCTCGCCTACCAACCATTTGGAAACCTGCCTTGATTGACAGGCGAGTCCCAACCACCAAGAATGATACCAGACCCAAACTCATGATAACACCACATGACATCACCACCACACAACCATTCAAAAAGCAAATCCGAACCCACAATGATAACGAGGCACAACCACAAAACAGAAACCTAACTACAGCTGCAACATCAGCCACTTTAAACCCCTCCAAACCACACAATAAGCAAACTGACACCCACTATAAAAACATGGCACCACCACAAACACGAAGCCGAACAAAAGCAGCACAACTCACCAGCTCAGGTCTAAGGCTGGCAGCTGAGACCAGCCCATCCACTCAAAACACACCCCCACCCAATCAGAACACACCCACCATTCAAAACACATTCCCACCCAATCAGAACACACTTAATCCCCCACCCAATCAGAGCACACCTCCACCCACAGAACACACCCCCTCTGGCAGTTTAAAAAAGAGGAACAAGCAGCCACATGCTTCTCCCAGAAGAAGGAAGCAGAAGCCACCAGCCTGATGATGACGGATGGGATTCCGTCGAAACGTCGCTCCTACACCTTTAGTTCTACGCGGGGAAAAACCCGAATAACCAAAGATCCATATATCTATATATATCTATATATATCTATATATATCTATATATCTATATATATATATATCTATATATCTATCTATCTATCTATCTATCTATCTATATATATATATATATATATATATATATATATATATATATATATATATAATTTTTTTATTTATTTATTCATTTTATATACCGCCCTTCTCCCGGAGGACTCAGGGCGGTGTACAGAGCAAAGTAAGTATACAATAAACCAACAATAAAACAAATAAAACCCCAGATCTACAAATAAAACCCCAAATCTATCAGGCCAGGCCGGCTTGCTGGAATAGATAGGTTTTTAAATCTCGCCGAAAGGTGCGAAGGTCGGGGGCCATCCGGATTTCGGCTGGTAAGCGGTTCCAGAGGATTGGCGCACCCACCGAGAATGCTCTCCCCCTGGGGGTCACCAGCCGGCATTCTCTGACCGGTGGCACCCTGAGGAGGCCCTCTCTGTGGGAGCGCACAGGACGGAGGGGTATTGACGCTGGCAGTAGGTGCTCCCGTAGGTAATCCGGACCCATGCCATGTAGGGCTTTGTATGTCATCACTAGCACCTTGAATTTCACCCGGAAGGCAACTGGAAGCCAGTGCAGCTCACGAAGCAGAGGTGTAATATGGGAGTATCGGGGAGCCCCCAAAAGCGTCCGTGCAGCTGCACTCTGTACCAGCTGAAGCTTCCGAGTGATTCTCAAGGGCAGCCCCATGTAAAGAGCGCTGCAGTAGTCAAGACGAGAGGTCACAAGTGCATGGGTGACTGTACGTAAGGCATCCAGGTCCAGATAGGGTCGTAGCTGGCGCACCAGACGAACCTGAGTGAAAGCCCCCCTAGTCACAGCTCCTATGTGATCTTCTAAGGAGAGCTGTGAATCTAGGAGGACACCCAGGTTGCGAGCCCTATCTACGGGGGACAGTAACTCGCCCCCAATATTAAGGGATGGAATACTCTGAATATCCTGACATGCCGGTATGTACAGCCATTCAGTCTTGTCCGGGTTGAGTTGAAGCCTGTTCCTCCCCATCCATTCCCGGACCGCTTCCAGGCAACGGGACATCACGTCCCACTGATGTGGTTTGGGGTCGAGATGAAAAGCTGGGTGTCATCAGCATACTGATGATAACCCACTCCAAAACCATGGATGATCTCACCTAGCGGCTTCATATAGATGTTAAACAGGAGAGGTGAGAGGACCGACCCCTGAGGAACTCCATAAATGAGAGGCCTCGGGGTCGATCTCTGGTCACCCGCCAACACCCACTGTGAACGTTCCAGAAGGTAGGAGGAGAACCACTGAAGAACAGTGCCTCCCACTCCCAATCTCCTGAGACGCCGAAGTAAGATACCATGGTCGATGGTATCAAAAGCCGCAGAGAGGTCTAATAGGACCAGGACAGAGGAATGACCCCTGTCCCGAGCCCGCCAGAGATCATTCATCAGAGCGACCAATGCCGTCTCCGTGCTGTGTCCGGGCCTGAAACCCGATTGGTACGGGTCTAGATAATCAGTATCTTCTAGGAACAGAGGAAGCTGATGCGCCACTACGCTCTCAACAACCTTCGCAAGAAAGCGAAGGTTGGAGACCGGGCGAAAGTTGTTTAAAACAGGTGGGTCCAGGGAAGGCTTTTTGAGGAGGGGTCTCACCACCGCTTCTTTCAAGGCTGCGGGGAAACTGCCCTCTTTCAATGAAACAGTTACCACTGCATGGATCCAGCCTCGTGTCCCATCCCGAGCTGAATAAACCAGCCAGGAGGGGCACGGGTCCAATAAGGATGTAGTGGAGCTTAGCTTCCTCATGATCCTTTCTACCTCGTCCAGAGTCACAGGATCGAACTCTTCCCAGATAACATCAACAAGACTGTCCATGTTCTCATCGTCAGACTCTGCCCAGTTGGAATCCAGACTGGTCCAGATCCGAGCGATTTTGTCCAGCAGATGTTGGCTAAATTCCTCAGCACGACCCTGCAAGGGATCCTCCTTCACCTCTAGATTAAGGAGGGAGCGGGTCACCCTAAACAGGGCGGTCGGGCGATTATCTGCGGACGCGATAAGGGCAGCAAAGAGATTCGAACCTCAGAAGGGTATGGCTGACTGATGAAAACTAATAAGTTTGAAATGCATTTCAGTCTCCCTTAATTCTTTGTTAGTAATTTACATAAATATATGAGCTGTCACCGGTGTGACTACTGCCTGTTCGATGGCATTCAAGATAGGCTGAAACAGGAAATAAAGATTTGTCCCATGTTTGGGGCCTAGCAAGGTAATCTAAATAGTTAACAAGTATTTCACACACACACACACACACACACACACACACACACACACACACACACACATATATATATATATATATATATATATATATATATATATATATATATATATATATATATATATATCCCCTTCATGGATTACTGCCTTGTTGTGGCTAAGGGGCTTGCGTAATTCAATGAAGCTACGAGCTATGCCGTGCAGGGCCACACAAGACGGAAAGGTCATAGCAGAGAGTTCTGACAAAACATAATCCACTGGAGAAGGAAATGGCAACCCACTCCAGTATCTTTGCCATGAAAACCCTATGGACAGTACCAAAAGGCAAAACAATATGACGCTGGAAGATGAGCCCCTCAGGTCGGAAGGCGTCCAATATGCTACTGGGGAAGAGCAGAGGGCTAGTACTAGTAGCGCCAGAAAGAATGAAGTGACTGGGCCAAAGCCAAAAGGACGCTCAGCTGTGGATGTGTCTGGTGGTGAAAGGAAAGTCCGATGCTGTAAAGATTTTTTCTCCATAGGAACCTGGAATGTAAGATCCATGAATCAAGGAAAGCTGGACGTGGTCAAACAAGAGATGACAAGACTGAACATCGACATCTTACGTATCAGCGAACTAAAATGGACAGGAATGGGTGAATTTAATTCAGATGACCATCAGGTATACTAGTGCGGGCAAGAATCCCTCAGAAGAAATGGAGTAGCCTTCATAGTCAATAAAAGAGTAGGAAAAGCAATACTGGGATACAATCCTCAAAATGACAGAATGATCTCAGTTCGAATCCAAGGCAAAACATTCAATATCACAGTAGTCCAGGTTTATGCCCCAACCACCAGTGCTGAAGAGGATGAAATTGAGCAGTTATATGAAGCCCTACAGCACCTTATAGAACTAACACCAAAAAATTTATTTATTTATTTATTTAATTAAATTTCTATACCGCCCTATTCCCTTATCATCACGGGGGATTGGAATGCTAAAGTAGGAAGCCAAAAGATAACCAGAATAACAGGCAAGTTTGGCCTTTGAGTTCAAAATGAAGCAGGGCACAGGCTGATAGAATTTTGTCAAGAGAATACGATGGTCATAGCAAACACACTTTTCCAACAACCCAAGAGACGGCTCTACACATGGACATCACCAGACGTCAACACAGAAATCAGATTGACTATATGCTCTGCAGCCAAAGATGGAGAAGCTCTATACAGTCAGTAAAAACAAGACCAGGAGCTGACTGTGGCTCAGACCATGAGCTTCTCATTGCAAAGTTTAGGCTTAAACTGAAGAAAGTAGGATAAAGCACTAGGCCACTCAGGTATGAATTAAATCATATCCCTGTTAAATATACAGTAGAGGTGACAATAGATTTAAGGAATTAGATCTGATAGACAGAGTACCTGAAGAACTATGGACAGAGGTTCACAACATTGTACAACAGGTAGCAACCAAAACCATCCCAAAGAAAAAGAAATGCAAGAAAGCAAAATGGCTGTCTGAGGAAGCTTTGCAAATAGCTGAGTAAAGGAGGGAAGCGAAAGGCAAGGGAGAAAAAGAAAGATACGCCCAATTGAATGCAGAATTCCAGAGAAGAGCTACAAGAGATAAGAATGCCTTCTTAAATGAACAGTGCAAAGAAATAGAAGAAAACAATATAATAGGAAGGACCAGAGATCTTTTCAAGAAAATTGGAGAGATGAAAGGAACGTTTAATGCAAAAATGGGCATGATAAAGGACCAAAATGGCAGGGACCTAACAGAGGCAGAAGAGATTAAGAAGAGATGGCAAAATTACACAGAGGAACTATTGAAGAATGAGCTTAATGTCCCTGATAATCACAATGAGGTGGTCACTGACCTCGAGCCAGACATCCTAGAATGTGAAGTGAAGTGGGCCTTAGAAAAGCTGAGCAACAACAAAGCTAGTGGAGGTGACAGTATTCCAGCTGAGCTATTCAAAATCTTAAAAGATGATGCAGTAAAAGTGCTACACTCAATTTGCCAGCAAATTTGGAAAACTAAACAGTGGCTACAGGATTGGAAAAGATCAGTTTACATTCCAATTCCAAAGAAAGGCAGTGCCAAAGAATGTTCAAACTACCGCACCATTGAACTCATTTCTCATGCTAGTAAAGTTATGCTTAAAATCCTACAAGCGAGACTCCAGCAGTATGTGGATCGAGAACTACCAGAAGTACAGGCAGGATTTCGAAGAGGCAGAGGAACTAGAGATCAAATTGCCAACATATGCTGGATCATGGAGAAAGCTAGAGAGTTCCAGAAAAACATCTACTTCTGCTTCATTGACTACGCTAAAGCCTTTGATTGTGTGGATCATAACAAACTGTGGCAAGTTCTTAAAGAGATGGGAGTACCAGACCATCTTATTTGTCTTTTGAGAAACCTATATGTGGGCCAAGAAGCAACAGTGAGAACTGGACACGGAACCACTGACTGGTTCAAAATTGGGAAAGGAGTCTGGCAAGGCTGTATACTGTCGCCCTGCCTAGTTAACTTATATGCAGAGCACATCATGAGAAAGGCAGGGTTAGAGGAATCAAAAATTGGAATTAAGATTGCCGGAAGAAATATCAACAACCTAAGATATGCAGATGATAACACTCTAATGGCAGAAAGTGAAGAAGAACTAAAGAGCCTCTTGTTGCGGGTGAAGAAGGAAAGTGCAAAACTTGGGTTGAAACTTAACATTAAGAAAACCAAGATCATGGCATCCAGCCCTCTCAATCCCTGGCAAATAGATGGGGAAGAAATGGAGGTAGTGACAGATTTTATTTTCCTGGGCTCCAAGATCACTGCAGATGGGGACTGTAGCCAAGAATTTAAAAGACGCTTGCTCCTTGGGAGGAAAGCAATGACAAATCTAGACAGCACACTAAAAAGCAGAGACATCATCCTGTCAACAAAAGTGTGTATAGTCAAGGCTATGGTCTTCCCAGTTGCAATGTATGGCAGTGAAAGCTGGACCATAAAAAAGGCTGAGTGCCAAAGAATTGAGGCCTTTGAACTATGGTGCTGGAGAAGACTCCTGTGAGTCCCTTGGACTGCAAGGCGATCAAACCGGTCAGTCCTAGAGGAGATCAACCCTGACTGCTCTTTAGAAGGCCAGATCCTGAAGTTGAAACTCAAATACTTTGGCCACCTAATGAGAAGGAAGGACTCACTGGAGAAGTGCCTCATGCTGGGAAAGATTGAGGGCAATAGAAGAAGGGGACGACAGAGAATGAGGTGGCTGGATGGAGTCACTGAAGCAGTAGGCGTGAGCTTAAATGGACTCCAGAAGATGGTAGAGGACAGGAAGGCCTGGAGGAACGTTGTCCATAGGGTCGCGATGAGAACGCCCAGAACAGAGTTCCGGCACCTTTTTTGGATGGAACTTTGTAGGGTAGGCAAGGCGGGTTGCATGACATGTGTGAGTTCCGGCCCCTTTTTCTTTTACAAAAAAAGCACTGTATATATACAGTACTGTATATAGGATTGTTTACCTGAAAAGTCTTTTATTAGCCCTATAACATCAGCAATCCTTGCTAGGAGAAGCTGGAGTCTGAATTCCCCTCCCCCTTAGTACAATATGTTAAGTTCAATTCTCCTTCTTTTCATTGCTGTCGTAAATCACACTTTCCAATTAATTTGAAGGGTCAGTTTTCCCTTCTGTTACACAACCCACCAAATTCTTATCTTCTCTTATTTCATAACAGCCTTGAGAGACATTCTTCCTCCTCCCTCCCAGAAATAACTAATTCTAGCTTTAACAGTAACACACAAGTTTAACATATGAAATAGCTGCTTCTTCATCTTTTGTCAAAGGAAGAACATTTGATGTTAGCAGCGTTGACAACCTATTTATCTACTTGCATTTGCATGTTTTCAAACTGCAAAGTTGACAGGAGCTGGAGCAAAAATGAGAGCTCACCCTATCGCATGGCACTTGGATCTCAAAGTGCCAATCTTCCAGTCGACAAGCCCAGCATCTTGCTAGGCCACTGTGTCCCCCTAAAATGCTACATAAGGGAAATGTAAACAGGTCCAGCATCCAGCCTTAGAATTAAAAATGCAATGGTGGACAGCTTCTGCCTTCTAGGATAGACTATCAACAATAAAGGAACCAGTAGCAAGAAATATGCCATAGACTGACACTTAATAAAGTAGCAATGAAGGCTTTCGAAAAGATATTTGGAAGGCATGTTTTGTCCATACCTACAAAGATCTAAACACAGAGATAATGGTTTTTCCTGTGACTCTCTGGATCACAAAGGAATGGAAAACACTGATGCCCTTTAACTTTGGTATTGGAGAAAACTACTGAGAATATCATAGAAAATCAATAGCAATAGCAATAACAGACTTATATACAGTAGTGGCCAAAATTGTGGAAACCTTTTGGGAAAAGTGTACATTAGAAATGCCACCTTTGGTTAAGTTTCTTTATAACTGTAGCCTTGTTCACTTAATAATACTATTTTACATTACTTTCTGGGCAGCCAGTCAACTCTTTGCACCATTACTTCAATTTTATTATGTTTTACAAGCTCACTAAATGAAAGAACACGAAAAAAACCCAACCAACTTGACAGCGATCACATAACACACTGACAAACGTCCTCCTCTCAGCTTCAATACATGACATCAATAACTGAATCCTAAGCAAGTTGTACTTCTTTTTTCTGGTTATTTGGCTATAACTTTTCATAGAATGCAGTACAGGTAATTGAACAAACTTTGTTGCATTGTATTCTTGATTAAATTATCTTTCCATTGATATATAATTTTATGGGACTACTCCAAAAAAGTTGGTGTTATTAGCCATCAAACCTCAAAAATACACTTTTCCCAAAAGGTTACCACAATTTTGGCCACTACTGTACTGCTTCACAGTGCTTAACAGCCCTCTCTAAGTGATTTACAGAGTCAGCATATTGCCCCCAACTATCTGGGACCTTATTTTACCGACCTTGGAAGGATGGAAGGCTGAGCCAACCTTGAGTTGATCAGGATCAAACTCCTGGCTGTGAACAGAGTTAGCCTGCAATGCTGCATTCTAACCACTGCACCACCAGGACTCCTCAGAAAACAAACAAATGGATCCTCAAACAAATTAACACAAAGTTCTTACTTGAGGCCCAAATTACCAAGCTCAAATTATCATGTTTCAGATACATTATGGGAAAATCTGGCTGTATGAAGAAAATTGTAATACTGGGTCAGCAGTAAGCACTGTAATTTATACTCAGTTACAATGACAATTTGTGCATCATTGGAAAATCGGAAGGATGTCCTGGAGAAATCTCTATGTCTTTGCTAAGAGTTAATACTAACTTGATGACACATAACCAGTAATCACTTTGCTTTTGTAGCTTCCAACAAACAATTGAATGTTTAAAATTCTTGGCTTGGAAAAAGATGCACACTCTAATCTAAAACAATTCTGGTTCACGTTAAGGACATCATATTCTTAAATCAAGCTATAAGGTTAACATCTTCCCTAAGAATATGCAAATGTTTCCACTTATCCCATATATAAATCTACAGCAGACATGTGAAACTCACGACGTCACGTGACGTTGTGCAACTATTGGGACAGTTTTGCCATTGCCGGCAATGGGGTGGGCGTGGCTTCCGGATGACGCATCCAGCCCGCAGGCCAGCAGTTTGACACCCCTGATCTACAGTATGTCTATAACATAATAATGAAGTTTAATCAATATGAAAAAAAAAACAGTTACTGATTTATCATATTTTGGATGTAATTTTCAATTAGTATCTTGAAACAGGAACGGAAAAACGGAACTTTGGTTATAAGGAACAGCCTAATTTAAAATCTAATTTTCATCTGTGCTTTGAAATGTTTGCAAGTTGTTTTGCAGTTTTGTGGGCATGAGAAAAGGTTGAAGATAGGCCTTTCTTTTTTAACCTGAAGGTGGATTTAGGAGAATCTTGACATGTTGTGGGAGAAAATCCTGCCTAGAAAAAGGTTTTGTTGGAAGACAAGGCATGATTTCCTTAAGTTGTTTCTTGGCTAAATATTAGAATCCTGGCATTCCCACTTTTAATCTTTAAGATTAATCTTAGATTAATTTTATTTTTCAAATTTTTAATTAGATTAATTAAAATTAATTAGAGTCATGTTGAAAAACTAAAAAACAGTGAATTCAATCTTAAATTTTAATTTTAGGATTAAAACCTTGAACTGAACACCAAGCATAAAGACTCAGGCTTATGATCTGAATTGAGTTCCAGCTGAATTCAGATACTACTCAAGCTAATTCATGTAACCTATATAAACAGCTTTATGCTTCTTGGAGGATGCAAATTCAATATATAAGTCAATGAATATGAGATGCAATGTGGTTTCAGGGGCAAATTTCAGAATTCCAAAGGTCATGAAGTACCCACAATAATATAAACAAGCTATACTGGCTCAGATTTATGTTTCAAAATATACGATTCACTAAAGGGTACCCTCCAGACAATTAAAAACCCATCTTATGTAAGCCAAGGATTTTTTTGTGTGTGACTACTAGCCTGTCCTGACACTATGTTAATCTATTACATGGGGCTGCCCTTGAGAATCACTCGGAAGCTTCAGCTGGTACAGAGTGCAGCTGCACGGACGCTTTTGGGGGCTCCCCGATACTCCCATATTACACCTCTGCTTCGTGAGCTGCACTGGCTTCCAGTTGCCTTCCGGGTGAAATTCAAGGTGCTAGTGATGACATACAAAGCCCTACATGGCATGGGTCCGGAATACCTACGGGAGCACCTACTGCCAGCGTCAACACCCCTCCGTCCTGTGCACTCCCACAGAGAGGGCCTCCTCAGGGTGCCACCGGTCAGAGAATGCCGGCTGGTGACCCCCAGGGGGAGAGCATTCTCGGTGGGTGCGCCAATCCTCTGGAACCGCTTACCAGCCGAAATCCGGATGGCCCCCGACCTTCGCACCTTTCGGCGAGATTTAAAAACCTATCTATTCCAGCAAGCCGGCCTGGCCTGATAGATTTGGGGTTTTATTTGTAGATCTGGGGTTTTATTTGTTTTATTGTTGGTTTATTGTATACTTACTTTGCTCTGTACACCGCCCTGAGTCCTCCGGGAGAAGGGTGGTATATAAAACGAATAAATAAATAAAATAAAATATGTTTCTTTGTCCCCAATACCTATCAAGGTTTAGTTTCTGAGCTACTGGTATACATCTAAGGGTGTGAGAGTGTCATGAAAGTAAGGACACTTGCTTAACCTCTATTTTTCAATCACTGTTCTGCACTTTGCTTTCTGCTAGTTCCGGTATATAGTAGCAAAGGCTAATTTTTAAAAGAGCTGAACTTTTAAAAAACCAAAAAGAAAGAATGGTATGATGGCTAGTACCAACTCAAGGGACCCTGAATAGCCCTGCTCAGCTCAGCCTCAATCTGTTTGCTGCTGCTCTGTGGTTGATGATATGTTCTCCATATTTTAGCTTTAGAGTTCAGCTCTCCTGTACTACTAACTGACTATTGTTAACAGACTATGCAATTCCAGTCTTGTTTTGGCCCATTCATTGGGCAGAAAGAAAATCCGGTTTTCTTCCTCTACCAGTTCTTATACAGTTTGCTGAAAGAGATTAGAATTTTTTTTTCAGTAGTGAATAGAGTGTTGTTTAAAAATCAGATATATATACTGCTGTGGTTGTTATTAGCCTATGAATTAAAACCCTGTGAAACTCACTGATTTTGGCTTTTTCTTAAAAAACAATAAATCAAGGCTTCGCCCCCCCCCCCAAAATTCACAAATTATAAATAACTGCATCAGTAACATGCGGCAAGAAACCTGTTCCCACTACTATTTTTATGAAACAATGAATTCCATATGGGTGACCAATTTCATTGGGATTGCACTGCGAGTGGAATAAAACACTTGGTAAATAAAGTGTTAATCTCTTCCTCCCTAAATGAATCATTTTAAAAAGCTATTAAGCTAAGGAAAATGAGCATAGTTTTCTAGTAATGACTTCTCTTCTTCAGAAGGAAATTGGTAAAAATCCCTGATTGTAGATATATATCCCCAAAGACATCGGAATTTAGGGACCTGACTGGGTGGAGGAAAGCAATGATCTTTGTTATACATCTATCTCAGTATAATTTACTTGTGTACTTGTACACTTGGTATATTTAACGATATGCTTGGATGAAGCTTTTTATTTAAAATCCCCCTAGTTTTGTGTTTTCAATCTGGTGCTTAAAAGCAATGTTCTTCCATTTTTTTAAAAGATACACTTCAATAGATGTATATAGACACACGTGCTAAATATAAGTACCATTTGATTCATAAGTGCACATAATTCAGATTCTGATTGTTAATAAAAATGCATTTCTAACCATCAAATTCAAGTCTATTATTCTAAGTTAATTGCATTTGCCCTAAAGAGACTTGAAACTGGCTGTCAGCCTATTTGTGTCACTTTCATTTTAGTCATCAGTCAATCTTGTCTTTCCCTTTTTTTTTTAACATCCCATATATTGATCAAATAGATTTGTTAGCATGCCTGTTCGGCTTTGGAGGGAGGGGAAGGAGTTTATGTTATCCATCAGAGTTATTTGATTACTGCATTAGTTTATATTTATCTTAATTGATATTTCCATAGCAAATAAATGCACTTTTTGATGGGCCCATAAGATTCCTATTAAATATAAATCACCTAATATGTATCTTGGATATGGATCTTGTTGAGAGAGGAAAATCAAGCACATGAAATAAATTAGAGCCTCCCTGTGCATCATTTTTGCTAGTCAAAAGCAATCTTTTTTTTTTTTGGTTGCTGGTCAGGTTGACAATAAAAAAACATCCTTGTGATACTGTTAGAAAAACCTCAGTAGCTAATTGATAGCTTTATCATTTATTTTACTGAAGACTTCTTTGTAACTAAAATGCTCATTCGCTTCCATGCAAACAACTTTTATTGTTATCTTCATTTTTGGCAAGGACACTAGTAGTGATAAGAAATGAAAGAAATAATGCTCTTATAAACTCTTTTTTTAAAAATAATAATAATCTAAGATCACACTATTTAAATTGAAATGAGCCATTAAAATGCAGGCAATACAATTTGTTCCCCACTAAAATCTGGGGTGGTCACAGGTGGAATTTGGGGGGACCTCTTGCAACTCTGGGTCTCAAGGTTGTGCACTCTTACTATATACAGTCTAAAGAGGAGGAGAATGAGGAGGAGGAGGAAGAGGAGGAGGAAGAGGAGGAGGAAGCAGAATTTACCATTCTGTATGAGCAGAAAAACAACTTAAGCTGCAGTTCTACAGGAACAAACCCAAGAATGTATCATGGGATTGTATTCTTGCGATATTTTAATATTTCTTATTTATATACATGTAAAGTGCTGCTTTTAGGGCATATTTGAGAAATTTTGTCATCTTATCTACTTTTGCTGATTTTCCTATCTTTTTAACTGTTGTTTTAAAGTAAAAGCATTAAAGAGTTAGAGAAAATACTGAATAATTGAAATGTTTTTTTAGAAAAGCAAATACTTAAATATTCTTAGTTCAAAGGTAGATAAGACAATTTGCTGGTGTGTCAATTTTTCAGCCAGTGCCATTTCCCACATTTTTATTTATCAGTCAACTAAAGGTTATTTATTCTCTCATTGGATTAAGAGAGCTGTGTTTACCAATGATCTAACAATTAAAAAAAGATGGAGCTGAGCTGACTTTAGTGGCTATCTTGTTCAAGAAACAGGACATCAGCTGAGAATATCATTTTTCTGGATTTGAACCCCTCAGGCAAACAGTATTCTTCCCACAAAAGAGGTGCCATTTTGTTAAATTGGCTACTATTGGTCAACAGGGATATAAGGAGCCTCCTATGCCAGTGGCAGCTTTCAAATTATCTTCAGGGGCAACTGCACATAAAGCAAATTACAGTAGTGTGACTGGCTCTTTCAATATACCTGGACAGTTCACTCCATAGTTTATTAATGGGGCAATTATGAAAGTTTAAAAGGTACAGCCGCCAATTTTTTTGTTTTCTTTAAAACTTTCTTTAAAACATTACGGGCCAACCGTAATGACTTTTCCATTTTAGTCTGCCTTTTTATGCTAAAATACTAAGTCTCAGAACACCTCAATGTTCCTACAAAATCAGATATCAAATAACAACACTTACTGTATTCCCATTTCTTATCTTCAGAGGTCATTTAGGCCTTTCAGTATCTGCAGCGAAGAGAACATGAGTGGCAATGGAAATGATCCTCACGATTATAGAAAAACAAAGAAAGACATTTCAAAGAACACCCATTAAAAAAAACTGGCTCAAAATCTCTAGTACAAATACCTGGCAAGGAAACTGTCACGCTCCTTAATCCTCAACTGACTTTAACAAGATACTCACAGGTGCAAAAGTGTTTGTGGAAGATAAAGGTGAACATATAAACAATCCCAATTGAGAGATGCATTGGATCAGGAGACAAGTAGCAAGAAAAAAAGGGATTCATTTGCACTGTAGTCTAAAAATTCAAGGCACCAGGAGAGTCAACAGTGAGAAAGTTTCAATAATGAAAATTGTTCTATTGGCACAATTATAATTGACTTTTTTTCAACCTGTGTATTAACTAACATTGCATTTATTTATATTGGACGTTTGATTAAGAAGGGAAACATATTTGGCTTTTGGTGATGTTCATTGCCTAAATTGGGTTGAAAAGTTCAGAATAAGATATTGATTACATTGTCTTTTATTGACAGACTTCAAGTTATGCTCATATCAATGTCTGTATTAATATCTCCATTATAAGGATAATTATATGCTGGTATACAGTAAAACCATCATTGTAAAACCCCCAAATAGGTAGCTTTGATGAGATGAAAGGACAAGTTTTTTTTAATATAATAACATTAATATTAAGTTGCATGTTTGTTTTTACCCTTGTACGTTGCTCAGAGTCACTTGATTGTAAGAATTTAAAAGTTAAATTTGAATTTAGTGGGTCTACTTTTTTTTTCTACTCAGCCATATGGAAGAGATAAGTAAATCATGTTGCCTCATTGAAGTTGAGTTCATTCCCCAATTCAAGCACAAGTGGCAGAGATGACATTTCTATAATTTGCAGAAGGGCAGAATTAAAAAAAGTTGTGGACTATCATTAGCAATTATAGAACTACTATAATCATAGAATTCTTTGAGTGATGCATGAAATATAGAGTAGATATACTTGGAAATTAAGAAGAGGTCAGAATGCTTAAGGGTAAAGATGTTTGTTTTATTTATTTATTAAATTTATCTGCTATTCATCTCTCTAGCAAGCAACTATGGCCGGCTTATATCATAAATAACAGAATAAATAACCAGAGAATTAGAACATTAAAACATCAGACATCAAAAGCTAAAGCATTAAAATGAATATTAAAACAGATAAAAAGAAAAGATGTGTAGACTTATACAAGTCTACTACCCCCCTCCAAAATGGGACACCCATTACTATGCTACATACTAGGTGCTTTAGGAAAATAAATATCGTAAAAGGCAACATTCAACAGAAGAGTTATGTTACTCCCATTATGTGGCTAATTCATTCCCCAAACTACTAACATGGTAACTACAAGCTAGCAATTGTGAGACACCCCCCCTACATTTGCTCAGGTTTTTCTTCTGCCCCTTTCCAAAATTATATCTGACTTCCCCTCACATTCCTCCCCATGCAACATAAATGATAATAAACCATAACTGATGGTTGACCTAATGAGGACAAATTGTAGGGAAACAGATTTTGACTAAATACAGTAAAAATGAAAATAATTAGAAAACATATTATGGTAAATTATGTTTTACTGGAAGACTAGAAAATCTCCAAGGTCCCTTTTTATTCTATTCTATTCTATTCTATTGTATTCTATTCTATTCTGTTCTGTTCTGTTCTGTTCTGTTCTGTTCTGTTCTGTTCTATTCAACCTCTGATTTCATCCATGTATTTTCTTACAATGATATGAAAACCATTTCCTATTACTGTCTTCTGGAATATTTTCTCAACTCCCCAGTCTAGCAAACAGTCTGGAATTCCACATGCCCTCCCATCTGGCCTGACCCTACTTAACTTCTAAGGAAAGCCAGACAGGTGATGCTACCTGCTGAAACTCCACAAAGTATGATTCTATTTATGTTAGGAAGTCACTAATCTGTTTTCTGAAAAATGACCTGGTCTGCCAACAAGATTGTTGGCAGGCAAAATCACATGGCAGCAGAAAATCCTTTATGGAGACTTGTACCATATTGTTTACAGGGCTTTCAAGAAAGCTTAAGACCAAACTGGTTAGCCAATGAATCTCTTTCAGTATTGGCCATCTATCTTCTCTTATCTTTGCATCAGTTAAAAACCCTGCAACTGCATTCTCCATCACCTGAACAGAGTTTGGAAATAGATCTCTTTAAGATTGTCTGAAAGAAATGGGAGGGATTCTGAAATGGAGGCCATAATCGATTGCTCGGACTGATTGTGTTTAGTCAGATGTATTCAACCCTGTTTTTTGTTTGTTTGTTTGTTTTGCCGCTTTGTGTCCTCTCAAACTGCATTTGTTTTATTCCTTTTGTAGTCCTTGGTGTGGATGTACCTACATGATTTCCTGCAACATCTCATTTTCCCTGATCAATTGCAGAGAGAAGTGAATCCTTTCCACAAGCCCTCATTATGAACTGGAAGTAACTTGGGCTGTATTTCTGGAATATAAACCCCCCATGCAAAAGCCCCCTCCCCAAATACCTCTTTTGTTCTGTCAATCGAAGGCAAAGTACTCATGCAATGTAATTTAGAATGGAGCTTTCTTTCTTTTCATTCCCCCCCCCCCAAGAAAAGCTTTCAATCTGGAAAAGCTTTGGGAACTCTGGGGGGAAAGCTTAGCTCAAAGCAGAGAGAGAGAGAGAGAGAGAGAGAGAGAGAGAGAGAGAGAGAGAGAGAGAGAGAGAGAGAGAGAGAGAGAGAGAGAGAGAGAGAGTCTGCACTGACAGCTTGATCCTGGGGAGAGGTGGCTGGGCTGTTGTCTAACAGGTCCTCTGGGCCCCGATGAGGCAACACAGAGGAAGGAGTCATATTAAGTGAATGCGTGGTGCCAGGACTCACAGAGCAATTACCATTATGCTGCACAGTTCGCTCTTCGCTCTTGCTATTTCCTTCAATAAAACCCCTGCTCACTTGCCAATTGGAGCTTGTCATCTAACAATATTTCTCATGCACAATACACATAGTAAAATGCCCTTGTGTTTTAAGCACATCTGAAGATGTGAACAATAGGGGATTTTACTGACAGTGAAAAAGGGCTTGCTTGGAATGTAGATCAGGAACAAAGAAGGGGAGAGAGAGGATGATCCTGCTCCAAATAGGAATACAGATTGTGTTTTGCTCACACATGTATACATACACATAAATAGACACACCTATACACTCTCTCTCTCTCTCTCTCTCTCTCTCCCCCCCACCCCAAACACACACATTATGTGTGACTTATATGTGACAGGCCTAATTCTGGTTGCCTTTTATCAGTAGCACAACAAGCTACAGATGCTGATATACACTTTTCAACAGCATGGTTGACCATTAAATCAAACATCTAAGTAAGATCACAAGTGAAAAGTTAGGCTGTGCAACAGGTGGATGTTGTACTTTCCAGCTTTGTTTTCTGGAAAAATTTTCATCTGAGGCTGAAGGTTGCATGAAAAATGGCAAGGTTTGAGCAGTTCAGATATAATGAAGGTAGCAAATAGCTGAAGGCAAATTAAAGAGAAGATTTTGAAATAGTCTTGGCTGCAGGAAAAAAATGGCAGAAATTATAAAGATTTTCAAGGCTCTTTGTAAGCTCAGGGAATGGAAATTAATGTGGTTTCACCTCCACTGCTCCATATTTTCAGATAGCATTAGGAAATTGTCCTTAATTTCCAGAATGAGGTAAAGGACCACATGCTCAGGATACCAAACTTTATCTAGATTTGCATCAATGTCTAATAAAAGTATTCAAATATTTTATTCTTGGAAATGTATTGAATGAATTGTGTTTCCATTCTTAAAAGAGATTAACTTAACCATGGTTTACTCAATCCAAATTTCAGGATTGATATCAGACATTAGTTTTAAATCTGATCAGGTTATATTCAGTGTGTCATGCAAGCACTGCTTTTAGAGCAGGGGTCTTCAAACTTGGCCCTTTTAGGACTTGTGGACTTCAACTCCCAGAATTCCTGAGCCGCTTAGTCAAAAGAAGAAAGGGGTGACCAGCCTGAAGGCAAAAACAGGGACAGGGTATTCAGTCTATGCTTGGTGGGATAAAAGCCCTCTTGAAAATAAAATAAACAAATAAATAAAAAAGAACGCAGAATAATTATTTATTCAGGAGGAAAAATTACTTCAAAATCTACTGGGTGAAACTTTTAATAAGACTACTATGTCTTACAAAATTGTTACAGACATTTTGGTTTCTTGCTCCTTAGATAAGATGGCTTTAGGGGGAAAAAGAGAAGAAAAGAGATACAGATAGTCCTCAATTTATGACCACAATTGAGCCCAAAATTTCTGTTGCTAAGAAAGACACTTGTTCAGTGAGTTTTGCCCATTTTATGACCTTTTTCTGCCATAGCTGTTACATGAATCACTGCAGTTGTTAAGTTAGTAACATGGCTGTTAAGTGAATCTGGCTTCCCCAATGACTTTGCTTGTCAGAAGGCCACAAAAGCCAATCACACATCCCTGGGACACAGCAACCATCAATAAGACATGCCAGTTGCCAAATCTCCAAATTTTGATCACATGTCCATGGGAATGCTGCAATGGTTGTAAGTGTGAACAACAGTCATAAATCATTTTTTTCAGTGCCATTGTAACTTTGGATGGTGAATAAACAAATGCTAGTAAGTTGAGACTATCTGTAAAGAAAACACGTCTCATAATCCCAAACAGGTATTGGATTTAGAATTGTGCTAAATATGTTTGGAACATCTTCTAGCTTTCTAGCAAGAAGAAGCCAGCAAAGGCTGCCAGGTGTATCAATCTTGGAATTAGAAATTCCAACTGTTAAAGTAAAAAAAATGTTTCTAACCTTTGTGAGAGACAGCAGATCCCCTGGCACATGAAACAAGAAAGAAAAAAAATCAACCTTTTAAGCTTTGTATTAATAAAGATATTTATAATATGAGCTGCAAGTTTTCTTTAAAAAAAACCTAGGTGCTGAATTTAATTAAATAGGATTACCTAGTAATAGGAATATTAATTGATTAGTCTTACAAATTTATCAAAATAAACAGTCTAATTTATTGAGTGATTTATTTATTTTATTTTATTAGATTTATATACTGCCCTTCTCCCAAAGGACTCGGGGCGGTGTATAGGGCAATTAAAACATGGCATACAAAGTTAAAAATAAATTAAATTAAATTTAGCCCCAAACCAAGTAAATCAAATTCTAAAATTTAAAATCCCAATCCCTCAGTCCAGGCTGGCAAACTCGAATAACCAGGTTTTCACGTCACGGCGAAAAGAGCGAAGGTCGGGAGCCATCCGGAGCTCCACAGGGAGCTGATTCCAGAGGGCAGGCGCACCCACCGAGAATGCTCTCCCCCTGGGGACCGCCAGCTGGCACTCCCTGACTGACGGCACCCTGAGGAGGCCTTCTCTGTGGGAGCGCACAGGATGAAGGGAAGTTGACGCCGGCAGAAGGTGCTCCCATAAATAATCCGGACCCATGTCATTTAGGGCTTTGTAGGTCATCACCAGCACCTTGAATCTCACCCAGAGGGCAACTGGGAGCCAATGCAGCTCGCAGAGAAGAGGCGTTACATGGGAGTATCGGGAGACTCCCATCACAACTCGCACGGCCGCATTCTGCACCAGCTGGAGCCTCCGAGTGGTCCTCAAGGGCAGCCCCATATAAAGAGCATTGCAGTAGTCTATTTGAGAGGTCACGAGCGCATGAGTGACTGTATGTAGGGCATCCCGGTCCAGATAGGGCCGCAACTAGTGCACCAGGCGAACCTGGGCAAAAGCCCCCCTGGTCACAGCTCCTATGTGATCTTCCAAACTGAGCTGTGAGTCAAGCTGTCACCCAAGTTGCGAGCCCTATCTACGGGGGGTAACACCTCACCCCCCATAGTTAAAGATGGAATAGGCTGGATTACCTGAGATGCCAGTATGTACAACCATTCGGTCTTATCGGGATTAAGTCGAAGCCTGTTCCTCCCCATCCAGACCCGAACCGCCTCCAGGCAACGGGACATCACGTCGAGGGCATCACCGGGTTGATTTGGGGTGGAGATGAAAAGCTAGGTATCATCAGCATACTGATGATACCCCACCCCAAAACCACGGATTATCTCACCCAGCGGCTTCATATAGATGTTGAACAGGAGGGGCGAGAGGACCGGGTAACATAGGTAAAAGAAAACACACTAATAAAATACATATGTTGTAAATACAAAGAATCAACATGCAGAGAAATACAATACCTTTACAGGATAACTGTAAAGGAATGGGAAGGAACAGGACCAGTTTGGTTAATTAGGAGAATGAGAACCAGATCTACCTTCAGCTATAAAAACAAGCTAGCGTGTTTCCCCGAAAATAAGACCCAGCCAAAAAATAAGCCCTTGCATGATTTTTCAGGACACTCATAGTATAAGCCCCACCCCTAAAATAAGCCCCAGTTAAGATCGTCTGCCAGATGCATGTATTTAGATGTAATTCCCTGAATATAAGCCCTAATCGGAAAATAAGTCCTGTTGCAAAAAAATTTGGAGCAAAAATTAATATAAGACCCGGTCTTATTTTGGGGGAAGTACAGTATATTACATTGGGCTAGTTATTTTCTTATCCTAATCTACTCCACAAAATTATTATATATTATTGAGGCGAATGCTGCTTTGAGCTCCTAGAAAAATAATACAAACAATACAAACAAAAACAAATCTGATCCATGGATAACTATACCCAATCTATATCTATCAAATCAGTAAATATGTACAGTGAAGTAATAATAATTTGCTCTTCCTGTGTGTAAGGTGTCCCCATAGAACAGTTAAAGGTTCAATTTAGGTCTCTGAAAGATTTTTCACTCTTACCTTGAATACACATAATCAGTGTTATTAGTGTTGATAGTTATTTTTGACTGACATTCTTTTTTAAAAAAAAAATGCATTTTGGATTGTCATTTTTAGAATTATATTGAACTTTTACCTCTGTTCACTGCCCAAAGAAGAGTGGCTTGTGTGAGATGGGTGGTCATATAAGTTAAATAAAATAAATATAAAATACATGTGTGCAACTGCAGCTATCCTTGTCTTTCCTTTTTCAACTACATGCTTTTTAAAAATTCAGATATTTTTTTCCCTGACTGCTAGGGTTTTTCTTTAATAGCTAAAGGTAATTGTAAAGGAAGAAAAAAAGGAATATAAACAATATATCGTGACTCTTGACACTCCATTGCTTTCTTAAATGAGAATAATAAAATTTTGCAGATGAACAAAAGAGTGGGAGGAAGCTATCTGATTTACAATGTTTTTGAGATAAAGAACACTATAAAAAAAGAGATCAATGTGAATAATAAACCATTGTTAACTGAGTCATGACATTTCTATTCTTAGGGAAAATCTGAAGAGTAGAAATCTGCAAATGAACACCTTATGCCATTTTCAAAGTGGGAGGAAGATATGTAATTATAATTTCTGAAGTGGTGAAAGTTTTATTTTAAATTGCAGGGGAAAATAATTGAAAAACATATCGACATATCAATATTACATAAATTGCTTTAATTTTATTAAACGGGATGTGGGAGCAAATCTTTTCTTCTTCTTCTTCCTGCAATCTCTCTCTCTCTCTCATTTTGTACATGTTCTGGCTATAGAATGTTCTCTCTGAAAGCCAATATATTTATTTATTTTTAGTAAAAGTGCAGCAGGAGAACCATAGGAAAGATGAAATGTCTCTAAATGTCAACCCTATCAAACATTTATCCTAATTCTTAATTCTAGGTTGCTTCACTCTTTGGAAGTCATCTACAATACACAGTGTAAGGACTGTAACAGCCACTATATAGGACAGACAGGCAGAAGACTAGCAAAGCACATTTATGAACACCAACTAAAAGTCAGAAGGCATGACTGAAACTTTTTAATCTCACAATACATGAACAGTTAATCATAGCTTCAACTGGGAAACTGAGCATCCTGGATCAAGCTAAATCTAGAAAACACTAGGGAATTTCTGGAAACCTGACTCTCAGTCATTAATAGGTGCATAGAGATAAAGCACATTTACACACCATTCAAAAAAAGACAATGAAAAGGTAAAAAGGAAAGAAAAAGACACATTTTCTACAGCAGCCAACACAGAGGTAAGCAGGGATTAATACCAGTCAAACAATCAAGCAGAAAACAATACCCTAATCAAGGAACTACCCCCACCAAGACTGGCAGGGCAAACCTTTGTATAGAAATAAGGAGCAAACCCCACAGTCACTTACACTGAGGACGTTACCTAGTTAGTTAATGAAATGTCTGCAGACAAACAACCAAGCTCAGATAGCATCAGGACTCCACATATTTTTTTATTCCTGCAGATACTCACTGCAAGTGTTAAATTTATGAGAGATATAACTATAAATGGGTCCTGCGGATGAACAGAGGGCTAACTGCATAATAGAATGGAGATCTGTAACTGTGCACTGTTTTCTTTCAGCCACGTTATTTTCCTGGAAGAGACAGTATGAATCTGCTTGCCATAGCAAGTTTCTTGTTATAGTGATTGTTCTAGGACTTGGAACAAAACTTGTTTATCACTACTTTATTAGCTTTTCAGAATAAGAGCTTGACAGTGAAATGCACTTTATTTGCATTCTTCAACAAACAAAAGAGCCCTTGAATGACAGCTCTCTCTTTTTTTAAACTTTTTTTTTCCTTTGAGGGTGTTGTAATGGGGAATTCAGGTTAAATGTATGCCTTTTATAGTTCCTCTCCAACAGTGCTTGAAGGATAAAATTTAGCTGAGATGCTGAGCAGCCTATGGATATAGGAAATGCTGCTTTCATATTTATTGAATATTTCCTTCCAGGTTTTCTCAGCCAAGTATCACGGAATGCTTGTATATCTTTCAAGGGCTGTAATGAGTCTGTTGAAATTTGGGCACATTTTGAACAAAGAAATTTATATCTGGGTTAAATAGGCTGAACTTTATTTTCAAGAGATCACTTAATACTAGACTGATTATTGCCAAATCAGGCTGGAATAGAGATGGACCCTCCAGTATCTAAAGAAAACAATACCAGAAATTGATTCTTGAACATAAGTAAAATGCTAACTGAAAATGTGTGCAGTGACAGCATGGAAGACCATTGTGTTTCAAAGAGTTCAGTGACATATTTTGATTTCTCCTTTATATTAAAAAAAATCTAGAAGTATAGTGTTCATTCTGGGCCCTGTTTGATTTGCTTGTTTTCACTCTTGCTTGATGAATAAGGGAAGGGGGAGAGTTTTCACACAGCTGTAGATTGTTTAGGTTAGTCTTGGTTTATCAAGAAAGTTCTCAGAATCATCCTTCCTATTCCAGAGTTATGGATAATGGTCTTGCAGTCTCCAGACCATGGAAGCAGGGAGATGAGGTATTGGTCTGAGAATTGAAGGCCACAAGTCTTAAAGTTGCCAAGTTTTGAGAGCCCTGGTGTAGAGGACTGGGACAATGGAGAAACCGAATTGTACAAAAACCCAGACTCCAGCCAAAATATTGAAAAATCACAATACTGCAAAAAGATAGACAAGCTGAGGATCAACTTATCAGAATCTTGGTTATTTGGGGTTTCATAGAATTGGGCTATTTATTTGAAACTTAACATAAAGTATTCAGCTCAAATCCAAACTTTTATTTATTAATTATATGATAGGTCTAGATAAAGATTTGATCTCACATGATTCCCCTGAATGGTCAAGGAAGTATTTATTAGTGTTAAACAAAAGCATTTGCTGTTGTTTATAACAAGATAGAATATGGTTTTGATGTTATCAGATGCTATTTGTTGTTATGTATCAGGTTACCAGCAATCTGTTTATGCTCCTCAAATATTACCTATGCTTTTGAATAATTATGGATTGTTGTTTTATAATTAGCCAAAATCTGCTTGGATTTTTTAAAAAAATGTGGAAAGGGCAAAAGGGGATTTACACTGATATGGGATGTCTGGGGAAAAGGTAAAAATATCTTAATCAAGTCATTTTGATTTCTCCTCATCACTCTAGAACATCAGTTAGCAAGTAAAGATGACAAACCTATGAAAAATATTGTTCTCAGCTCAGTAGCGGAATTCAGCATACCAGAGGTGCCATCTAAAGATACAAGAAGTGACAAAAAACTCTCAGACTCTACTACATCTTCATTATCATCACTTCAAAAATGTGATACACAGTTCAGCTACCTTGAAGATGCTGCATCGGGTCATGAAAGAGACAATAATGGTATGTTTTGCCAATGAAGCAGATTTTCACAAATCTTCTATATAAATCCTCTTTAGTTATCCTCAGTTATATACATCAAAAAGGAAATGGGGCTTTGGAGATGGTTTTGACATTCCATTTTGCTGAGGTTAGATGTTGCGTGATTCAGGTTTCTGTGAAATGGATTTGTGGATCTGAAGCTCTCAAGCTTCATACGAAAATCTGAAAACCCTTAAAAAAATACTTCATGTTGGAAACTATCAGCGCGGCAGTTGGGAAAATGTTGATGTTTTAGTCAAACTTTTGTTTGAATATGTGCATGGACAAAATATTCTCCCAGCAATTATAGAAATTCAGATTTCTGCACTCTTCTTCCTCTTGACATCTTGTAGAGCTAAATGAGGAAAAATTAGGAAAAAGACCATTTTGGAAGTTTTCTCATTTGTTTAAAATATGGATCATACTTTGGATGCTAAATGTTATACAATCTTAGTTTGGAACCTTATGGAAGCAACCTGTAAGGTTTTGTTGTTGTTTTTTTGGATAAAAAATGGAATGGACTAAACTGAGAAAGCCTCTCATTGCTTTGCATAATAATCCAAGTCTATGGTAAAATGCAAATTCACTGACATTTTTTGCCCTTCCTATGCTACAAGTAGTAAAGGGTAGTTTTTTATTTATTTGGATTCATTTAAGCATTTTGCATGGACACCAACTTGCAAAATGTGACTTTGGGCAACAAGAAAACAAGATAACAATAGACAAAAAAAACAATAGACAAAAAAGAATGATAACACTGCAGTTTCGCAGGACCTATGCAGCTGGAGTCCAACTAATATTTCAAGTAGCTTTATCTGACAAATGCTTTAGTCTTCGTAGGAATGTGAATATGTTTCTCAGGAGACACTAGGTCACCTTGCAGGCCCCTGATTGGCCATTTGTAGAAATGATAAGAATTTGTCCTGCTGTCACTGCTGCCTTAATTAGTATTATGGTGGGTAATATTATGGTGACTGTTATGTACTGGGCTCATAGTAATACCACGTGGGTTGCTGGAGCAGCTAACGGCTCTCCAGCAACCCAGACTACAAGTCTCCAGCACTACAATTGGCTATCCCTAGGTGGCAATGGTTGTTTCAAACCTATTGGCTGCCGCCTAGGGGCTAGACTATATATTGTGGCTAGTTGCAGCCATTTGCTCAGTACAGATTCTGCACGAAATAAAATATGAGTTTCCCTGTACTCAGCTACCTCGTCTTCATTCCTGCGCCAAAGAACCCGCTATTTAACAGTGACAATGAGTTAAAAAGCTCCCAGAGGTTATGAAAGAAGCAGTCGTGTATTCCAATATCTGAGCATGGGTTATTATAAGGGTTATTATATTGAAGAGATTCACCACTAGAAATACTGTTTCAAATATTCAATCCCAGTTTCTGGGATTACTTAATTTAAACATTAGCCAGAGCTAATCAGAACTGGCTCCAATTAAAACACCCTGTAAACTATACAAACAAACAACATGCTTGATTTATTAAATTATGTCTCAAACAGTTCCCTGAGATTAATTATTACATTTCACACATAATATAAGTAAGGGGCATGGTTCAATGCAGTTTCATTAGTGGTCTTAAAGAGAAGAAACAAAGGCATCCAATTTAAATTCAGGCTTTGCCTATGTGGTGAAGGATTCATTGAAGCCACCGATGTGTTTTACTATACTATTCATTTTATGATGACACTCACTGTGAGCTGTTAATCCTATGTTTAATTAAATACCCTGGTCATTTTGACTAGTTTTACCTAAAACATTTGATTTCAGATTCAGATGATTCCATTTCCTTAAGTGTGACCAAATTTTGTCATGTTACATGTAAGATGTACAGCAGTTTGTTTAATTGGTTTACTTAATTGGGTAATCAATATCAGTTTTTATATACTTAAGGTGTTTTATGGACTGGTCATTGACCACTATAAAAATTCACTCTCTTTCTTATGATATACTTATGTATTGATTTACACAGAGAGCTGGAATGCCTTAAGTTTTCAACAAATACCCTAAATTTATGTTTCTTCAAAAAGGATTTTTATAAGAATTTTGTTTAGTTCTTCCTCAATTATTTAATAACTTTCCCTTTTAATTAATTTGAGAGTAAAGGTATATGCAAGCTCATGGAATTGCATTCTTTATTTTACTGAAACACCCAAGAAAGATGTTTATAGATTGCATTTACAGAAAGGCTAGTTGATATTGAATTTCAGGTTATTCCTTCCCTACCTACCCCTAGGATGAGTAAAAACACAGAACAAAACCCTACGCAAATCCCATATTCTTCACTTTGTCAGCCTAGAGTTGCAGCTTTGGATAAAACAAATGCTAGAAATACCATATTCCCAGGGAAACAGCTACTTGTGATATTTTTCTCCAAAATCAATAGCCTATAAAATAAGATGTCTCAGTAGTCTTCATCTATCTAAAACTGGCAGCAATTTCTTTCACCATTCATGTGTACTTGTGTACACATTTTGTGTGTGCACAGGTACACACGAAAACACATTCTACTCCCTCCATTTAGCAGAAACATTAAAGAAGGAGGAAATGGAAACTGGACAAAGATAGGGGAAGAAAGGCATAGATACATTAGATGAAGAAGTTGAAGACAAAAGAAGGTATTGAGGGTGCAAAATTGAGTAAAGATGAATAAAGAGAAGAGGTAACTGGACAGGGGAGAAAAGAGAAAGATGATTAAGTTGCAAAAAAGGTCCAATTCACCAGGCAAACTGAAAACAGTAGCTAAGGCATTGACACATTGAGAAAGTCATCTGCAGGTTTCATTGTTTTGTTTTCAATAGTTTCTTCTACTGTTATCAGCAAATATAAGAGGACCCAGTAAATTTGGAGGCAATTATTTGTGGGGAAAATAAATATACTGTAAATATGGAAGAAGTGTTATGTATGGTGGTTTTAGAGTTACAGTAAGCCGCGGTGGCTCAGTGGGTTAGGACGCTGAGCTTGTCGATCAGAAGGCCGGCAGTTTGGCGGGTTGAATCCCGAGTGCCGCATAACAGAGTGAGCGCCTGTTACTTATCCCAGCTTCTGCCAACCTAGCAGTTCGAAAGCACGTAAAAATGCAAGTAGAAAAATAGGGACCACTACAGTGGGAAGGTAACAGCATTCCGTGTGCCTTTGGTCTCTAGTCATGCCAGCCATATGACCACGGAGACGTCCTTGGACAAGCGCTGGCTTTTCGGCTTTAAAACGGAGATGAGCACCAGCCCCTAGAGTCAGAAACGACTGGAACGCATGTGCAGGGGAACCTTTACCTTTATCTTTACCTAAGCCGCGGCATAGCCGATACCACCAGGTGGCGCTGTACCAAAACTGCTATGGCCGGTTAGCTTGCAGCGGGAAACTAAGGTTTAAACTGATTGGCTGGGGGCATACCGGGCCAGGTATATAAAGGCATAGGCAACCCCTATTTCTCCAGTACAGTTATGGTCACCAAATAAAGAGCTGTTTGACTGTACTCATCTGCCTGGCATCATTCCTACTCTTCAGAACCCACTACACAATAAGAGGTGTTAGGCATGCATTAGAGCAACAATGCACAACTTGAAGTTCAGGGCTACATGTAGTTCTTAGATGATGAGGCTCCTCCCAATTAACCCAAAGTCACAAAATTGCTATTTTTAATGCAAAAAACCGAGAACACAAAAGTGTATTTGCATTTCCTAAATTAAATATATTTAATTTAGTTAAACTTAAGCTTTAAGTCACTTTCAGTCAATCATTCTGATCTGTGTAGGAATTTAAATTAAAGTACTGTAATCCTGTCAGATGGCTATTCAGCCTCCGCTTTAATGCCGGATATGATTCTGTAGATATAATTTACTTGGACTTCAGTAAGGCATTTGATAAAGTAGATCACAACCTACTACTTGATAAGATAGAAAAATGTGGGTTAGATAGCATTACCACCAGATGGATTCGTAGCTGGCTGACAGGCCGTACTCAGCGTGTGGTCCTCAATGGAACCGCATCTACATGGAAGGAAGTGTGTAGTGGGGTGCCCCAGGGCTCTGTCCTGGGCCCAGTGCTCTTCAATATCTTCATTAATGATTTGGATGAGGGGATAGATGGGGAACTCATCAAATTTGCAGACGACACCAAGCTGGCAGGAATAGCCAATACTCCAGAAGATAGGCTTAAGATACAGAAGGATCTGGACAGACTCGAACACTGGGCACTATCTAACAAAATGAAATTCAATTGTGAAAAAAGTAAGGTTCTACATTTAGGCAGGAAAAATCAAATGCATAGGTATAGAAGAGGTGGTACCTTGCTCAATAGTAGTAACTGTGTGAGGGATCTCGGAGTCTTAGTAGACAATCACTTCAATATGAGCCAGCAGTGTGCTGCAGCTGCCAAAAAAGCCAACACAGTGCTAGGCTGCATTAACAGAGGGATAGAATCAAGATCAAGTGAAGTACTAATACCACTTTACAATGCTTTGGTAAGGCCACACCTGGAATACTGCATCCAGTTTTGGTCACCACGATGTAAAAAAGATGTCGAGACTCTAGAAAGGGTACAGAGAAGAGCAACCAAGATGATTAGGGGGCTGGAGGCTAAAACATATAGGGAACGGTTGCTGAAATTGGGTATGTGTAGTTTAATGAAGAGAAGGGTGAGGGGTGACATGATAGCAGTGTTCCAATATCTCAGGGGCTACCACAAAGAAGAGGGAGTCAAGCTATTCTGCAAAGCACCTGAAAGCAGGACAAGAAGCAACGGATGGAAACTAGTCAAGGAGAGAAGCAACCTAGAACTAAGGAGAAACTTCCTGACAGTTAGAACAATTAACCAGTGGAACAACCTGCCTCCAGAGGTGGTGAATGCTCCAACACTGGAGGTTTTTAAGAAGAGACTGGACAGCCATTTGCCTGAAATGGTATAGGGTTTCCTCCATGAGCAGGGGGTTGGACTAGATGACCTCCAAGGTCCCTTCCAACTTTATATTATATTATTATTATTCGGGAACATCCTGTCTTCCTGGGTAATTTATTTTAATTTTGAGTGTTAGAAATCTATTTGTTGTCCTAGATCTTCTTTGTTCTGGACTACTTTAAAGTGTGTTCTGACCAATATTTGAGAATGGCATGTCAATGAATTTTCAAGGGCACCCTCCCCATAAGATGTACATTCTCACATTTAACTATATTTGGAATAATGAGGAAAAGAAAACTTACATTGGCTTCCATGAACTAAAAACAGTTCCACTTATTCCAACTTTAGGTAGCCACAGGTTTCATGGAAGTAACTTTCCAGAACTAAGTGGAATATGTTTTATCCAATAGGAAACATTTCTTGGGATGAAACATGGTAGATCACATTTTACAACTGTAATTCATACAGAAAACTTGATAAAAGGAGACAAAATCTTGGTTTGGGAAATAATCACAAAGTCTAAAATGAATCAATCAAATACCCAGGCCAAATATCAAACAAATGTTTGGTGCAACTTAATGATCCAATTGGAAGAAAGAATTTAATTCACTTTGAGGCAATGATTCAGTTCACATCATGAAGAAATATTGATGAAAATTCCTTCAAAAATTGGACTATCTGAAGCAGCAACTGGGCAGGAGGAACTCTGGCATAAAGCAATAATGAGGTCAAGAAAATGTAGAGCAAAGTCAATATGACAACATTATTAAATATAGTTCTTGTTGTTATCATTTATCTACTTATGGAGAGGGAAGATCATTGATCTTATTGAGATAAATGCACTAATAACATTTTTGTGAGCGGCCAGACAGGCAGAAGAAAAAAAAATTACATCTGAATTTCTGCAGTTTGTGACTAATTTATTTTATTTTATAGGAATAAATGCATAGAAATAAATGGTCCATTGCTAATATTTATTGTTTATTAAACATTTAAATAGTGGGAGGGGTGAGGAAGAAGTGAATGGTTTATACATGCAAACCTTGCAAATGAAAAAAAAAGAATTATACCCATTACCATAGTTTTATGGCATGTGCTCTGATGGGGATTTAAAAGCATCTTTATTGTAAAGCACAGTGTATCCACCAGAACATCACTTTCTTATTAAAATGTTGTCTTTTTGTGTGGTCCTTCCTGCAAATAATGGGTAAGAACTTAAGAGCAATATCCATTCTCTGATTAAAATTATACAGATGCCAACAAGGTTAATAAACTGAGAAGCGTGCATATTATTAAGAAAACACATCTTACATTTCAAGTCAGAACTGAAAAGATGCTTAACTTCAGATGTGATATTCTTCTATCTGAGTGCCAAGGCAAGCCACGAGGGGGGGGGAGGGAAAAACTTAATAAATATATGTTACCTAAAAGAGGAGAACTTTAATTACACCATGGACTACTGGGTAAAATGATTACATTTTCTACACTGTAAATTTCATACAATTAAATGCAGTAGTGTCACCTTATAACATGTTTCAATTTGATAATTATTTCAGTTCATTTGGTCAGAAAAAAATATAAGCATGAATTTACTTAGTATCTCCCAAATCTAGTCATTTTCATTCTCTCAGACTGACTTGGGAGTTACTTGTGCTTGTCTGAACTTAAATAGATCCCTGACAAATTTAGATAAGTATTAAAATTGATAATATTACGGATGATAGCTTACTAATAAAAATTAATTCAATGCTGTGCTTCTTAGTGTTATTATCTGATATTATAAAACTAGATTTTAATGCAATATTTGGGATACTCGAGGAAGTTTTTGACTGACAGATAGCTCCTACCGATGTTTTTCTATTCTGATGTTAAGGGGTTATTGATTGAATTAGGTTAAGAAATTTCATCAAAGGGTGTTTTTATTTATAGATATCAGTGAACCAATGGTGGGATTCAAATATGTGAACATCCGGTTCTCTGTGTGGATACTGCTTCCAGAACTCCATTCTGAGCCTGGGCAACAAAAAATTAGCTACTGGTTCCGCTGAAGTGGTCCGAACCAGCTGAATTCCACCACTGCAGTGAACCAAATGGTATTTTCCTGTAGTGTGGATGATTAGAAAGCAGGATTCAAGTCTGGGCAGGTGCTAACAATGGTAATTGACAGTATACTTACATTAAAATGGACCAAATATTTCCCCATTGTGACAATCTATGTTTATGCATCCAATCACAGAAGGCACTTGTTTGCCTTTCAAATCGCTGTCCCATGGCTAAACAAAAGGCACTAACTCTCAAACACAAGTGTGGAATAATGATTAATGCAACAGGCTAGAAAGACTATGAGTTATAGTCCCACCTTATCTATGAAAGCCAGTTGGATGACTTTGGGCCAATCACTCTCTCATAGCCCAACCACCTCAATAGATTGTTGTGGGTAAAATAAGAGGAGGAAGGAATATTAGGTATGCTAGTTGTTTTGAGTTATATATCAAAATAATTATTTTATTTTATTTTATTTTATTTTAAACGGGACATTAGTCTGCACAAAACCAAGGAGATGTTTTAAGCATAGTAAATGGAGATTGGGAATCAGGAGCCCAGCTTGTAGGGAGAAAGGTTTAAGACACATGGTATACAATCCTGGCTATGATTACCCTTCCAGGTAAATAGATACCTGGTACGTATGCACTCCTTTCACAATCTTTGTTTATATATCAATACAGTTTTTATGGCTGCAATAAATAAGATTCCTCTAGCTAAGAGGGACTTACCACTAGGTAGTTGCATATAATTTGAGCTGGAAAATGTTTCTGATGGTTTGTAGCGTAAAAAGTGTGTGAATCCTTTATTTATTTATTTTTTTAAAAAGTGAAGAATCTATCACAATGCCGATGGATTCCTATTTCTCTTATGAATCTCACTCTTTGCCCTTTTCCTTTTGAAAACAGATGAATGTGCCACACTCATCCTGGCCTGCTTATTCTGCCAGTTTTGGGAGTTTCTGTTCATGTTACCTGACGTCTGTGAAAACTGGCTGATTGATACGTGCTGCCCTTCCCATCGATATTACCAAACATCAGGCGATACT
Organism: Vipera berus; assembly: GCF_964194415.1. NCBI lineage: Eukaryota > Metazoa > Chordata > Lepidosauria > Squamata > Viperidae > Vipera > Vipera berus. The sequence goes on from NC_138203.1 coordinate 251,755,025, forward strand.
TCCAACAACAGTGACTGCAGCTGCAACTGCGACATTGACTGCAGCATCCTTGAGTCTTGTCAGGAAAGTGGGGAATGTCTTGAACTAGCTCTGGAAATCTCCCAAGTTTGTTATCACTAGAGTTAAAAAAATACTAGTAGGGTTTCCTCGAGCCTTCCTTGAGGAAACCGAAGGATGGATTGATTTAAACAAGGGGTAGGCAACCTTGGCTCTTTTATGACTCGTGGACATCAACTCCCAGAATTCCTGAGTCAGCCATGCTGGCTCAGGAATTCTGGGAGTTGAAGTCCACGAGTCATAAAAGAGCCAAGGTTGCTTACCCCTGATTTAAACCATAGTAGCAACCATACAGCAACATGTTTGCCAGATTCACCTGTTTAAATGCATCTTGTTTCAAATCCTGTACAGTCTTGTATAGCTTGTGCCCTCTCCTCTCAAATGTAAGATTTTTCAGGATAGGAAACTGTCATGCAATGGAATTTTAAGAATCATATATGTAATATTCCAAAATAGAGATATTGTTTTCCTTTTCTGATAAAACTCAACTTCAGGAAACTAAAGGCAGCTTGGTAAGTAGTATATTTAAGACAATTCCTTCCACCACAATATTTCTTGCCCAAAACATAATTAATAAAATATGTGGAATTTAGTACTGTAGGATTTAATGACAGCATTGGCAGAAGGGGAGAGGTTTTTTTGCTTGTTGTCTTTTTTTTCAAAATTACTTATTTAATGGAGTATTTATCTATATCTCCATCTCACGTATCATGTGCAGAGAGCAAATTATAAAGGAAGACAATATGCTAGATATGCCTTAATTTGACCCAGCATGGGATGTCCTGATTTATTAGGGAACCAGTCCAATTGCTTGCATCTTTTTGCAAATCTTATTTACAATTGATTCTGTATGTCCTGGAAAAATGCTTGTCTTATTTTAGGACCACTGCCAGCTTATCTTCCTAATGGATTTTATATATAAACATATTCCACATTGTTGGCGATTATTAATAATGAATGATGTTATGTCCTTTTATAATTAAATTTTCATTTTCACTGTCTCTCATGACACACCCACGTGCACATACTTCATTTCAATCAGAAAAATTTAATGAATTAGGAAGAAGGCTAGACATAATTACAGTAAATGTACATTTAAACATATTTTGAGGGTATTGTAAAGAACATGTATTTTTAACCATGGTTCTGAAAGCTGAGAGCCTGTGATTTTCATTGTGCACCAAGAGTTTGTGGCAGCATGATGTTGGTTCCACCAGAAAATAGGGCCCCATTATCATGTTTTAAAACTTTTTCACCAGTGTATGTATGTGTACAAATATATTGATTTTCACAACTGTATCAAAAGGAATGGATTTTGGATGCCATTATACTGTTGCAAAATAAATTGAATTTCAGAGATGAACCAATGAGATTTTGTTTTCGATATTGTTAAAAGTGACAGACTCTACTACTTGGTCACTCAACAGTAAGAAACTGGTGAAGCAGGCACAGCAGTGCCTGCATTTTCTGCGCTGCAGGAGAAAAGCACACCTTCCTTCCCCTGTCCTGACCACTTTCTACAGGGGGATGATTGAGAGCATCCTGTCATACAGCATCAGAGTTTGGTTTGGAAGCATCACTGCTTCAGACAGGAAGGCGGTGCAGAGAGTGGTGAGGATGGCTGAAAAGATCATTGGCAGTTCCCTTCCTCCCATCCAGGACATAGCACAGAAGCATTGTCTGAACAGGGTCCGTAAGATTAACTGGGACATTACTCATCCTATTCACAACCTGTATTTCTTGTTACCTTCTGGGAGAAGGCTTCGTGGTATCTGTAGCACAGCATCCAGATTCAACCATAGTTTCATGCCATACAGCATTAACCTTGTGAACTCTCAGGCTTCCTCCTTCCATTATATATTCAAGATGGACAGTATTTAATATTTATTTGTTATGTATATGTAGGGGTGTGGGTCTATACATATGTTGTATACAGTATGTTTAGGTGTGTGTCATGTATGTGTTTTACTTTGAGAGCGGGCAACTAAATTTCGTTTTTTATGTGTGCCGTTGTGCCCACAGTAAAAAAAATGACAATAATGGGTTCTCTTATCTTATCTTATCTTATCTGTCTGAAGAGGCCAAGTTGGCATGAAATACCCAGCAAAAATGTAATCATTCAGAAGACTAGTTTAAAAAACTACCTCTGGGCAGCTGTCTTATTTTGTGCATCTATATTTTTCAGCAAGAGATAAACTATTGCATGTTCTAGTGCGCATTTTATAGAAGCACAGTCAGCAACTGACAAGCCCTGACCCAAAGACAGATCACAAAGCCAGCAGCTCAGAAGGAGACTATTACTAATACCTAACTGCCTTTTTAGAACCCTGTAATCTCTTAATTCAGGGCGACTGGATGGATCTGAGCATTTAGTGACTGGATGCCCTTCCTGACACCACATGAAGTTCGCAGAAGGCATTTTTTCTTTCTGCCCTACAAAAGCACAGATCTGACACTATGATTATTTTCCGAGTGGTAGGTGAGCAGTTTCACCATTAGCCCACCATCCCGCTCAACTCTTATTAATATCTACTTGTGTGCATATATGTCTTCGAGTCAGGCCTGACTCTGGATGATGTCCGGACACGTTTTTGCAGATTTCTTGGCAAGATTTTGGAAGTAGTTTGCCATTCCATCCTTCCTAGGGCTGAGAAAGAATGACTGGCCCCAGGTCATCTAGCTGACTTTGTAAGCAAGGTAGGATTACACCAAACTGCCTATGTAATTACTAGACTTGGTAGCCAACACCATATAGGCTGTTGGGTTTTATTCCAAATATATGTATATATTTAAGTGCATTTAATATCATTTATAACCATTATGCACAGATTTCTTTCTATGGTACAGAGGGAAAAGTGAGTGAAAAATACAGAAATAGGAAAAGAGAAAAGGATAGTTCTAACTGACAATTAGCAATAGATTGTTCTAATTGGCAAACATGAACAACTGGGCTTTAAATAAAAATTCAATAATAAGCAGGGCTTGCAAAAAGGTATTTGAAATCAGGTGCATTACTGTAGAAATATTATTTTTGAGATCTTGGTTATTAAATTGTATAGTCCAAATTTCTTTCATGCAAAAATGGTTTTTCGGACTGCAGTGGGTAAAAGAGAAAAGCTATGATAATTTACTATATTTGGAAAGAAATCTTCTCTCTCTCCCTCTCCCTCGCTTCCTCCCTCCCCTCTCTCTCCGCCACTGCGTCCCTACTTGAAAAGCATAGTACATATTTAAAGAAATTGTATCATAGAATCATAGGAGAGGAAGGGACTTTGAAGTCTTTTGGTCCAACTTCCTACCCAAGGCAGGAGCCCTTATATCATTCTGGATAAATGGTTATCCAATCTTCTCTTGAAAACCTCCAGCAATAGACCATCCACAACTTTGGGAGGCAAGCTATTCCACCGATTAATTGATCTCACTGTCAGAAAATTCTTCCTTATTTTTAGGTTGGATCTCCTTCTGATGACTCTCCCATTCCTTTTAACATCACTTACTTTTAATCTCTTATCTTCCATTTGCTCTGTCTGGAAGTTTGTGTCATTCCTTGAGTCTAATTTCCCTCAGTTACAGGCCTACACAGCCAGTTTTTACTCTTATCACACACCCTCCTAGCAAACTCTTACCAGCCTAAGATCAACATATAATCCCAATGTAAGCATCCTGATTGAAAAAATTTCTGAACAGTTTATATATGTTTCCATGTTCACTTATCAGAATAAAGGGTAGAAGGGATCTTGTAATCAGTCAAGGAAAAAATATCCCCAGTGACAATAGAACTATTCACCTCCTCCCTGACTTTGCTGTACTTTTTCTCATTTAGAAATAGAAATCATGGCTGGGGAGAGAACGGTAGATGCTATTAGGCAAACTGTATAAAAAGAATTCTATTAGCTCATCACAAAGAAAAGATGGAAGACTTTCTATGTAGTAAGTATGATGTACAGTTAAAGTAACACATCCACTTTGGGGAATAGAGACAGAATTGTTAACAACAGTACAAGAAAATAGCTGCAATTTTTGTTTTATTCCTTAATAATACATGCTTCATTTCATGCATAAGGTGCACACTTACAGCTCATAATATTTGCATTTAATATTGTAAACCAAACAAGGTCCTGCACAATAAATTCCACGGTTTATTTAAGTAAATCTTATTTTTTCTTAGACTCTATTTACGTATAAGGTAAAGGTAAAGGTTCCCCCGCACATGCGTGCTAGTCGTTTCCGACTCTAGGGGCCGGTGCTCATCTCTGTTTCAAAGCCGAAGAGCCAGCGCTTGTCCGAGGACGTCTCCGTGGTCATGTGGCCGGCATGACTAGACGCCAAAGGTGCACGGAACGCTGTTACCTTCCCACCGCAGTGGTCCCTATTTTTCTACTTGCATTTTTGCATGCTTTCGAACTGCTAGGTTGGCAGAAGCTGGGACGAGTAACAGGCGCTCACTCTGCTATGCGGCACTAGGGATTCGACCCGCCAAACTGCCGACCTTCTGATCGACAAGCTCAGCATCCTAACCCACTGAGCCACCGCGTCCCTTTATTTACGTATACTAAAGTAGAAAATGTATTTACATTTACTTGGAAGTATGTTCATTTAACTCCATGGAATTAGCTCAAATACTGAAGCACTGTAACTATGGCTCATTTACCTGTGAACTCATCAAACAAATTCAGTGAAATCTGTCCAGGAAACAAGAAGGTATTTCTAACTTCTAGAAGTTGGGTTCTAGAAGTTAGGTTCTAGAAGAATTCTAAGGTTCCTTCCAGCTCTATTCTGATTCCTAATGCAAGTGTTGTCATCTTAAGGTATTTCAAACAATTAAACTGGGAAGATTATTTTAATTTTTAATTTTTTTAATTTTAATTCCATTTATATCCCGCCCTTATCCGAAGACTCAGGGCGGCTTACAAGCTTAGCAGTAGCCTTCATTCTATGTATATGCCTGCTTATTAGGGCTTTCACACACCCCCGCAAGCGGCATTATTACAAAGTCAGCTTAATTGCCCCCAACAATCTGGGTCCTCATTTTACCTACCTCGGAAGGATGGAAGGCTGAGTCAACCTTGAGCCTGGTGGGATGCGAACCTGCACTAATTGCAGGCAGCTGGTGTTACTTAAGGAGGCATTAGCCCACTGCTCCACCAAGGCTCTTTTGACTGACAGAGAACCTCTAGATCAGTATTTTCTAAACTTAAAAATTTTAAGATATGTGGACTTCAACTCCCAGAATTTCTCAGCCAGCATGTGTGGCTTTTTCTTTAGATTAGCTTTTGTTAGCATAATAATAATAATAATAATAATAATAATAATAATAATAATAATAATAATAATAATAATAATAATAATAATAATAATAATAAAGTTGGAAGGTACCTTGGAGGTCGTCTAGTCCAACCCCCTGCTCAGGCAGGAAACTCTATACCATTTCAGACAGTTTTACACAGGCATGCAAGTCCATCATAAAAGTATTCCTTAATATTTTAAGTTATATCAAGTTCTTAGTCATATACATTTTTGTTCAAGTTCATCAAAACCCATTCCAAAAATATTTCAATACCTAGTGTTGGAACAAAATACTAAGTCCACTTAATTGTTTTTTTTGAATTTCCAGGAAGGTTAAAGCTAATGATCCATACCTTAGCAGTGAACCACAAATGCTGAAGTCATGTGAGCTGCATTTTACCTTTGTGAAGAGCACATGATGCCAAGTTCAGTAAGGGTAAACTGATTTCCCCCACACTAAACAATTTCTAGATGGAATAAAAATTCAGATTGCTCACTTTTTTGTTTGGATTTGCATTTTTTTTTAAAAAAAACACCACCTTCTTATTAAATATGTTGATGCCTCTTTTGCCAACAATAAAATTAATTTTGCATTGAAAAGATGAAAATGCTCAGAAAGATGGATGCTATTTTTCAAGGAATGTAACATCTCACAGGGTTTGTCTTTTTTCCAAGGCTATTGCTCCCAAATTACAAGACAGACAGTGGCGTAGCGTGGGGGGTGCAGGGGGGGCCGGCCGCACCGGGCACAACATCTGGGGGGGCGCATTAGATGCATTTTACTTTAATTACATCAGTATTTTCATAACAAACAATACATGTGCTTAGGGGGTAAGGGTTTCTTTAACTAATCTAGTGGAAGAGACTCGAGTGCTAAAATCCACGGGTTAGGGGGCGCAAATTACTTGCCTTGCCCCGGGTGCTGACAACCCACGCTACGCCACTGAAGACAGATATTTCTATGGGCTTTATTTTCATAGGAAGAGAGATCAAAACTTCAACCCAGCCCTAACCATTGAATAAAATGAAGCAGCTACTTTAAAAGGCTTAACTTAGGCTTAGTTGATTACCTGTTGCCCTCCTGATCTGCTGCCCAGAATAGCTGAAGTCTGGGTGTTGAAGTCCATACATCTTAAAAATTGCTGAGATTGAGAAACACTGCTGTAAGCTACCAAGTAACAAGATTCCTGTTCAGTGCAGGAATCACCTTTAAAAAATCCCTGACAAGCATTCCTCTTAATATAGATTGATGCCAATAGAAAACATCTAGAGGTGGTGCTTTCTTGATTCATTCTTTCAGAACAAAATGCCACCACACATTTCACAGTGGGGTGAAGTCTTTCTTTACCAATAAAACAAGAAATCTCTTTATCTTTTTTTCTGTAGGTCCAGTCAACTGAGCCATGCTAGTACAGCATGTTCAAGGAACCAGCCCTCACTTAGATAATTACAAAGCTTATGTTAATTACATGACAATTGAAGATAGTCTCCAAAAAGTAATGAGTTATTTTGTAAATGCTTAGCCTTAATGATTTTCTAAAATTCATTTCAAGCACCTTCAAGACCCTTAAATGTAATTCTAGAGAATTAAACTTGTTTATGGTAGCCAGTGGCACTCTAATTATCTCTTTATTAGTCTTGAGTTTGGCGAGAAAGCTGAGATGACACCAAACTAACTACATATGTATTGAGGTCATGATATACTATAATTCCATACTTCGGTTAAAACCTCCAATACAAATCAGTGCAAGCTTCATATAATCATGGCACATGTGTCATCATTTGTTCCCATTTTCCTTCCTGTAATACTCAACAACATGCTAACTCTCATGAATTCAGGGAGGAATCTGTGTTGCAGGAGAGTTACGTGTGCCAGTTCTTGGGTCAAGGAAACGTAAAAATGACAGAATTATGAACCCTGCCTAGACTTCCCCATCATTCATAGGAGGATGAATGCATTTGGCTGAATGCTCATGGTAAATGTATGAAGACCTTTTCAAGCATCTGAGTGGAGGTGATGTTCAGCTTTGCTTGTGAGAACAGGCAAATTATATAGGGCAATTATTACACACAATGCTTTTAAAATTGGTTTAAATACTCAGGGTTAATGTGCACTTGTAACAGAGAATGGAGACAAAGTTGTCTTGCATAGATGATTTCTTTTCTCTCTATTTGAAAAAAGAAATGATGTCCAGCACTGACATCTTTCTAAGCTGTCAAAATATTATGGGCTCTGCCAGAATGTTAGCAACATATTCCAGATCTTCTATACATCCATCTTAAGAGAAGCAACAACATGTCACCACTGTGCCAATTGCCATACCAGCTTTGACATATTTGTCTGTTCTCTTCTGATTGCTATAATGCATAACAGGCTGTAGATTTATGCTGAGACTACAACAATGGGAAAACATGAAACTGATTGTATTCTTTCTGAGACAGGCATGCTATGAATTCATTTCCATGAATCTAAAGAAGCACTGCTTGGCTGGCAAAATAAAGTAGGCCCAACAAACCAGCTCAGCCTTTAGATTTTATGACCATACCAGATAGCAAATTGCACAGGCTGAGCCTGTCACAGTCAGTTTAGCCAAGCCATTAGGAGTCCTTTAAACTACATAAAGTCTTAAGTATGAAGTGGGTATCCTTTTTTAAAAAAAAAATGTTGGAGGTTGGCTAGAAATAATAGATTACTGTAGGAAAAATAGCATTCAATTAGAAGGGCCAAGATACGTGTGAATCATGAACTTAATGATACTAAAAGGACCTGGCCTAATTAAGATGCCTCCTTAACCCTTATCCATATGAAAATGATGTGTCAAAGAACACAGTAAATCAGTGCATGCATTAAAAGTCTGATGTGTAGAATTGACACAAACAGCATGAATCTTTAGCTTTGATATCAAACCTTCCAGAGAGCCAATTAAAAAATAACTTGAAGGATCTATACCTTTCGACTGCTAGGCATTGCTGCCCAATTTAAATTTAATTTACTTTTTATCTGTATATCATCTAAATCAAGGGTCCCCAACCCCTGGTCTCCAGACCCACAGCAGTCCATGGCAGGCCAGTAACCAAGACCTGCAAACAAGTGAAGCCCCATCCACGGGATGCAGGAAGTACACAAAACCATATCTCCTCCAGTCCACAGAAAACCCTCTCTCCACAGCACTGGTCCCTGGTGCCCAAAAGGTTGGGGGTCACTGATCTAAATGAATCCTATTTTTTCCTATGATAAAGATGATTATGTTTCTTTTTCTTTACTTGTTTTGTCAAGAGCATATGTATGTCATGCAATGTAGCAGATACATCTCAGATACACTTTTCTTATGTCAAAACTAGAGGTTATAGATTTTACAAAAAAAAATCTGTGATTACTTCTTTGTCCCATAATGATAGATATAATTTGATACTAGCAGTACCTACCAGTACAATGAAGGCATTCGATATGAGTCTGCATATCAAAACTGATTTTAAAGTGCATAATTTATTGGCTATCATGTTTCACCTAATTTTGGAAATTTCTGTAGCTGCGAATAGAATAGAATAGAATAGAATAGAATAGAATAGAATAGAATAGGATAGGATAGGATAGGATAGGATAGGATAGGATAGGATAGGATAGGATAGGATAGGATAGGATAGGATAGGATAGGATAGGATAGGATAGGAGCTGGAAGGGCCTGGGAGGTCTTCTACTCCAGCCTCCTGCTTGAGCAGGAGAACCTATACCATTTCAGACAGGTCACTGTCCAGTCTCTTCTTAAAGACCTCCAGAGATGGAGCGCCCACGATTTCTGGAGGCAAGCTGTTCCACTGGTTAATTGTCTTCACTGTTAGGAAGCTTCTCCTTAATTCCAGGTTGCTTCTCTCTTGGGTGAATTTGGTCAGAAATCTCAAAGGTTTGTCCAGTACACACACAGAAAGACTTTTCAAGAAATACAATCATATAGTTGGAAAGGACCGCTAGTGTCATCTAGCCCAGTACTGGATCCACTGTATTGTTTCAGAAAAGTGGCTGTCCAAATTTTAATTGAAGACTGGCAGTGAAGAGGAACACACTGTTTCTTGAGGCAGACTATTCTGGGGTTCAACTCTTACCATCAAAAATAAAATAAAATATCATCCTAATGCTTGATCGGGATTAACTTTCTTGTACTTTCAACTCAACGTGAAGCTTTCTTCCTCTCTAGAAGTAACTTGTGTCTTCTACCTCATTCTCATGTGCCATAGAATCATACAATTCTATATCATATCCTTCAGCTTACTTTATGAACATCTGGGGTGGAGGGGGGATTTTGGCCATACATCTCTTCATCACTGTGCAAGGGTCAGCAATGCTGAAGTGGTTGGGGGTTGGAGTTCATCCTCCCAAACTTCCAGAGAACAGCAGTTGTTACTCGATCAACGCCTCTACTGTGCTGTTCCCCCACTAGGGCATCAAGATATTGGAGCACTGCTATCATGTCAACGCCTAGTCCTTCTTATCGTTAAAATAGACATATCCAATTCCTGCAATTTTGTCTACCCATAGTTGCAAAATCTCACTGAACCCTGGGGAAACCGTAGTCTCCATTTAATTTATTTCATAAGCTTGTGGCTGTGGCAAACAACTGGAAGAGAAAGTGCTGTTCATGTCACCTTGAGTTCCCTAGCAGAAATATGAGAGTATTATCTAGTAAATAAGTAACTAGTAACATAAGGCTTCTGCATTCAAACAATATCCTGCATTGAAAATCTTGCCCATGTCCAGAACATGAGTAATGGGTATTGAACGTAGATACCACAGTCAAATGTCATCATCTGACACACAATACTTTTGTCTTAAAGATAATTCTTAGTAATCTAGGAAGTGACTGATGTACTTTTGTATCTGAAGCTGCTCTATTATTATTTATAAGCTATTTTAACAATGATGCTGTCCATCTTCTGACATAATTTGTTGCTAAGCAGGTATCCAGTCCCGATTAATAAGGTGGATACTACATGTGCTTTTATTTATGAAAGTTTATTGCTTGAGGTAATGAAGGATGAAATAAAAATCTATTGACTATAACTTACGAGCAATGTGAGTGCAGTCATTTTTATTGTTGGCTTTACTACACATGAAAAACTCATTGATTACCAGTTTATTGTTTATTGTAACTGCTAATACTTAAGGCACCAGAATATTTACACAGAAGAGCCATAAAAATGTAGCTATTCCAGTTCCATGATATATCCCCATATATAGGTATGGGGAAAAGCAAAGCAAACTGTTTTTTTTTACAACAGGTACATAAAGGGTAGATAAATTAAAAGACCACATAGTTTTATAGAGAAAGAAATCACCCCAATATCATCACTGCCAATTAAACATTTGTTAGTAATAAGTCGTAACATTATTTTACTCTGGTGGTTTAAGATATCAGGCTAGAAACTGGGATACTGGGTGTTCTAGTCCTGCCTTAACCATGAAAGCCAGCTGGGTAACCTTGGGCCAGTCACTCTCTCTCAGCCAATGTCATCTCACACAGTTGTTGTGGGGAAAATAGGAGAAGGAAGAAGGAGTATCACCACGATGTAAAAAAAGATGTTGAGACTCTAGAAAGAGTACAGAGAAGAGCAACAAAGATGATTAGAGGACTGGAGGCTAAAACATATGAGGAACAGTTGCTGGAATTGGGTATGTGTAGTTTAACGAAGAGAAGGACGAGGGGGGACATGATAGCAGTGTTCCAATATCTCAGGGGCTGCCACAAGGAAGAGGGAGTTGAGCTATTCTCCAAAGCACCTGAAAGCAGGACAAGAAGCAACGGATGGAAACTAGTCAAGGAGAGAAGCAACCTAGAACTAAGGAGAAACTTTCTGACAGTTAGAACAGTTAACCAGTGGAACAACCTGCCTCCAGAAGCTGTGAATGCTCCAACACTGGAAGTTTTTAAGAAGAGACTGGACAGCCATTTGTCTGAAATGGTATAGGGTTTCCTGCCCGAGCAGGGGTTGGAGTAGATGACCTCCAAGGTCCCTTCCAACTTCATTATTATTATTATTATTATTATTATTATTATTATTATTATTATTATTATTATTATTATTGTTGTTGTTGTTGTTGTTGTTGTTGTTGTTATTGTTGTTGTTATGTTTACCACCTTATTTATAAAAATTAAAATAAAATTAAATTAAAATAACTTCAAGGATAGGTGGTAAGTAAACTTTTTCAGTCTCTCGTAATTTCCAGTAGTGGTTAAGGGATGAGTGATAGATTGAGAATTACATATGTATTACATATGCTCCTTGAAGGGTGTTTGGAAGAAAGAGAATGACCAGTTCTGTGGTGGATTGGGAATTTGAGGCAGATTTGGCCTAATCTATATGTCACACTTCAGCATATCTAGTACAGTCACACACAAGAAGTTAACAAAGATTTATAAAAAAAACCATATGAGCACATATACATATTATCTCTATTTAAAAAAAACACCTCTGTGTGAAACTCTTGAAACAAACCCAAAATGGAAGTCCAAGGCTAAAATATCCCCAAAACTTTAATAGACTTCTCCAAAGCTAGCCATCTTTGAAAACGTCTCCGTAAAAAGCCTCACCAAAATATCCTGGATACTCATTGAACATCCACTGAGAAAATAAACAAATTGTACGCTGTTTGAGGAAACAACAAAGTTGAGAAATCATCAGTCAAAATAAAAAAAATCATCTTACACAATGGCAATTGTTTTATAAAGATTGCATTTGGTGATTTCAGTTAACAATAAATAATAAATTCACACTGAATAATGAAAAATAAATACTCAGATTAAAAAATGTATGCACATACAAATAAACAAACAATCACATACATTCAAAGAGCTTGCATATGTGGAATTTCAGCTGTATTTGGGCATTAGGCAAAAAAAAAGAGAGGAAAATCTTACGAAGGCAAAAGCCCTATCTGTATGCCTGGTTATTAATTAAAAGATGCGCCCTTTTGAGAACAGTGCAAATGTCTGCACTTTGACACATAAACGTATACATTCACTTATTTGCATGTGAGCTGAAACTTTTGATAGTGTACAGTTTTGGTTGAATTTCAGCATATCTTAATCTCTTTGCATTCTAAAAACCCACTCCTGAAAAAAAAATCATTCAGTGAATCTCCTATGTGCTTATCTTTTGCTATGAAGTATTTATTGTTATGACAAATAGATCAATGGGCATTATGTATTCTTGCAATGTTTTAATAGGTTCGTGTCAAACCTGGCACCTTCCTTGATAGTGTAAGCCTTCAGTAATCTCTTTAAATCAGTAACCCTGAAACTGTAAGATATAGAATGTGAAATATCCAAATAAATATATATACACACACTCAGGTATAGCTTATCATGAGAGACAGGTTTATAAGTCTCAAATTGAATAAATTTACCATCCCTCTGAAGAAATCAATTTCACTGCATTCCTATCAACCCAGCATGAGTCTTCTTAGCTTTTTTCTAGCTGGTTGTTTACTAAGCATGACACAACACATTTCTTCTTGTTCAGATTCTTATTTGTATCTTGAAAAAAACCTTTGAACATATTTTTCCCCCCTTAGAACCAGTGGTAAGTATATTTAATTACTTTATCATCCAAAAAAATCAATTTATGGTTCCCACTAGCATGGAGTAATTCTTCAAACCTATGGATACAAACAACATTGGTGATTCTTAAATGAATTCCACCTTGGTAGCTATGGAATGCAACATCAAAATTTTAATGATCAAAGAGCCACACAGCAGGGACCTACAGTCATTTTTGCTTACTCCCGCTGTATAGACTTTTCTTGTTCGACTGCTCTTTTGTGTTTTTTCTAAAAGAATTGTTGATGACAAGCACCAGGATAGCTATGCTAACTAATGTGCTCTAAAATAAGTGCTTTGTCTTCTTCACTACATTGTTTGAGGTTTAAAAAATGATTTGGATTTTACAGAGTTCCGTGGAACAATCTTTCATAAGCTGCCGCTCATCAGTTTTGTTGGAATGATAAGCTTATCATTCCCATTTGCAAGGAATGTTGAAATTTATAGTCCACTATATCCAAATAGAAGAAAGCTTTACTAAAACTACTGGAATCAATCATCCATTTCATTTTTGCTTTAGTTTTGTTTTTTTGTTTTTTCAGTACAGGAGATAAACCATTTTCATGCTATAGATAAAAATAAGAATCTCAAATTCTGGGAGGTACGCCAATTTACAACTGGCCCATTTCCTCTAGTACTTAAATCATATGACTTGTAGAGTGTAACTAGACAATCATATCCATGTATTCCCTACTGGTCTGTTTTAGCCAGCCTATCTCACAAGTATCAGGTAGTGCCAACTATGTTAAACAAACACCACTATTCTTAATATTGAAAAAAAAGTTTCAAAAAGCAGCACTGACATTTGCTGAACTGTACAGTACTTTCAGAATAAAAATCTAGACATTTAAATAAGAGATTCTTTTTTAAAGTCAAATTGCAAAACTTTCAGTAGTTCATTAATTTTTCATGAACACAACCCAACCAAGGAATTTCCGGTGAGGATCTACAGTGGACTAGATTTATTTATTTATTTATTTAAATTTATATACCGCCCTATTCCCGTAGGACTCAGGGCGGTTTACAGGGAAAATTAAAAATTAAAATACATCACATACAATTAAAAACAATTAAAACTAAGATTAAATTAAATTAATCCCTGAACTTAACTAAAACTCCATTAATTAAATAATTAAAACCCCTCAGTCTGGGCCAGACAGCTCAAAAAACCAAGTTTTCAAGTCCGTACAAAATGAGCGAAGGTCGGGGGCGGTCCTAAGCTCCGTGGGAAGCTGGTTCCAAAGGGCCGGTGTGCCCACAGAGAACGCCCTTCCCCTGGGAATAACCCACCGGCATTCCTTAACCGGCAGTACCCTAAGAAGGCCCTCCCTGTGGGAGCGCACAGGACGATGGGAAGTTGATGCCGGCAGCAGGTGTTCCCTTAGATAATCCGGACTCAAGCCATTTAGAGCTTTATAGGTCATTACCAGCACCTTGAATCTCACCCGGAGGGCAACCGGAAGCCAATGCAGCTCACGGAGAAGAGGTGTTACATGGGAGTATCGAGATGTCCCTGAAGGAGTGGGGATGTCATTGCCTTGCAAATCAGCAGCCAGACAATGAATTGTGGGTTACACAGTCTTTCTGGATAAAGCAGAGATCATGAAATCATAAATTTGCACTCCAGACAACTGCTTCTAATGACTAGCCTGCTGGAACTGAGGCTTTTGCAGCCAACTTGTCAGTTGGACAACTGGGAGTTAAGAGACTTCAATCAAGCTCAGAGATGTAATGGTACACACCAGTCTCACCTTCTAAACAACTTTTGAATATAATTAATTTACATCTAAAGAAAGATTTTCTGAGTAGCAAGGAGAAAGGGATGTAAGAAAATGTAAAACAGATAAAAAAGGTAAAGGTTCCCCCGCACATGCGTGCTAGTCATTTCTGACTCTAAGGGCCGGTGCTCATTTCTGTTTCAAAGCCGAAGAGCCAGCGCTTGTCCGAGGACGTCTCTGTGGTCATGTGGCCAGCATGACTAGATGCCAAAGGTGCATGGAATGCTGTTACCTTCCCACTGTAGTGGTCCCTATTTTTCTACTTGCATTTTTACGTGCTTTCGAACTGCTAGGTTGGCAGAAGCTGGGACGAGTAACAGGCGCTCACTCTATTATGCGGCACTCTGGATTCGACCCGCCAAACTGCCGACCTTCTGATCGACAAGCTCAGCGTCCTAACCCACTGAACCACCGCGTCCCTATAAAAACAGATAAAGTGGATGGTTAATTTAATTTTTGGTGAAAATGCCTTTGAATAAATTGGAATTAAAACAGACATGAACTGAACCTTTTGTGAGAATGTTTTTTTTGTTTGTTTATTATTAAAAATGCAGACAGTTGGTGGATTTTACTAAACAAACAACGATAAAAGGTAATACTGACTGATTGCTATTTGAAGCTATAGTATGCAAGGTGCAGGAAGACAAATTAGAAAATAAAAAGGAAAGCATGCTTTTTCTTCTTTCCTTTGCAGGTAAGGTACTTTCATTTTTGAATGACATTATTACAATACAGGAAGGCCTGGAGGAATGTTGTCCATAGGGTCGCGATGGGTCGGACACGACTTCGCAGCTAACAACAACAACAACAACAACAAACCACCAGAAAAATGGCAAAACCAGCAAAAGGGATCACTAAAGCAACCTTCAGAAAAAAGAATTATACCAGATTTACTTCAGAAACTCTTTCAGTAATTGGGCTGAATCATGACAAGATAAGATAATCTTTATTGTCATTTTTTACTGTGGGCACAACGGCACGCATCAAAAATGAAATTTAGTTGCCCGCTCTCAAAGTAAAACACATACACGACACACACCTAAAACATACTATATGCAACATATGTACTGTATAGACCCACACACCTACATATACATAACAATAAAATATTAAATACTGTCCATCTTGAATATATAATGGAAGGAGGAAGCCTGAGAGTTCACAAGGTTAATGCTGTATGGAAAGAAACTATGGTTGAATCTGGATGCTCTGCTACAGATACCACGAAGCCTCCTCCCAGAAGGTAACAAGAAATACAGGTTGTGAAGAGGATGAGTAGTGTCCCAGATAATCTTACGGACCCTGTTCAGACAACACTTCTGTGCTATGTCCTGGATGGGAGGGAGGGAACTGCCAATGATCTTTTCGGCCATCCTCACCACTCTCTGCACCGCATTCCTGTCTGAAGCAGTGATGCTTCCAAACCAGACTGTGATGCTGTATGACAGGATGCTATCGATTGTCCCCCTGTAGAAAGTGGTCAGGACAGGGGAAGGAAGATGATGCTAAATTGATTAAGTCACTGGACACTAAACTGACAGACTTTGACAAAAAAAATGGATGAAAGACTTGTAAAGATGAAAGATGAGATGAAAGAAGTGAAGATGATGAAAACTGTAAAATAAGTGTCTAGAGATGTAAAACAATTTCATGACCAAGTGATATTCTGGAGAGTAAGACAGAAGTTGTAGACAAATAGCTTGAAACAGAATTAAGTACAGATAGTCCTCAAGTTATGACTATAATTGAGCCCAGAAGTATGGTTAAAAGTCATGCCAGTTGTTAAGCAGGTCACCACATGACCACACAACCCTATTTTGCAATGGTTGTTAAGTGAATAACTGTGGTCATTAAATGAATCCGTTGTCCACAATGAGTGTTTTTTGCAAGAAACTGTAAGTAAATGTAGTTTCTGGCAGCAAATGGCATAAATTCTGGTCATGTGACCACAGGATGTTGCAAATGTTATAAATGTGGGTCAGTTGCCAAGCACCCAAAACATGATCTTCTGATCGCAGGGGTGGACTTGTTGGAACTTCAAATCTGGGTCATAAGTTGTCATAACTTCAAACAGTCACTAAGTCAAGGACTGTCCATAATTTAGCACTATTGGAACTGAGAGAAAAGGAATAATTAAATAAACAAATATAAGCCTATTGACATGTTGCTTAATGTTCATGGACTGAAAAGATCTCACTTGATGTTTCTGTGGATGTTGACATAACATTATGACAGCAATGCCTGCTGGTTATGAAGACTATAGTATAGGCCAGTGTTTCCCAACCTTAGCAATTTTAAGATATGTGGACTTCAATTCCCCACACACTGCAAATTTGACAAACATTGCTATAGGCTATACTATAGGCTATAAAGGTAGCCTGCAGAAGGTAGCATTTTACTGGAGCCCTGAAGATGCTTGCTCACTCAAGGATGTCTTTGTCATTAAGCATCTGTAAGCTGAAACCTAACAACAAAATAGACACTGAGGCAAAACTTTCTTCTGGAAACATTGCTCTTCATCTCCTTTCCAATTTCGACAGGGAGAACACAACATTGACAGAACAATTCAGTTGTCAGTTTCAACAGTAAAACATCAATTTCACTTTCCTTTTTTAAATGTTTACTTTGCCAACATAAAGGTACGCAGTGAGAAGTTAGCTGGATTTTCCATGGCAGAAGACCCTTTCTCTCACCATAGGACACACACACACACACACACATAAAAATGTTCACAGATTCCCCTTCACAACTGAAACATTGATGTGGCTGGGGCAGTGGCGAGGCTGAGTCCATTGTTAAGGGAGATTAATTGAATTTAATTAATTGGGATTTAACTGAAGTGTGGGGACTTAGACATTTAGGAGCAGCTGGACAATGTGCAAATTTTATTGAAATGTTCTTGTTTGGGGGAAAAAATAACACTTTTCTTCTAAAAACACAGAAGAAATTTTCAGCCGAAATGATTGTGAAGTTATTGTCTGATTTGTGAATTGAGAACATATTGAACATTGTCTTGCAAGAGGGAAAGAGATAAGTTGTTGTATAAATAAATAAAGTCAATACATATATGCTTTTTTCACATGTAGCAAAACCTGATTGTCAATTTTTTAAAAAGAAAATGTAAGTTGAGGACAGTGAATGAAAGAGATCATTGAGTGACCTCATATTTAGTAAGAAACCACTTTGCAGAGAGAAACATTGCCAAATGCTGAAGAGAAATAGACAAATCTTTCCCTAAGTTAAATGTTTACAGAAAAAAATATCCATTTTGCTTAAACCATTAGTTTTCACTTAATAATGAAATCTGAAAGATGTTTGGCAAATCAAAACACAAATTAGAGAAGAAATGCCTAGGTTAACATTTGTTTAGCACTATCAAAAATTAAACATTGGCTTTTGTGAATGCAGAGAAACATTCATTCTCTCTGGGTAATTTTCTACAATTCATTATACCTCAAAATATATAGCTAATGGAGCAAATTTTGCTCAATCTTATTCTTTTAAATAACCATTAAATACTCACCCAAAACCCTATTTCCTTCCCAATGAAGTTGATACCTCAGTTGGTATTTTTATTCTTTGGGGGTGCATTTTTTTATAGTTCACCTTCATAACTCCTGCCAATAATACTTAAACTTGGTAATTTTCTGCTCCTTTGCTATCTACATGCACGCAGAATGCTTTACATTTGCCCATTTAAATATCACAGTTACATCTCATTTAGATGTCTCTTTTTCAGGAGCTTATGACTTGTAAATGTTCTTAAAAGAGAAACATTTAAATTTTATGTGGTACAGAGCTTGTTTTGTAGCTTTAAAGAGAGGGGGAAAAAATCTTGATTAATGGTCCAGGACGATGTATTTATACTATCTGTTTATCTACTTTATTCAGATATATCAGTGTTTTGAAAACTATAGTACTTACATGCCTGTGCTTTTTATAGATGTTGAATATTTAAGGCTCTAACAATATTGTTCATGTGAAACAAATTCTTTCTTTATTGCCAGTGATAAAACAAACATGACATATAAGATATGCATCATGTGCGCATTTGCTCTCCTAAAAATATTTCAGTTCTCTAAGTATATTGTTAAAAAAAGGTAAAACATGGAGGTAGGCCAGCATTACAAATTATGATTTGTATCAGCTGGAAAATGAAGAAATAATTGGATGGGACACTGGCATAGCCCTATGGCAATTATGCAACCATCATTGACATTTCTACTGACCCTCAGTCATATCAGTATAGGGGGGTCAAAAAAGTCAAGATGCTAGATGTGGCATTGTGAGGCAAGCTCTACAAACTGAGTATATCCATTACTGCAACATCGCATCACCATCTCTTCTTTTTTGGCTGATCACATAGGAACCACTTCTGAGCTCCGTTCATATTGAAAATATGAATTGTTGGAAACGTTTCTGTTGCCATCATGACCTATATATTCTTTTTGTGATAAACAAGAATTTTGGAAGAATTATGCCAACTGATTCCAGATTAGCTCCCTTGAAGCCCCAAATCTTTCCAACTATCCCAGCATAGTTTTTGAAGCACAATACATTCTGCATTTATGGAAGTATCCAATGCAGTTGAAGAGACTTGATTGCTGTATTCAGGTTAGATACTTTGCTTTAAAATTATGCAGAATACATTGATCAAATGGGAGCTGGCCAAATTCAGGAGGAGGGTGGACAAAATTGGTAACGTCAATGGCCTTTCAAAATGCTTGCCCTACTAATAATAAATAATCAGAGCTACTTCATTTGGATAATTTTCAGTGACTAGACCAGGGGTAGGCAACCTCAGCTCTTTTATGACTCATGGACTTCAACTCCCAGAGACTATGCTGACTCAGGAATTCTGGGAGTTGAAGTCCATGAGTCATAAAAGAGACGAGGTTGCCTACCCCTGGACTAGACAAATGCTATTCTGATTCTTTTTGGGGGGCAGGGTAATAATTTTTATTAGAATTTACAGAAACAAATTCTAAAGTGAAGTAGTCAGAGCAGAATGATAGTTTTCAACTATTCAGCCTGGAAGGAATTACTGGATAACTTTGGCCAAAGCATTGTGGATATAATATTGTGGTAGGAATGGACTGAAAGATCTTTGTAACTCATCCTGAATTCCATAGAAGAAAACTGAGAGATAAAAATAACAATTAAATATATAGTCAGGTGATAATCAAGAAGGGTTTAATCATGATAGGGCAGACTATGGACAGTTCCTCTTGGACTTTACTTTCCAATTTTGCAGCTCCAAAAGCATCCTTAGATCACGCCATTATTAAATCCTAAAATCACATATTTTTTTAAAAAAAAATTAATCCAAAAATGAGCCAAAACAGATTTGTTAAACTTTACAAGGTTGTTGTTTTTTTTTTGCATTTTAAACTGCTAAATTGTCAGGCCCTAAGAACCCAAAAAAAACCCATGAAAAATTACTTCTGAGCAGTTTATTTTATTGTTCCTCACCTATAGATAGAAATCTAGTCAAACTAAAGCAACTATTTGTGTCACTACGGATATACTATGGGAATCACTAGGGAGGAGCTGTTTTAACTTTTTAACCCCCAGTCAAACTTTCCATGCTTCACTGCTTCTTTGTCCCCTGGAATGCAGCCCCCTCTATCCTGGGAATCTAGGCAACATTCCACCACAGCAATTTCAATTTAAACTTGGGCTTGGGGCCAATTTATTTGAAGGATCACCTTTTCCCAGTTACCTATCTACCTATCTCATCAGATTGGAAGGCAAGGTATGTTACCTCCCATCAAGGAAGCTCACCTAGTGGAATCAAGAAAGAAAGGCCTTCACTCTACGAGGTCACTGTGGACCATCATCCCCATGAAAATAAGACTTGCCCTCACCTTTTGAAAGGGCCTGAAGACATGGTTTTTCCAGTGGGTCTGGGAATCCTAGGTGATACTGAATTTGATTTGTTTCTGCAGCTGAAGACAGAAAACAAAATAAAACAGGGTTTAAATGATTTCCTTCCTTTTTGTTTCCCTGCACTGATTAATTTCTCCAAATTAGATGAAGGATCTTGAAACTTTCTGTGAAATAGCATCCCTTGCAAATCTCCAAGATCCAAACATATTCATTTTTTGAATTAAGACCAGATGGTTTGTGTCTTGACATATTTTCATCTTAATATTTATTTAATAGTAGTAACAATTGAGATGTACATGTCTTAAAAATAAATACCTATCAGTTGAGATTAATAGTTTATTTAAACATATCTACATAAGCCACCTTAATCACCAGAAAAAGGTTTATTTGCCTCTTTTCTACATGGGATAACCTCCGATTAAGAGAGAAAAGTTTGATTGGAAGATAGGATTTGCAAAGTATCCTACAGGCCAATTTCATCCAGCAGAGCTAATTAAATAACTCTCCTGTGTATAAAATATATCATCTTCAGATAACAGCATATGGCTAAATTTTTCATTGTATTAAAAGCTTGCATAAAATCTTGCCCAGAATAAATTTTGACCATATAGGTGCTGTTTGAGGAGCCTGACAATGGGCAATACTTAGAGTAGGTTGACACCGCCAAGAGATGTGTCACCTATGGCTGTTTTATAATTTTTTTAAAAAATTCCATTTATATCCCACCCTTCTCCGAAGACTCAGGGCGGCTTACAAGCTTAGCAGTAGCCTTCATTCTATGTATATGCCTGCTTATTAGGGCTTTCACACACACCCCAAGCGGCATTATTACAAAGTCAGCTTAATTGCCCCCAACAATCTGGGTCCTCATTTTACCTACCTCAGAAGGATGGAAGGCTGAGTCAACCTTGAGCCTGGTGGGATGCGAACCTGCACTAATTGCAGGCAGCTGGTGTTACTTAAGGAGGCATTAGCCCACTGCTCCACCAAGGCTCTGTTATTAATTAAGAAATTAAGAATGAAAATAATTTCCCATTATTGCCTAAAGCTGATGGGCTTACCACTATCTGCAGAAAGCTCTTGCTTCTCTCTGTCTTTCTTCTCTGCAATTGTAAGACTAACATACCTTAAAAACGGAGGCAATGTCGTCCCAAACACATAATACACAAATATTTAAGACTAGACTATAATGTTCCTTAAAAGCAATGAGGTTAAGAAGCAGTCCCATAGACCTGCAGATGAATCCCACTATACCTATTACTTCACTTACTAAACAAGTTTGAAGGAGCACAGTCATAATTAACAATCACATCCTTGTGATTTTAAGTTGTTGTCATTGTCATTGTTATTTGTCCCTTATCATTATCTAAATTGAATGCACTGAAGACATATTAAAGGATATAGATTAAAACACATAGCTGTTCTGGCTGTTAGGCTAAAATTACATTCATAAACCTATTCCATGAATTTGAACTCCAAAACTCCAATCTCAAAATTGTTCACTTGGATGAAGATTTATTCTGACAAAATATATAAGAACAGTAACCAAAGAGCCTTTGGAAAGTTCATAAGCAATAATAAATCTATTTATGGTTTTGATCCTAGCGGCTGACACTGAGAAGTGTTGGAATTCATTGTTGGAATGTATTTTTGTGCAACAACTACAGTAGTATTCAGCCAGTAGATGTCACTGTTTACAAGTTTGGATCTATGGTATATTCTCTATGTTCTTTTGTTCTGATTAGAGTTTCCTGTATCCTGCTGCAGTTAAAAACAGTTAAGCAGTAAAGCACATAGTGACTGTACACTCTGCTTCATCTGTGGTGCTATATATAAACAGAATTTCTAACAAAAAGCATATAGCTTCTGAATTGTGATAGTTACATCAATATTTGGTTTTCACTGACTGACTCATCCTTTATGAAAGGATATTTAAACACTGTGTTAAGAATTGACTGTCATCTCCTGAAATTTCTGTACAACAGAGCTAAACAAATAATTTTCACAGATGCAGTGTAAAGGCAAAGAAGGCCCTGCTCTATGAGAATACTGGCTGAATATCAAATGATCATGTGGATTGGTCAATCTTCTCCAGAAGATCTAGGGGTGAAGACAAATGATACGGAACTAAACAATATCTGTACGATGCAGGGCCCAAATCAAGACAGGAATCTAAACGTGAAGTTTGCCAATGTATATAGTCTGGATGTAATACAAGAATAGAGGAAGTACAAATTAAACTAAGTTTTGCTTAGCATGTTTCTGTGATTTTTAAAATGAAATCTTTAATATATTTGATATACTATTTATACAAAAATTAGTGCAGGTGACTGTATTTTTTACATTTTATGTTTGAAGGTACAGAGACTGAATACATGATGAGTAGAGACAGAGACTGGTGCCTATTTCAAAACTAGCATAGGTAGCTTTTGAATTAATTCTACTTAAATTCTCATATCCTCAATTGTAACCTACTGATATTAGATATTAAATGCTCTTTGCTTGCCACAGCACTGTTTTTAAATGAGAAGTGTGGATGGTGGGGGTAGACGAGCAACTACATCTCTGAATATTCAGAAGAGAATAAAATACTTTTTAGCAGCTGGTAAATTTAGAATTCAATGTATTAATAGAAAGTCCTACATTGACATCAGCCTTACTCTGACATTCCAAGGCATTCGACACATGATTGACATTGTAACAACTCATTTAAAGCACAGTGTCAGTGCAATGGAATTAAGTTTCCTTCTTGACTTACAACAGTTTCTCCAGAAATGTTTTTTTCTCCCATGATAAAATTCCTATTGACATTTCAAGGGCATATTTATTGGTGAAAAAAAAGTGTCTGGGTATTTCCATTGTCTGGGTATTCAATGTTTCTGAAGAACCGGGGCAAGCGCAGAAATCATGTTCTCTTGCTCCTGTTATTATTAATCAGCTGTATCAAAGACAGAGGTCAATGCAACATCACATCGCAATTCCAGATGGTCAACGGAACAGTTTGCAGGCTGCAGCTTGTAAAGTCTTCTAATGTGACCTTTTGCCACTTGCCTTCCCTCCATCCTTTTCACAAAGAAAAAAAATAAGAAAGAGAGAGAGATTAGGGAGGAATTTATTTAGTTTGGTTTTTAAATATAGTTTATTTTCTTCTTCCAATCCCTGTACAAAGCTCACTTTGGTTATTATTCAAACTTCACTGTTCTCCAAAATTTGCTATAACATCTACCATATAAAATCTGTACAGAAATTCATACACATTAGGCACCTAATGCAAAGAAATGCATATTAATGATCTGCAAGAATTCTATAATATTGACAAAAATCACATACAAACATAAACAAATATATGTTTGGAGTACAAAGATATACACATAAAATTTAGTACAACCTTCATCAAAGAACTCTGCTCAATTTCAGCAAACCAAACTTGATGTAATTAGCAAAAAATGAGTCACTGAGAAAATATATAAATTTTACAGTTTATTTATTATCAATCCTTATCCACTGTTGGCTACAGGTGAGAAGTTTTCTATAGTTTTCCATAATAGAAAGAAAATGGGAAGTGCACATTTATTTCTTACAGACTTTTATGACTATTTATCATTACTGTCATTCTCTTGATAACATAGTAGATTCCCACAATGTGAAAGTGATGGGAGTTGGCAGAGATGGCAAAATCAACTATTTTATTTAAAGAAAAGAATTTATTTTTCCATTTGGAAACCATTTCTGGATTTTGTACTCCAAAAACAAAATTCTAATTTTAGGTTTTGACAAGTAGAATGATTTTTGTTATAGAAATGACTTGAAACATTTAGAAATGTTGAGGCTATAACAATTTAGAAAGATTGAGGCTATAACAATTTTTGTATTCTATTGCACTGAAAAAAGTCAGAAGTCACTACCGTTTTTTCTTTATTTTTTACATCTTTTTCACTTTTATTCCTCTTTAACTGTCTCAATTTCTGCTTTTGTTTCTATTTTTATTTTACCTTATAATAAATTTTAATAAAATTGAAAAAGATAAAATAGTAGGTCTTTATCACAGCTATATCTAGTGGGTGTAGATCAACAATTATGGCAAACAAGATTTTTAATTTGTTGGAAAATAGTGCTGTGATCCATTAATCTACAAATATTTTTTTGGCAGAAAACATTCCTTCCACTTAGCAAATGGATTCTGAATATGGATATGCCTCACACATTGTGTGACAGATTAGAGTACCTGGAGCTATACCCTAAATTAAATATATAATGTTTTCAAATGGATGATTGAACAATTAACTAAATGTGTGAAGAACAGAAAGCAAGTTGGGAAGTCTGTTAAGAAGGCTGGGTGAAATCCAGCCTCATTATGAGTAATGAGAGCTTTTCTATTGATTTTAAATGGGGAAATGTATTGCTTTCTTTGTTTTTAATGCAAAAGGGCAATAATGGATTTTTTTTCCAGGTGAGCATAAGAGCTTGCAAAGCATTTAGCTACCAGTTTACATAATACTCATTCTCCCCTTAAGAATAACAGGCTGTTAATGACAGGAAAACATTGAATAAGTGCTAATACTTTAAAAACAGAGGTATCCAACTTTTTCTGGACTGAGGACAGTATTTGACTGCTGAGATAACAAATGGAACCAAAGCAAAAATTAAGGTTGTCTTTATTTCAAACTTGACTACTTATAACTTTGTGAACACATCCATATGCTTTTCTTGATTACAAAACCAGAGTTTTGCCATTGTCCTCTTGTTGTTTTTTTACTTCCTAGTACAATTGGTGGTCTCCCATCTAAGTGCTATCCTTTACTGAGCCTTCCTTCCTTCCTTCCTTCCTTCCTTCCTTCCTTCCTTCCTTCCTTCCTTCCTTCCTTCCTTCCTTCCTTGTTGGTCTCCCATCTAAGTGCTATCCTTTACTGAGCCTTCCTTCCTCCCTCCCTCCCTCCCTCCCTCCCTTCCTTCCTTCCTTCCTTCCTTCCTTCCTTCCTTCCTTCCTTCCTTCCTTCCTTCCTTGTTGGTCTCCCATCTAAGTGCTATCCTTTACTGAGCCTTCCTCCCTCCCTCCCTCCCTTCCTTCCTTCCTTCCTTCCTTCCTTCCTTCCTTCCTTCCTTCCTGTCCTGCCTTTATTATTTTCATAAATAATTCAAGGCAGCAAACATATAACCTTCATTTTTTTCTCTTTTGCATGAGCAAAATTCTGCTGAGCACAAAAAAGGAATAAGAAATGGTATACGAAAAAATGAAAAGTTTGGAATAAGAAAAAGAAAAGATCACCAACCATTCAATACTTCCCTTCATACATGTCTGTTCTAGGAAATCATTCCTGGTTATACCACATCTATACGGTCATGCCTTGGTGCTTGAAATTTCCTATGTTTTTCAGGATCTCATCAACTCAGCTAAGTCACAGTTTTTCTTCCTTTCAGCCTATTTATTGTTATTTCATATATTTGTTGCAATCTGATCTTCTTTTAAGCTAGAGGTGTGCAGTCTTTAGATCTAAAGTGGACAAGGATGCTTCAGATCTGACATCCTTAAAGCAGCTGCCCCGTCTCCTCACATAATAGCTTTGTAGGTATAGGAAAATACACATTTGTGTTAAGAAGGCATTCAAGTGGCAACAGGGCAGCAGATCAATTTTCTTTCTGTAGCGTTACCCCCTCAGAGGCCGCCAAAGCCCAGGCCCTCCCAGACCCGCTCCCCTCTGTCGCGTTCTGTAGCTAACCTCTCAAGGTGTTAATAAAGTGTCTTTTCCAGCAGGAACTCACACAAAGTGAGGAGGTGGCAGATTCTCATCATCAAGGGTGGGTGGGGGCTTTCAGGAACAAAGATGACCAGCCCCTAGACCCGATAGTCAATGTGTGGTGGTGTTTAACAGCCCCAGCAATACTCAATGATTTTACAGCGACCATTTGGAAATAAGGGGGTGGGGAAAACCCCAGCTCCAGGCAGCAATGGAAACACAAATGAAGGTGGTCAGCACTCTGCAGTAACAGCTCATCCTGTGAGGGCAACTCCCCACAATGTCTATAACTTGCACAAGTAACAGTAATCAAAATTTGGATGGCTGCTGGTCTCCAAAGCAATAACGACCAGCCTCTCCTTCTCTTCTGTCGTCGCTTGCAGTCTCAGGTCTCATTGATGTCAAAACCCGTCCCCCTTTCCTTTATTGTTAAAATCTGAATTTAGCAACCCTAGCAACTTTCTCTCTCCTTACTCTCTCTCTTGCCTCCGCTCAGGATATCCCCCCCCCCGTGAAAGGAGCAATAAAATTCTACCTTCTCACTCTGTCTCTCTCTCTCCTTCCCTTTCCTTCTGAGAAAGGGATCAGCTGAAACCTCAAATCCCTCTTTGGCTTCACTTGGTCTCTCCCCAACAACAGCAACAGCAACCACCCCCACCTCCTTTCTTTCTTCCTTTTTCTTTCCTTCTGCCCGATCTATGCCTGCTGTGCCCAAAACTGGCAGCATCTGTCCAAGTTTCCCTCTTCTCAGGCAGGCTTCCGCAAAGTCTTTCAGCCAGCCCCGCTACATTTGTAAAACAGAATAACATTGATCTTTGATTTATTACTTCTTGGATTTATTACTTTATTACTTCTTGGATTTATTACTTCTTGGATTTATCCTCTTCCGTGTAACGACTTACAAAGCCCTACATGGCATGGGTCCGGATTACCTACAGCAACACCTGCGGCCAGCGTCAACTTCCCTCCGTCCAGTGCGTTCCCACAGAGAGGGCCTCCTCAGGGTGCCTACGATCAAAGAATGTCGATTGGTAGCCCCCAGGGGGAGGGCGTTCTCTGTGGGCACACCAGACCTGTGGAACCGCTTGCCGGTTGAGCTCCGGATGGCCCCCGACCTTCGCTCCTTCCGGCGCGATCTAAAAACGTATTTATTTGAGCAATCTGACCTGGTTTGATGGGTTAGGGCTGGGGTTTTAATATGTTTTAATTACTGTTTTAAACTTGGGCATTATATTTAATCGTTTTTTAACTTTTGTATTCTGTTTTTATATTTATTGCCCTGTACACCGCCCTGAGTCCTTCGGGAGAAGGGCGGTATAAAAATATTATAAATATAAATATAATATAATATATACAATCTTTCCAACTTTCACTGCAAATCATTCAGATTCTCAGGCAACAACTTA
The DNA here is from genome assembly GCF_964194415.1 of Vipera berus. NCBI lineage: Eukaryota > Metazoa > Chordata > Lepidosauria > Squamata > Viperidae > Vipera > Vipera berus. The sequence goes on from NC_138203.1 coordinate 251,782,768, forward strand.
GTATCACCTGTATTCAAAGGTATATATAAGTCTAGGTTCCCAAAAAGCAAACAACAACCATCACAAGAATTCCTTATTCATTTATCCATAAAAATACTAAATAATACTTGTTTTACTCCCTTCTCAGTGCTGAACCATTTGCTAAGCGACCTTATGCATATTTCAATTGCATCATCCTTATTACATTAACCAATCAATATGGACTTAACACTCTTGCAAACAATCCATAATTCAAATATATTTATGTTATCTTACTCTTTCTCTGATTTTCTTTCAAACATTTCTATATTTCTCAATGATCTGCTGAAGAGCAAAAGTGTGGTCTACCCTCCCATCTCCTGGCCTAATTTTTGCAAATTATCACTTGTCATATCTCATACCCATTTGATCTAAATTCTGTAAAACACCTTCTCAGGCACATTAATTCCTCTCTAGTTTTTATGCTCATAGTCACTGTTTTTCCTTTTATATAAGGGAATACCACTAGCATTATCTCAATTGTCAAGTACAGATGCAGCCTTCATGTACATGTTAGACAAGTCATGTATCTGGTCCATAAGGAAACCACAGTAAAAAAAAGAATGAATATAGAATAAGTGTTGATTGAATATAAAAGAAAGCAAGCAAAATTAAAGAAATCAATTGAGTTTGCTTTGATCACCTACAAAAAATAAATACATCAAATCAAAAATAAAATATACAAAAGAGAATGAGTGGGTGGAGAGGAAGGAGAAAACTAAAAAAGTTGTGCTTGGATGGAATTGATGAGATTCTCAAACAGAAAGAGGTGAGAAGTTTAAAGAACAATTTGAAATATATGAAGCATGATCAATCAATCAGGGATATAGCAAAGCAAGGACAGTTTGCACCAATAGAAAGATAGAAGGATTCAAAGGTTAGAAAGATATGGAGAGGTCTAGTGAATAATGTTGATATACATATTACCAAACAATCAGGTTGTTTATTTGTAACCTTCAACTGCATCATAGGACAACAATTTTGAATCAAATGGGATAAGTTACGGAATGCATCCAAACTCAGGACCCTGGGACTGAAATTTGCTGAGTTGTAGCCATTGGAGTGCTGCCACACTACCATGACACTCTGTTGCCATGGTCAGCCACAGTCACAAGACAATAATTTCCAATGGTCTCTGCCAGTTTCCTCCCAGGAAAGACAATGGGGAAGCCAGCAGAAAGTCAGATGTTGCTCCTATTCCCACTGCTTTTTTGCCCATCATTCTGTTTCTCTATTTAGCTAAGGACATATCTGTGACATGATGATCCAAACGGTCACGGGTTGTCTAACATAAATTATTTTTAGCTGCTTTTGTTCTTATTTCATGCATTTAGTTTGATTAATTTAATAAATAAATAAAAATAACTTTTTTGCCTTACTATTTCTTACTCCTTTTCTGAGTGCCATATTTCATTGCTTTCGTTGAAAGAATGAGATTAGTCATCTACATGGGAGGAATAGTTTAAAGCATTGCCCATTCTGACAGCAGGTAGATGATTCAGAGGTCATGTTGGGAAGCATGTACAATAGTGGCCAAAATTGTAGAAACCTTTTGGGAAAAGTGTACAGTAGAAATGCCACCTTTGGTTAAGTTTCCACCAATTTTTCTTCTAATTTCTTTATAACTGTAGCCTTGTTCACTTAATAATACTATTTTACATCGCTTTCTGGGCAACCAGTCAACTCTTTGCACCATTATTTTAATTTTATTATGTTTTACAAGCTCACTAAATGAAAGATCACAAAAAACCCAACCAACTTGATAGCGATCACACAACACACTGATAAATGTCCTCTCAGCTTCAATACATGACATCAATAACTGAATCCTACTGTGATCTGATTGGCTCATTGCCAAAACAAGATGACACCTGATTGGCTCTCTAAACACTCATGCTCATTGGCTACAATCAGATGAAGGAAAGCTACCTGATATCAACCTAAGCAAATTGTGCTTCCTTTTTCTGGTTATTTAGCTATAACATTTCATAGAATACAGTACAAATAATTGAACAAACTTTGTTGGATTACATTCTTGATTAAATTATCTTTCCATTGATATATAATTTTATGGTACTACTCCAAACAAAGTGGTGTTATTAGCCATCAAACCTCAAAAATACACTTTTCCCAAAAGGTTACCACAATTTTGGCCACTACTGTATTATTAGAATGAACAATGTAAATATATCAATATTTGTGTTGAGATAACAAGGATTGAGGCATGGAGAACTGGATGAACAGACAGCAGATATACAGACACATATGACTGCTTTTATTTAGTACAGAGAAGATGTAAGTTTTGTGGGAGTTTTTACTTTGACTTCTACTTTTTTGTTTCCAAATACAGAATAAAAATAATCCTCAATACAATATTAACAGACAGAAATCTTGAAAATTTTCTTAAAATTTCTTTTGATTTCCAAACTGATATACCTATTCTCTAATTAATCAGAAATTAAAATGGTATGTTTCACTTCTGTACCAGGCTGTAGGCCTACAATTTCAAGATTAAATTGTCTCTACTATAGGCAGGTCTAACCCTAATCAATGAAACTGCACTCAGTTTAGATCTAGCATTATCACCACCACTATATGTCACTCTATAAGTTTCACAAGGCTAACAAAGAGGCAGCATATTCATTAACATTTTAGCATAATGGACCAATTTACTATCCTTCACAGCAAAGGCAATCTTCGAAATCAATACTGTATATTGTGTAATGATAATAAAGGCCAAAGTAAGACACTAAAACATTTTAATGGGATCGTTGGTTGAAAAGTGCCAGTCAACTCTTTCTCTATAATTCACAAATCTGTTGGAAGTATTATATTGCAAGGAGGCATATACTTTTTCCATTACACATTTAGAATGGCCTCTCCAGCTAGTCAAGTCCACAGAATACTAAAACTGCTTATAGACCATCGCTATGTTTATTCCTCAATATGCCAAAGCAGTTGGAAACCAATCAGGAAAAGGCTTCATTTTTGTGAATTTAGAATGTAAGAAATTTGGAGAAACCACTATGAACCAATCAATAACCCTTCCAGGTGCCAATAGGATATTACTAATAGAATCTCTTCTAAGTTAGGTCATTTTAATTTTCCCTGAACTTTGGGGGACAGCAAGCAACCTGGCACCAGTGAAAGGCCAGTGGAATGAGAACAGAAAGCAACTTTATTACTACTTGTAGTAGAAAAATGGGGTCTGCCACTGACTCCATGGTAAGGTTGAACATTGGAACTAGAAAGCAATTCTTCAAGATCAGATCATCCAGCTTGAAGGATGTCCAGGTATTTGAGGTGATTGTATTCATCCAGATTCTTGGTGTTATTTCCATAGGGCATCTTGATTCCTTTAGTTTCCAGTATTTTCCCCTATTGATGGTGTAGGTAACACATTTCTCCAGTCCAAACTCAACCTAGGCTGTATATAGAGACAGTGTTGAGTACAAATTCTATTTCAGATAGTATCTTTATATACAGCTTCAGCTCATCCATGTAAAGGAGGTGGGATACCTTGGCAGATGCTTTTGATATTTGATACCCATGACTTGACTTGTTCAGTATTGTTGACAGCAATCAGTGCAATGACAAACAGTAGTGGTGAGAGGGATTCTCCTTGAAAAATTACTCTCTTGATATATAATCTCTCCCAGTCTATCACCATTGACAAGCAACTATGTCTTCTATTGGGACAATGATCTTTGCAGAAAGCTTCTAATGCTTCTACTGACTCCTGTTATTCTAGGTACTTGATTATCCATTCATGTGGCAGGGAGTCAAATGCCTTCTTCTACTGCAGTTTTCCAAAATCATCTAATCAATTAATAGCTGACCTTTTGTTCCTCTGCTACTTGGGCAGTTTCCATTCTGCTTAGGTGGAAAGAGATTGTTTTCAATTAAATGTTGTTGTGCTGCCTCAGCTACCACACCAGTTAGCAATCTGAAAGTTGTTAGTAAGCAGGCAATTGGCCTGTAGTTGCCTGGTACTGTCCTCTTTGCTGGATCTTTCATTATCAAGTAGTTTTTGCAGATGTTCAATTTAATCCAGCCTGTTTTATAAAAAAAAATCTAAACAAAATGAAACAAGACAGGCTGGATTAAAACAGAATGACAGTCCTCCCTCCAAAAATATCAACCACGGGACTGGGGCATAATGCTTTGGCTAAGAAGCAGGCGAGACAGCTAGTTAACAGTTTAACTTTTTATTCTGAACCAGGCAAAGAACAAGGGAACATGACATCTATTTATACTGACAGCTGCCGGCGGATCGACCAATCCGGGGTGAGTCTGCTCCCGCGCCGCGGTCGCCGCCAATCGGGTTCGTTTGGTTTTGACAGCTCGGAGCTGTCATCTGTAGCGCGTGTTGAGCTGTCAATGGTTGGCGCTTGCGCGGTTTCGCCCGGCAGCTTTTGACAGCTGTCAAAAGCTGCCGCGGTTTTACCTCAGCTCTGTAACTTCTGTTTAACTCAATGTAATAACAATTAGTAAATACACAACACCCCTTCCCCCTCCCTCTGATTGAGTTGATTTTACCCCAACTGTTTCTTTTTTGGTTTTCCCCATTCATAGTCTTTCAGGTATGTGGGAGGTTTCCTTAATCTCTCGGAGCGCCGGGGGGTAGCCTCGGTAGTATGTTCTGGTTCTCTTGGCGCTTCTTGGGTTGGCTCCGGGGGTGGGGGGTTTGGCTCTGCTGGATCTGCGTTGCTTGGAGTGGGTTGTTGAAATGGTATGTTCCGATCAGGGGAGTCTTGTCGTGCCAGTCTTTGCGCCGGTGCTTTTGTTGGTATTTCGTCGTCACCCCTTCCCCCTATATTTTGAGGACTGCGTTGGCGTAATTGGTCTATGTGTCTGCGGATATGTATATTTTGTCCAATGTCAATGATGTATGACAAGGGGCCTGTTTGTTCGATGACCACCCCTTGTGTCCATTTGTTCCCTCCCCCATAGTTTCTAGCCCAGACAGCTTGCCCAGTGTTGAGAGTTCTATGATGGAGGGGCAGTTCTGGGTCTGGAGGGGATCTGTCTGGGTGGAGACGGTCCAGTCTGGTGGTCAATCTTTTGCCCCAGCGAAGCTCTGCTGGGGACTTTCCGGTAGTTGTGCAAGGCGTGGTGTGTTGGGAGAGAAGAAATTGTGCCAGTCTTTGGTGCCAGTTGCCGGAGATGATCTTGCGTAGTGCCTCCTTGGTTGATTTTACCATCACCTCTGCCAAGCCGTTCGACGATGGGTGAAAGGGAGCCGAGGTGGTGTGCCTAATAGAGTTCGCCGTTGTGAAACTCTGGAATTCGTAGGAGGTAAATTGGGGCCCGTTATCGGAAACTATAACATCAGGGAGGCCATGTGTGGCGAATAATCCCCTTAAAACTTGTATAGTGGCCTAGGAAGTTGTATTGGCTACTGGCGCCACTTCTAGCCATTTTGAAAAGCTGTCTACGACAATTAGGAATGATTGTCCCTGGAACGGACCTGCATAATCTATATGAATGCGAGACCAAGGTGACTTTGTCGTTTCCCATCTATGTATGGACGCCTGTGGCTGGGCTGCTCTAACTAGCTGGCAGGAATAGCAGCCAGCTACGTGTGCCTCAATGTGTTTGTCTATACCCGGCCACCAAACATAGCTCCTGGCCAGAGCCTTCATTTTGACGGTGCCCGGGTGCCCTTCGTGGAGGCTCTCTAGTACTTTAAGTCTGTGTTTGTCAGGGATGATTACTCTGCTGCCCCATAAGAGACATCCCTGATGGGTGGATAATTCTTTTTGTTTTAAGAAGTAAGGTTGGAATCGTGGTTCCTGGGGTGAATATTGCCAGCCCGTTGTGACATAGCCTAGGACTCTGCCTAGGATTTTGTCTGCCGTGGTAGCTGCGGAGATATCTTTGACAGATAAGGGGCATTCTGGCAGCTCTGAGATAGCCAGTATTCTTCCAGCTGGTGCTGGGTCTGGGTCCACAATTGGTTGCGGCAGTCTGCTCAGGCCGTCTGCATGGCCCATGGTTTTCCCTGGTCTGTATTCTAGTTTGTATGAATAGGCTGATAGAAATGTAGACCATCTTAGGATGCGGGGAGATAATATTTGTGGTGTTAGCCTGTTTACTGTAAAGAGTCCTAACAGTGGCTTATGATCAGTATAAATAGTAAATGGTCGGCCATACAGGTAATCATGAAATTTTTTTACGCTGGCTACTATAGCTAGAGCCTCTTTATCGATTTGAGCGTAATTCCGCTCAGGTTTTGACAGCGTTCTCGAATAGAACGCTACAGGGGTCTGTATTCCTTCTTTAGTTAAATGGCTTAGGACCGCTCCGATGCCGTACGGGGAGGCATCGCAGGCGAGACATACGGGCAGCTGATCGTTAAACAGGGCTACCGTTGCGTTGCTGGAGAGTAAGTTTTTTAGGAGGTTAAAACTTTTATCATGCTCAGGGGTCCACGTCCAGGGTTTGCCCTTGTCTAATAATCTATGTAAGGGTTCTGCAATGGAGGCTTTATGCGGTAGGAAGGTGTGGTAAAAGTTGACTAACCCTAAGAAAGCCTGAAGTTCTTGTTTGTTTTTGGGGGTCGGTGCTGCTTTGATAGCTTTAATTTTTGTGTCCGTGGGGTGAATTCCCTTAGCGTCTATTTTAAACCCTAAGAACTCTGTTGAGGGCACCCCGATGGAGCATTTGTCTCTTTTTAATTTGAGACCGGCCTTCCTGAACCTTAGGAGTACCTTGGTTAGTTTGCCAGCCAGGTCATTTTCTGATTCCCCTGCAATTAGGACGTCGTCAAAATATGGGCAGACCCCGGGAATTCCCTTAAGTGTTTTCTCCATGATTTCCTGGAAGATTCCCGGGGCTGCAGAGATGCCAAATTGAAGGCGGTTAATTTTGAATGCTCCCTTGTGGGTGACTATTGTTTGAGCCAAAGCGGTGTCAGGGGTGACAGGCAACTGTAAATACGCCTGCGCCAAGTCTAACTTGGCAAATATGGCGCCTGACTTAATGGCCGCGAGGATGTCTTTGACAGCCGGGACCGGGTAGGCATGTGCGTTTAAAGCGAGGTTGAGGGTCGCTTTATAATCGGCACATAATCTAATTTGGCCGTTTGGTTTAACTGGGGTCACTATGGGAGTCTCCCACTCGGCCCCTTCTACCGGTTCGAGGACCCCTAAGTTTGTTAATCTGTCAAGCTCCGCTTCTATTTTTTCCCTCAAGGCGAAGGGAACCCTTCTGGCCTTGATTCTGACAGGCATCACATTTGGGTTCAGTTTAAGTGATACGGGCGGTCCCGTGTATTTCCCTAGTGAGCTGTCAAAAACGTCCGCGAATTGTCGGCAGACGGATTCCAATTTTGACAGCTGAATGGCGTTGACACCTGTCAACGCTATTCCTAGTGCCTCGAACCAGTCTAATCCTAGCAGGCTTATTCTGTTTTCTTGGGTCACCAAAATAGGAAGGGATCCTTTAAATTTTTTGAACTCTACGGGGACGGAAGCTTTTCCCCGGAGTTTAATGGGCGTTTTCTGGAAGTCGGCTAGGCGGAGTTTGGTGGGTCTAAGGGCGGGCCCTTTCCTACTTCGGTTACAAATGTCCCTGTACGTTTGCCATGAAATTAGTGAGACGGAGGACCCAGAGTCCACCTCCATCTCACAGGGAATTCCCTGAATCCGTACGTCCACCTTGATTTTGGGCTTAAGAATGCTGTGGACTGTATGTTTCTCCGCCCTCCCCCTTACATTGGACACTGGGGTTCTGGGGCTGTGCCTAGCTCTGAGTGTATATGGGGCCATACCTTCGGCTGTCACCTCCAGGTCGTGCAGGTTTTCCCGGCTCCGGCTGCGGCACACTGCTTTGAGGTGGCCTGTCTTCCCGCACCCGTGGCATTTGGCACTGCGGAACCGGCACGTTGCCCTAGGGTGGCTTCCCCCGCAGCTGGCACACTTCGCCCTGTTTGTCGGGAAGTTGGCCCCCCTCTGATTGTTGGCAGGGCCCCCCTTGTAGTTGCGTTGCATCCTCAGTTTCTCGAACCGCCGTTGCACCGCGTCTATATCTGTGGGGCCGTCGTCGTCCTCAGAACCGCTGAACCTGCCGTCTTCCTGGTGCACGGACCCCCGTGGTCCGCTGTCCGGTACCCGTCGGTCGTCTCCGTGGCAGTCTTCGTATGCGATGACTTCTCTAGCCACATCGGTCATTGTCATTTCAGGCTTGGCGATCAGCTTCTTCCTCAGCCGTTCGTCCTTGAGCCCTATGACAATCTGGTCCCGGATTCGGTCTTCCAAATCCGGAAACCGGCACCGACGTGCGGCATGCCTGACCCTGGTTATGAAGTCATTTGCTGGCTCGTCAGGAAGCTGGAGTTTCCGAGCGAAGTTCACTCTCCAGTAGAGTTCTGACTTGAGGGGCATGAAGTATTTACTCAGCCCCTCAGTGAGGTCTGCATAGGAGATGGTGGCGACCGGCTCCGGGGTGAAGATCCCCACAGCGGCATCATAAACAGCAGGGCCGCTGAGCCAGAGGAGGGCGGCCGCCTTGGCCCGGTCATCTGTGATCTTCTTGACTACCAGGTACCCTTCTACCTGGCCCAGATGCGATTCCCAGCCTTCTGGGTGGCGGGTATCGAATTCTCGAATGTGGCCGTGGTTCGTCATGCTGTCTGTAATTGAGGTGCCGCTGCTTGCGTTGAATGGAAGTTTGACTTCCAGTGACTTCAGCAAGTGACCAGCTCAGCTAAGGGAAAAAATCTCTTCTCCCCTTAGGTAGTGACTTCAGCTAAGCAAGCAGCATCCCATCCTCGTCGCCAGTGCTTTGGCTAAGAAGCAGGCGAGACAGCTAGTTAACAGTTTAACTTTTTATTCTGAACCAGGCAAAGAACAAGGGAACATGACATCTATTTATACTGACAGCTGCCGGCGGATCGACCAATCCGGGGTGAGTCTGCTCCCGCGCCGCGGTCGCCGCCAATCGGGTTCGTTTGGTTTTGACAGCTCGGAGCTGTCATCTGTAGCGCGTGTTGAGCTGTCAATGGTTGGCGCTTGCGCGGTTTCGCCCGGCAGCTTTTGACAGCTGTCAAAAGCTGCCGCGGTTTTACCTCAGCTCTGTAACTTCTGTTTAACTCAATGTAATAACAATTAGTAAATACACAACACATAAGCCAGATTTTAAGGACTTTTTGGAACTATAGGAGAGTACATGATGTTGGCCAGAGGGTGGGAACCACAAGAAAGAAAACATGCTTCTTAGGCCCCATAAAATGACAGCATTTAATAGACCTGGAGCATAAAAGCCATAAGACAGGTGGTTCTTCAGCTAACCAGGGCCTATGCTATGAAGGATGTTACAAGTAACAAATAGCACTTTAAATTGTATCTTGAAGTCAAATGAAGTCAAATGCCAATGCAGCTCACGTAGCAGTGGTGACACATGGAGCCCAAAAGAAGTGTACTTACTGCTAATGCCACTGCATTTTGAAACAGTTGTAGCTTTTGGACGGTTTTCCAGGGCAGCCCAATATATCAACGGTATAATTTGTGTTCATTAGATTCACTTCTTATCTTCCTCCAAGGTGTCACTTCTGGTATTTCATCTCCTCGGATATCAGTGTGCACCCCAGGATTGGAAATCAGAGAGAGACTTCATAGGAGCAATCTGGGCCAGGACCTCAGTAGCTTGTCAGTTCTAGTTGGCCACCAAGCTCTCAGCTGAACTGCCCATCAGATTATCAGGGAAGACTCCAAGCTGCCTTGGAAGCCAATATGGTCCATCAGTTTCCTGGGATGGGACAATCTAACGTTGAAGAGAGTGACAACAGAACAGAACAGAACAGAACAGAACAGAACAGAACAGAACAGAACAGAATAGAATAGAATAGAATAGAATAGAACCTTGGAGGTCTTCTAGTCCAGCCCCCTGCTCAAGCAGGAGAACCTCTACCATCTCAGACAAGTGACTGTCTAGCCTCTTCTTAAAAATCTCCAGTGATGGAGTGCCCACAATTTCTGGAGGCAAGCTGCTCCACTGGTTAATTGTCCTCACTGTCAAGAAGTTTCTCCTTAATTCAATGTTGCTTCTCTCTTTGATCAGTTTCCAACCATTGTTTCTTGTCCTGCCTTCTGGTGCTTTGGTGAATAACGTGAACCCCTCTTCTTGGTGGCAGCCCCTCAAATAGTAAGCCAGAAGAACACAAAAGTGCTCTGTCTATGGCAGGGTTTTTCAACCTTTTCACCCATTGTACCACTTTTAGGATATGGCAACATCCGAGTACCACCAGTCACCTAGCAAGGTGTCAAAAACTTGAAGACCCCCCCACCAAAAAGGAAAAAAGTGATGACATACAGATAGTCCTTGACTTACAACAGTTCGCTTAGTGACTGTTCGAAGTTAGAGTGGCACTGAAAAAAGTGCCCCCCAAGCCGCAGCCAAGCAAGACACCTGCCTGCCCACCTGGCAGCGCTCTTCCTCCTGTCCGAGGTTTTCGTTGTTGTGAGCATTTCTGTTGCAGATTGGCAGTGGAGGTGGGGTGGGAGTGTTTGGTTTTTATTCCTCCCCCTCTGCTGGGTGATTGCAGCAGGTTTTGGTCACTTCACATGACCCTGGGACACTGTGACCATCATAAATATGAATCAGTTGCCAAGCATCTAAATATAAATCACAAGACCCTGGAGATGCTGCAACATTCCAGCTGATTGGTGCTTCTTCTGGGCTCAGAAGCACCAGGATCAACACCGAGCTCCAGCTGGAGCCTCGTGCTGATCCTGGTGCTTCCACACAGCCCTGTCAGCCCTGAAGAAGCACTGACCCTGGTGCTTCTGCTGAGCCCTGACAGCCCTGCAGCTCCAACCATCTCTCGCTCAGGCTTCTGCAGTGCTGCCACCAGTTCAGCTCATTCCCCTCCACCACTACCACTTTTCTAGGATGGTCACGTACCACCTGCCAGGTGCCAATGTACCACAGGTGGTACCTGTACCACTGGTTGAAAAGCCCTGGTCTATGGCAACAGACTGGTAACATCAGAATGCTGGAGAAGCAGAAGGTGGACTTTTGCCAACACAAAGCTTTCCCAAAGGGAGGCCTGGATTAAGAGGCTGTGCAGTCCTGACCTGGATGGAGGAGACGGGAAGAGATTCACCCTAGAGTCTCTCAGGATATATCTTATAGTTTAGAAAGTTATAGCTTTATTTGGTAATATTATGTTTATTAGGTGTAAACAAATAAAAAAATTGAACTCAGTTGGATTATGCAGTCTCATCTCTGGTCTCAGACCTGACAAATGCACTGTAACTGCCCCAAAACAACAAACAAACAAACCAAATCAAATATGTCATACCGGATATGCATCAGACCCTCTATGACTTGGGTAGATCTATGGTTGCCATGGAGGCCATGAACTACTGAGCTTCCCCAGACTCAAACTCACCAGAAGCTAGGTTAAAATCCTCAAGGACCATCAGTGTCAGGGATTCCTCCATCAACTCACCAATGAATCCATCAGCCAAGCAGGGGTGATGGTAAGCAGCAAGGAGGAAAGTACACCAGCAGCAGAGTTAACTGTTCCTGAAGGCCAGCTTAAGCCAATGCGTCTCACATACAAATGGTGAAGCCATAAAAATTCAACAATTGCTAGGCACTAGAACAGGGGTAGGCAACCTTGGCTCTTTTATGACTCATGGACTTCAACTCCCAGAATTCCTGAGCCAGCCAGGAATTCTGGGAGTTGAAGTCCACAAGTCAAAAAAGAGCCAAGGTTGCCTACCCCTGCACTAGAATATTAATAAGTTGAGAAAACTAAATGAAATTTTACAAGGACAAACTTAGAAACTTTTTGCCTGACCTGATTCCTCTTTATCCCAACATCTCAAATGTACAAAGAAGAAACCTTTGGAGAATTACTCAAAGGCTTAAAACCAAATGCTTGCATAATATAAGAGAAACAGACCTCTTTGCTAGAAGTGCACGTTAAAGATCTGGTTTTAAAATATGAGGCTTGAATGAAAAGTAATGTTTCCGTCTGTGTAACTTTAGTTCAAAATAAGAATATTTTAATAAACAAAACAGGAAAATATTCCTTATAATGGAAAAAACCCACCACAAGCATTTTGTGTGCAATATGTATTGAATGAAATAGGGTCAGTCTATCCAGGGGATGATGGCAATAAGAAAGTGTATTTCAATCTCATTTTCTCTTTTTTCTTTTTTCTCTTTTTCTCTCTTCTCTTCTCACAGGTCTTTGGGCTCTTTCTAGTCCATAAAATATAGATTGAAATTTTTAAATTGCATCAGTGCTGCTAATGGCCATTCCCATTAGTTAGTCACATTATACCATTATAGCACTATGAAATATTGACAGAGTGAGCTGCAAGGGGTAAGTGACAGCACATCCAGCACTGTTGATAAACAAACGTACACTTGGAAGTGTGTTCCTCAAGCCACCCTGATTTGAAGACCCTAAAAAATTGGGCAAACTAAGCAGCTTTCTTTTGCCATCCTGAATGCATGTTCCATAGGCCATAATCCAAATCACCAATTGAATTATTACAGCTGAAGTTTCTCTTGGGTAGGGGAAGCAAAGAAATAGGATAATTTTCTTGTTATTGACAACTACATATCCCAGCACCCCATCTCCTTCTACATTTGATGGCAGCTCCATATTTACAACAATTCAGATCCCAATGTGTGTGCCTTCTTATATGTTCTTTCTATACATTTATTTTTTTATTTTTTTATTTTAATTCCATTTATATCCCGCCCTTCTCCGAAGACTCAGGGCGGCTTACAAGCTTAGCAGTAGCCTTCATTCTATGTATATGCCTGCTTATTACGGCTTTCGGGGGGCCCCAAGCGGCATTATTACAAAGTCAGCTTATTGCCCCCAACAATCTGGGTCCTCATTTTACCTACCTCGGAAGGATGGAAGGCTGAGTCAACCTTGAGCCTGGTGGGATGCGAACCTGCACTAATTGCAGGCAGCTGGTGTTACTTAAGGAGGCATTAGCCCACTGTTCCACCAAGGCTCATGCTTGAACTATGGAAAGATACCTTCTCCTTTACCTAAGGTCATACTTCTTTTGGACGGTATCCATCAGAAAAACATTTTTCCTAGTATTTTTCCTAACCAAATAACAAAGAAACAGTTTCTTCCACACTCCAGAGGTGTTCTGTAAACAGCTCCAATGAATTGGGCCCACCAATTGGGTTGAACTGTTCAACTGCATATAATGATAAAGAAACTTTTCCTCACTTGAATGCTATTTGTTATTTGAAGTGTGCTAACCTACCATTGCCTCTTCTTAAAGCTAAATATACTCATATCCTCCAATTTTTCTTCATAGGATTCAGCTTCTGGTCCTCTGATGATTCTCATCCTCTGTCTCTGAACTTGTTCCAACTGATGTTCAAGATAAGGCCTGATCAAATGGAAAACAATGGAAAGATACCTTTGCGTGATTTGGAAACCATCTTTTGGAGGTGTATGTGCCCTTTCTGTAGATATATCATAATACTGTTTGTTCAGTTTTCAATTATTATCCCCAGTGCTTTTTTTTGTTAAAAAAAAGGTGACGGAACTCACACACATCATACAACCCACCTTCCCTACCCTACAAGTTTCCATCCACAAAAGGTGCCAGAACTCTGTTCTGGGTGTTCTATGACAAAAAAAGCCCTGATTATCCCAATGTCTTTCTTGTACGTATTATTAGTAAACCAAGTCTCCTCCACCTTGTACCTGTGCTTGTTCTCTATTCCCATAACTGCATTAATTTCTATTAAATTTGAATATTATTACTCTATGTTAGGTTTAGTTATTCTATCAAATCATCCACAAATTTGTTAAGATTTACTCCATAACTTCTTCCAAGTCATTTAATGAGACTGTCAGGAGTGAAATAAACAGAACTATAGTTTAAAGTTCTGCAATTTAATTTGGGAAAACATCATCTGCATCTTACTCTTTGTTTGATGAGCAATAATAGAGTTTTGTAACAATATTGCTTTTATTCATTGTCCAATTATTTTAAAGCAGTTTCGTCCACCTTGATTTCTGAGCAAATGTTAATATTTTTGGCTATTGCTTTCCTCCAGAAGTTGTGAATGCTCCAACACTGGAAGTTTTTAAGAAGAGACTGGACACCCATTTGTCTGAAATGGTATGGGGTTTCCTGCCTGAACAGGGAGTTGGACTAGAAGACCTCCAAGTCCCTTCCAATTCTATTATTATTATTATTATTATTATTATTATTATTATTATTATTATTATTATTATTATTATTATTATTATTATTATTATTATTATTATTATTATTATTATTATTATTATTATTATATATTATTATTATTATTGTTGTTGTTGTTGTTGTTGTTGTTGTTATTATTATTATTTCTTTTGAATAAATTGGATCCTTCCGTTTTTTTATCCCAATTATAGGAGTCATCCCAGGTCTCAGTTATATGTACTACTAAATCTAGCCTTTGCATATCAAGAGTTCACATTATTTATTTCCCATACTTTGAATAGTTGCTCATTCAATTTATAAATTTGGCATTGTTTAGAAAGTCTGCCAGCAGTAATCCAAACCCAGTTAGGGATTGGGGAAGACTGGACTGAAGTAATCAACTCAATATTTTGTTCCAGATCAATAATTCACCCTAGGTAACCCTGACAGACCTTAAATCAGGTGAAGAAAACTGTATGGAATTGAAGAATTTCCTTAGAAACTCTAAAACTTACGTATGAAATAAGAAGTAATTCCTGAGCATTACAACACGCAAATTTTATGCCGCCATACTTGTTGTAGGACAAATTTTCCATCCTTAGCGTAAGTCATCCCTCCCCCTGCAAGCATGGTATAATGACCCAGCTGTTAAGAACTGAACTTGTCATATCCTGGAATGATTTTTAGAAGAAAAGTAATTTTGGCCAGTAAGTGGGTTAACTGACCCACCGGAGCTTTAAGATAATCCTGCTCTACTTCAGAGCCCCTCCATGGAGAACCGCTTAACATCTGCTGACACTCGGTGTAAGTTGCCCCACCTTTTGGGAGGCACACGGTGGCAGATGCAGGGAAGAGTTAAAAGTGACGCCTCTGCCTATTTGAACTGTTTTCTCCGCACTGCGTGTACACAGATAAACTTTTGATGTGTTAACTAGAGAATCTGACGGAAGGAGAACAAAGCAGCTGTCACTGAAAGGAAGATGCTGGTGAAGAGCCACACCGCCTTTTATTGAAGAACTGTCAAGATTGATCCTGCAGCACTCAGTTTGTCTGTAGTATTTATCAAAGACCTAGATCAGATGAAGGAAATTAAAAAAATATCTATCTCTCTCTCTCTCTCTCTTCCTCTCCTTCTCTCCTTCTCTCTCTCTCTCTCTCTGCTGGACAGTTATTAATGGCATCCTGGAACGTGTTGCATTTTAAATGCCCAAGGAAAGGGGTTTTCTTAAAGAGTTATATGCACAGCAAAGAATAAACAAATAGTTGTTCCTAACCAAGCAAATGTACATAAGGCACATTCGCCGAGACCTTTAAATGCAGCAATTGTTGGTTTTCAAATCGACTTCTGTACCAGCTTTTTTGCTTATTTACATGGCATTTATTCACACTGTTGGGCTGATCTGCTGTCCTCCAGTTCATTTCTCACAACAATTCCTGCTAAAACAAATGATAATGCCTCTTCTTTGAGTGGAGTGGTGGGAAATCATATCATTACAGTGTTATTTCCTTCAATCCCTTGTTATGAGGCTAGCCCAAATTTTGCCCTTTGATTCCTCTCTGTGGCAGGGCAAGTGAGTCACAATTAGGAGGGCCTTTTCTAAGCTAGATGAGGTGATTAACTGTAACAGTCTTTCCTCTTGGCCTCTAAGTTTCAGATCCCAGAATTTCTCATCCAGGGGAGCAACTGCTAAGAATTCTGGCAGTGGAAATTCAGAAACCTGAAAGGCACTCATATTAGGAAAAATAAAGAAGTCAGATTTCAATAAATTGTATATTTATTGTAGCAATTATTATTCTATTTTATTTTTTAAAAAAACCTGCTTCCTTTTAACATTCCTTTTAACATTTTTAAAATAATTACTGCTATTTATTTTATTTCATTATTCCTAGAAGCCTTGAAGTAATAAAAAAATTATAACAATTATATTTTTTTTTATAAAATTGTAACAATTTTGATTACAATTTATAAATAATAAAAGCTGTAAAAATATGTTTAAACATAGGCTGGTGCAATTTTATCATGGTTTCTAAAATATATTAATAAACAAGTATTATAGATCTAGGACAGGTGTTGGCAAATATTTCTTGGCAAAGCGCTGGGTGTCCTCTGCCTTCACAGGCATGGGTGGGAGATCTGCAGATGAAGGAGCGCAGCAACCATTGGATGCCACCGGTCTGCTGGTATCCAGGGTGCCCTCACCCTCTGTACCTCATCCTGGGAGCTCAGTTGAGGCCAGATAATGTGTTGCCCACTTGGGTATCCATTCTTAGCCCAGAGGTTGTATTAAAACAGGTGGTGGGCCAGATTTTGCCTGCAGGCCGTAGTTTGACTCTTGCCCTAGGACACTGGGGTGAGTAGAATAGAAGGTCCCATAGTTTCTTGAAGAAGTTCAACCTTACACTGCACTTCTGTTGTCAAATTATTTATATATGAATGTAAGGAACTGCTTGGCTACTTTGCCACTGGAAAAGGGTAAATGTCTCTATGTGGAGTCCTTGGTGGTCTCTGAGCTTGATTTTTTTCTTTGCAGATTTTTGTTACCTGACTAGGTAACATCTCTGAAAATGTTAACTAGTCTGGTAAAGGAACATCTGTAAACAAACAACCAAACTCAGAGAGTACAAGGACTCCACAGATCAACCCTGAGCTATAGATATTCTCTTCAAATGTCCCATTCCAACTACACTGATGCAATTTATTTCAACGATGGTGAAGAGTGAGGATATTACACTATCTGGCTCAGGAGACATCATTTGTCCTCCAACAATTGCCATCCAACAACTTCCGCCTCAGGTAGCCCCCTAATCGTGACACAGCTTTCCTTGAAGGTGTCGTCCTCAAGACAAAACACAGATGAGCCTTGCTATCTCTGAGAAAAAGTAAATTCCTTCTTCTTTCTGTCTCCATTAAGATTTTGGGCTGGGATGGGTTGGTGACAGCTATCCTGACCCACTCTCCATTTGATTTGTTGATTTAATGCAGGAAAGCCTTTCTGCTTTTAGAAAGGTTTCCACTAAAAATGGTAGAGAAGGATGATCCTCAAACCAGAGTAAAGGCACAGAAGTAGGGTTTTTCTCCCTCCCCCTTATCCTCTGGCAAAGTTTTAAAATACCTGAAGGTAGGAAAACTCAGCAAACTGACAGTTACATCTCTCAGAAGCAGCAGTTGATAGCAGCACCATTTTCTGAACGTCCCAGCCCTCTGCTTTACAGATCATTAAACCTGTATCCAACCTGTATTTTATTTTAGGCCATAATTTTCCAATTTTTTAAAAAAGCAGTATAAAGAAGAGAGATTATGTTAAGGTTAAATTTTCTTCTTGCAAGATCCGGTTACATAAGATGGCCTTTTATTCTGGCGAGAGAGGTTTTATTCTGTTGAGAGAGAGATTCAGTTTCCCTTTTCACTTTTTAATACACTTTCATAACAAAATACAAGTGGTCATTCAAAAAGGGTTATTCAGAAGCATACTTATTCATTCACACACAACCAGAAATAAGTAATACAGGCTCTCTCCGCTGCAGAAAATGAAAGCTACAGCAAAAGACGAAAAGCTTTCGAGGGACTTTTCAAAGCATACTGTGGATTGCAAAAGATGTATTTCTTTCTTTCTTTCATGTAAATAAATAGATCACTTTACAGCACATTTCAAAATGGAAAATGAATGAAGGCTATTCCAAGGTCCTTTATTTCTCTCTTGAGCAAATCATGGCTAGCTGAAATGTTATTTTTAGAAGAGTGATACACAAAAGAGAGATTTACTTACAGGTATAATCCATCCCTGATTTAAAGGAAATGTGAAGATCAAAGAGAATCTCTACCTTATCAACTGATATCTTGGTAGTGTTAATGTCAAGGTAAAAAAAAAGTCACAGCACCAATTAGTGACCAAAAATGTGCCTTTTCCTACAAATAATGTCATGCTTAAGTATAAGGGAGGAACATCTTTTATACATTTCTACAGCAAAGTTTGGCACAAATTTGAAAATTATGCCAAACTTTCAAAAAGCTTATCCAATGTGCAAATACTGAAACATCCAAAAGCAGATGGAGAAAATTATTTTGAAGCACTCACTGAAATGAGATTTGCATCTAAAGCCCAGTTCAGGCTTCAGGCAATAAATATTAAACACCAATTCTTAAACGGAGTTATTCTTCCCAAACGAATTTTGAACCAATAGTTCTTCTAATACTTGCCTGCTCCATTTAAGTCAGTGGAGACTAATTTTTATCCCAACTTTGTTATAGCTAATAGGAAGAGATTGTATCTAATGGCATTCATTCAATTTGGATGTGTGAACTCCATCTTTCCAATGGCTTACTCTTCTGACAACAAGTCTTTCTCCTTCCTTTATAACAGAGAGTTTTCAACCCAGCGAGGATTAACTAACTGTATGTTAAATTAACACATACAGTGCAATACTTTAAAATGTATCCAACTATATCAGTCTTTCTGATACCCCATGCTCTCAGTATTGTGGTTTGTAGGTTGCTTATTTGGAAAAAGTTCAAAGCTTCTCTGGGATGCAGGCTGATATACTATTATTAATTAATTAATTATTAATTAAATTTTTATACCGCCCTTCTCCCGAAGTACTCAGGGCAGTGAACAGGGCATATCTTAAAACTACAAAAGTACAAAAGTTAAAAAAGAATTAAATTATTGCCCACAATAAAAACAATAAAAAATATATATAAATATTAAAACCCTAAGTGATTCCCCATCAGGCCAGGCCAGCTTGTTCAAATAAATGGGTCTTTAACCCGCGCCGGAAGGAGCGGAGATCCGGTGCCATCCGGAGCTCAACCGGCAGCTGGTTCCACAAAGCCGGAGCGCCCACAGAGAAGGCCCTCCCCCTGGGGGCCACCAGCCGACATTCTCTGACTGGAGGCACCCTGAGGAGGCCCTCTCTGTGGGAACGCACGGGGCGGAGGGGAGTCGACGCCGGCAGCAGGTGGTCCCCGAGGTATTCCGGACCCATGCCATGTAAGGACTTAAAAACCATCACTAAGACCTTGAACCTCACCCGGAAGACAACTGGTAACCAATGCAGCTCGCGGAACAAAGGTGTAACATGGGAGTACCGGGAAACTCCCAAGACAACTCTCGCGGCCACATTCTGTACCAGTTGGAGCCTCCGAGTGGTCTTCAAGGGAAGCCCCATGTAGAGAGCATTGCAATAGTCAAGACGAGAGGTCACGAGCGCATGAGTGACCGTACACAGGGCATCCCGGTCTAGATAGGGCTGCAACTACCGCACCAGGCGAACCTGTGCGAAAGCCCCCCTGGTCACGGCTACTACATGATCTTCTAAGGTAAGCCGTGCATCCAGGAGGACTCCCAAGTTGCGAGCCCTATCTACGGGGGGTAAAGACTCACCCCCCATAGAAAGTGATGGAACGTTTTGAATGTCCCGGGATGCCGGAATGTACAGCCACTCAGTCTTGTCAGGGTTGAGTTGAAGTCTGTTCCTCCCCATCCAGACCCGAACCGCCTCCAGGCAACGGGACATCACAGCGAGGGCATCACTGGGGTGGTTTGGGGTCGAAATGAAAAGTTGGGTATCAACTATAAATGTCTTTTTAAAAAAAAAAAAAAAACACCTTTTAAAGTTGTCCTTGTATAATTATTGCCTCCTTTTTTTTAATGGATACCTTTTGTTCTGATTTATTGGCTTTGTGAGGACTTGTTTCACCAAGATGCAGTGTAAAAATACTTTTAATAACTCGACAGCAACTGCATGGTGTTTTGTTTTTTTAAAAAAATTTAACATTCAGAGCATGTGGCAATCTTCCTGGAAAGAATGGGGCTTAGACAAAGAATGTTAAAACTCTTTCTTCTGATCACTCATAGACACAACCCTTAATGCAATCAGCTCTGGACATCAACAGGAGTCCTTGGCCACCCTCTGCAGGTCTAATCATTTATGGGTTTAGCAGAATGTTCATCTAGGTCAGGGGTAGGCAACCTCGGCTCTTTTATGACTCATGGACTTCAACTTCGGCTGGCTCAGGAATTCTGGGAGTTGAAGTCCATGAGTCATAAAAGAGCCGAGGTTGCCTACCCCTGATCTAGGTAACCAAAGAGTGACATTTGTGTTCTTTTTTAAGCTTCATGCTATGCATTATTTAATGTTAGATGGAGTTAGGCAGAGACTAAATAATTAAATCCTTCAAAAATGGAAAGCTTTCACCTGACCTAAAAAAAGTCCATCTTCCTCAGCACAACTCTGCAAATATCAGTGGGCAGGAATGATATCAGGTGAAAAGCCAATTTACCCCCGTTATAAAATCGTACATTCAAAATGCAGAAAGGATCCTTGGATGATTCTCTCCTGAACATTACTGGTAGCCTTTGAATGGATTGA
This sequence comes from Vipera berus, assembly GCF_964194415.1. Lineage (NCBI taxonomy): Eukaryota > Metazoa > Chordata > Lepidosauria > Squamata > Viperidae > Vipera > Vipera berus. Next base: position 251,803,344 of record NC_138203.1, read on the forward strand.
ATTGCCATACAAGAGCCAGTAAATTTCTTATTTGTAGTCCATGGTATGAAAAAGAATTAAGACCACGACTTCACAAAGTCCCACTGCTTTTTAACAAGCATCATGCACAAGATACAAAAACCACAAAACTGGGATTCTACCTGCTTAAACTGAAGGAAACTGAAAATTCTGGAAGATATGAAAATGGCTTTTAAAAAGCAACCTAAAAGGTATATTTCAGTCAGTAAAATGGATTGTTTTAATTGGAAGTGCAATTAAGGACTTAATCATTTGAAGGAATCCTAAAGCAAATAGCCTCACTTCTACATTAATATGTAATTTGTGACATCCTATATCTCCAATTCCTCAAACTTAAAACAGTCTATTGGGAGAAGGAGGGGAACACAACTGGGATTTTTTTTTTTAAGTGTAAGAAAATTACAGGTTCACAAATTTAATAGCTCTTCTAGAAACTGTTAAAGAGTCTGTCAAGCAAACTTTCTTTCCTTTGCAGAATTAATGAAGCTTGTTAAAACTATATTACTACAAGTAGCCCGAATAATACGAGTAGTTATAAAGGATCAATTTGAACTGCTCAGAGAATATTTTGCAGACAATGGGCAAGAAACTTTTGAAATACAGAAGAATATTTGTGATATACGAATATGCCATCTCAGTGTAGCTATACTGGAAATCTTAGACGTAAGATTAAATACTACAGTCATAGGAAATTCCTGAATCCCAATAATTAGATTTTCATATGTTGGGCACATGTTAGGCACATATATCAAATTATTTAGGAAGGTATGCTCTGTCTGTTAGGGAGCATTTCCTTTTTGGCCCCCACTGTTGCTGTCTACTATTGCCTCCATATTTACTTTTAAAAAGTGCCTATTTAAAACATTGCTACCATTCAGCTGTGTTTCACAATGCATGAAAGGGACCATTAGCCTAATGCAGCCTTCCATTTGCTAGAAACACAATTCCCAATTTCTGTGATCCGCATTATCATCATCTGGGTGGGCCATGAATAGAATTAGGTTTTATTTTTCTTTGGATATCCACAATCAACTTACAGTTTCTTTTGCCAGCTGTCTTCTTAGAAAATTTCATCACTTTTCTGCATTTTATGTATATGGGATTAGATAAAATACAAAAATATGAATCATCTGTATTTAATGTTGGTTTAGCCAATTCCTGCAAATTTGAATACCCATAAATGAATCATCCTTGCCAGGTCTCCATATGTTAAAAATTGTTGAAAAGTGTGTTGCCAGGAAGATTAGCACAAAGGACAGGACTCTAAAGTCATCAAATATCATCCAGGATACCAAATGCCATCTAAGCACAACGTTGATACTATTTTTAAATGTGACCATTGATTGATGGGTCATGGATATAAAGCAAATATCTTCCCGTTTTTTTCTGCTATGGCAGGCATAAGTTCAAATCCCATATTCCTGTCAAGTTTACAGAATAGGTTTTTTACATATGCAATAAATCTACTTTTCATCTCTCTCCCTCAGTTAAATCTAATATAATGCAGAATTTACCTCAGTAAATAATTATTTTTAAGCCTAAAATTTAGGCAGCATTAGGTTTTGATGTTATGCTAATGTTTGACAATTACTAAATGTGGATATCAGCCAGTATTTTTTTAAGTTTAATTTAAAGCAATTTGACAGGGAAAGGTTATTACTTTAGTTGCCAATAAAAGCTGTACTTTTAACATAAGTGTACACTAGACCCTAGGGTATGTGACTATTATCTTTTCTGCAATTATGTGGTGTTCTACATAAATGCTAAAAATTAGAAATATCAAAAGTACAAACTTAGATGTAATATTTAAAAAGTTAAAAAGATAAAACAGGAGAGTGATTTGATGTAAATGTAAAGGTAGGTTGAGATTTCCCCCTAGAGGTGATGTTTGGGATACCATCTAGCTTTTTAGTTTATTGCAAGCATTCAGGTTTTAAATTCGATTCTAACACCAAGTCATATTCATCTTCTTTTGTTAGCACTTTCACCAAGCAATATCCCCATTTTTAATAATCAATCTAACATAGTTGTAAGGAAATGAAAAGCTTGTTCCTCATTCTGGAGCAACCGGACTGATTGTAATAAACATATTATCTTAACTACGAATTTTGGAATATTTTAAAGGTTTAAAAATGGCATTACTTTTAGAGTTTCTTTCTCTGTTAACACATGCTTTATTACTGTTCTAACATGTGCTCTGTTAATACATTCTCTGTTAACACATGCAAATATTACTGCTGTAAATACATATTAAATATTTGATTTCACAGTGAAAAAGCCTTTTGATAACTGTTTAAGTGCCTAACAGATTTGTAGGAGTGCCAACGTAGCCATTTATATTTATATACTCCTTATATACGTTCAGTAAAATGTGAGTTGGAAACTTCACCAACATCTGTTTCTTGCAATCGGTCTCCTATTTTCTGTTCTTCCTGTTTCCCATATTGTAGCTTAATTTGGCTGGCCCTCTATTAGAAGAGGATGGAAAGACTTTTGGCTACTTCTGTTGACATTGGTAAGGCAGGATAGAAAATAGGTTTTAAAAAGTAAAGCTGAAAAGTACAAGTAGTCTGGAAAAGGAGCCAAGTTCAGAAACTGAGCAGTAGGAATGAGAAGGCAAGAAGAAGGGAATTAAAACTGGGGAATCAAAGTGGTTGAAAACAGCAGTGGGGAGGTCTAAAATGAAGTTTGAAGTTGATCTACAGAACTTCTCCTAAACCCAAGTGTTTGGATACAGCTTGCAATATATAAGATCAAAGTAGACCACATCATTCTTAAAAGTCTTAGACAACTGCTTCTGCCATTTCAAATAAAATGAGAGGTACTTATGCCAAAGTTTCAGTTCATGGTAGTTACGTTATTGAATTCTCTACCTAGGAAATTCTTTCCCTGGCCCTCATTTTATAGGCTTTTCACTGATAAACATATCTACTTTTTAATTATTTTCCTGCACGTTTAAAAATAAAGTGTATTTGTTTCAGTTCTGCTATGTTAGTACTTAATATCCATTGGAAATTCCAATATATCTGGTCTTAATGAATCCACAAAAGCTCATGATATTATATCCCAGTTGGCCTATATTGACAGCGCTAATCCAAAGATTGGCCTTTCAAACTAAACAATGAACAAGTGAAGTTGCAACGTGTGAATTTAACCAATATTAAATGAAGAAAGACAGAAATGAAATCGAGAACCATCATGATTTATAGAGGAAGATTATAGTAGTATAGAGTAGTTTAATGGCGATAATGTGATTCATTTTGTGCATTTGCACCAGATGTTTCCAGTTTTAAACTGCAAGAATCATTACTGTGCGCACATGAATTCTCAAGTCTGATTATTCCATGGTTTTTTGACCAGTTCTGGTAGGAAAACAAGTCTTTCACTTACCAGTTAGAAATGAAAGGATTATGTTTCTAATTATTTGAAGTGAGTTATTTTTCCTCAGTAGGGGCTCATAAAAACTACAGGGTGCAAATCCACCTATATTTAGTTTGAAGAACTCCTGCTTATGCATCCCACCTGGACTTAGCTGCTGGTTCTAAAATAACTTTTTCCAAAGCATGACAACATGTGAAAGAACACCATAGGATTGCTAGAAAATAGACAAGCCAAGAAAATAATAAAGTGGTTGCACTTCAAAGTATAGTAAGACTTGTTCACTCCTGAGGCCAAAATGTAATGCTTGGAAGGATGAAGCTATTAGAAAAGGACATGGAGCCAATCAAATTTGTGATGGGAAGGAGAACTCTGCAAAGAAAATAGGTTGAGGCATAAGAATAATCCTTACATATATTTTTCTCCAGCCTAAATTTGTGGATGTAAAAGTATTTCAGAATTTTTTATAAGTTTGCATCCAGATATTTGGTCCAATGTAATGATGGAAACTCTCATTAAAGGGATGACCAGTAGCCATCACATCTGATCATTGCTCCTTTCATATAAATTAGAAATTAATTTTCCACCAGCTTTTACAGTGTAAACCAATTCTATTCAAAATTGCAGATAATCTAGAGCTGAAAAGAATGGTCTTACGTAAAGAAGAAATGTGAATTAAAAAATAGGTTGATCTACCTTTCCCTTATTGCAAATCAAGTAGGCTGCTGGAAAAAAAATCTGGGAAACTAGAACATGGTGCACACTTCTTATTCATTCAACCTTCCTATTATGGGACAATAAAAATGTAGTAATTTGCATAAGACAAAATAATGCTTGCTTACTATGAACAAGTAACAAACAAATTTGTTATTTTAATTTTGTAATGCAGAATGCAGTTGCAACATCTTTCCTAGCAATTGCTGAAATAATTTGAATGCTACAGATAGAGATGAGCAGGAGAGAAACATGTAATGCAGAAGAATTAAAATGTTGATTGTCAGCCCCCCATCTATTTATCCTATCTATTTATCCTGCTAGGAGACCTAGCATTGCTTTCTCATTTTGTGTTACAGCCATACTGAAATGACCAATACTTTTTTTTCTTGATTAGATGAATCAATAACTTAATAAGGAGACTAACATGAAGTTGTTCAGAGAGGTAAAAAAAAAAAACCTCTTCCAAAGCAAAATTAATTCTGTTCTTCAGCCACCCACAATTCATTTATTCCACTGAACTAAAAGCTCTGTACAAAACCCATCTGAGGCCCTGCAGTTTTAGCCAGTGTTGAGGGGGATCAGTCCTTCTTGTTTTTTTGTAAGACAAGAACTATGTTTGAGGGTTTTTTTTAAAAAAAGGAATGTAAAAATGCAGAAGAGTCTGTGGGTTTATATATACATACACATTCACCTATGCAAACACACAGACATTTATGACAAATTGCACTTCACAATTTCAACTTTGAAACTGAACTCTGGGAGGGTTGTCTAGAGTTTGGATGAGATCAAGGTCTTTTTTGCTAAACACTCCATTCTTTGCCCTCCTTTACTAACTAAATTATAGCTAGTCATCATCTATAGCTCCAGGTGCCAGGTAAACCATGACATGTGACTTGAGCCAGCGTTCTAGCTGGGATGTCTGTGAGCCTGCAGCACTGCACAAGCAGTTTCATATTTTCTGAATGGAGAAAAGGCATCTCCGCAGTTCCCTTTAACTGCTGGTTATGGCTGCCCTCTTTTCCTCCTCTTTCAGCTGTAATGTGCCATTCTGATTCAGAAGAAATCTGTAGCCTTCCTTTTTCATTCAGAAAAAAAAATAACCAGAATATGTGGAGAACGCTTGGCATCCTGCATTTCTTTCCTTCCTCGGAAATTTCAAACACAATTTTCCTCAAATGTCTTCTAATCCGGTTTTTACTTTTGCTTACGATCCATTGTATCTTTCATTTATTTTCCCATTAGTGACCCCTTAGTTAGCCTAATGCCCCAATTGAAATATTTCCTTCAAAAACAGCCATGTCATCTAAATTGAAAGTGACTTGCCAACAGTTCTTTGCAAATAAATGCTTTTGAAATGGACATGCCAATTATACCGGCTGTTACTCTTATGGCAAGCTCGCACCGAGCTGAACAAATACAGACTTTCAGGTGCTTGTATTTCTAAAACTTGGAACCTCAGATTTTTATTTGCTGAATTTAAAGTCAACAGTCATATGAACTGTGACATTACAGTAAAGAATCTGACATTACAATGACTCCCAGTGCCTTCCAGTTTAGATATTTTCCAGAAAGAAAACAAACTATCCATCAGGAAAGCTTTGGTGAGAATTGAGAACCTCAGATTTCACAAACGGAGGTGGCTTGGCTTTAAACAATGGCCAACTTGTCATCCTTTTCCTTAACAACATATACAAAACAATATTTATATTTGAAGAAATATTCTAATTTTCCCCTCCCCCGGTCCCTGTATATTTACATAACTGTGCCTAACGAGAAATTACATTTAACTCCTCAGAAATGACAATAACTAAAAGCTGCACTGCCAATTCCACTTCATTAGTGTGGTAGAAATGCATTCCAAATGTTAATAAAAATTCCAACATGCTGATAAATTAACGCTTCTAAGGAGCATGTGACACCTTGGTTAACATATTCAACCTCAATTATATTTCTCTTCAGCACCCTGTTATCTGGAACCTTTGCTGGCAATCAGAGGTGCTGTTTTTCAGCGGCCAATTTCTAGATAATGTAGCTTATCAACACTGTGGGTAAACTTGCCAATGAAATCAGGCCGCACTGAACCACACACACGCTAATTGCATCTCTTTTTTATGCATATTTACAGACTGTCACTTCAAAGAAATCAGTGGCCCATTGAGGCACCCAGTTAGCTGGAAGAATTGCCTCTTGCAAATTAAAATTAGCAAACAAGCTAGTGATAAATATGAAATGAACAAAGTCTCAAAATGTCATTTTGCTCTTAAATTTCACCCTCATCCCAATTTGTACTTCCAAAGAAATAGGTTTTAGAAACATACTGAATTGAGGGACGTCAAGCCCACCCACCCCCTTTTTGTTTTAAAAGGAGGTCTGTTTGATATCGTTTAATGGATATGAGTCATATTTTGACCTCTTCTATATTTACTTTTTTTTAATTGCTAACCAGGTCACTTTTTAAATTGTAGCCCCTCTTTTTTCCAGATGGAAACTGACAATAAACAGCAAAGCTACTCATAAATAATACCACACAAGGGCAACTTGATTGACCTCTGGCACCATCCAGCATTCCAAAGTAATATTATAATCACAATATTATTTTCCTCAAGCACTTCCCTCCCAGTCTCTGTAGTCCCTCAACTCAATTGTGTGTTTGCCGGCTTTTACAAAAATCAAGTCAGCAGGCTTCACTTGCTGCTTTCTTACCTCCATTTTAATTTTTCTTTCTCTTATTCTTTCTCCCTCTCCCCTTCTCCCTCATGCACAGGAGTATGAAACGTTTTAGAGTGTTAGATGCTGTACAAAATATAGATGCAAGAGCTAGCTTAAATATAGTTCCTACAATTATACTATCTTTGCTGTAATAGACAATTGCTGAATACAGACAGTCCTCACTTAATATTCACAACTAAGACCAGCAATTCTGTCATTAAATGACACAATAGTTAAGCAAAGCTTCATGTGGCCGCACCATGTGACTTTACTGCCACTTCTCGATTGACTCTGCTTGTCAGAAGCTGGTTGTGAAATACCCAAATCTTGATCACATGAGTACAAGATGCTGCAATGTTTATAAAAGCTCAGTGGTTGCAAAATCTCCAAATCTCTACCAGTGAGTGTGAGATGCTGCAATGGCCATAAGTATGAGAACTGGTCATAAAATTACTTTTTCAGTGTTAGAATAACTTCAAAAAGTCACTAAACAGGGTAGTTGTTATATGAAGACTAATTTTACCAACCAGGTTTTCACATATTTCCTGTGAATTTGTACTGAGCTTATTAGAAAAAGCGACTTTTTGTGACAGGATTTTATTTCCCTATAACTATCGTTTTATATCAGATAAATTCTCTGACTTTCATAATACTTGTACCAGATAATGGGCTCCCCCCCCCACCTTAGATATACTCTATAACCACGTGTGTAAAAGTTCAGTAGGTAGATCAGCTTTGGCCAACCTGCTGTATCCCAGAAGTGTTGGGAGCAGTTCAAAATAAATAGACAGAAGGAAGACAGTTTTGCTTTTTTACTTTATTATCCATTGAAATGTCATTTAAATGAACAGACTTATTTGCAGTGTTTCTTGGACAATTTTTGTCCCTTGGAATGTGTATAAACTGGGAGGGTGCCACAGCCTTTTCTGGCAAACTGCCTGAAAAATCATTTATTTTTCAACCTGCACCATGTTGGCTGAGGAATTCTGGGAGCTGGAGTCCACACATCTTTGAGCTGTGGTAGGTTGATAAACATTGATCTAAATGAGGGTCTGGGAGGGAGTCTGGGGAGAAAGCAAAGTTGTATCCCTTTCCCACAACTTAGTGCTATTATAAAGGACCTCTCTGAGTATGTATGTATGTATGTATGTATGTATGTATTTCCTGCCTTTATCAGTGAACATAACCAACACACCTTCTTCCTATCATTTTTCCCACAACAGCCCTGTGAGGTGGGTTGGGCTGAGAAAGAATGACCCACCCACATGGTTTTCATGAACTCACACTCTCCCACTTTCTATCCTTGGTGTAGTTGCCTTGACAACTAGACCAAACGTATACTATGCATAAGCTTTCCAATGAATTTTAGGGAGCAAAGGAGGACACTAGTTAAGTTTGTGCAGTGTGCTTAGCGTTCATATGGAACTGATCCACATTCTGGGTGTACACAACACATTGAATCACCAAATGGGCTGAATTTCTACTAGATTCTAAGCATGTACACAAAAAACTAATTAAGGTTAAAACTAAGCAAGCTTTGCCTATTGTGCAAATGCAGCTGCCAAATGTTAAATTGACCTGGTTAGAATATTTTGTAAACTCAATCTATGCCCAATTTTGCTTGAATCCAAGCACATCTAATCGGATTTCACCAAGATGGCTGCAGAATCTGTCTTCTTTGAGTTCCTGAGGAAACAGTAATACGGATCAGAAAAGCTGCATGTTCAGTAAGACTCAGGGAATATAGAAGAAAACAAGTATTTCTGAAATTAATTTGAATATCTACACATTAGAGGAGTATGCCTTGCTTACAATGCATTTAAAAAACATCTGTTATGAAGACAACAAACCTTACATTTAAAGAAGTATATAATGGTAAACTCATTCCATTGTAAGCCCATATATCTATAAATATTAGGCTGCTCCCAATACTGAAAATCCTTTTGGACAGCTCAGTGCCAAGATGGGGAATTTAATTCTGGAGATGGAAAAACCCTTTTAGGCAAATTTGAGTTGGCTCTTAACTATTCTGAACGGTGACAACTGCCAATGCATTAAATTCCTATCTCATCTGGAATGCAACACTGTTGCATGACAATCTTTTAATATATTGGATATTCCTTAACTCAGATGCAGATCTGACATTTTGCTTCTGACACACAGGCAGATTTAAAACTCAGTAGACACAAAACAAACTCTACTTTGTGCCAGTGTGCATATTGTTTCTAAGGGTACCACTCATCAACTACTTCATTCAGTTATCTGTTCATTTCCAAAGGTGAGAAGGGGGTTAGATTCCATCTGTGTCTAAGCTGATTTCTTTCAGATGAGATATTAATTTAACTTCATTTACCCAAGAAATGTTTAATCAGTAAAATCCACTTAATTGGGATATCTCCCAAGAAACCAGATAAAAGCTCAAAGATACTTAAAAGCAACTGCTGTTGCTTAATGGAGATAATAATGTTGGTTAATTGCATTGCCTTCAAGTGATGAGTGGTGTGAAGTTCTACCCACTGGTGTAGATTTATTTCAATGCTATCTATAAACTAAAAAAACCCAGATCTTTAACTTCCTGGCTGGAGATCAGTTCTGGGATATTCATTCGTCATTTGCTATCTGATTATTCTCAGTATCAATCAGATCCTTTGTATTAACACAAGATCTGGGTTTTACTGGATATTAACTTAAAAATGGCTTCCACATCTATCTATCTACCAGAAAATTAATTAATAGGAAGCAGATATCATAGGTAATAGAACTTAGAGGTGTTCCGAAACTAATTGCTCAGAAGTGGACAGAATGTGTTTTGCTTGCAGAATAATATATATGTGTATGATTTATGCAATTTATCCTCTCCCTAAATTCAGAAGAACTTTAGGTGGTTACCTGATATTAAAAAGATAAAAGAATTAAATAGATTAAAATCACAATAATGAATACTCATACATTCTAATACAGGCACTGTTAGCTTATATTTAATCCCCAAAGCTCTTCAAAACACCAGAAGGTATTTTGTCATTAGGGTTCATCCTTGACTTAGGGTGGAGGCTGTTTCAGAAGAGCAAAGCGCCAACTGGGGATATCTGCCACCAAACCTCCTGGTAGATAGGAGCCCTCAGCAGGCACTCCCTGGCTGCCCAGATTATGTGGGTGCAAACTAGCTAAGAAAGACAATATTTTAGCTCAATCCTGAGCCATACTAGACTTACTGGTAGCAACAGCACTTTGAATTGCATTCGGAAACATACGGATAGCTAATTATAGTTGGAGGGTGCTTATTTGAGTTATTTTGTTTATATTGCTTATATTTGTTTCATGGTGTTTATGGGTTATAAAACATTTTGAAAAACTTGCAACATTTTAATTAATACCCACGAGCCATCATTTCAGGGATATTTCCTTATCCCAACAGAATGGGAAAAAAATGACCATGGGAGGGCAAATATGTATGGTATGGTATGGTATGGTATGGTATGGTATGGTATGGTATGGTATGGTATGGTATGGTATGGTATGGTGTGGTGTGGTGTGGTGTGGTGTGGTGTGGTGTGGTGTGGTGTGGTGTGGTGTGGTGTGGTGTGGTGTGGTGTGGTGTGGTGTGGTGTGGTGTGATGTGGCGTGGCGTGGGGTGGGGTGGGGTGGGGTGGGGTGGGGTGTGGGTGGTACAGTACAGTGTTTTGCAATATGGTACGGTGTGGGGTGGGGTGGGATGGTATTGCATTCCGTGATTGCAGTTCTATCACCTAAAGAACATATTCACCAACGACAAACATTACAAAAACAAGAATTCACATAAGCAAGCTAGAAAACATCTTGGAAAAATTGCAGCTTCAGGCTATTAAAACTTTAAAGATACGGATGATCATTTTGAGTGGGTCCTAAAAAACATAAGCCAATGAAACTGTTTCAAGATTTGCAATATGTAGTCTGAAAAATCCGACTTGTTTTCAGGTAGCTGTCATTTCTGAACCCTCTTCAAGACCAACTCCTTGCATGGCACTTTAGAGCAACCTAAATCCTCATATGGCATCTCAATATTTTTCAGGAAGGTGCATATCAGTCAAAGTTAAAGAAAGCAAAATAAAGCTCACACGCTTTTGGCCTTTGCTACCATCTTACCATCCAGAAGCAAAACAAAAATGGAATGTAGTCCTTCAGGAAAGATGAAATTCTGTATCTAAAAAAAAAATTAACAAGGCATTTTGGTATTTTGAGCTTCACTTTATTCACCCATATTCAGTCTCCTACTCAGCTCAGACATTGATGCAATATTTCCACAGCCTCAGAAGGAAAGAGAAACAGAACTGGTCATCCCCGGGACAATGATCGCAAGGAGTTATTTTGACCAACAGTCAAGAAGCAAGCAATAATTTGTATGTGACAGAGGCTAGCCCCAAAGGATTAGAGCCTTTGTATTTCATTGCTTCCATCCTACATACCAGACAAACATCTTGGGAAGGAAATATGGAAAATATTAAAGACTGTGAAAAGATTTAGCGCAAACAAGGGATCCAGTTCCCAGCCAAAGTATACCATCCAGAAAACCAAAACTATTTCCTCTCCAGGTTTCCAATGATCATTGTCCTGCAAAAAAAATCCTTGGGAATCTGTACATTTATTCAAAAATCTTATTACTCAGAAGGGGAAAAAGTGAAAGACTGGCTGAAAATTTGGTGATAGAACTCACAAATATATTAGTTACATCTCACTACCATCTTCTTTGGGTAAACCTGTCTCCTTTAAAAGAGGCACTAGCAATCTTGCCCCATGGCTACTCTTTTGAATGGAAAAATAACCTACTACTACTACTACTACTAATACTACACACACACACACACATAAACACACACACACACACACACACACACACATATACATATATATACTGCTCAAAAAATAAAGGGAACACTTAAACAACACAATGTACTGTATTTAATAGTAGGATGTCTTATCTTGTGTTCCCTTTATTTTCTTTGAGCAGTATATATATATATGTGTGTGTGTGTATACATATTTATATTTATATATATTATATATTATATATATTATACACACACATACACATACATATATATACACATACATATATATACACACACACACATATATATATATATACACACGCACACATACATACATATACATACATAATATATATACATACATAGCAAGGTATTCTAAATACTTAACAAACACTTAACATACATATATTTTTTAATTTATTTTTAATTTATTTTTATTACATTTATATCCCACCCTTCTCCGAAGACTCAGGGCGGCTTACAAGCTTAGCAGTAGCCTTCATTCTATGTATATGCCTGCTTGTTAGGGCTTTCACACACACCCCAAGCGGCATTATTACAAAGTCAGCTTATTGCCCCCAACAATCTGGATCCTCATTTTACCTACCTCGGAAGGATGGAAGGCTGAGTCAACCTTGAGCCTGGTGGGATGCGAACCTGCACTAATTGCAGGCAGCTGGTGTTACTTAAGGAGGCATTAGCTCACTGCTCCACATGTATAAATATGATTTTTTTTTATTTAAAATAAAGGCTTCTGGTTTTACTAGCACTGCAGTGAGTAATTTTGTAGTACTGAGTAATTTTGTAGTACTGAGCTGAGAAGTTCCCAGATAGACTTGCCCATTCTGGTTATTGAATCCTTTAGGGGAAAGGAAGGAAAATAAAGGGTAGTGGGCTCTTTCAAAGAGTAACAAGGTTTATCATCAGGAACCTGATTTTTGGCTTGTTCTCTTCCCTTCCTTGATCTATGCCCCTACTACAACATCTCTTGTAATATGATATCCTTGCCACCTGAGAAATATGGAAATTGTAGACAAGCACACAGGAGAAGCATCAGATTGAAGGCAAGATTGTATCAGATCCACCATTCACATTACATATTTGATTTATTTATTTTTCAAATTTAGAAACCGGCCAGCTCCCGCACAGAGGGACTCTGGGTGGTGTACAAGTAAAATATGAAAATACAAAAACTATATATAAAGTTTATGTAAGAGGAAAAATTGTTAAAATTCATCATTAAAAGTTAATTAAAAGTCTCCACGCTCAAGTATAAGGTTCTCTTTTATCGTCTATGGAGATTCCCAGCCATCCAGTTAATCTATTGAAGCAAATCTATTGAAGCGAAACATCTTCAAAGAAAAACAAGTAAATCCAGTTGCCTCTTGAAAAAGCACCTGTGGGTTCTGTTTTATTGTTAAAAAGTGCCATGCTTCCAGTCCCAACGTACTTTACACTTTAAGGGGCAGGGGTACATGCAGCAGAGTTTGTGAGAACAGAGTCAGGTTGGTGGAATCAAAGTCCCACTTCTTTGTGTCTGTAACACCTTTGAGTATAAAGCCTAGTCTGTAAAACCCCAAGCAAAACACAAGATGACAGCAAAGAGTTTTCTGTGCCTTTTTGCAGCCCTATTTCTTCTTACATGGGCAGTAATAAAGAAAGACTAGCTCAGGATTGAACTGAGGGGTCCTTGGTACTTTTTGATCTTGGTTGTTTTCTTGTAGACGTTTCATTTATCCAAACTAAGTAACATCATCAGTGCTAACAGAGAGCACCAAGGACCCCTCAGTAATAAAGAAATATATCTGGAAAACTGTACTTCATGTAAGTGGAAAGCATGTTATTAAATGGTGGGATGTTTTCAAAAATTCCAAGGAATCTCCAGCAATCAGATTGACTTTGTGATAAAGGATTATATTTGTGCAATGTGTTTATCTTGGTGCCTTCGAGTCAGTCTCAACTCCTGGGGATTGCTTGGACAATTCCCTGAAGTTTTCTTGGCAAGGTTTTTTGGAAGTGGTTTGCCCTTGCCTCCTTCCTGGGGCTGGGGGAGAGTGACTGGCCCCAAATCCCGCAGCTGAGTTTCTGCCACAGGCTGAACTAGGATTCATAATCTCTTGGTTTCTTACACCTTAACCATTACACTAAACTGGCTCTTATGTTTCTGCTCTCCTGATCTCAAATTTTCTTTTTCAAAAAAAGAAGGTACACACCGATAGTCAAGAGTATATTCTGAAATAGAACTGCTAATCTGTGGAGGTTACTTTAATTGTTGACAATTTATTTTCCCATACATTCAATCTGTACTTTATTTATGGAGAAATGCAGTTTATTCTCACTCAGTAAATGTCTGTACTCTCTGGTGTCTGAATTAGATTTATGACCTGGTTTTCAATGCACTGCAAGCTAATTGCTTCTGATAGTGGGGAACTGGGAGACGGGAGCAAGTGCAAGTAACTATTTAGCACATATTAATGGAGAAATTCTAAACACAATTGCCTCTCTGCTAAACATACACATTCTTACCTGTCTGTATATAATACGATATTATACTGATTTCTGGATGGATGAATGAATTGAAAACAGAGACCAAAACAATTGCAAACAAAGTCCTAAGCATCTAACCTAAGTGTTTAACAGTGTAATTGTATGCTTGTCAACTCAAACACAATAACTTTGAATTCTGTAAGATTTACCACTAGGCAGAAATATAACAGATTGCAGCCTAAGATATACTGTATACATACTTAGGTGTTCTATTCTGCCTAAAAATCCATTTCTGTAAATTCAGGAATGTATGCAGCTACTAATGATTTTATGTCTCCCCACCCCGCCCCATAAGCCAATCTCTTTTGCATCTTTGCTTTTTTTGGGGGGGGATGGGGGAAAATATTCTATGATTTCAAAGATCAAAGAAAGGTGTATGAATTCAGTTGGGGCACATATAAGAAGCAGTTCTACTCAGTACTTGATTTTTGCTAACAGGGATATATTTTACAAGTTATTCCTGCCTTATGTCTGCATTTAGCCTTTAATTGGTATGCTGAGATACATCTTTCAAAGAATAAAAATAAAATTGATTTCATTTATATTTAAATTAATTAAAATTGAAAATGCCTAATAGGATTCCTCTCCCGGCACATATTTAAGAACATTTCCCTCTGTTACTTTATAAATTACAATTTCAGATCAGGTTTTTGAGGGTTTTTTTTAAGAAACCATATCCAAAACTTTCACATTCAATATGCAATCTTTATCTTCTGTTTATCTTTATCTTCTGTTTCTGCAGAGGAATCTCTGTATACGGCAGACAGATGTAATTAAGGCTTATGTCCTCTGTTTAACTAAACAATAAATAGCCAGAAGATGAATATTAGGTATGTTTTAAAAGGATTAGCTGCCAACTTTGCCACTGTTGAAAGAGTAAAATGGAGGTGCAGATTTATTTATTTAATTTATATGCCACCCCTCTCAAGTGACTTTAGGCAGCTTACAACAGCATAAAAGCAAAGGTACAAAATATTAAAATATGAAATCATTAAATGTTAAAATGAACATGGATTAAATAAGTTAGAAACCAGAATACAATGGGGTAGGGGCAGGATCTTCTTCCTAGTCCAGGGGTCGGCAACCTCGGCTCTTTTATGACTCGTGGACTTCAACTCCCAGAATTCCTGAGCCAGCTATGCTGGCTCAGGAATTCTGGGAGTTGAAGTCCACGAGTCATAAAAGAGCCGAGGTTGCCGACCCCTGTCCTAGTCCATTAACCACTTCCAGAGTGGAATACCCCTTTTGGGGCCACAGGCCAATCAGCAGAGACAGATTTTGAGGTTCTTTCAGAGAGTCAAGTGGGTGGGGGACACAGTGTTCCAGAAGGCAGGAGCCATAGCAGAAAAGGCCCTTCTTCCCCTGGATTCTGCCAGCGACAATTCTTTGATCCTTATACATAGGATATGGCATCTCTTTGTTGCCTTCTAGTGGTCACTTGTATTTTTCCAGCCCATGTCGTGCCTCCAACGTACATGTATGGTTTGGTGAGAATCTTCCATTTACTAAAAGTCGGAAATCACTGAAGCAAAAACACTCCTTTAAAAAAAGCTTTACATAGCTTTAATACTTTTCTTCAGTTTAAAACTCTTTTGAGTGCTTTGAATGTAGACAATTGCCTCACCAAAACAATGATTTTAAAAATATTGAAAAACATTAGAAAATTTACAATAAACCATTCAGCGCTGAATATTTCTGTAGGTCAGTGTTTTTCATCTGATTGGGTGCATCGTATCTCATAATCATATGAATTCAACCTGACAAACACAATTTATTCTTTATGTGTTACACATTTGTCATATGGAAGCATGCACATGATATAGGTGTGTTCAATTCTTTAGGAAATTCATACAGCTGCACGACAATATCAGATCACTTTATACAGGCAAGAAGCCACAGTCATCAACTAGCCATTCACTGTCATCCCTTTGAGATAGACCAGGCATTAAAATCGTGAATATTATGACTATTTTTATTAAAGGGTTACAGTAACATTATCTTGCAATTCTGAATGAACCTCCCTCTCCCTGTTTTTATCCTAAAGAGAACTACAGGTAAAGATAAAGATAAAAGTAAAAGTAAAGGTAAAGTTTCCCCTGTCCAGTCAAGTACCACACTTCTATGCTCCTGTGGCCAGCATATCTATACACTGAGGAGCATGGAATGCTGTTAACTTCCCACCAAAATGGTACCTATTTATCTACTCACATTTGCATGCTTTCCAACTGATAAGTTGGCAGGAGCTGGCACAAGTAACAGGAGCTCATTCTCTCATGCGGTGCTCTGGTATTGAACCTGGGCTGTCTAGCTGACTAGCTCAGTGTCCTTAAACACTGAGCCATTGCACCACCACCACTATCCCCCCCCCCCAAAAAAAGAGAGAACTAGGGAAAGTCAAGTCCTGGACTCTTTCTCAAATTACCTGCTTTGGATTCAAATTGCTTTTATCTCACCATTGTCTTAGCTGTGTCTCTTCCTCATGTTCCTCAAGGTTATTGAGGAACAGGAGGAAGCCCATTATATTCTCTCCTCTTGTCTATTGCATAATAAAACTCAAAGTGTAACATGTTTATGAACGTTTGAAATCTCCTTGCTTTATTTAAGAATGGGATCCAATTTATTTACAAAAAATATTTCTAAAATACAATTTAATAAATAAATGTATTCAAGTAGATTTTAGAAATGTTTTCTATTCCTATGCTGCTGTTTTGTCTGGCACACCAATATCTAGCACTCCATGTGGGCTGGGGGAAAGAGGAAAGAAATATAATTTCTTGATTAATTACTCCACTGAAGATCCAAGTTACACACAACTTTGGTAGTTAACCTCATCACCTTGCAAAAAAGGAGCACCTGCTAAATTTTCCAAATATGCCTGCGTATGATAAATTACTTCATACTTGCTTAGAGGAGTGAAATGCTTCTGCAATTTACCCAGATGAGATTTGAATTTCTTTCCAGAAAACTCCTTTATTTCTTCAACTTGTCTTCTAGCTCAGGCAAGCTTGCTGCAGTAATGTTCAAACTTTTGAAGAAAAATTTCTAAGCTGCTGGGACCCTTTGCTATTATGTACAAGATGAAATTGCAATGTATGGCAGTGAAAGTTGGACCATAAGAAAGGCTGAGTGCCAAAGAATTGAGGCCTTTGAACTATGGTGCTGGAGAAGACTCCTGCGAGTCCCTTGGACTGCAAGGCGATCAAACCGGTCAGTCCTAGAGGAGATCAACCCTGACTGCTCTTTAGAAGGCCAGATCCTGAAGTTGAAACTCAAATACTTTGGCCACCTAATGAGAAGGAAGGACTCACTGGAGAAGAGCCTAATGCTGGGAAAGATTGAGGGCAATAGAAGAAGGGGACGACAAAGAATGAGGTGGCTGGATGGAGTCACTGAAGCAGTAGGCGTGAGCTTAAATGGACTCCAGAAGATGGTAGAGGACAGGAAGGCCGGGAGGAACGTTGTCCATAGGATCGCAATGTGTCGGATACAACTTCGCAGCTAACAACAACAACAAGATGAAACAAAGTAAATAATGTGTCACTAATTAACCATTAGCCTCCTTTTTTTAAAAAAAAGAAAAAGCTAAGAAGCTTAAAGCCTTACAGCACTGAAATAGACAACAGAAAATACACTTTATGAAATAAAATTACCAAGAGATCAAATTTGTTTCAAAGTCTTTAGCTCCACATAAAGAGGCTCTAGCTTAGGAAGGAACTATATTTCATTTATTTGGAATATCTTTTGGAGTGTAAACTTTCCTTATAAAAGGAGCATGCAGCAAGTGATGGGGAGGAAGAGGAGGAAGTGGATATTGATTAAATCAGTTGACCATGTCAACTATATAAAACTGATAAAGATGCAAATTGATACAAAGAAAATAAAGCTTCATAAACCATTACCCTTACACTTAACTAAGGAAAGACACCAAGGAAAGCCACTATAATCAGAAAAGACAGTTACTGATTGGGAATAATAGGCGGCAATATTTAATAAAGCAGAAATTACAACACTTTCAAGGGTTTCCTAAAGACCAAGAAAGGAATTTTCACTAACGTAAGTGGAGGTGATTCGAAATAATGATGTGCTAGATGACTGATAAAATCCAAGGCAGAGAAGAATTTCTAAGTCTTAATCCTCTAGAACAGGAGTGTCAAACTGCCAGCACGTGGGCCGGATGTGTCATGGAAAAACCACTCCCACCCCATTGCCAGCAATGGCAAAAAAGTCACAATACATCGTGACACGTCACGTGATGTTGCAAGTTTGACACCCCTGCTCTAGAGTAATAAATCTGAAACCAGGAGAACTCACAGATAGACCTATACATTTTAGGCTAAGGTAGCACATTTTTCAATATATCAGTGGGCTAATTTGGTCCAAGACAATTTTATATTTCCAGGCATATTGTCAAATATGCTCCTATAAATATTGCCTTAAAATTTTCTGATTCTCAATTATCTTAAGTAGAGAGTTATTATAATAAAATGACCCATATAATATAATAAAACAGGTTTCATGCAGAAAATGTAATTGTGGGAAAATCCAATTTCTTATACCTGTGGACTGAGTGCTTAGTTTGCATTAGTTTTCACACAAAAACTCAATAATAAACCGCAGATCTGTAGACACTTAATTCAGAAATTTGACTATTTCTCATAGGATTTTATTTCCAGACTCTTGACCACCTTGGTGGCACACTTCTGAACTTGCTCCAAAAGGTCTATATCTTTAAAAAAAAAAAAGGAGGAGGAGGAGGAGAACCCAGGAAAGTATAGACCTCTTTATACTTTGGCTTCTATATTGTGCAAGTCTGTTAAGATTATCAATCAGAATGTTTCTGAACACTTGACATGCCACAATTAACAGACGTCAGCATGGGTTTGTTGCAAACAAGCCATGCTACAGTAACATTTTCTCCTTCTTTGATAGAATTATTCACCTACTAGAACAGGGAATATGCTATAGTCATAATGTATCCGGACCTCTGTGAAATCCTTGAGGAAGTGCTCCATGATATTTTTCTGCATCTATTGGTAAAATGCAGACATAAAGATACTGCTATTGGTTCATTAATTCAGTTTGGAGGAAAGACTCAAGTTGGAATACCACTCAGCTTTGTACTAGGCCCTCTGCTGTTCAGCCTTTTTATTGATTAGTGAATGAGGTAATTGATGGGACACTTACTGTAGATCTGCAGATGATACATCACTGGAAAAAAGAGCTAATGCTTTCAATGAAATAACAAAGATTCTGTTGTGATTCAGGGTCAGCCTGTGGGTTCGGCAGTTGGGTCGGACGACTCAGAGGAGGAGGGGGTGTTGAAGAGCTTGCTGAGGGGGTTGAAGATCTTGCTGATGAGAGCCCTCAGCCAGGCCCCTCCCACCTGGTCACGATGGAGACCCAGCTGTGTGAGCCTGACAGCGTGGATGAAGATGACCCACAGCTGGCCCTGTTCAAGGACGCCCGACGCAGGAGGCAGTCAATCAGGAGTAAACAGAGGAAGGCAATGGGGCACCTCGGAAGGAGGCAGAGAGAAGCCACGCCCTGAACTGTATAAAAGGGGAATGCGTGGGAGGGCTGGTTTGCTGAAGGCAACCGCTTGATTAGTTCCTGTTTCATAGCTCCTGTTTCATGGTTGGTGTCTTGTTTGCTCTGTTTTATGTTAATAAATTTGGCAGGCGTAATTCCAGCCTCTTGCCGTTTGTAAAGGGGTTGTCCCTGCCTTTTCTGCAGGGCCGGTAGCAGGCTGGTACAGAACAGATTCAAAAAAAATCTACACAGGCTTCAGCAATAGCCTAAAAAGAATAGTGATTCATTTGCTGTTTCAACAGACACAAATTTTAAATTCTGCATTAGAAAAATATAAGGCACAAGTATGGGATGGTGACTCCTGTCTTGGCAGAATCTGGGTTCTGAACCACAAAGGAGAACTGTGTGGGTCAACCTTAGTAATGCCAAGTAGTTTTGGGTTTTAAGACTTTCCATCTCTTCTTTTAGATGGGATTGCACTGCCTGGACATAGTTTTTTGGGAGGTCCTCCTGGACTCATGGCTCCTACTTGAAGAGCAGGTGTTAAATGTGGTCAGGAAGGCCTTTGTAAAGTTTTGTTCAACAAGCTGCACCAGCTAGTGGTATGCTTCCAGGTACAATTCAAAATGTTGGTGGTTACCTTTAAAGGTATTCATAGTTTGGGGTCAGGTTACATACAGGACTGTCTCTCCTCAGTGGCTCCTATCCATTAGATCAGGTGTGTCAAACTGCCAGCCCACGGGCCGGATGCATCACACCAAAACCGTGCCCACCCCATTGCCAGCAATGGGAAAAAAGTCATGATATGTTGCGACACGTCACGTGACGTCGTGAGTTTGACACCTGTGCATTAGATTAACAAGTGATGCATGCTCTGGGTCTGGTCTGTGAGAGAGTGCTATCTGACAGGAAGGTTTTTTTTGCTGTGGTGTCTGTTCTTTGGAACATCTTTCCTATGGAGATCAAACTGCTGTCTTTTTGCAAGGCCTTAAAGACCTGGTACACTGTAGGGTTGGACAGGCAAAGGAGACAGATCGTACTTGTATGCAGTGAAAGGAATTTGCCAGTGATACCAGAATTCACACATGCCTACTATTAGATTTCAGGGCCAGCCAGGTCTGCAAAGTAAACCTGAAGCATACCTATGTGATGAGAGATCTGCTAGTCTGGACTCTACTAATTTCAGTTTGACCCAGTCTCTAAGCCTTTAAGGGATGAATCACTTTTCCTGACAATTTAGAGCATCCATTCAGAAATTTTCCTTCTTTCCATGTGTACAATATTTTGTTAAGCCTCCAGAAGCAGGGAGCCTTTAATAGGGCATTCACATGTGAAATGGCCATTTTCTCCATAATATAGTGATGGATTTTATGTTTACCAGCACATTTTTTTTTGGGGGGGAGAAGATATTGGAGTTCTGCTAAATGTAGAACACAGTAAATGTTGAAAACATGCCAATTGCATGTTTTCAACATTTATTATTTCAGATAACAGAGGGAGGGTAAACTAAAGAGAACAGTCGCACATTTACTTTATTACTTTTACTTTAAACACACATTATTCTTTTCAGAAACAACCTGGAATATATTCCTAAGCATTACTGGCTAAAATCAATATTTCTTAAAGGGGCTCTTCATAACACTATTAAGCCCATCATCTGTTATCTATCTCCACCCCATCGTTTCTTTTACCAAATTATTGAATTAATTACTGAATTAATAATTATTATTTACTAGTTACTGGATGTAGTGCTCATCTAAAATTGCCAATCCAATTATTCTTAAAGTTGTCACCAGTGTGTCCAATTGCATTTTGGTTGGTTTCCAATATCAACAAATTGGAGACAGGTGTAAAGAAGCAGGATATGATTGTAAGCCACCCAGAGTTACTTTGAGATAAGTGGGGTGGCCTATAAAATGTATAAATAAACAAACAAATAAATAAATACAGTAGGAAGAGTATTGAAATCTATGAACCTTGGTGTTGGAGAAGACTCTTAAGAATTTCATGGACAGCCAAGAAAAGAAACTGATAGATCATGAAACAAATCAACTCAGAGTCCTCATTTGAGACATAAATGACCAGGATGAAATTATCCTACTTTGAACACATTAGGCAAACATCCAGCTCTCAGTATGTTGTACCTAGCATGTATAAATGTGTATTGTGTATGTGTACACTTTTGAGAGCAAGCAACTAAATGTCATTTTTAATGTGTGCCATTGTGCCTACAGTAAAAAATGACAATAAAGGTTATATATGTATCTGGAAAAAAACCTCTTAAGGTTGAGAAAGGTAGAACAAAAGAGAAGAGAATGACCAGCAGCCAGGTAGACGGACTCAGTTACAGTGGCAAGGTGTGCACTGTTGGGAGATAGATTGCCATGGAGAAAATCCATCCATGTGGTTGCGAAGAACTGAAAATGACTTGATGACATAATCAGTCAATAAAGAGCTACTCATCAAGCATATCTCATTCCATTCATTCATTCAAATGGAATTTATACACAATATCCACACTGACATTGCATAATAAATCTACAACACAATGCTTGCTGCAATTTCCATAATGTGTTCTGTTAGGTGTTAGAAATATCACTGTCTGATTATGAATTATAGTTAACACACCAATACAGGATATAGCCTTTTATATTTCTGTCCATACCGACAATACATATTCTTTTATTAAACCAAACTGGTTGGGTTTTTTTTTCTTAATGGATCTTTGGCATGCAATAATTCCTTACACTTGAGCAAGAGCTGTTTCTTGGGTGTGATCATCATAAGTGGGTCAAAGTACTTGAACAAAAGATTAACAGCCACATAAATGTGCCCCCCCCCCGAAGAAACAGTTAAAAGTTACCAAGTAATAAATGGAACACAAAGTCAAAGAATGTCAAACTGGGCACAGTAAAAAATAAATGGTGTTCCCAAAGAAAATAAAAAGACTATATATTTATGTGTATTTAGCAGATGGACGCAATATTAATATCGAGCTACTCAGTTGTACTTTTATAGCTACTAGATATTTTTTTGGCCTAACTTGGCAGCTCACAGGCACCATTTGATTTTTGGATTTGGACAATCCTGCAACAGATGTCCAGACCAATAAAACAAATTCCTCAAGGGCTCTGCTTAATTTGAGTAATTGATCAATTTTTGTTACATGGGCCTCAGTTCACCAGCATGTAAACTGCCTTCCAGATTAGCTCAGCAGTTGGGATTTCGTTCCATATGTTGCAATAGTTTATTGCCTCTTTGATGCTGCTGCTGATACAACAGCGCCAGTGGAGGCACCTGTGGCAAGAAGCATTAAACAGAACAATTGGTATTAGAGCAAAAGCAAAACAGCCCAGCTGGCCTGCAAGACACCTGCAGGCAGCCATTGGCCCTAGGTTGGCTTCAGAAAGGTCATTGCCAATAACAAACAGGCTGGAGCCAAACCAGCTCTGAGTAAGCAAGGCAGGGAAGAAGCACGAACACAGTGATGTACATACATAGAAGAGGCAAGCATGAGCCAGGTTTGTGCAAACAAGAACTGATTCAGAACCCAACATGCCATCTGAGAGAAGTTCAGCAAAAGGGACTGATGTTCTGCATATTAGATGCAGGAAGTGAACAGGCCACAACGATCTTTGTTCATCATCCCCATTTGAAGCCAAGAGAGATTTCCTGAATTTCTAGTGGAAGAGAGGCCAAAGATTAAAGCCTGGATCTTCTGCATGTAAGAACCCGCTGTATTCCCAAGTCTAGGGCTGTGGGGGTTATTTAGAATAAAATGACAGGATTCTAAACAACATCACTTTAAGTTTTCAGATGGCTGTCCTGTTTTTAAAGGCCTCCCTTCCTGTAAAAAGAGCTTCTTGCATGCAAAAAAGGTAGCCTTTTTTTTTTGAGAAACCACCACTTACCTCTCTTGTTCATAGGCTCAAGCCATGATCCTAAATGAAGCTTTTCACACAACTGCATCTTAAAACAAACGTATGCACATTTGTAACCTCAGATAGCAATCATTCTGCACCAGTTGAAGCCTCCGAGTGGTCCTCAAGGGCAGCCCCATTTTGAGAGCATTGCAGTAGTCTAACCGGGAGGTCACGAGCGCATGAGTGACCGTGCGCAAGGCATCTCGGTCCAGATAGGGCCGCAACTGGCGCACCAGGCGAACCTGGGCAAAAGCCCCCTTGGTCACGGCTCCTATATGATCTTCAAGGCTGAGCCGCGAATCCAGGAGGACACCCAAGTTGCGAGCCCTATTGACGGGGGGTAATACCTCACCCCCCATCATTAAAGATGATGCTTCCTTGTGAGCTTTGCATTGGTGGAAATGATACTTGCATGTTGTGTGCATGAATGTACAACTTCCAGAAATGGCACTCAAATCAGATGAATCTTGGGGCTGAGGCACTGTGATACAGGTAGTCCTCGACTTATAACAGTTCATTTAGCGACCATTCAAAGTCACAAAAGCACTGGGGAAAAATGATGACTACTATTACTGTTGTAGCATCCCCATGGTCATGTGATCAAAATTCAGATGCTGGGCAACTGACTCATATTTATGACGGTTGCAGTGTCCTGGGATCACATGATTACCTTTTGCAACCTTCTGTAAGACAAGTCAATGGGAAAGCCAGATTCGCCTAATACCCATGTTACTAACTTAACAACTGCAGTGATTTACTTAACTACGGGAAGAACGGCCATGAAATGGGGCAAAACTCACTTAATATGTGTGGAGCCAGAGAAATATTGGGCTCACATTATGGCTGAAAGTCCAGGGCTTTGTGTAGAATGTTGTCTGGATTCCCAGGAAAGCAGAACTGCATTCAAGAGGTGCAAGAAACAACACAGTTTAGGTAGACTGTGTGAGAGAAAGAGTGTGAAGACAGCTTCTCCCTAATAGTTCCCAGAGTGTAGGTGAAGAACAATAAAGAAATATATTTAGAGAAATCTCAATATGTCTTTCTTGGGTTTTAGTGCCAGCCAGCCAGTGACACTTCCAGAGGAGCATTTACTGAAAGTGTTATTATGAATGGCCTTATTTTTAGGTGTGTTTTCTAAATCAGCCAGAAGCTCCAGGCTGGGAAAATCCTGATCAGTCACAGATTTATGGTAAGCCCATGCATTGATTAAACATCAGCCCCTGAGTAAGTTGTGAGGAAGAAATATCCACTGACAACAACAAGGATGTGAGCTTGAGTCATTCCCAGATAGATATGAGAATAATTAATCAGTGGAATGACTTGTCCCCAGAAGTTATGGGTACTCCATAACTGGATGGATGGATGTTTTTAAGAAAAGATTGGACAGCTATTTGTCTGACTTGCTACAGGACTTCTGCTTGAGGGGAGGGCTGGACCTGCCAACTCTGTTATTGTGTTAAGTAAATCCTTTAGGCTCTCCCATAAGAGAGTCTATGAGATGTCACATGAAAAAAGTACTTTTCATGAGAAAAGGACATCTTCCTTCCCTTGTCCTTACCACTTTCTACAGAGAGATGATCAAGAGCATCCTGTCATACAGCATTATAGTATGGTTTGGAAGCATCACTGCTTCAGACAGGAAGGCAGTGCAGAGAGTGGTGCGGATGGCAGATTATTGGCAGTTCCCTCCCTTCCATCCAGGACATAGCACAGAAGCATTGTTTGAACAGGATCCGCAAGATTGTCTGGGACACTACACATCCTCTTCACGACCTGTTTTCCTTGTTACCTTCTGGGAGGAGGCTTTGTGGGATACGAAGCAGAACATCCAGATTCAGTCACAGTTTTGTTCTAAAGCTTTCTCTTTCCACTGTGTATTCAAGCTGGACAGTGATTAATATTTATATGTTATTTATATGTAAGGCTGTAGGTTTATACATATGTTGTATATAGCATGTTTAAATGTGTGTTATGTATGTGTACACTTTTGAGGGCAAGCAACAAAATTTCATTTTTAATGTGTACTAATGTGCCCACAGTAAAAAATGACAATAAAGGTTATTTGTCTGTCTGTCTGTCTATCTATCTATCATAAATATGTTATTTTGATATATTTTGATATATATATTCTTTCTGTTCAGACTGGCCAAGAAACAGTGTTTATCCCAAATTTAGTGCCTATGTGTGAGTATGAATCAAAGTCTGCAGCACTGAAGTTTAAGCATTATATTAAACCACCTGTGGTGAAATACCTCATGTTCCTTTCTTTCTAAGTATGGAAGAGGATTAACATCTAGTACCTTTGTTACATAATAAAATGTGTCAGACTCAAGAAGCTTTAACCCCACCTCTTCTATCAAGAGTAATAGGTGCTCTAAAATTGAGAGGACAGATAAATGTTGAAAAATGGTACCAATAAAATTTTTGTAGTACATTTTTCCCTAATACAAAATGTCAGTGATTTACTTCTATGCAATCCTGGCTTAATTGATTCAAATAGCATCAGTAGTAATTAAAATATGGATTCTGAAGCACAACTGTAAGCTCTCATCACTCACCTATTAAACTTGCCATAGATGCTGTGTTAATTATCTTCCCATATCCTTGATTCAGCATAATGCGGCCTACAGCCTCTGATTGAAATTAAAGGAGAGATCAGTGACCCCTTTTGTGATTCTGCTAATAATGACATGATAATAAATTAGTCCTCACTTTTCAGAAGAGTTTATGTGCTAACTAATTTTCCCCACTTTAAAGTGCTTGATATAAAAACTTGATATGGACAGAAAACAGTTAAAGCAGAAAAGTTTCTGCAGTCTGAGTTTAGTGCATTTCCAAATGGCCAAATTAAAACTGAATTTCAAGTAGACACATTGCTAAAAACAGTAGCCAGTTTTTGTCTCTCATGGATTGAAAATGGATGAGAGAAATGCAGGGATCACCAAAAAAAAGTAGTCCATGGTTGCAAGTCATTTTATTTTATTTACACATATTAGATGTTTACCTTGCTTTTGATAGGCTAAACCCAAGAACAATGCAGAACAATCTAGCCAGAGTTTAGTTCTTTATTTGAATATACCCTGGGGGATTCTAGAAAATGACTGTCTCAAGTGGAGGCTAGTTGGGCAATGTAGTCTATTCCTTACAACACGCTAGCTCTCTGAAGGCTGACTTTAAATGTTGCCTTCTTTTATACAAGCACTGCGCACATTCCACAGTTGCAGCAGTGTGGGATTCACCCCATCACCATGCCATACATTACCAGTTTGATCTAGTGGTTAAGGTGCTGGATGCAAAACAGAGATATTGGAAATTCTTGTCCTCTATTACAGAGGTCCCCAACTTTTCTAGGTTGGCAGTCTGGAGGAAAAGGAAGGGGGAGGTATGGGGCCACATGTGCATGTGGGACACAAATTGGGCTGGCGTTGTCCGGGGCTAGTGCCCGTGCAAAGCTGGGAGCAGCATGAGCACCTGTGTGATAATAATAATAATAATAATAATAATAATAATAATAATAATAATAATAATAATAATAATAATAATAATAATAATAATAATAATAAAGTTGGAAGGGACCTTGGAGGTCATCTAGTCCAACCCCCTGCTAAGGCAGGAAACCCTATACCATTTCAGACAAATGGCTGTCCAGTCTCTTCTTAAAAACCTCCAGTGTTGGAGCATTCACCACTTCTGGAGGCAGGTTGTTCCACTGATTAATTGTTCTAACTGTCAGGAAATTTCTCCTTAGTTCCACGTTGTTTCTCTCTTTGGTTAGTTTCCATCAGTTGCTTCTTGTCCTGCTTTCAGGTGCTTTGGAGAATAGTTTGACTCCCTGATGCTAGGGGTAGGGCTAGCACCCGCGCGACACTTGGGGCAGGGTTAGTGTGAGAGTGGGGGGGAGTGCGCACACTGCCCAGACAAGAGGCCATGGCCTGGTAGTGGGCTGCGGCCCACAGGTTGGGGACCCCTGCTCTATTAGGCATGAAAATTGGCTGTAACTAGCAAATTGAAGGTCTGAAAAAATGGATGACTATTACATGGCACCAAGGAAATGCAGAATCCCTAAGTTTTTTTTCTGCCATTTAGTGCCCTTCCAGATAGAACAACCTAGATCCAATTGCTATACAACTGGAGTTTTAAACAAAGGTCGGGTGGCCTGTAGCTTAGTGTTAGATCCTTATTACACTTAATCAACAATCCTGGGTTAATCACAGGGCATACAAAATGCAGGTGTTAATTCTCATCACAACTGAGAGAAGGCCTTAAAACATATCTGTTCACTTAAACCTTCCTCTGCAGAGCAGCAAACTGATTTTAGAAGCTCATTTAGTTTCAAAAGTTGCTCAGATCAGAAATCAAGAAAAGCCTGTTTAAAGCTCACTAGGATATCTTCTTCATTACAAATTTGTAGCCGCCGCACAAAATAAGCATTTATCCTTGTATGACAACAGTTAAGACGCTGGCAACCACATTGGCTGGCCATTAAATTAATGTTTGGGATGAAAAAGGATTAAAAATGTTTAAAGGTGGAGGGTTTATTCCAAGAAACTATGCAAACACATGAAAAATCATATCAGCATGTGGATTAATACCAAGTTGCATAAGTATTATAAGTGTCAAGACTAAGCACTATACTTAATACAGGTCCCAGATAGGAAAGATTAGCTATCTTATTTTTCCCCAGATTTTTGTGCCCCATTCCTCTAATCTCCAGGATGTCCTCAGGAGTCTCCTATGAATTCCCTGATCCATATAGGTTTAGGAAAGAATTTCAGAAAAAACCATAATTTCAATAGGAGTTCTTTGGAAAACTAACATTAACTATCCATGACTAAAATCTGTATAATAGTAAATAAGCAGTAAGAATAGAACATCTTTCATTCAACTTAGAACAGTTCACTTAGTGAGCATTCAAAGTGTGGGAAGTCAGCTCCCCAGAGAAGGAAATATTAAAAGGGCAGAAAAATATATTTCCTAAAAAGATATTGTAGAACCAGGAAAGCATGCCCAGGTCTCCTCCCACAAGCAGAAAACCAGTTCTATAGACATGCAAATGTAAGCCATCAAGAACATTAAGAAGACAAAGACCTGAAATCTACATACCCCACCCAAAGTCTAAGACAGGACACAATAGGATTAACTCATCAGAATACCAGAAAGGCAGACTCAGGTCAAAAGTTCATGACACAGGAAATAGCCTCAAAGAGGAAAAGGAAGCAACTCCAAACAAAAGGATCCAGAGGGTATAAAAACCTACTCCCTACTTGTGGTCAGCCCTATTTTTTCTGCCAGCCATATTCCTGTCTGGTTCTCCTCTTCAATAAATTGCAACCTTCTTCCCAAAGCAGTTGCCATGTTTATTCCCAGCTGATCAAAATTCAGATGCTTGGCAGCTGGTTCATATTTATGATGCTTACAGTATCCTGGGGTCATGTGATCACCTTTTGCAACTTTCTTGACAAGCAAAGTCAGTGGAGGAGCCAGATTCACTTAATCTTATCAACTTAACCACTTCTGTGAGTCACTTAACAACTGCTGCTAGAAACAGCGTAAAATGGGGCAAAACTTAGTTAACAAATGTTTTGCTTATCAACAGAAATGTTGGGGTCAATTGTAGTCATAAGTCGAGAACTACCTGTAGTTCTGTACTATTCCTTAAGGCATTCATATATTCCTACAGACCACAAATGAAATACTGAAAGTTTTAAGAAACGTTTTCAAGCCTCCAGATACTTTGGATCCTATACAAAATTATAAACTGGTAATTATTTATCGTTGTTATCTCTAGGCCTCACAAATTATCCTCCATACTTTAAACTGAAAAGTATACTTTGTTTGGAAAAAAGTTTGGAGCTTGGAAAAAAAATTCAGAGAAGAGCAACTAAGATGATCCAAGTCCTGGAGATTAAAACATATGAAGAATGGCTGCAGGACTTGGGTTTGACTAGTCTAAAGAAAAGAAGAAATAGGGGAGACATAATAGCAGCATTCCAGTATTTGAGGGGCTGCCACAAAGAAGAGGGGGGTCAAATTATTCTCCAAAGCACCAGAGGGCAGGACAAGAAACAATGGTTGGAAACTGACCAAAGAGTGAAGCAACCTGGAATTAAGGAGAAACGTCCTGACAGTGAGGACAATTAACCAGTGGAACAGCTTGCCTCCAGTAATCGTGGGTGCTCCATCACTGGAGGTTTTTAAGAGGCTAGACAGTCACTTGTCTGAGACGGTATAGGTTCTTCTGCTTGAACAGGGGGCTGGACTAGAAGACCTCCAAGGTCCCTTCCAATTCTATTCTATTCTATTCTATTCTATTCTATTCTATTCTATTCTGTTCTGTTCTGTTCTGTTCTGTTCTGTTCTGTTCTGTTCTGTTCTGTTCTATTCTATTCTATTCTATTCTATTCTATTCTATTCTATTCTATTCTATTCTATTCTATTCTATTCTACTTAGATAAAATATTGCAGGATCCAGGAATCAAGAAATGCGTCTGATAAATCCATACATAAAAAATGTTGTCCCATTTTCCTAGCAAAGAAAATTTGCTGGAAGAATTTGCTATGTTTTGTTACATGCTATGCTTTGTCAACTGTGCCATTCTTAACATATTTTGATGACCAATTTATTTAGATCTGAGCGTATGCCAGAAAGAAAAAAATAATTTAGTTAGTTTTATTAAGCCTTTTCCTTACTGCACTTTCTTCCAGTCTGTATGATAATGCTAATAATTTGCTAATGCATGATTTCTAAAGAAGCAAAACACTTTTTTAAAAAAAGATTTATCATTTCAGAAGTATATACATGCCACTTTTAAGATGCTGACTTTGGTAGAAGTCTTTGTACACTCTGCCATCTATTGTCAAATAACTGCAATGGCCATGCTCAAGTGATCATTTCTATTTATGTATTAATTTGGCTTTCTGCCTTCTTACCCTTTCAGCCTTAATATGTAATACGTTGGAAAAGATCCAGGTTTGAAAATGACTGCAACTCAGAAAATGAAAGTACAGTTGTGTCAAATACAAAGTTTGCGACATCTGAGATTCTACATGAATGCTCAGTTTGTTGGTTCTGTGTTCAAGTAGACTTTTGTTCGCATCTTATATTTGCTTATATTTGCTTTTCTTTGTTTTAGAAATTGAACTGGAGTCCCAGACTTCTAAATCTTAGAAATGCTCTCTCCTTTCTCAGGACAAATACCACTGATGTATATCTGAACTCAAAAACACCACACTTGTAATAATTATCATTGCCTACCCTGATCTCTGTTGAAAAGGGCCATTACAGTGCAGTGATCTGACCAGTTAAAAAAAGGAAATTGCCATTTGTAAAGTACCTAATGTATTTGACTTCCTAAACTCTCAAATGTTTTCTTTGTACTTGTAACTAAGAACTTTCTAACTAGAAACATTGGAGCTTAAACCTCGATGTTGCTAGGGCACTGCCCTGCCAAAAAACAACCATTTTAGTTGCAAAGGAAGGAAAATTTTGCAAATAAACTAATTCCACCTCAATCTTCAATTTTTAATGCTTATTCTGAATTGCAAGCAGTTTCTTGAATAATTTTCTTTGCAGTTACTATTTAGGAAGCTTTAAGATGGTGGCATTGACCAGGAAAAAAAGCAATACATTGATCAAATTTCAAAACCTGAGTAAAGAAGGATTCCCTTAATATCAGAAGGGTTGACAGAGTGGACAGGGGATGTCCTTCTGTGGTACCAAACTTAACTCTGGCAATCATCTCAGCCTGGATTCCTCGTGTGCAAATATTACAGCAATTAATACCTACAAAGCATTGAGCTTTGGATAACATTTGATCAGAAATGATCCCTAATGTGTTGCAGCTATTCAGCTGAAGATGTGCTCCTTGGGAGCATAAATATGAAAGAGAGTGCACTTTCTGTTTGGCTTGACTTTGTTAAGAAAGTCTTAAATGCCACCGCTGACACATGATTTATTGTATGGAACACCTTCTTTTGCTGGATGATTGATGTGTATTATATAGAACCGGTTAACAAAAGATTGCTCTCCTCTCTTCCCATCAGTCATGCCTCATTGTATGTTATTTTTCCTTCAAGCACCCCAGTGAAGAAATTCTATATAGGGTAATTTGCTTTCCTGGCTGAATCAAGTCTGCTAGGCAACAGCATATGGTTCAGTTGTGCTAGTCCTTGTTTACCAACTGGAAGTTGATATAGTATCTTCAGAAGAATTGCCTTGATCCAGCACTGCTGAATGGGCCGTCACTGCAGCTGTGGGTCAGCAAACCACACAATCTTTTCATTGTTACTTTTTTGTTGTAAAACAGAAAATCCTGAAGCATTTTCCAAAAACCCTTACAATCTAAATCTAAAACAGCAAATAATAGGGGTGTATAGATCAATTGTAACCTGACAATTCAGCTCCATTAGAAATATTGAGCTAATTTAATTCCATTTTCCAAATCAATTTTAAAAATAGGGCTTTTGCATGAGCTAAATTCAGAGGCTTCTTTGAATTGCTGAATTATTTTGGAAGCATTTGAATTGATACCACTCAGTTAGATTTTGAGATTCAACTCCAAAAGTTTATTTGGTTTGGAGAGTTGACTGAATTGGCTTTGGATTAAATTCCCCAAATCAAAGCATAGCAAAGTCCAACTAACAGCTGGTAGAAAGGAGAGAAAGAGAGGGAGAGGGAGAGGGAGAAGAGGGAGAGGAAGAAGAGAGAGAGAGAGAGAGAGAGAGAGAGAGAGAGAGAGAGAGAGAGAGAGAGAGAGAGAGAGAGAGAGAGAGAGAGAGAGAGAGAGAGAGAGAGAGAGAGAGAGAGCTCAATAACCAAACCAGATTGTGAATCTCCAACACTGGAGAATTTTAAGAAGAGATTGGACAACCATTTGTCTGAAATGGTATAGGGTTTCCTACTTGATCAGGGAATTGGACTAGAAGGCCTCCAAGGTCCCTTCCAGCTCTGTTATTCTGTTATTCAAACCATCTCATCCAAAGTGAAGGCGCTACTTCTTCCTAAATCAAAAAAGCAGGGGAAAATAGTGGCAAATCTGTATGTGATATTTGCCTGCAAATTCCAGATCTGGTACTAAGACTTCTTTCAACAGTTCTTTATCCTGGTGAGTTGTTGTTGTTGTTAATAGGCTATTTGATGAACCTTGAATTTCTACTGAAAAACAAATATCTAAAAACTGCTTACCCCTGCTTGCTACCAAGCATGTAATGTGTAATCCACAAAGCCCAATACATTCTACCACCTCAGGTAGAGCCTATTTCCTTGATAAACCATAGTCTTCATGCCTACTTTGGATTGGAGAGCATACAAGAAAACAAGAGAAGGAACTGCTTGCTGAGATGTGAGATGCAGTGACTTCAGTGAATCACACCTCCTACCGTATGTTGACTGGCCAGCTCAGCTCTTTTTCTATGGTTGCATTTATAGCAATGGTGGCCATCTTGAAATCCAAGACACACACTCAGGAAATTCCTTGGGTGGGTGTGGAGGGCTCCGGACATGCTGTAAATTCTACTGCCAAAATTTAACAACAAATTATTAAATAGCACAGGTACAGTTACTTTTTTTAAAAAAAAGTAGGATTCACATAATTATAGAATTTAAGAGTTGGAAAGGACCTTGGACATCATTACATAATACCCTGCTCAGCAATGGTTTAACTACAGAAGCATCTCTGAGATGGCTACCAGCTTCTGTTTAAACTTCTCCAGGGCATGAAACCCAATACTGTGTATTCCATTGCTGATCAGTTCTTAACTCTTAGATTTTTCCTGTACTTTAGAACAGCTCTGAACAGTTCTGCTTGTTTTCTATATTATAGATCTTCAGATAGTTGAAGACAGCTAGCTGTCTTCTCTTCTTTAAAGTAAATATACCTAGTGCCTCCAAACATAGTTTTTGTTCCTTCCAGGCTCTTGATAATCTTGATTACTTTCCTCTGGGTGCATTCAATTTGCGAATGTTCTTCCTAAAACACAGACTCTAGTAATGGGTACAATAAAGTGCCTGAAGGCAAGACAAGAAACAGCTGATGGAAACTAACCAAAGAGAGAAGCAACCTAGAACTAGGGAGAAATTTTCTAACAGAACAATTAATCAGTGGAACCGCCTGCCTCCGGAAGCGGTGAATGCTCCAACACTGGAGGTTTTTAAAAAGAGACTGGACAGCCATTTGTCTGAAATGGTATAGGGTTTCCTGCCTGAGCAGGGTATTGGACTAGAAGACCACCACGGTCCCTTCCAACATCATCATCATCATCATCATCATCGTCGTCGTTATTATTATTATTATTATTATTATTATTATTATTATTATTATTATTATTATTAGCATTAGCATTATTATTAGCATTATTAGCATTAGCATTAGCATTTTCCAATCAATGCAAATTATAGGATGTGAGGGCAATCTGTCATCCCATTGATTGCTGGGGTTGATTTGGTTGATCTGACTGGCTAGGCAGGTGTTCTCCTCCTACCTACTTGCTCCATGTGCTTTCCTTCTGAAGCTGCACAATCAGTGGAACAGGATGACCATCCCAGATAGGAGTATACCTATCTTCAGTCAAGGGTATATAATATCTGTGGTCCCCTTCTAGAACCTCAATGCTAGAACCTAAAGCTCAATGCAGAATAGAAATGAAACTATTACTTCTTCTGATCTTGGCAGTAAACGTATGCTGATGCAGTTTAGCACTGTATTTGCTGTTTTTTTGGATTTACATCACACTTAAGGAACTCCCACATCATATATGTGATTTTTTTTCCTACCTAGATGAAGGATTTTGCATTTGTCCTGTTGAAATTCATTGTGTTGGTTTTTACCTATGGTTCCGGGTTGTCAAGTATCTTGATCCTATCCATGGTGGTATTCAGCTGGTTCGCACTACTTCGGCAGAACTGGTAGCTAGTTTTTTTGTTGCCCAGGCTCAGAATGGACTTCCATAAGCAGCATCCACACAGAGAACCAGTTGTTCACATATTTGAATCCCGCCACCGATGCTATCCCATATGGATTTGCTATCCCCCTGTATTTGTGATATATATTTAAGAAGAATTCAGAGAAACTGGAACAAGTTCAGGAATGGATTAGAAACTAAAGCTATTGAAGGAGTTGGGTGTCTTTAGCTTTGAGATAAGATGATTGAATGGAAACATGAGAGCATCATTCAAATACTTGAAAGGATGTTATATAGAAGTAGGTCAGGACTTGTTGTCTATCATCCCAGAATGTTAGACATATAATAATGGATATAAGTTACAGGAAGACAGATTCTGATTGAAAGCGAGACAAAACCTCTTAACAGTAAGAGTAGTTTGACAGTGAAACCAATTATTCAGAGGACTGGTAGACTCCTCTCAGTGAATGAATTCAAGAAGAGGATAGGCAGTCATTTGTCAGGATTGCTTTAAAAAGATTCTTGCACTAGCCAGGGAATGCACTGAGTGGCTCTTTCCAAATCTATGATGCTTTGGAGTTGAGTTTTGTTGGATATTTATATGCAGAGCCCATCATTTTCTTACAGCCAGTTTACAAGTGAAGGAATGATTTTGTTGCCAAAATGCTAGCAACAGCCTCTTCCTACTGGTTTCGGCCCATCCCAGTTGATCCAGCAGAATGAGCATGCTCCAGATTGCCCTGGTGTAGGATTGCTACCTGGTGGGTCCAAGGAAGCAAGCCTTCTCTAGTTTTGAAGACTTCTTTATGGAATGGTGTCTCCCTTCTCTAATCCTATTAGCCTTCCAGAAGCCACAAAGACCTGGATTTTACTTCAGGCATTCCAGATGGGATTTAAGAATGTGCAATGTAAATACATGTCAGTTGACAAGGAAGGGCCCAGATTTTTGTCACGTGACTTTGGAGATGCTGCGATGCCCATGGATATGAAGACCAGTTGTAACTCACTTTTTTCAGTGCCATTGTAACTTCACTGACTAAATGAATGGTTGTAAATCAAAAGCTATCTGTATGGAGCCAAATCTGGGGTTTAATATTTCACATATTTGCCCCTTTCACCAGAGTTCCTGCTCCCTCCACTAGAGTTGTATGTAGTATGAATTCAGCCAATTGTTTTATTCATCAAGTCATTGTTTAGCCCAGAGTATTAATCCTGCCAATGTCTCCAGTAGGACATTATTTGAAATCTTAAATGTGCTATAAGCCAATAAATCTTCCACTTGGCTTCATGGAGAATATTTTGTTTCTTCTAGGGCAAAGATTAAACAGACTTTTTGAGGGTTTGTCCTGGAATTTAAAGAGACAGTTCAGACCATGTACAAAAGCAGGAAGGCCCAGGATGAAGATTCAATAAATGTAATGTAAATTAAATTTTAATTAAGATCCCATAAATGTAATGTAAATTTCAATTCAATTAACTTATATTGATTTTATGCTTGATTAAGAGCTTTTGCTAGCATTAGACTCTCCCTTTGCCAGACTGAACAAGGAAACGATTTGAACTAGAGTTCATACATTCCTTATTTTTACCTTATAAAATTTCAGCCCAAAATGTATTGAATGCAGGTCTGCAATTTCATCTCTTTAGCATCTCATTCAGATATGCTCATTTTCTCCAAATTTTTGCCTTCTGAATGGATTAATCTGCCACTCTCAAAATTCTGAGAATATCAATCCACTACAGACCACACAAATCTGGAGTTATACATTTTGTATAAACCCTTAACCATATAAACTGGACAGGTATTTCAACCATGTTGAATGTGCAACTTGATACAGGGGGATGGTGAGCAATTCAATGTGTTTATTATTCAATTTCACAGACACAGTGTCTTTACACAGACAAATGTGTACAGACAAATGTGTGTTTGTGTGTGTGTGTGTGTGTGTGTGTGTGTGAGAGAGAGAGAGAGAGAGAGAGAGAGAGAGACAGAGAGAGAGAGAGAGAAGTTGGCAACTTACAAATTTGTCCTTAAATCAAATGCAATTCATGTTCCAAGTAGCTATCGCTGTTCCAACACAACTGCAAGAAGTTGAAACTACAGCACATGTTCAGGTTCCGAATTGGTGCAAGACTCTTGGTATAGGCTTAGCATTTCAGAATCAGAACTACAACAGAAAAGGGCCCATCCTCATTCCTGACTTACTTCAAATTAGGTATGACTGTTCCTAAAGGAATCAATATGCAAAGAATTGACCAGGATTGAAGGCACCTTCAGAGCCCTCCATTTATGGATCAACATGCCCTGAATTGGCTGTCCTAGACTTCAAGGCCCCAGGACTTGGTGACTTCTGTCCTACTCAATTCATATTAGCCAACATGGCAAACACTTTCTAGGGCAAAGAAAAACAGTGTCAATGCTGCTAACGTCAGATGTTCTTGCTTTGACAACAGATGGAAATGCAGCCATTTTCTCTATTGCATTTAGAATTAGTTGCTGCTAGGAGGGGGAATAGGGATGAGAGTCCAGCTAGTCATAACAAGAATAACTTAATCGTGGGAACCCAAGGACATTGAGCCCAGAGCTGATAGTGTTTTGGCGAGCTGGAGAGCTGGGGAGAAACCCCGCACGCGCTTCAAGCTAATTGGGGAATGTGATTTATGACTGTTTATTGGAGGAGGGAATTGCACTTTGTTACTTTGTTTCCAGGGGAGGGGAATTTAGTTTCTGGTTTCAACTATGTAGCGCCGATACTTTGTTGCTCGAATAAAAGATTCTTTAAGATTACCAATGCCTCAAAGTTCTTTTGAAGAGTTTCATCTATCAGAACCATGACAAACAGATCGTCTTCCAATGTAAGGCATGTGTTGTAATGGCAGCTGAAAGAAAAAGGCTTAGGAAAGCTCTCAGTGTTCAGATTGGCCCTGAAATGCCCTGGACAGATAACAGCATCAAGGAAATGGCATGCTTTTGACCTCTTATGTCTTGTTCCTGGCTCTTCAATTGGGAATGTGAGATACAAGGGTAAGCTCCCCTTTTAAGAACACATGAGACTATGCTTTTCTTTTCATGGGCTGGATGTGAACATCCATTCAGGTTGTTCCTGGACGCTGTTCTACTGTGCCCTGTTTGTATTCACTGATAAAGCTAAATCTCAGGGGAAGTTAGAGAGGCAATGCAATTTCTAGTAATAACAGCTCACAACAGTGAATACTATCCACTTATCCCCACAATTTCCAGCTCTTTTGGACTCCTTTCTGAATTAACCTTTCATATCAAAAGGAGCAATTCGGCACACAAGAGACTCCGGCACAATTTCATGCATAATTTATTCACTCAGTTCAACATTAATCGGGGAGTCCTTGACTTTGTCAAGGTGGATTCTGTTGGCAGATTTCACAAGCAGCAAAACAGGGGAAATAAGATCCATGCTTCAACCTCTTCACCTAGGCTGCTAAATAAATGAGAGCAGGGGACAGGGAAAGGAGCCAAGTCTCTGACATGCAGCTGTCACCGGCCTCAATTAACAAAATCTCCTACCTGTAGAATCATCATTGTTCAATGGTATAATCTTGCTTAAGCTTTCTAACTGGTGGATCTCAAACCTTGTCAAGGCCACACCTGGAATACTGCATCCAGTTTTGGTCACCACGATGTAAAAAAGATGTCGAGACTCTAGAAAGGGTACAGAGAAGAGCAACAAAGATGATTAGGGGGCTGGAGGCTAAAACATATAGGGAACGGTTGCTGGAATTGGGTATGTGTAGTTTAATGAAGAGAAGGGTGAGGGGTGACATGATAGCAGTGTTCCAATATCTCAGGGGCTGCCACAAAGAAGAGGGAGTCAAGCTATTCTCCAAAGCACCTGAAAGCAGGACAAGAAGCAACGGATGGAAACTAGTCAAGGAGAGAAGCAACCTAGAACTAAGGAGAAACTTCCTGACAGTTAGAACAATTAACCAGTGGAACAACCTGCCTCCAGAGGTGGTGAATGCTCCAACACTGGAGGTTTTTAAGAAGAGACTGGCCAGCCATTTGCCTGAAATGGTATAAGGTTTCCTGCCTGAGCAGGGTGTTGGACTAGATGACCTCCAAGGTCCCTTCCAACTTTATTATTATTATTATTATTATTATTATTATTATTATTATTATTATTATTATTATTATTATTATTATTATTATTATTATTATTATTATTATTACTGCTAAGCTTGTAAGCCGCCCTGAGTCTTCGGAGAAGGGCGGGATATAAATGGAATTAAAATAAAATAAAAAATTATTATTATTATTATTATTATTATTATTATTATTATTATTATTATTATTATTATTATTATTATTATTATTATTATTATTATTATTATTATTATTATGCCTGAATGGGTTCTCCAATAAAATAAACCAAGGAGGTTCTGCTGTATTGCTTATGCAATCCTGTGCTACAGTCCACTGTCATCTTAAAGCCTTTTCATCTAGTTATTCTCCTACCATGTTTTTCCAAAAATAACACCCCATTAAGGCTCATTTTTGGAGAAACATGGTATCAGGGTGATCAGTCTGACCAAGCGCCCCACCCCCTGGCACACATACAAGAAGCAGTGAGCACACAGGGTTCAACAATGTCCGGCAGCAGCCACAGCCCACCAGCCCACCAGCCCCTTGGCACAGGTAAGTCAGAGCCTGGAAGCACAGGCGGGCTGGAGGCAGGCGATCCAGATGTGCTGTGTATTATATATGTAAACAGTTAAGTTAGATGTGATTAAACCATATACGTGAGGAAAAGCGAATCTGACAGAAGAACACGCGGGAACTTTGACAGCTGTCAAAGTTCCCCGCACAGCGCAGGCGCAAACACTGACAGCTCGCGGCTCGTGAGGAAAAGCGAATCTGACAGAAGAACACGCGGGAACTTTGACAGCTGTCAAAGTTCCCCGCACAGCGCAGGCGCAAACACTGACAGCTCGCGGCTGTCAAAACACCGGACCATGCGGAAGCCTGAGCTGTCAAGAGAAGACGATGCGGATTGGTCCGGATTGACGCGGCGCCAAAATGAACACTCCTGATTGGCCCTCGCTGACAGCTGCCGGCTATAAAAGCCGGGCAAGTTATTCTATGTTTGCCTTGCTCTAAATAAACCCTTTTATTAACTAGCCTGTCGTCCGAGTGGTCCTTCGGCTACTTCACTGGCGACGAGGATGGGATCGCTCCGGAGCTGAAGTCACGACCGAGGAAGAGAGTTCCCGGCTAGAGCTGTCACTGGAAGTTTTAACTTCCATAGGAGCGACCCAGACCGGACGACATGGCAAACTTCGGGCGTGTGAGGGAATTCGATACCCGCCATCCCGAGAGATGGCAATCACATCTAGGCCAGGTCGAGGGATTTCTCCTTGTCAGTAAAATCACGGACGACAGAGCAAAGGCCGCCGCTCTACTATACATCAGCGGACCTCCAGTGTATGATGCTGCCGTGGGCCTGTTCAGCCCGGTGCCCATCACAGAGGTCTCCTACGCGGACCTGGTGGACCAGCTGAACAAGTACTATATGCCGGCTCGTTCAGAACTGTACTGGCGAGTCCAATTCGCCCAGAAGAAACAGCGGCCAGACGAGCCCGCCAACGAGTTCATCGCCGGGGTCAGACACGCCGCACGGAACTGCTGTTTCCCCGACCTGGAGGACCGCATCAGAGACCAGGTGGTGATCGGGTTGAGGGACGAGAGGCTGCAGAAGAAGCTGACATCCAAACCCGACATGAGCCTGGCAGAGCTGACCAGAGAAATCATGGCCTACGAGCACAACCACAAGAAGAAGCCGACTACCACATCCCCAGAGAGCCCAGCGACCGTCTTCCAAGAAAGCGCCACCCTCAGCGACAGCGAAGAGTCGGTGGATTTCACCGACGGAGAAGCCCTGCAGCGCAGAATGGAACGCAGGCAACCAAGGAGAGGCGACGTTTCAGACCGCCGAAGGTCCAGGAACCCCCCTCCGCCACCGCCGAGTTATGAACAACGGGCCGCCTGCGCCAGCTGCGGGGGCAACCATGCCCGAGGAAGCTGCCGGTTTAGAAACGCTAAGTGCCACAATTGCGGAAAGACCGGCCACATCAAACCGGTGTGCCGCAGCAAGGGCCGTGACAACATCAATGACTTGGAGGCAAACTCCCCAGGTAGGCCAGCTACCCAAGCCAGCAGAAGGAAACCGCCAGGGCCCCTGGTAGAAACAATTGACAGGGTAAACAGCCTAAGCTCAAAGGTTAAGATCAGGGTAAGAATTCAGGGGGTGCCCTGCCTCATGGAAGTGGATTCAGGGTCAGCAGTCTCCTTAATTTCGTTAAAAACTTATCAGGAGATCTGTCAAC
Organism: Vipera berus; assembly: GCF_964194415.1. Lineage (NCBI taxonomy): Eukaryota > Metazoa > Chordata > Lepidosauria > Squamata > Viperidae > Vipera > Vipera berus. The sequence goes on from NC_138203.1 coordinate 251,844,226, forward strand.
AAGGCAAGGAAAAAATTCCTCTGAGGCAAACCCAGGTCCACCTAGCAGACTTCCAGAAAACCCCTATTCCTCTGGAAGGGAGGGCTAAGGTGGAAGTTGAGTACAGATCTTTCAAGGGTCCCCTAGAAGTCCTGGTAACGCCGGGAAATCGCACCAACCTGATAGGATTGAACTGGTTCGGACCGTTAGGGATCGCCATAACGGGGGTAAATACTGTACAATCACCCAGTCTCGAAGCCGTTTGCAATAAGTATGCAGACGTTTTTGATGGCACTTTAGGGAAATACACGGGTCCCCCCATCTCTTTACAATTAAACCCAGCCATCCAACCCATTAAGATAAGAGCTAGGAGGGTGCCCTTTGCCCTTAAAGAAAAAATTGAAAGGGAACTAGAGCGCCTCGTTGGGCTCGGGGTGCTTGAACCGACAGAGGGGGGAAGCTGGGAGACCCCAATAGTCACCCCGGTTAATCCTAATGGGGAAATAAGATTATGCGCAGATTATAAGGCAACCCTCAACGTAGCTCTTAGCCCCCATGCTTACCCAGTGCCAGCGGTAAGGGACGTTTTTGCTTCCATCCGCTCCGGCGCCATTTTCGCCAAACTTGATCTCACGCAGGCGTATTTGCAACTGCCTGTCACTAATGACACCGCGGAAGCCCAGACAATTGTCACCCACCGCGGTGCCTTTAAAGTAAAAAGGCTACAATTCGGCATATCAGCAGCCCCGGGTATCTTCCAAGGTATCATGGAGAAAACCCTGAAAGGGATACCCGGGGTCTGTCCCTACTTCGACGATGTTCTCATCGCCGGAGAAAATGAAGAAAATTTAGCTGACAGACTGTCAGCTGTGCTGAGCCGGCTCAGAGAAGCCGGCCTCAAACTTAAGAGGGAAAAGTGCTCCATTGGAGTCACCTCCACAGAGTTCCTAGGGTACAAAATAGACGGACAGGGCATCTACCCCACCACAGACAAACTAAGGGCTATTCAAACAGCACCTAGCCCAAGGAATAAACAAGAACTCCAAGCCTTTTTAGGATTATTAAATTTTTATCATGCCTTCATACCCCACAAAGCCACTATCGCAGAGCCTCTGCATAGACTCCTGGATAAAGGAACTGCCTGGTGCTGGACCAAAATTCATGAAAATAGCTTCCAATCACTAAAAAAGCTTATTTGCATTAGTTCAACGATCACTCTTTTCAGAGAGGATACGCCAATATGCATCGCTTGCGACGCATCTCCCTATGGAATTGGGGCAGTATTAAGTCATCTATACAAGGATGGCACCCAAAGACCCATAGCCTTTTATTCACGCACTCTGTCAAAAGCAGAAAGGAATTACGCACAAATAGATAGGGAAGCCCTAGCAATAGTTGCAGGGGTCAAAAAATTTCACGACTATCTTTATGGGAGACCCTTCACTATATATACAGACCATAAACCCCTCTTAGGGATATTCACTTGGAATAAAATAACACCTCAGATTCTCTCACCGAGAATACTACGGTGGTCCACATTCTTATCTGCCTATTCTTATCAGTTAATCCATAAACAAGGGAAAGAATTAGGACACGCAGACTGCCTCAGCAGACTGCCAATCCCTAGCAATGACCCAGACCCAGCCCCAGCGGGGATGATCTTAGCAATTTCGCAACTTCCAGACTGTCCCCTCTCTGCTAAGATTATAGCAAACAACTCGGCTAGGGACAAAATACTCAGCAGAATTCTCAGGTGGGCCACAACAGGGTGGCCAGCAAAAAACCCACACCCCCAATTCCAACCATACTTCAACAGGAAAAATGAAATATCTTCGCATAGGGGATGCCTGCTATGGGGAAATCGTGTCATAATACCAAATAAGAACACAAATCAAACGTTAGACATCTTACACGAAGGACACCCTGGCATTGTCAAAATGAAAGCAATGGCCAGAAGTTATGTTTGGTGGCCGGGCATAGATAAGGAAATAGAAAAATATGTAGGAGGGTGCTATACCTGTCAAGAAACCCGGAACGAACCACCCCAGGCACCAATCCACAAAAGGGAAACAACAAAAAACCCATGGTCACGCATACATTTAGACTTTGCAGGACCTATCCAGGGACAGAGTTTCCTACTGGTTGTGGACAGTTATTCTAAATGGTTAGAAGTCACTCCCCTTAAGAAAACAACGTCAGGAGCCACTATACAAGCCCTAAGGAAAATATTCGCCACACACGGCCTCCCAGACACCATAGTTTCAGACAATGGCCCTCAATTCACCTCTCGTGAATTTCAGATATTCGCTATGAAGAATTGTATTAGGCTGGTCACGTCTGCACCCTTCCACCCATCGAGTAACGGGATGGCTGAAATTATGGTACGCTCCACAAAAGAAGCTTTAAAAAAATTCGTCAAGGGGAACTGGCAAAGGCGACTCAGCCAATTCCTAATGTCACAACACGCAACTCCATGCACAACAACTGGCAAATCACCAGCGGAACTAAGATGGGGGAGGAGGCTGATAACACGGCTGGACAGACTGCATCCTGACACATATCCGGAAGAAAACGAACAAACCCCCCCCATCCGCACATTCAAACCAGGGCAAATGATATGGGCACGATCTTACTCGGATAAAAACAAATGGGTCCAAGGGACAGTGCTACAACAAACAGGACCCATTTCTTACCTAATTTCCACACAAACGCAGGGCAACCTACGCCGCCATATCGACCAACTCAGACCCAGACAACCGCCATACACCCCAGACCCCCAAACGTCGGAACTCAACCTACAACCCCCTCCAGAAATACTACCAAACCAAGAGGAAGAGGACCAAAGAGACGCACCACCAGCAGACCCAGACATCGCCCCACTTCCACGTCGTTCCACCAGGAACCGAAGGGCCCCCACCTACCTAAAGGACTACCAGTGGGCAGGTTCCAACGACAGAGAGGGTGAGAACGCTCCAGGGGAGGGGTAAGGGGTGTATTATATATGTAAACAGTTAAGTTAGATGTGATTAAACCATATACGTGAGGAAAAGCGAATCTGACAGAAGAACACGCGGGAACTTTGACAGCTGTCAAAGTTCCCCGCACAGCGCAGGCGCAAACACTGACAGCTCGCGGCTGTCAAAACACCGGACCATGCGGAAGCCTGAGCTGTCAAGAGAAGATGACGCGGATTGGTCCGGATTGACGCGGCGCCAAAATGAACACTCCTGATTGGCCCTCGCTGACAGCTGCCGGCTATAAAAGCCGGGCAAGTTATTCTATGTTTGCCTTGCTCTAAATAAACCCTTTTATTAACTAGCCTGTCGTCCGAGTGGTCCTTCGGCTACTTCATGCTGTGCAGCTGTCTGCTCACAGGATTATCTCAGGGGAGGTCACATGACCATGGGCAAGCTGAAAGATGGTGGGGCAGAGCGGGTAGCGTGTCGGGATCTCCTGCCTCTCCCCTGTGCCTCTGCCTCCCCCTGCTTCTGGGGTTGCCATGCAAGCTTCCCACAAGCCTCTCATGAACCGTGCCCATACAGTGCATCCAGATTGCCTGCCTTCCCTCGTACCTCTGCCTCTGTCAATGCCACCGTGTGAGCTTCCCACGAGCCTCCTGAGAGTCAGGTGGCCACACAGCACATCAAGATCACTTGCCTCTCCCCCACCTCTGCCTCCATGCTCAGATTTACCTGCACCGCGCAGGGTGTGGCTGCTGTTGGCCATGCCCACCCCAGGGCTTATTTTTGGGGTAACGCTTATATTAGGAGCATGCTAAAAAAATCAGGCTAGGGCTTATTTTCTGGGTGGGTCTTATTTTCATGGAAACACAGTAGAATTTCCATTACAAAGCAATTTTCTTCCAGGGACCGATGCAAAGTTTAAGACACAGGAGAAAATGAAGCATGTTCCATGACAACACATGATATTATATAGACTGCCTTATACAACAGAGTGAATTAAGCAGGGAGTGATCCAGATCCAGCAGATAATGGATAAAGGATAGGCAGATAAAGGAGATAATTATCTCCAGCAAGGAGATAATTCCTGCATAAGCATAAGGAGGCAATCACTGGTTAATTGGCAGCTGTTCTGAGCAAACTCTGGAAGGGAATTGAGAGTGGTGTACATCCAAATCCAGTTTATGGATACCCCTATCTGCTAATTCCTTTTTTTTGTACTGTATATGTAAAACCTCTGTTTATGGCACCGCTTGCAACTTGTAAGTTGCAGCATCTTTTTGTGGTTTTGGCATACGTTACACCAGCCTCTTTTCACTTCCTCTGAACCATCCTAATAGGATTGTGGTAAATTTGGCTTGAAAATGTCTTCTGCTGGAGCCAATGAAAAGCTTAAAATACCCACATGGCAGAAATCAATCCCCTTTGACTTTAATTCCAAGGTCAAAGTCTTTTTGTCCAGGGACAACTAAGAGCATTCTTAGGATGCAGTAGGAGATGTACACTCCAAATTCATTATTTAAAAATACATAGTGTGCTTAATAAGCATCACACACAAGGGCTAAGTAGCTGCCTGAGTTTTGTTCTCATGTTGATTCCTTTGTAAAATAACCCTTTTCTTCTGTTTTGAACCACCAATGGAGGCTGGAATTCTGAGATAAGCAGTCCAAAGACACCAATGGGAGAATATTTGTAGCTCAGGGTTGAAATGAGTGTCCTTGGTGCTCTCTGAGCTTGCTTGTTTTCTTGCAGACGTTTCATTACCCTAACTAGGTAACATCATCAGTGCTAGTAACCAGTGCTGTTTGCTGTCAGTTTATATCCTGGTGTCTTGCCTGTCTGTGTGGCTGAGGGCGGTCTTAGGGATTCTTTGGTTGGGCTGTTTACTAATGGCTCTTTGGCAGTTTCTTGACTGGGGTATTGCTTACTTGATCGTTGGTCTGATGTTCACCTTGGAGTTAATCTATGCTGATCTGAGTGCTGATTACTGGTGGAGAGGTGTTGGAGTCTTTTTCTTTTGGGGGCTAGTTGATTGTCTCTTTTGCATAATCTAAATCGTGGGTGCTCCATCACTGGAGATTTTTAAGAAGAGGCTAGACAGTCACTTGTCTAAGATTGTATAGGTTCTCCTGCTTGAGAGGGGGGCTGGACTAGAAGACCTCCAAGGTCCCCTCCAGCTCTAATTCTATTCTACATGTCTATGTGTCTATTCCTGGCTGATTTGTCAGAGTGCCAGACAAATTCTAGAAATTCCCTGGCATTTTTGGATTTGGCCTGATCTAGGATTGTCACATTTCCCCAGTTGAAACTACGGGTTAAATCTGTCTATATGTTGTGAAATTAAAGAATTTTTGTCATGCCTTTTGACTGCCAGTTGGTCTTCACGGATACGTTCTGCCAGTCTTCTGCCTGTTTGTCCTACACATAGTGGTTGTTGCCATTCTTACACTGTATGTTGTAGATGACTCCTGTTTTTTTCTTCTGGGGTTGCTGGGTCTTTTGGCTTCCTTAGTCCAAAGACAGCTGGGGTCAACAAGCCAGGGAAGATATATGTATTTCAATATATTAATCATTCTCCAAATTGGACATCATATATTTTTGAAGTTGGAGGTTTGGGTCAGTCTTAATTCCTGGTCACTTCTTGGACTAGTGACTGCAATTTTCTTGGCAAGGTTTTTGGAAGTGGTTTGCTACTGTTTTCTTTTAGAACTGAGAGAGAGAGAGGGACACCTAACTGGCTTTGTGCCTAAGGCAGGACTAGAACTTGCTGTCTCCTGATTTCTCTCTTGGTACCTTTAACCACTATTCCAAATTGGCTTCCCTATCTAGTCTAGAAACAATTTGTTTGTTGGTCTGTTTATTGAGTTTGTATTTTCCTGTCAAAAAGAGACTCTTGTGTAGGAGATGACTAGGCTGAGCCTGAGAGAGGGGTCAAATGTGTCATCAGTCATGAGTCCTTTCACACCAACAATATATCTAAGTCATTAGTATTTCAGATTAATGTCAAGTTCAGATTAATGTCATGCACCAGGAAAATCAGGAGACCCAGGCAGTTCAAATGTGTAAAGATTTTTTGTGAGTTTAAGCTCTCTAAAAGAATCTGAACTACTAACTGTCAAGGGAAATTAGCAGGAGTTAAGAATAGAAGGAACTGAAGATGGGCTGGGACTTAGATCTTTTGTGGGCATGAAGGGACTCATGACTGATGATGGGTTTGACCCCTCCCTCAGACTCAGCCTGGTCACCTCCTATACTTTGATTATTTATATCAGTAAAAATACAATACAATATGTCAAAAAAAGACATAAACTTTAATTAAATAATATTGCGCCATTATTTAATTGGATGACAGCATCTCATCCTTAAAGGCTTTCCAAAATAATTTGGATTTTAACAATTTATAGAAAGCAAACAGAGAGGAGGCAGGTTGAATTTCTTGAAGGATGTTATTCAAAGTGCAGGCATGTATACAGAGAAAATACATTTGCAAGTTTCCACCACGCCTATTTCAAAAAATGTGTAAAGTCATAAGCAAGTTCTCCCAAGATATTAGAGTCAGCCAGGCCAAAAATGGTCAGAAAAGACAGCCCTATAAGTATTCCATTGTCAAATAGCATGAAGAATTAAAAATGAAAACTAAAGTTTAAATACAGCTCTAAAACAGCATTGTGTAGTGTTTTGATTTTTTAAAATCTGTCCTTATATGATTCAGGAAAACACAGCGATTTTAGACTAGAATATCATGGCATATTTGCAATGTGCTTTGTGAACTCAGCCCTTTATAGGATACTATAGGATACTTATAGCAAAGGTTATAGGATACTATAAGCAAAGGTTGGCTATGTGCAATGTGTGAACCTATCATTGCACTAAATAATTAGCAAATTCTTGTTTCAGATACCACATCACTGAAGATAGTGATCTTGTGAACATTTTGTCAGAAGCTGTGTGAATCCTGACACATTCTTAATGGCTTCCTATAGTTTTGTGAAGAAAATTAGGACCCAAAAAAGTGTACAAGTGATCAGCAGAATTAATTAGCCTCTGAATTTTCTTTTCTCTTACCGTAGATGAATTTCTGGTCCTCAATATGGATTTCAGCAGCTGAGTGGGAAGCAGCTATACATCTTATCTACAGTCTTAGCTCTTCCCAATTTAACATCCCTTTGAGATCCTAAGCCATTCTGAAAAAGTGCTTCTCTTGGGAACTTTTTGAAATCTGGGATTACGTAGACTTTTGTAATGTGGCAGGGAACATACAGCAAAAAAAACAAAACCCAGTGGTGCTTTCTCCATTGTCATATCTTTGTTGCTTCTATCCAAAACCCTCTTTAAATCTTCACACCACAAGTATCTGCTTCGCCTTTGGTTATTTTTATTCACATTCACTTACACTGAATGAGCACTAGAGAGCAACAGCAATTCAATTAATTTCACACACTCTGCAGGGAGCACAACGAATTTAAACTTTGCACATTGCAGGTGATCTCTCTCTTTCTCTCTTTCTCTCACTCTCAAAACAAAAAAGGCTCATTGTATCGAGAAGTAGATGTTTACTTCATGTCATATTCATTGCATTTAGCAGAATTCTGATCAAAAGAATACCCAAAGATGACAGTGAACACAATTGGATAAGTATAATGGCTCTTTATTTTGGGGGAAAAACTTGCAGATCAGATTTTTGCTCTTCAGCAGGTCATTAAGAAATATATGAAAATGACCAAAAAAAAGATATTCATATACCTGTCGACTGAGGGGAAAATGTAAACTTTTGAGTTGTGGAATGTTTTAAATGAATATAAAAGTGCCGAATGTGATAAGAGCAGTTTATGATGGAAGCACAGCAAGTGTGAAAATAAAGGGAATACTTAATGAATGGTTCGATACTAAGCAGGGAGTCCAACAAGAATATGTGATATATCCCCTTGGTTGTTTAATGTATTTATGGATAAATGTATAATGTATGCTGGTCATGATGGGCATCCAGGCTCTTTTGTATGCAGACAATGCCATGAAAACTGAAAGCTTGAATGATTTGCAATGAATGTTGGATAAATTGTATTATACAGTGAAAGGATGGATTAAAAAATTAACGTATTAAAGACTATTGTGATGAATCTAATTTCAGCATAGTTTCTTCATGGCTTTTCACATACTTATTCAAACATGCAAACAAACAAAATTTAAACAAAACAGACTGCATTTACTTTGCTGATTGAAAAAAAAATAGGTCTTAGTTTGGATTCTTATCCTATGAGAAATGGAGGAGAAATATGAAAGGAGATTGAATGTGTTGAGTAGATGGTACTTAAGAAGTATATGCAGTAAAATAAGAAGAGAATGGTGGTGGTAGCCGCGGGATCTGATGCTTTTATCAAAAAATATGAAAACAGCATTGCGACACAAGTTCTTTTCCTTCCTTTCTTTGTGTGTGTTTGCCTTCCAGTTAGTCTTGACTCCTGTCAACATACAATTTTCTTGGCAACTTTTTCAGAAACAGGTTGCCATTGCTTTCTTCCTAGGGCTGAGAAAGAGAGACTTGCCCAGGGGTAGGCAACCTTGGCTCTTTTATGACTCGTGGAGCACCTAGAGGCAAACAAAGTCATTACTAAAAGCCAACATGGATTTGTCAAAAACAGATCATGTCAGACAAATCTTATTGCATTCTTTGACCAAGTGACAAAATTAGTGGATCAGAGGAATGCTGTGGGTATAATTTACTTGGACTTCAGTAAGGCATTTAATAAAGTAGATCACAACCTTCTACTTGATAAGATAGAAAAATGTGGGTTAGACAGCATCACCACCAGGTGGATTCGTAGCTGGCTGACTGGCCGTACTCAACATGTGGTCCTCAATGGAACTGCATCTACATGGAGGGAAGTGTGTAGTGGGGTGCCCTAGGGCTCTGTTCTGGGCCCAGTGCTCTTCAACATCTTCATCAATGATTTGGATGAAGGGATAGATGGGGAACTCATCAAATTTGCAGATGACACCTAGTTTAGCTGAGAGTCACTAAGGATCAAAGGGACAGGTTGTTATCTGTTTCTCGGCATCTTGCCAGTTTCTGAGCCCAGGCAGCTATAATTTTATGCTCTAATCCACCACTAGATGTCAGTAGCTGTTCATTTACCAACTTTTAAAACAATAAAAAATAGTTTCTTATAGTTTTATCAATACTCTTTTAAAGGGAAGGTCTTAACAATTTCCACAGTTTTCAGAATTATCCAGACTATAGTTTTATATTAATTTCCATTCAATATGTTTCTGTTCCCCATAAAAATTAGAGCTGCTTCTGTCTATGGAAGGGTGGGGTGATCTCTTTTCTTCTCACTTTTGGAGAATTTTTGCTTCTTGGGGATCTTTTCCAGGAAATTGGTTGCAAAATAGAAGAAAGAAAAGATTAATATTCTCACCCAGTTTCCAATATGCTGTTCACAGTTGTTCTAGTTGATACTTTTGGACTTCGGCTACCGGTAGCTTGGGCTAATCACTGAGGTGCAGCTAGCCTTTCTCCTGTGAGTTTGGAGAGCTTCCTCTGGATCAAACAGACCAACCACCATCTTTCTGTGATCCACAAGGTGCCCCTCCTTTTTCATCACCTCTCCAGGGTAACTTTAGACCCATTTAGGGTCCCCTGGCATGGCAAAATCAGTCATGGGGAGCAGAGCCCCACAATCCCTCGGCTGTGTTGATAAGACACAAGATGGGGAGTCTCTCACGTGATCAGTTTTTGTGACCTTCTGACAGTAAAAATCAATAGGGGAGCCACATTCACTTAACAACCATGTTACTAACTTAAGAACTGGAGTGATTCGCTTAACAACTGTGGCAAGAATGGTAAAAAAATGAGGCAAAGCTCACTTACCAACTGCTTTCCTTAGCTAGCAACAGAAATTGTGGTCATAAGTTGAGGATTACCTGTACTCACCCAGTCTTTCTCAACCTTGATTTCAACTCTGGAATTCCTCGTCCAGTTTGTTTCACATTTTTAATTACTAGCCTTGTTACTAAATCAACAACGTTCTTATTCTGAACAAATGTCACCAATTCTGCTATGAGGTTGGTGGCTACGGCAGCCATAAAAGCGAGAAGTTCCAAGCTCCTAAATTGAAAATTCTGACTACCGGTATGTTAAGCTACTGAAAAAAAGAAATTTGTACCAATCAAGCTGACAATAAACTCAGTCTATGATCCTCCACCAGTTCACTGCACTTTAAATTGGATTTGGAGAGTAGCCAGGCATGTTGTTGAACCTGTTGTGCATGTTAAGCTGGTCATGTATGCAGCAGCATCTGTTCTAGGTTGCACTCCATTAGCACTGAAGTTAAATACACTGAAGATGATGCTACTATTTCTCTGTATTTAGCTGGAGGATCAAGACAGTCGAAAGAAGAGGAATTAAATGGTTTGTCCACCCTCTTAACTTGCTTGCTTGTATGGAATCCCTGCTCACTTGTGTCTCTCAGATGTGTTGTTAAATATGAAGATAGTATTTACACTTCTCAGTGATATGATTTGGTAAGCTCCGTTTACCCCTGGATTTCATGGGGAGGATACATAACTGGAAAGTTTTGAACATGATTGGCTGCAAATATTCAACAGATAGTAAAAAGGCATCTTTCCATATTTATTTATTTAGACAAACATGACACACATACTGTGTGTAACTAGCTGCATCACAATTTAGGTAATAAAATAACTAATATAATGACAACATAATACCCTCTATAAATTAAAAAAAACCCTTACAGAAATGTTTAACATTTATATTCTCCACATAATGCCACAGCCTGAGCCAGCCACATAGAAAGCTCTCATTCTTAGTTAATGATGCGAATGACCAGAGCAGCTTCCTCTTGTGGCCAATTTGCACTGGAAAGGAGATGAGCATTAGACAACCAACATTTTGAAGCACGCTCTTGAGGTCACCGGCAGCCGATAAAACTCCTGAAGCATGGGAATGATGGATCAGAGTTTTGATCTTCCTTAGCTTAAGAGATTTGGCCACCAAGGTTGTGAAAGATTAAGGAAAAGTAGGGCTGATCACATGGAGTTTCTCAGATAATAGAAAAGTTCTGGACCCCAAGACTTATTTGGAGATGACTGGAGTGACTGGTTTAAGATGATTCTTAATTCTGGAGTCTTTGATAGTCTATACTAGTATTAATGAACATACCTTCCCCTGCGCCTCCCACCCCCGCCAAGTCAATCTCCATCATATTACTTCTTTCTTTTCCAGGCATTGGAAATTTTGATGTTAGGAAACCTGTTTCTGGATGCCTTAAAAAAAAAGTTGATAGGCCTCCAGCTTTTACAAACAATGCAACTGCTACTGTTTTCAATTTTTAGCATGTTTGCATGCAATCAGTGGCTATGGCAGAAAATGAAGAGGCTTTAATAGACAGTAGCAGCTAATTTTGCCCATACGCAGAGATAATAGACACACTTTAACCCTTTAGCCTCTCTACCTAAATCGTGCCTGTGCACCACCTTATTCAAACCAGTTAATGGAAATAAATTTATCCTTTGTTAGCAACACAAATTGTGGACTCAATTAGAGTCAGTCTTTGTCACAACTCTGGGGCTTAAAATTCTCCTTCTTGTACAAGAGGTTCTGATCCCCTACATGCTTCTTTTAGAATGAAGAAACAGACACTTCAAAATAGCATGTAGTTTCACTATATTCATGTATCTTTATTTGACCTTTGCACAGCTTGACAATAATTAATAGGAGGTCCTTTAGATTTTGTATGGTTTTACCTCTTTTGTAGCAACTCTACATCTTTAATTTTGTATGTGAGCCTGAAAAAGTGAAGTGCTTTAAATGTCCAATTAACTTTTAATGAGTGGATTTTTTTTCACAGAAATGCACTTCTTTTCTTTTTCCAGGAAAGCACAGCCTATAATACATTAAGATACTTTAATGAATAGCAGAAAATTATTTGATTTGCACATCTGAATAATTTTCAAAGTATTGATGGTCCTAATCCTCAAAGCTTTTCAGTGCAATAATACAGATGTCAGAACCCATATTCTAAGGGGAATCTTTTCTATCTTTAACTCAAACTCTACTCTCTCTAGAATTCTGGATTCTGCCATACTGCTGGAGAGGGGAAAGCGCTGGGGTTTATTGCTCTGTTTTCCTTCTATTGCTACACTGTAACACTTTGCTGTTTCTGCATACTTCCCCTGTGAACTATCTCTCCCCTTGATGTCAGCTAGAAAGGGGAGGAAGAACAAAGGAATGCGCCTCCAGCACTGTTTTATCTCCCCATTTGGAAGGGAAGGTGTGAAAGCCGACATAACATTGCTGCAACCCTGAGACAGCCTGGAGTTATCAGTTCTTTCCCAGAGTGGACTTAACACCTGCGGATTGGCCCATGTGAACTGACTGGATGAACTTTGGGGTGGTGTTTGCTTGGGACACTTTTAAACTATTGATCCAGCGTATGTTGGCAATTTGATCTCTAGTTCCTCTGCCTCTTCGAAATCCTGCCTGTACTTCTGGTAGTTCTCGAGTCTAGCTTGTAGGATTTTAAGCATAATTTTACTAGCATGAGAAATGAGTGCAATGGTGCGATAGTTTGAACATTCTTTGGCACTGCCTTTCTTTGGAATTGGAATGTAAACTGATCTTTTCCAATCCTGTGGCCACTGTTGAGTTTTCCAAATTTGCTGGCAAATTGAGTGTAGCACTTTTACTGCATCGTCTTTTAAGATTTTGAATAGCTCAGCTGGAATACTGTCACCTCCACTAGCTTTGTTCTTGCTCAGCTTTCCTAAGGCCCATTTTACTTCACATTCTAGGATGTCTGGCTCGAGGTCCGTGACCACCTCATCGTGGTTATCAGGGACACTAAGCTTGTTCTTGTATAGTTCTTCTGTGTAATTTTGCCACCTCTTCTTCATCTCTTCTGCCTCTGTTAGGTCCCTGCCATTTTGGTCCTTAATCATGCCCACTTTTGCATGAAACGTTCCCTTCATCTCTCCAATTTTCTTGAAGAGATCTCTAGTCCTCCCTATTCTATTGTTTTCTTCTATTTCTTTGCACTGTTCATTTAAGAAGCCATTCTCATCTCTTCTAGCTGTTCTCTGGAATTCTGCATTCAGTTTGGTGTATCTTTTTCTCACTTGCCTTTCGCTTCCCTCATGTCCTTAGCTATTTGCAAAGCTTCCTCAGACAGCCATTTTGCTTTCTTGCATTTCTTTTTCTTTGGGATGGTTTTTAGTTGCTACTTCTTGTACAATGTTGCGAACCTCTGTCCATAGTTCTTCAGGCACTCTGTCTATCAGATCTAATTTTTTAAATCTATTTGTCACCTCTACTGTATATTCGTCAGGGATATGATTTAGTTCATAGCTGAGTAGCCTAGTGCTTTTCCCTACTTTCTTCAGTTTAAGCCTAAACTTTGCAATGAGAAGCTCATGGTCTGAGCCACAGTCAGCTCCTGGTCTTGCTTTTACTGATTGTATAGAGCTTCTCCATCTTTGGCTGCAGAGCACATAGTTAATCTGATTTCTTTGTTGACCATCTGGTGATGTCCATGTGTAGAGCCATCTCTTGGGTTGTTGGAAAAGAGTGTTTGCTATGACCATCGTATTCTCTTGACAAAATTCTATCAGCCTGTGCCCTGCTTCATTTTGTACTCCAAGGCCAAACTTGCCTGTTATTCCGGTTATCTTTTGGCTTCCTACTTTAGCATTCCAATCCCCCATGATGATAAGGACAACATTTTTTGGTGTTAGTTCTATAAGGTGCTGTAGGGCTTCATAAAAGGTAAAGGTAAAGGTTCCCCCGCACATGCGTGCTAGTTGTTTCCAACTCTAGGGGCCGGTGCTCATCTCCATTTCAAAGCCAAAGAGCCAGCGCTTGTCTGAGGACATCTCCGTGGTCATGTGGCCAGCATGACTAGACACCGAAGGCGCACGGAACACTGTTACCTTCCCACCGTAGTGGTCCCTATTTTTTTACTTGCATTTTTTACGTGCTTTCGAACTGCTAGGTTGGCAGAAGCTGGGACAAGTAACAGGTGCTCACTCTGTTACATGGCACTCAGGATTCGACCCGCCAAACTGCCGACCGTTTGATCGACAAGCTCAGCGTCCTAACCCACTGAGCCACCGCGTCCCTTAGAACTGGTCAACTTCCTCCTCTTCAGCACCAGTGGTTGAGGCATAGACTTGAACTACTGTGATATTGAGTGATTTGCCTTGGATTGGTACTGAGATCATTCTGTCATTTTGGGGATTGTATCCCAGTATTGCTTTTCCTACTCTTTTATTGACTATGAAGGCTACTGCATTTCTTCTGTGGGATTCTTGCCTGCAGTAGTATACCTGATGGTCATCTGAATCAAATTCACCCATTCCTGTCCATTTTAGTTCATTGATTCCTAAGATGTCGATGTTCAGTCTTGTCATCTTTTGTTTGACCACATCCAGGTTTCCTTGATTCATGGATCTTACATTCCAGGTTCCTATGGAGAAAAAATCTTTACAACATCGGACTTTCCTTTCACCACCAGATACATCCACAGCTGAGCGTCCTTTCAGCTTTGGCCCAGTCGCTACATTCTTTCTGGCGCTACTAGTACTAGCCCTCTGCTCTTCCCCAGTAGCATATTGGACACCTTCTGACCTGAGGGGCTCATCTTCCAGCGTCATATCATTTTGCCTTTTGGTACTGTCCATGGGGTTTTCATGGCAAAGATACTGGAGTGGGTTGCTATTTCCTTCTCCAGTGGATCACGTTTTGTCAGAACTCTCTGCTATGACCTGTCCGTCTTGGGTGGCCCTGCATGGCATAGCTCATAGCTTCATTGAATTACGCAAGCCCCTTCGCCACGACAAGGCAGTAATCCACGAAGGGGCGGCACTACATAGTTGAACCCAAAACTAGTTTCCCTTTCCCCGGATACAAAGTAACAAATTGCAATTCCCACCCCCAATAAGCAGTCATAAATCACGTTCTCCAATTAGCCTGAAAGGCGGGCTTTCTCCCCAGCTCCTCAGCCTGCCAAAATGTTATCCATTCATCCTTGGGTTCCCACAAAGTTTATTATTATGACTAGCTGAGCACAAGCATTCATCCCAACCCCCCTCCTGAACCTGATTTCTAAATAGAAGAAAAAGCATGTAAAAAGCAAAGAGAAAGATGGCTGTGATTTTCATGAGTTGTCAGAGCGGGAACATCCAATGTTTACAGCATTGACAGGTATAGGTTTTCTGCTTGACCAGCGGGTTGGGCTAGATTAGAAGATCTCCAAGGTTCCTTCCAACTTCAGTTATTCTGCAGTATGGATGGTGACTTGGCTCAAAGGACAAACATTTAGGTGGCAATCCATTAAAATTTTCTTTTATCTAGTGAGAAATCCTTCTTAAAAATCCAGGGCAAATTTAGATTGTATAAATTACTATCTGAATACATATGCAAAGCTGGATTTTTAAAAGAGTTGTACAAAATCCATCAACCTGCAACTACTGTATTAGCCATGATGACTAAATGGACTTTATAATTTTGATTTCATCATTCTAGGAACAAATTATTAGGGGGTGACCATCACCTTTAAGTCTCCATTATGACTATATGTCATAATATGACAATATTATGGCTAATTATGTATGCAACAGCAAAAAAAGAGTATAAGAAAAATGACAAAAAGGATAATCAGAAAAATCTCTCTAAGTCAGCACCAACCCGGTAGCCAAGTAGTAAGCCAAGAGACCAGACAGTCTACTAGCCATTGACTATTAGTCAATGAATTATAATAATTCACTTATTTGAATTATCAAGGTAATGTTGATATAGTATTTTATACTGTGGCATCATTTCTTATGGAAGCTGATATCAAAATGACGACCCTCTCACTTAATTGCAAATCCTCTTTCTTTTGCCCCTGAGAAATTCCCAAAGGGACTAAGAAAAGATTCTGAAATTAAATCAGAGTTATGTAAATCCAGTGCAGGAACACAAATCCCTCGACCTCCAAAGGCAACCTGACTTCCTGCCCTTGTGTGCATCATGAAAAAAAAAGGTTTTAACAAGCTGGTTACAATCGTGGGCAGCATTATACCAAAATCAGGAAACATTTCTAGGAAGCCAGTTGTTGGAAAGTGGGCAAACTTTTAATTTGAAACACACCAGTTGTTTACATGCACTTTTTTCCCCCCTCACTTAAGCTGGTGGATAAATAGTCTATCAACAAGGCTGGTTTTTCAGACAACCTCACAATGCCGATGGCAACATTTTAAAGATCTGACTAGTTCTTCTTCATGAGAACAATCTCCCCAACTGAGCAAACTATAGCCCCAAAACATTTGTGAATGCATACCTGAAAGCTCATATTTGGAATACAGATCATTTTTTTCTGCTCTGGTCCTCTGGGATATAAGATGGAATTCATATTCCATAACAGATGCGCTCAACTACTCCAAGATTAGAAAAGGAGGACATTTAAGCTAACCTCTTTAATGCCCTCACTGGTGTCTTAAGAGCTTTGATCAGATAATGTATAGCTATTATCAGCCAGCTCATGGAAGTCAAACAACTCCCAGCTATTATTTCAGCAACAAAACTAACATTCAGATTACCCCATAACCCACCGTCTGGAACAGTTTACACATTGTTAATTCCTAAGAAAAGAATCAACTTTTCATTCCCTGCCCCCCCACATAGCAGAACATATGCTGATAAATGGGGATCCCTTAGCAAGCTCCGTTTTGCTTCTGTAGCTGAGAAAGGAATAATGAGAATACCAGTCAGACTGCTGAATTAATGATACCTAAAATTAGCTTAATTAATTAGTTTAGTTACTGAAACAAATTTAGTTAGCAGATTAATTAATGTTCATAAAGAAAGTTATTTGAAGACAAAAGCCCTGGCAGTGCCTAAAAGATCTGAATGATTGCATCAAGTCCTCAACTATATCCCTTTGTCGGTTTGGAGAGCTCTGAGTTGAAGGAATGAAGACTGATGTGTTTTGCTTTATCCATGAGGTTTTCTGATAATTTGTTTCCTTATTTCAATTATTTCATTGGCATTTTACTTATATATTCATTTTCATCATTATATGATGAATGAAGGGGCAGTCTCTAAATAATGAACAGAACAGAACAGAATAGAACTTTTTAAAAGACTGTCTGTCTTGAGCCTCTCTAAGCCATATGAATTCACACATATATGTTACCAAAAGTTTGAGTTTTTGATGTTTTATTGTTTTTAATGTTTTACATTAAGACAATAAATCGCCACGGAATAAATTATGTTTCTGATTTTATAGGATAGAATAGAGCTGGAAGGGACCTTGGAGGTCTTCTAGTCCAGCCCCCTGCTCAAGCAGGAGAACTGTACCATCTCAGACAAATGACTGTCTAGCCTCTTTCTTCTTGAAAACCTCCAGTGATGGAGCGCCCACAATTTCTGGAGGCAAGCTGTTCCACTGGTTAATTGTCCTCAATGTCAGGAAGTTTCTCCTTAATTCCAGGTTGCTTCTCTCTTTGATCAGTTTCCAAACACTGTTTCTTATCCTGCCCTTTGGTACTTTGGTGAATAATGTGACCCCCTCTTCTTTGTGGCAGACCCTCAAATACTGGAATACTGCTATCATGTCTCCCCTATTTCTTCTTTTCTTTAGACTGGTCAAACCCAAGTCCTGCAGCCATTCTTTATATGTTTTAGTCTCCAGGCCTTTGATCATCTTAGGCGCTCTTCTGTGAATTTTTTTTCCACTCTCAACATCTTTTTTGTGATATGGTGACCAAAATTGGCTGAAGTATTCGAGGTGTGGTCTTACTAGGGTTTTATAAAGCAGTACTAATACTTCACGTGTTCTTGATTCTATGCCTCTGTTTATACAACCCAGGATTGTATTAGCTTTTTTGGCTTCTGCTGCACACTGCTGGCTCATAGTCAAGTGATTGTCCACTAGGACTCCAAGGTCCCTCTCACAGTTACTGTTTTTGAGCCAGGTCTCGCCTAATCTGTACTTGTATTTTTTATTTTTCCTGCCTAAATGTAAGACTTTTCTTTTCTCCACATTGAAACTCATTTTGTTGGATAGGGCCCATTGTCCAAGTCTGTCAAGATCTTTTTGGATCCTGAGTTTGTCTTCTGGGGTATTGCATACTCCTGCCAGTTTGGTGTCATCTGAAAATTTGATGAGTTCCCCTTCAATTCCCTCATCTAAGTCATTTATGAAGATATTGAAGAGTACTGGGCCTAAGACAGAACCTTGTGGTACCCCACTGCTTACTTCTGTCCATGTGTATGTAGTGCCATTGAGGACTACTCATTGAGTACGGTTTGCCAGCCAGCTATGGATCCATCTGGTGGTGATGTTATCTATTCCACCTTTTTCTAGCTTACCAAGGAGTAGGTTGTGGTCTACTTTATCAAATGCCTTACTGAAGTCTAAGTATACTACGTCCACAGTATTTTGCTACTCTACTCTTTTAGTCACTTTAGCAAAGAATGAAATAAGTTTGGTTTGGCATAATCTGTTTTTAACAAACCTGTGCTGGCTACTAGTTATAATTTTGTTTGCTTATAGTTGTTCGCAGATCTGTTTTTTGATTATCTTTTCTAGGATCTTCCCAGGTATTGATGTTAAACTATGTTCAATTTCACTGCATACCATCATAGGATCTATAAGTCTGGATTTGTTTTATTGATGCCTGTTTTCTTGATGCCAAGACCACTCTGGAATGACTGAAATAAGATTACTATTGACCATTTGCCTTTGTTTTTGCATGAAGCATCTCTTGAAATTTTGCATGATTTCTCAGTTTTGCCATTTTCCCCAAAAAGAGATGAATTGACACCATCTGTGTTGATATGTTCAGAATATTTTAACTTTTAGTCAGCCATAAAATAGAATTATATTTTAGATTAGCTAAGTAATAAGCTACTGTATGTTCATGTAAGAACTTGCCAATAAAAGTCCCCCTGATGTATATAAAGTTTTCTGCAAGCAATGCAGAGATGCTAGGATACTCTTCAGGGATGTTAGGATTATTTTGTGTTATATCTCTGGTTTAAGGATCTTGACTTTAATCTTAAGGGATATTTCTTCAAAAAAAAAACAAACCCTCAGAGCAATAGGGCTTAAAATGGAAATTTATTCAATATATATAGAGAGAGCAAGCACAGAAAAGCTATTATTTATAATGCATTGCTAACAATACATTAAACAATTATAACTCCATCCATCATGTTGAATTAGAACAGACATGTCAAACTCGCAACGTCATGTGATGTCACACAACGTATTGGGACAGTTTTGCCATTGCCGGCAATGGGATGGGCGCGGCTTCTGCATGACGCATCTGGCCCACGGGCCGGCAGTTTGACACCCCTGGATTAGAACAACACCTCCCAACCTTTTGAGCACCAGGGAGCAGATCTGTGGAAAAGGTTTTTTCTACAGAACAGTTGAGTGGGTGGCATGATTTTTTGTGCAACCTATATCCTGCATATGTGTAGATGAAGCTTTGCTCACTTGTGTGGCCTGGTTCCCAACAAGCCAAGTACTAATACCAGTCCACAGCCTGAGGATTGGGGACCCCTGGATTAGAACACACAACTGAAGATGGAAATTATGTGGGAATATCAACAATGGTATACATCAATTTTATCAAGATCCATTGTATAAGACAAACAAGGCATAAATATAGCATGCATTCAGCAAAGGAGATCAGTAATTGTCCAAAATATATAAACTTGTCGGCAATGTACATGTAAAGAAGGAGCCTTCTGTCATCTTTGGTGGACTTGTAATAAAACAAAGAAACACTGGCATAAGATTCATATTTTAATACAGAAGATCCTTGAAATAAAAATCAAGTTAGAGACTTTTCTTTTAGGCTTAAAGATCAAAGAACTTGGAAAAACAACTGGAATTTTTCTGTTATGTATGTTGACAACAGCAAGAATGCTTTATGCACAAAAATGTAAAGATATTTTAATTCCTATAATAGATGAATGGCTGGAAAAACTGATGGATCTAGCAGAGCTAACAATACTGTTTTAATCAAAGCAATGAACACATCCAATTTTGTTTCTACTTGAAATCACTTCTGGATTTTGCTGCTTAATATGGGAAAAAAACTTTGACTCAAGTATGTAAAAGTAAAAAGTTGAGGCTGTCACTCCTTTATTCTGTGCTAAAAAGACTTGGAATTCAATGCTTTTTCTCCCTCCCCCCACTTTCCCACTATTTTCATTTTCTTTTGTTTGTTTGTTTGATTATTTATTTGTTTTTTGTTTTTTAATTATATTTTACAAATAACCAGCTGGCAACCATATCTTGATAAACTTAATATAATTATTAATAAAATAAAAAAATAAAAAAGGAAATGAGTACAATGCTTCCTTATTTATTTATTAAAATTTATTCATCAAATTTTGAAACTGGCCATCTGTCTCATAGAGGGACCACATACATATTTCTTCGTATTAGATTCAAAAAAAGGAAACCCCACAACATACTCTGTCAAATGATGGGCATCTGTTTGGGGAGAGAGTTTATTTATTTATTGGCCTTGCAAAATTATGTCATACATAATTACACATATATACACGCCATTCTTCTTAAGTTGTTTTACTCTAATTGTTTCAATTGAATAGATATGATAATACTATTTTAAGTCATTCAGGCAAAATGATTCTGTAGCCCAGACTTCACCAGTGCTGTGTGTGTGTGTGTGTGTGTGTGTGTGTGTGTGTGTGCACGAGCGCTCTGTCTGTGTGGTACATGACTCTTCCAAATACATTGGGAATGCAGCTCTCCAAAGTCCCAAATTGCAGTATAAAGGTGCTGAAGGACACTGCATTAGGGAATGTTTATGCTACAAAATCCAAAGATCATATAAAAGGAATCAAAACATTCCATTCTCTACCATGCAGTCAGAGCTGAAGAAGCTTTTTGGATGAGAAGCAAAACATCTTCAAAGAAAAACAAGAAAGTCCAATTGCCTTATGAAAAAGCATCTTTGAGATGATCATATGAAAGGATTTATTTATTATATTTTTACTGTCTTATCCTGGATAATGAAAACTCTAAAAGCTTCTGAATTTATGCCAAAACCCCTGCAAAATCTATCTCTTCTTAACTTGTTACATGAATCCTAAGTACTTCACAGTATAGGACAGGGGTGTCCAAACTTTTTTCAAAGAGGGCCAGATTGGATGAAGTGAACATGCTGGAGGGCCGAACATTTTTCCGAACATTCTTTGAACAATTGCAATTAAATTAAATGCAAATGAATTATTAAGGTCAGACTCTCTGGTAACAGCTCACACACTTCCACCACTTCACAAATTCTGCTAGGCCAGGGCCCTACCTACCCCTGTCCAGCTCCCCACATCCCAGCCCATAAAATGGCTGTGAAACACAGAATGCGTGCACGTGCACACACACACACACACACACACACACACACACACACACACACACACAGATAGAGCTTCCAATCTTGTGAGCAATTCCAACAGCTAAAGTAGCCTGAGAGAAATTCCAAATCTCCTCACCTTCCCAAACTCCAAACTCGCGCATCCTACTTCCCTTGCTTGCCTTCTCCAACTCCAAACTCGCATGTCCTATGCTCGACTTCCAAGTTTGGAGTTCGGAGAAGGCAAGCGAGGGAAGTAGGCTGTGAAACACAGAATGCACGTGCGCGCGCACACACACACACCAGCTGCCGAATGAACTTTGGTCTTCCTCTGCAGAGACATCTTCAGCACCTTGTCGAGGCTGTGGGGGTTTGTCATGCTGCAAGTTTGCTCTCTGCTCAGTGCCTGCTAAGGGCTGGCCGATAGCAGAGGGAGCGGTAGCCTTGCCATGTGCTCCTCACCGGCCTGCTCCCGTGCAAACTCTTGCTGACAGTGCCGAACCGGCAGTCACCATCGGATGCCCGCCTTCCCAAACTCACGTGTCCTACTTTTCTTGCTCGCCTTCTCCAACTCCAAACTCGCGTGTCCTAGTTTGGAGTTTTGGAAGATGAGCGAGGAAAGTAGGACGCATGAGTTTGGAGGGAGTAGCATAGCTTGTGCAAAAGCGTGTGCGTGTGCGTGTGTGTGTGTGTGTAAAAAAAAAAGGTGCCGGAACCTTTTTGAGCGTTCTATGAGAAAGCGTTCTTTGAGAAAAAAAGCCCTGTGAGTGACAGAGGGCGGTGACATCAGGATCGGGCTTCCGATGCGGCCCTCTCACCGCCCTCCCTCCTATGGCAGACAGTCTTCTGCTTGCCACCCTCAATCAGAAGGGAGGGCCGTGGGAGGGCTGCATTTACACAGAGCAGGGAGGGCTGTTAGAGGGCCGTATTAAACCGCCCCCCGGGCCACAAATGGCCCCCGGGCCGGACTTTGGACATGCCTGGTATAGGATTATTTTAAAAAAACAGATGTGCATTTAGTATTTCGTAAATAGGAAGTTAGTGTCAGATGTTCTATACATATATGAAAAAAGTAATTAAGGTTCTATAAGCAAAATTATCTTTTTCTGGTAGAACACCTTGATGCAAACAAAGTCATCACTAAAAGTCAACATGGGTTTGTCAAAAACAGATCATGCCAGACAAATCTTATTACATTCTTTGACCAAGTGACCAAATTAGTGGACCAGAGGAATGCTGTAGATATAATTTACTTGGACTTCAGTAAGGCATTTCATAAAGTAGATCACAACCTACTACTTGATAAGATAGAAAAATGTGGGTTAGATAGCATCACCACCAGATGGATTCGTAGCTGGCTGACAGGACGTACTCAGCGTGTGATCCTCAATGGAACTGCATCTACATGGAAGGAAGTGTGTTGTGGGGTGCCCCAGGGCTCTGTTCTGGACCCAGTGCTCTTCAATATCTTCATTAATGATTTGGATGAGGGGATAGATGGGGAACTCATCAAATTTGCAGACGACACCAAGCTGGCAGGAATAGCCAATACTCCAGAAGATAGGCTTAAGATACAGAAGGATCTGGACAGACTCGAACATTGGGCACTATCTAACAAAATGAAATTCAATGGTGAAAAAAGTAAGGTTCTACATTTAGGCAGGAAAAATCAAATGCACAGGTATAGTATAGGTGGTACCTTGCTCAATAGTAGTAACTGTGAGAGGGATCTCGGAGTCCTAGTAGACAATCACTTCAATATGAGCCAGCAGTGTGCTGCAGCTGCCAAAAAAGCCAACACAGTGCTAGGCTGCATTAACAGAGGGATAGAATCAAGATCAAGTGAAGTACTAATACCACTTTACAATGCTTTGGTAAGGCCACACCTGGAATACTGCATCCAGTTTTGGTCACCACGATGTAAAAAAGATGTCGAGACTCTAGAAAGGGTACAGAGAAGAGCAACAAAGATGATGGGGCTGGAGGCTAAAACATATAGGGAACGGTTGCTGGAATTGGGTATGTGTAGTTTAACGAAGACAAGAGTGAGGGGTGACATGATAGCAGTGTTCCAATATCTCAGGGGCTACCACAAAGAAGAGGGAGTCAAGCTATTCTCCAAAGCACCTGAAAGCAGGACAAGAAGCAACGGATGGACACTAGTCAAGGAGAGAAGCAACCTAGAACTAAGGAGAAACTTCCTGACAGTTAGAACAATTAACCAGTGGAACAACCTGCCTCCAGAGGTGGTGAATGCTCCAACACTGGAGGTTTTTAAGAAGAGACTGGACAGCCATTTGTCTGAAATGGTATAAGGTTTCCTGCCTGAGCAGGGGGTTGGACTAGATGACCTCCAAGGTCCCTTCCAACTTTATTATTATTATTATTATTATTATTATTATTATTATTATTATTATTATTATTATTATTATTATTATTATTATTATTATTATTATTATTATTATTATTATTATTATTATTATCAAGCCTGAATGGGTTCTCCAATAAAATAAACCAAGGAGGTTCTGCTGTATTGACTTCCAAGGTCCCTTCCAACTACTTCTTCTTCTTCTTCTTCTTCTTCTTCTTCTTCTTCTTCTTCTTCTTCTTCTTCTTCTTCTTCTTCTTCTTCTTCTTCTTCTTCTTCTTCTTCTTCTTCTTCTTCTTCTTCTTCTTCTTCTTCTTCTTCTTCATTATTATTATTATTATTATTATTATTATTATTATTATTATTATTATTATTATTATTATTATTAGTCAAACAACGGAAAACACAAAGGACAAGCAAAACAGCATTTTGATCCACACTGTAACAAGGAAGTTAAACATTATTATGATTATGATTATATTTTATTATTAAATAATAATAGTTTTAAATAATTTTTAAGAAGAGACTGGTCAATCATTTGTCTGAAATGGTATAGGGTTTCCTGCCTGAGTAGAGGGTTGGACTATAAGATCTCCAAGGTCCCTTCCAACTATTATTATTATTATTATTATTATTATTATTATTATTATTATTATTATTATTATTATTATTATTATTATTATTATTGTTGTTGTTGTTGTTGTTGTTGTTGTTGTTGTTGTTGTTGTTGTTATTTTAATTATTAATTATGAATCAAGAAAAACAGACATGACAAAACAGCACATCAGCCTCCAATATTATCTTTATTCATTTTACAAAAATGCCTTAGGGCCCCACCTGAACTATATAGATATTACAAAATACAGATGTTTGCTGGATGCAAACCAGTGCCCTGAAAAAAATACAAAAATAAATGGCCATGAGAATGGGAGTTAGTAATAGGGATTTCAGAAAATAATCTCATTCCTGCCTCTTCTAGTAAATGTGTATTTTATGACTTCCACATCCACCATGACGACCATCTTAGGAGTCAGCAAGCCTTCCCATGGTAGCCATTTTGTGAGGCCACTTATGACATGCTCTGGAGAGCCCAATTGTGCCTACCCTGGGGTATAATATCCATCTCAATGGTTTCAGAAGGCTGCTATTTTGCAGTGACTAGAAACATTCAGACTCTTGGAATGGGAAACTATTATTAAAAAAAAAGAAACAATCATGCAATAAATGTTAGCCGCTCAGATTTCTGACAATACCTTTATCATAAAACACTAACTATAGAGTATAATAGTCATCCCCCAGAGCAAAGGAGACCAGAGGACCTTCGAGCAGAAAATAACACTTTGTCACAAATCTTTAGGCAGTCATGTTCTATCTTTCTCTCCAAACAGCATTTTCAAATATCAAAACAGTTCTTGAAAAAATATAAGCAGCCTTTGCTTTTGCATAATTTCAAACTATAATTTAGAAATAGAAAAGGCTGTATATATGGTTATTTGGCTGTCAGGTAAATCTTTGAAAGGAAAAAAAATCACAGATAATTTTAGCATTATCACCTGACATGAGAAACAAACATTATATACAATTCCATTGTTCATTCTCTTAAGAAAAGAAAAACAGAATTTTAAGCCCATTGGAGATATTTTTCCCTTGTCTATTTTTTTATCCATCTGGGGTTTTTTTCTTGCAGATGAAAAGACAAATGTTCCCCCCAAAATACATTGTAAAATCACAAATCTCCTAAAATAATAATAAATAAAATAAATATTGAGGTTTTTTCCCTAAATTGGGGTTAATTATATGAAGCTCCTAATCACTAATTATAGAAATGGTCACTGCTCATAGCAAGTCATCAATCTGTGGATAATCTTCTATAGAGTCGTTGGTGCTCTCTGAGCTTGGTTGTTTTACCTGCAGACATTTCATTACCCAACTAGGTAATATCATCAGGGCTAGAAGGGATTAGGATTTGCTCTCTGTTTATAAAATAGTTTTCCTTTCACTGTTGGTGGGAGTGTTGCCAGGAACTTCTCCACCTAATAACGCTAAGATTTCATGCCAGTATTAAAATATATAGTGCAAAATGTTGAAGGTCTCTGAAGAAATCCTTAGATAGCGATAGATTGATAAAATTGAGTAATTATGTACAAATGTTTTCAAGAAATGAAACAAGTTAACAAACCTTTTAATATTTTCTTTCTAATTTTCTTTGTGAGGATTCTTTTGAATACCAGCATACTATTTCTCTGTCTTCTCCTATTGAGAAGTAAGAATTGTTGTGTTTGATAAATCTAAACACAATGACAAGGAAAAGTATCTCAAACAAGAATATTTAAAAAATAGAACTAACTAGAAAAGAAAGATCTTTTTAAAGTCAAAGAAATCACAGGAAAATGTACAGCTAATGCAAGACTGGCAAATAAAAAGATTATAATGGAAGTTTTACAAGTAGGAGCATAGCACGACAGAAATATTTGTAGTGAAAGAATGTGTTCAGGAATAAACTTCATGAGATAGTCAAATAAGAAAGCAAAATGAAATACTTACCAAACTGTTTAAACCTTCAGGGAAGCAATTAAAGTCCTTACCGTTTTGTGTCAACAAATATAAAAGAAGACTGTTTGGCTTAGACACTGGAAAAGATTATAGTAGTGCATATACATTGAACCATTGTATATGAATTATTGAATCATTGCACTAATATCTTAGAGCAACAACAGTTTGCTTAAGGTTTTACCCAGATGAATAAAACCACACATGAAGAGAGAAACCCCAAATAAACAAACAAGTTTAAGAAAAAAACAGAGTTTAGTTCTTCAATCTATTGTCAGATGTTATAAGAAGGAGGTTAACCTCTGCTTTATGGGTTACAGATTGCACCAGAATGCCAGAAGACCTGATCATTCTTAAAAGTAGATTCACAATGAAGAAGAAAGCATTGGAAAAAAATGACTGATTGAAACGGAGTGGACTTTATATATTTGAACAGTTATAAAAATAACAGGTTTGGAAGAGATGGCATTAATAATGAAATTAAATACTAACAGTCTGAGATCTGCAGGTAGCACTATTTTATGAGAGGAAAGATAGGAGACTGAAAAAAGAGCTCATTATGAAAATTAAAAATGGAAAGTTAAAAAATCCTGGCAGTGTCAACTTTGTGGTTAATGTACTTGCAGTTGATGCGAAGAAATGTTTAGTTTTCTTGGGGTCAAAATAGATAAATGAGCTGAAAAGCAAAAAGAAGACTAAGCCTAGTGAGAAAGACAGTGACAAACGTGGACAAGATCATAAAGGATAAGGATATTTATCTGCTATTTATTTACGGGCATAGTTGTTTAATCACTTTTTAATTTTTGTATCCTGTTTTTTATTATGTATTGCCCTGTTCACCGCCCTGAGTCCTTCGGGAGAAGGGCGGTATACAAATTAAATTATTAAATTAAATTAAATTAATTAAATCTCCACTCGTGCTAGGCCTAAATGGGGCACCATGCAGCCTAAACGGGAGTCTGTGGGGTGAAAACGGGGCTCCGTGGGGTGAAAATGGGACTTTGCAAGGCAAAAATGGGGCGGGGCTAGAGAGTGTCATGTGGGCACTAGTGCCACCCTGTTTGCGTCACATGCATGCTCGCGGCTCCGCTTGTGTATGCGTGCCTGTAAAATGCTTCCCCTTCCCTTTCCCTCTGGTCCACCAACCGAGAAAGGTTGGAGACCTCTGATCTACATGATTTAGGTCAATTATTACTTGAAATTTTCTTTTATTAATGATTGAAGGAAAACTCACTTGGCATTTTCAGAGCTGTCAATCTGAAGTTCTCTGATAGCTTAAAAGTAATTAACAATTCCCAAAATAGAAAAGGACATTGGTGAAAGCAGTGTCCCTTAAAAGGCATTAACTTTGATTGTGAGTACAATGTTATTCCTCACAGTGCTCAAAAACCACCAGTCACTGTTATCTTGTGGTCTCACTGAGAAGAGCAACATTTTGGTGCACAGGTGGGTGATCTCCCATTCTCTCCTTGTCCAGAGAGGTTTACTTACTGGCTCTTCATTCTTTGCTGTGGTCATCAGCTCCACCTTTTGCAGAGCTATTTTTAATCTGCCTTTTCTTCTTCTATAAGTCCTCTGGGCATAATTCCTTGGGTATTTTAATTTGAACAAATTAATGGGTCCATCCAGAGGTGGGGAAAGCTTAATTTTTCTTTTATTGCTTCAGGTGTGATTGTATGATGCTCTAGAGCTAGGTCAGGCTATCTTCTCAAACACATTTACATATTGTTTGGTTAGCCTTTTATTTCTTGGAAGATTTCTGCTGAAGATTTCTGCTGAAATGTTAATGTTAGTGTTACAATAAAAAATAGAAATATATTTTAAGTAACACTGAAAAATCACATAGACATTTATTTGTCAATATTATCATTCCTCCTGCTCCTGGGTGGGATTATTGATGTGCCTGTGATGGTGTAGTTGCCCTTTGGGATAAACATATCTTTTGGCTAAATCCTTTTCCTATAATTCTCATTAAAATTTTAAAGCAAAAAATATTTAAAATCATGAATAATATCAGCATCAGTTTCATAATATAGATTAGGCAGCTCAGTGTGAAATGGTTCAACTGTTGTCTCTCTTCAGCAGAGACTGCCAGTTATGCAAATTACATGCTGCTTTCAGACAAAAGAACTTACAAATTGGAGTTACACATTAGAGCAACATGAATTTCCTTGGTCCATGTTGAATTAGGCTTGATCATATGGAACTAACCTAATATGGATGTCACATTAGTTCTGCATTTGTCAGAGAAATTATGTAAAGCTGCAACATTTAATAGAAATAACAAAACTAGAATGCAGATTCAAGCTACACAGATTTCTTTTTCTTATAACCTCTCCCAGATCAATTTTCCAGCATTATCATCATTGTCTTCTTTCCATTCTGAATTTACTTGACCTTTTGTAAAGGTATGGTTGCCCCATGGGCCTTGAATGGTCCGAAAAAGCTATATACTGTTCATAGATCTTGTGACCTACATAAGATAACTTGAAATGGATAGCTGAAAGTAGACATAAAAATTTCTGGATTGTTCTATAGTGAGATCCATTTATTTCCTCCAGTTGTTCTCTCACATCTTCTAAGATGCTTTTGCTTTCTAAGTCAATAAAAGATAGAAACGATCTTCTGTGTACAGTAATTCAGCTGCAGCCCTGCCCAGATCAGACCAAATATCTGACACCTTTCCATATCGCTGTTTTTCCAGTTTTATCTGCTAATAGGTAGTCTCCTTTCCTAAATGGCTTAGTTTTAATTCTTTTGAGGTGCCTTCTTTCCCCAACAGTATGTACCCATATCCTTTATACTTTCAGGATTGATTTTCTTGCTTTTGCCTACTTTAACCATGTTCCATTGGCTGTTGCCCATCCTTCCCTTATTTTAGGAAAGGGCACGATGGCTCAATGGTTAAAGATGCTGAGCTTGTGCTGACAGCCCAGGTTCAAGACTTGAGGGCTGCATGGTGGGGTGAGTTCCCGTTACTTGCTCCAGGTCCTGCCCACCTAGCAGTTTGAAAGCATGCAAATACAAGTAAATAAATAGGCATCATGTTGGTGGCAATGTAACAGTGTTCCATATGCATCGGCATATAGTCATGAACACGGAAAAGGTCTTTGGATAATGCTGACTGCCTCAGCTAAGAAACAGAGATGAGCACCGCCCTCTAGAGTCGGAGAGGGGAAACCTTTACCTTTTATTTTATTAGCTGCTGCCCACCCTTCCCTTATTTTAGGCTGCTTTTGACTTTTTTGACTTCATGATTTGTGATAGGCTTTAAACAACATTTTCAAGAAGAAGCATTTCGTTGTCAGGAATAGGAAATATTCAGACCTATGGCAACTTTAATGGGGCCATCAGTCTCATGTGGAAAGCTCTCTTCAGACATCATTTCAAGTTTCCAGCAAGAGGTACATATCTTTTCTTCAGAAAGAAGGAAAGGAGGAAAAAAGGGAAAGATGAACTATGCAATTTGAAGTGCTGGTTGTCATCTCTAAGGCCCTGTCATCTCTGAGAGAAGAGTAGGCCACCGGGGTGTGTGTTTTTTTTGTTTGTTTGTTTTGTTTTTAAGAGATTGCCCCAGGATAGTAGAATGTTCCTGGCTTTTAGAAAGTCTATTAAAAATGACTTTTGATATGAAACAGAATTTTTCATTTGGGGGTAATTGATTATAGCATTATTGACTGGTTTGATTAATTAGTAGGGGGCTTCTTCTTCATCATCTGTATTTGTTGGCTTGCTGTTTTTTATATCACTTTGTTAATTGTTTTTAATCTGAATTCATGACAATGGGAACTGTAAGATGCTCAGAGTTGGTGTTGATTGGAACATCTCATAAGCCCCGTAAAATCAGACATAGATATAAAATCTCCTTAGGAAATGGGATTTTGTACTACTGGGCATATGACTGCATAGGTGCATCATTCTGAGAATTATCTTAAAACACCAATGAGAATTGGTGGGGAATTAGAAGCCACAATTCATAGATAATATCATGGGAAAGTATTAGAATTATATAGCTATTATGTGAGCCCAGGAAAGACATAACTGCTTTATGGTGTTAAATAAATTGTGGTATTCATACTTTTACACAATCGAATATATTTTTTGGATATCCCCCTCCCCCCTTGCTTCTCTTCTATTCTCTTTTCCTCTTCTTCCTCCCCATTCTCTTTCCCTCCCTTCCATCAAGATATGGACAAATTTAATTATGCCAAAATGTTTATGCCAAAATGTTTATGCCAAAATGTTTGTTCATTTGGGTTGTTTATAATATCACTAATAAAGGAGAATATTTGTAGCTCAGGGTTGACATGAAGAGTCCTTGGTGCTCTCTGAGCTTTCTTGTTTTCTTGCAGATATTTCACTAACCAAACTAGTTTGGGTAATGAAACGTTTATAATGTCACTCCACATATAATAATAACACAGCTGTGTTGTGCTATATTATTTTCAGAATGAGTGAAATAATGTAACAAAATTGTCAGGAAATTCAGAGAAGAAAAAACCCCACGGATTATTCCTGCTGCTTAGAAAATTTGTAGAACTGAGGTCCAAACATCTGGAAGGCTGCAGAATGATATGGAACAGTTCTACAAATTATCCACCCATGGATATTTTTGCACCTATTATTTCCTTTCCTTTCTTTTTATGTTTATTCTATAATTTATCCATATCCTAAGCTACACCTCACTCAGAGACATGGATCATCGAGAGCGGGTACAGAATTTGGCAATTATTTTAATGCAAATATAGATAGACATCATGACTGCAAGTGAAATCATAGGGAGAAAGCAGAATTTAGGCAACTTATCTGCTAAACATATGTTTAGACCATCAAAGAAGACTATACTTCAGTCACATTAGTGTAGTGTATGCAGCCAGCATACATGAGCTGTCAGCACAGCAGGAGGCTCAGAGCTGGACAGCTCCAGGCTATAACAGCAATTGGCGGAAAAGCCTGGTTCAAACAGGTTTGACAGCTCCGGGCTATAACCATACCAGCGGGAAGCCGAGGTTTAAAGTGATTGGTTACATGCAGTGGCGGGAAGCCCAGGTTTGAATCCATTGGCTGGCATTCACCTGGGCAGGTATATAAGCACGCCAGGTAAACCCTTTCCCCAAGCTGAAACACCACCAAGCTTAAATAAAGGTCTGCTACACAACCTGGCTGCCTTCGTTCTTCCTGCGACCTGCGATCTAACACTGGCGATGAAGGTGGGATCCTGATCCGAGAGGCACAGGGCATCGGAAAAATCTGTGATCAGCTGCGTGCACCGAAATTCATCAGCGTCGGAGCAGGACCACCCAGGACCCAACATGGCTCAGCTCGGCCAGCTTCCCTGGTTCGACAGCGAGCAACCGGAAGATTGGGAAGCATTTGTGGGGCAGCTGGAATTCTACTTACAGGCAAACAAGGTCGTGGACAACAGCCAGAAAGCGGCAGCGTTGCTATGTAGCTGCGGTAGGGACGCTTACCAGCTGGCAGTGTTTGTGTTCACCAGAGGATATCAAGTCTGTCCCCTACAAAGACCTGCTGGACACCCTAAATCAAGACTTCCGATCGGACATATCAGAGATTGCGTGGCAGTACAAATTCGAAAAAAGGGACCAGCAACCGGGCAAGTCAACCAAAAGGTACATAGCGGCACTCCGGCAGGCAGCCCGCCAGTGCAATTTCGAGAACCTTGAGGTGAGGCTGAGGAACCGCATCGTTTACGGGCTGCGAGACAAGAAGCTGCGGCAAAAGCTGTTTGCCAGGACAAAGCTAATGTTATGGGAGGTCCAGGAAGAGTTCCTAGCCTGGGACATCGCAGAAGGGCAGGAGCAGACAGGGACTCACAGCAGCAGCCCAAATGGAGCCCTGCACCAGGTGAGCGGTTACAGCGGGGATGAGGGAGCAGCGACGGAGGTTGACGCGATCCACCGCAGAGCGATGCCGGCTAACGCTAAGCAAGGCACCCCAAGGGGCCATCGGCCGACAATGGCAGAGCAAAGATGCCCAGACTGCAGGTGCGGAGCCAGCAACCCCGGGTCTACCCAGTTTTCCGGCTGCAGAGCCAACCCACCCCGGTCTACCCAGCACGGCAGCTGCAGATCCAGTCTTCCCCGGTCTACCCAGTATTCTGGCTGCGAAGCCAGCAACCCCTGGTCTACCCAGTGCACAAGCTGTGGAGGACATCACCCCCGGTCTACCTGCCGTTTCAAGTGAGCTAAGTGCCGGGCGTGCAGCAAGACCGGACACATCGCGTCTGTTTGCCGGAACAAGAACCAGGACATCCTACACAAGGTGGAGGCAGAATTCCAGGCAGCAACAGGTACTGTGGGACCGCGCTGAGCAATTTCCATCAGCCACACAGAGGGCAGGGCAGTCGTCTGCCAAACAGGGGGTCAGCAAGCCATCACCCCCAAAATAAAGCTGGTGGTGAGGTTGCAAGGAGTTTCATGTAGAATGGAACTGGACTCTGGCTCAGCCGTATCCGTTATCTCCAGTGAAACGTTCAAAGCGGTTTGCAGTCGGAGTGGCCAGTGGGTTCCCTTGAGGACATCCAGACTGACCCTCACGGATTTCCAGAACACACCAATAAAAGCCCGGGGGGAAGCCACAGTAGAGGTGCAGTACAAGGGGTTCCAGGGGTTTCTGGATGTCCTGGTGGTAGAGGGGCAACGCACCAGCCTCGTGGGGCTAGGCTGGTTCAAGGCACTGGGCATTCAAATCGTTGGGATACATCAGACCCAGGTCGGCCGAAAATTAGGAGCGGTTTGCGAGGAGTTCGCAGACGTTTTTGATGGGAAGCTAGGTAGGTACACAGGGCCTCCCATAACCTTTAATCTGGATCCTCAGGTGCAACCCATTCGAATCAAACCCCGGCGGGTCCCGTTCGCACTTAAACATAAAATAGAACGGGAACTGGACAAGCTGGTAGACCAGGGGGTATTAGCCCCGGTGGAGGGAGGCCGGTGGGAAACCCCCATTGTCACACCCCTCAAGGCTAATGGGGAAGTCAGGAACTGCGCGGACTATACGGGGACCATTAATAAAGTGTTAAGCGCACACGCTTACCCGGTACCCACAGTCAGCAGCATCCTCGCCTCCCTGCAGTGCAGCTCTGTATTTGCGAAGTTGGATTTAGCTCAGGCTTATCAGCAACTACCGGTCAACCCACAGACAGCAGAGGCACAAACCATCATTACCCACAAGGGGGCGTTCCGGGTAGACCGGCTGCAATTTGGCATTAGTGTGGATCCGGGGATTTTCCAGGAGGTGATGGAGCGAACCCTTAAGGGTATACCAGGGGTTTGCCCATATTTCGATGACGTCCTCATCGCAGGAGACTCTGAGGACATTCTGGCAGATCGGCTGCAGGCTGTCCTAGGCAGGTTCAGGGCTGCTGGGTTAAAATTAAAGCAGGACAAATGCAGAATTGGGGTGACTGAAACTGAATTCCTGGGGTTCAAAATCAATGCTAAAGGGGTACACCCAGCAGCATCCAAGGTAAGAGCAATTAAGGAAGCTCCACCTCCCAAAAATAAGGCAGAATTGCAGGCCTTCCTGGGTCTACTCAACTTCTATCATGCCTTTTTGCCCAACAAGACATCAATTGCTGAGCCTCTACATAGACTATTAGACAAACAGGCAACATGGAACTGGACACAGGCTCATACAACTGCATTCAAGGCACTGAAGCACCTATTGGCTAGCAATGCCACAATTACACATTTTGTGGAGACCAAGCCTGTCTGCATTGCGTGCGATGCATCCCCATATGGAGTAGGGGCTGTGCTTAGTCACCTAGAAAAGGATGGAACTCAAGCCCCCATTGCATAGTACTCCAGAACCTTGTCAGCAGCTGAAATGAACTATGCACAAATAGACAAGGAGGCTCTGGCAATAGTCGCAGGAGTTAAGAAATTCCACGACTGGGTCTGGATGGGGAGGAACAGGCTTCGACTCAACCCTGACAAGACTGAGTGGCTGTGCATACCGGCATCTTGGGATATTCAAGATATTCCATCTCTTTCTATGGGGGGTGAGTTATTACCCCCTGTAGATAGGGCTCGCAACTTGGGAGTCCTCCTAGATTCACAGCTTTCTTTAGAAGACCATATAGTAGCTGTGACTAGGGGGGCCTTCGCCCAGGTTCGCCTGGTGCGCCAGTTGCGGCCCTATTTAGACCGGGATGCCTTACGTACGGTCACTCACGGGCTCGTGACCTCTCGTTTGGTCTACTGCAACGCTCTCTACATGGGGCTGCCCTTGAAGACCACTCGGAGGCTCCAACTGGTACAGAATGCAGCCGCGAGAGTTGTGTTGGGAGTTTCCCGATACTCCCATGTTACACCTCTGCTCCGCGAGCTGCATTGGCTTCCAGTTGTCTTCCGGGTGAGATTCAAGGTGCTGGTAATGACCTACAAAGCCCTACATGGCATGGGTCCGGAATACCTTAGGGAGCACCTGCGGCCGGCGTCAACTTCCCTCCGCCCAGTACGCTCCCACAGAGAGGGCCTCCTCAGGGTGCCACCGGTCAAAGAATGCCGACTGGTGGCCCCCAGGGGGAGGGCGTTCTCTGTGGGCATGCCGGATTTATGGAACCATCTTCCGGTTGAGCTCCGGATGGCACCCGACCTCCGCTCCTTCCGGCGCGATCTAAAGACTCACCTCTTCGAACAAGCTGGCCTGGCCTGATGGGATGGGGTTGGATTTTATTAATGTGTTTTAACCTATTTTAATGTGTTTTAATTAATCGTAAGAGTTGTGGGCATTTTGTTTAATTCTCTTTTAATTTTTGTATTTTTGTATTTTGTATTTTGTCTTTTAACAAGCACTGCCCTGTTCACCGCCCTGAGTCCTTCGGGAGAAGGGCGTATACAAATAAAATTAATAATAATAATAATAATCTATATGGAAGGGATTTCACAATTTTTACAGACCACAAGCCATTGCTTGGTCTGTTCACCACTGACAAGCAAACACCTCAGATTCTGTCACCCAGAATGCTGCGTTGGTCCATTTTCCTAGCAGCATACTCTTGCAAATTAGTGCATAGGCCAGGCAAGGAAATGGGCCATGCTGATGGCCTCATCAGGCTACCCTTAAAAGACACAGAACCTGACCCAGCACCTGCAGCTCAAATATTGGCCATTCATGAGCTGCCAGAATGTCCCCTCAGTGCCAGGGACATGGCAGCAGAGACACCCAAAGACAAGGTACTGAGCCGGGTCCACTCATGGGTAAGCACGGGGTGGCAGGACAAATCACCTGGTCAAGAGTTCTCAGCATAGTTTAGTTTAGTTTAGTTTATTAGACTTATATACCGCCCTTCTCCCGTAGGACTCAGGGCGGTTCACAAGGTTTTTTTAAAAGAAACAATACAACAATTACAAAAGTTAAAACAATTAAAATGATTATATTAAACCTTGAATATAAAAAACCTAGTTAAAAACCAGTTAAAACCCCAATTAATACCCTCAGTCCAGGCCAGAAAGCTCAAAGAGCCAGGTCTTCAGGTCCCGGCGGAATGAACGGAGGTCAGGGGCAGTCCTACGCTCTACAGGCAGCTGGTTCCAAAGGGCCGGCGCACCCACAGAGAAGGCCCTCTCCCTGGGTATTGTCCACCAGCAATCTCTTACCTGCGGTACCCTGAGAAGACCCTCCCTGTGGGAGCACACAGGACGAAGGGAGCTTGATGCCGGCAGCAGGTGCTCCCTCAAATATCCTGGACCCAAGCCATTTAGGGCTTTATAGGTCATCACCAGCACCTTGAATCTCACCCGGAGGGCAACTGGGAGCCAATGCAGCTCGCGGAGCAGAGGTGTTACGTGGGAGTATCGGGAAACCCCCATCACAACCCGCGCGGCCGCATTCTGCACCAGCTGAAGCCTCCGAGTGGTCCTCAAGGGCAGCCCCATGTAGAGAGCGTTGCAGTAGTCCAATCAGGAGGTCACGATCGCATGAGTGACTGTGCGTAGGGCATCTGAGTCCAGATAGGGCCGCAATGGCGCACCAGGTGAACCTGGGCAAAGGCCCCCCTGGTCACGGCTCCTATATGGTCTTCAAAACTGAGCCGCGAATCCAGGAGGACACCCAAGTTGCGTGCCCTATCGACGGGGGGCAACACCTCACCCCCCATCATTAAAGATGGAATAGGCTGGTTAGTCCGAGATGCCAGTATGCAGAGCCACTCAGTCTTGGCAGGATTGAGAGGAAGCCTGTTTCTTCCCATCCAGACCCGGACCGCCTCCAGGCAACGGGACATCACGGCGAGGGCATCACTGGGTTGGTTCGGGGTGGAGAAAAAAAGTTGGGTATCATCAGCGTACTGATGATACCCTACCCCGAAACCACGAATGATCTTGCCCAGCGGCTTCATATAGATGTTGAACAGAAGGGGAGAGAGAACCGAACCCTGAGGAACTCCACAAATGAGAGGCCTCGGGGCAGACCTCTGCCCTCCCGTCAACACCGATTGCGAGCGGCCCAGGAGATAGGAGGAGAACCACTGCAAAACAGTGCCCCCCACTCTCAACCCCCTGAGATGCCGCAATAGGATACCATGATCGATGGTATCAAAAGCCGCTGAGACATGTAATAGAACTAGGACAGAGGAGCAACCCCTGTCCCAAGCCTGCCAGAGATCATTCACCAGCGCGACCAATGCCGTCTCCATGCTGTACCTGGGCCTGAAACCCGATTGGTACGGGTCAAGATAATCAGTTTCCTCCAGGAACAAAGGAAGCTGATGCGCCACCACACTCTCAACAACCTTTGACAAAAAGCGAAAGTTGGAGACAGGACGATAGTTGTTTAAGATCGCTGGGTCCAGGGCAGGCTTCTTGAGAAGGGGCCTCACCACCGCCTCCT
The DNA here is from genome assembly GCF_964194415.1 of Vipera berus. NCBI lineage: Eukaryota > Metazoa > Chordata > Lepidosauria > Squamata > Viperidae > Vipera > Vipera berus. The sequence goes on from NC_138203.1 coordinate 251,881,327, forward strand.
TCAGGGCCGCGGGGAAGACACCCTCACTCAAAGAGGCAGATATCACTGCCTGGAACCAGCTTTGTGTCCCCTCCCGAGCTGCATAAATCAGCCAGGAGGGGCACGGGTCCAATAAACAGGTGGTGGAGCTCAGCCTCCCCATAATCCTGTCCACATCATCAGGGGAAACAGGATCGAACTCAGTCCAGATAACATGCTCAAGACCGTCCGATTCCTCCACGTCAGACTCTTCTAGCATATTTCACTAGAAGACATTAACTGTCTACCCACAAAGGCTGCCTATTGGGGGGGGCGTGTAATCACGCCAGGGGTTAAGGGAAAAGGTTTTGGCCTCCCTGCATGAGGGCCACCCAGGGATCGTAAGGAGGAAGGCTCCGGCCAGGAGCTATCTATGGTGGCCAGGCCTAGATAAAGAAATAGAAGGGTTAGTGGCAGGGTGCTACACTTGCCAGAGGTCACGACCTGAGCAACCCCACGCTCCAGTCCACAAATGGGAAGAGACACATACACCCTGGTCCAGAGTGCATATTGACTATGCCGGACCTTTCCAGGGCCATTCATTTCTAGTGGTGGTAGATAGTCACTCTAAGTGGCTAGAGGTGGTGCCTGTGGGGAACATGACAATGACGGGGACCATCCAGGTGCTAAGGGGGCTTTTTGCAACTCATGGTCTCCCTGATGTAATAGTATCCGATAACGGGACACAATTTACCTCATCGGATTTCCAGGTGTTCCTGAGGACCTTGGGGATTAGGCACGTCACTTCTGCTCCATTTCACCCGGCCAGTAATGGGTTGGCAGAATGTTTCGTGCGCACCACAAAGGACACCCTCAAACGCATCATCCAGGGGGACTGGAAGCAACGACTGGCCACATTCCTGTTCCATCAACACTCCACACCTTGTACCACAACCGGCAAGAGCCCAGCCGAACTGCGTTGGGGGAGGGGTCTCATCACCACTCTGGACAGACTGCACCCAGATAGAGTGGCAGCAGACGTAGGAACCCCAACTATTAACATAAGTTTCACATTGGGGGATGCCGTATGGGCAAGGAACTACAGCACAGGCCACCCATGGGTAGCTGGGGAGGTGGTGGACAAAACTGGGCCTCTCTCTTACGTCGTAAGGGTAGAGAGGGGACTCCAGTGGAGAAGACATCTAGACCAGCTGAGGCCAAGGGCACTGGAGAGAATTCCAGGTGATAAGAATCAGGAGAAGTCAGGAGAACAGGGGCCACCCCAAAAACAGCAGAAGTGACAAAGGGGGGTCACCGGGTCAAGCCTGGCTTAGGCTGGGACAGAACAGCGGAATCAGGGCAACTGCTGACCCAATAACACCAGTAAGCCCACAACTCAACCGGCCCTGCATTGAAGGACCCTTAAGCTCCCGAGTCTGAATCACCAGTATCTACATGCAGCACCGCTCCAAACCAGCATAAGAGGACTGATGACAACAAAATGGACTTAAGCCCCAGCATCACTCCAACTGAAGGGGCAAACCTGAGGTGGTCCAACAGGACACACAAGGCCCCAGCTTACCTCTCAGATTACGTGCAGTCTTGAGAGGGAAGGCAGGGGGAGAGAAATAAAAATGTGTAAATAAATGTATATAGTTACAAGGGGGGGGAAAGGGAAAAATAGTAGCATCCTCACCTAGGGGGGAAGGGGTGTAGTGTATGCAGCCAGCATACACGAGCTGTCAGCACAGCAGGAGGCTCGGAGCTGGACAGCTCCAGGCTATAACCGCAATTGGCGGGAAAGCCTGGTTCAAACAGGTTTGACAGCTCCAGGCTATAACCGTACCGGTGGGAAGCCGAGGTTTAAAGTGATTGGTTACCTGCAGTGGCGGGAAGCCCAGGTTTGAATCCATTGGCTGGCATTCACCTGGGCAGGTATATAAGCACGCCAGGTAAACCCTTTCCCCAAGCTGAAACACCACCAAGCTTAAATAAAGGTCTGCTACACAACCCGGCTGCCTTTGTTCTTCCTGCGACCTGCGATCTAACAATTAGATGTTAACAAGAATTCCAGTTCCATTCCAAATTTCATTTTTAGGAAAACATATGATTTGTAATTCTGAAATGGGATTAGTCTCAATTGGGTACCATGTCAAATAATTTTTTTAAAGAAGTATGTAAGAGTTTATAGGACAGATCTTGGACATAATGTGAAAAGAAACAAGTCCATTTATGAAATATTTTGGTTCAAGAAGTGTTCTTACTCCAAAAATGTTTACTTCCACTCATTATCAGGCAGTTTGGGATATTAGTCATTTGTGTATTCTGAGTTTAGGTTTGTTTCAGTGCTAACTAAATTTTAAGATTTATGTCTGCCAGTTATTTAGCCATTTCTGTTAAAACAATGGGTATTTCTGAAGGCTAAAAATTATGCACAGCAGAAAAACGTGAATATGGCTTCAACCAGGAAGATATTATGCAGGGTTTTTTTAAAAAAAAATATTAAGAGTGCAAAGATTGATACCATGTCTGCTTTCAGCCGATTGCCACTATTTATGCAAGTGGGCTGCTTTTTAACATAAAAGTTATTTGTAAACTGTTTATTAGATAGTTACTCATGCTGCTGGAAAAAATGAAAAATGATATTACTATCTGCAAATTATGCAAAATCAATGCATTGTAGTGTCACATCAAGCCCACTAGATGGCGGAAGGAAGGAAGGAAGGAAGGAAGGAAGGAAGGAAGGAAGGAAGGAAGGAAGGAAGGAAGGAAGGAAGGAAGGAAGGAAGGAAGGAAGGAGTTCATATGAAGCAAATTTCTGAAATCCAAGGGATTATTTGTTATTCATATTCACAGATTAACATCAGAAGTCATTCTTTGATTTAAAACAGATCATTCAGTTGTACTCTACATGAATTATAAAGTCATTACATAAAAAACACTTTAATTCATCTATTAGGAACAGTTCAAATTATTTAATTGGCTTACATTAACTTGACCCATAATTTACAGTGCGATGGATCATACACAACTTATTGCTGCAGCCAACAGCAGATGAAAAGAATAACAGTATGGTGCTAAACATCCAGAACTAGAGGCAGTAATTCATATCACTTTTTCATGATACAGAGGCCTTTTCTACCAATTTATTTTTTTCACCAGTGCATTTTGTGTCCAACCATGTGATAAGTGCATTATTTTGTGCTTTGTTGTTTGTTTGTTTTTCTCCTAAAGGCTTTATAGGCAAAAGAGTTAGTATTGCTTTTTATAACGGTTTAAAAGTAGTAAGGAAGCTGCTCATGGCACTAATAAGTCTTTGTGATTTTGGCAAAAATGAAATTGAACTCCATGACTGAGCAGCCATTTTAGGATTCTCTTCGATTTTTCTCATCTGGGTTCATGGAATCCTTGTACTTTGAGATTGAGTAGAGTTTAATGCTCTCCCATGTAACTGATGGCCCGGACATCTCTGTTTTAAAAATGCAACACACTGAAAACCTGCTCAGATTGTGGACTTGGGGTTCTAGATCAGAGGTCCCCAAACTTTTGGGCACGGGTGCCATGGAGAAAGGTTTTTTTGCAGACAAGAGGGGGTGTGGTTTTGAATACTGCCTGCATCCCAAGGATGTCGCTTTGCTTGTTTGTGCGGCCCACTTGCTGGCATGGTGAGGACCGGTGCCGGTCCATGGACCGGGGGTTGGAGACCCTTGATCTAGATGATGATGATGATGGACAAAAAAAATCCTCTGAGGCCATATGTTACACTTGAAAAGTTTGGCACCAGTCTCCTAGATTTGATTTGCATGAACTACAAATATGAAAACTCTAATGTGAGCATATTAAAAGGAAAATCCAAAGAAAAATAGTGAGTAGCTAGTGAGGAAAAGCCAAATATATCATGTTGCAGACTGAAATGACAAAATGCTCCGTATTCTAAAGAACATACAACAGAAATTGTGGAATGCAAAAATTTCATCCAAGGGAATCTAAAATGTTAGATTGTATTTCCACTAAGCTGTGAGATGCTCTAAATTCAATGACAGGGCACAGTTACATTTTGTTTAAGTCTAAGTGTCTGTTTCTTGATTCAAAATACTACAAAACAGAATCCAGCAGAATGGCTTTTCTTAAAAAGCAGCCTTGTTTCACCATGGAGGTTATGTATATGTTACGTTGCAGTCACAGAACTTGACACCGGAAAAGAATTTCTGTTATTAAAAATCTTAGGTTCTCTTTTTTTTCCCCTCCAGAAGAAATAAGGACATTTCTAGTCCTTAGTGCGCAAAGGCAGATTTGAAAGCCCATAAAAATAATGCCTGATAAAAACCACAAAATTCAGAGAGTAGATTACAAACTCCGTCTCTCTTCTGCCACCCACCCCCGCCCTTAATCCCCACCCTTGTATGTACTGAAAACAGCCTTAGACCTTCATTGTATCTGTATAATGGACATTCCAACAATTACATTAAATGAAATGGGTTGTGCAAAAAAAAAGCAAATATGTCTTTTAATATGTATAATCTACACTGTTTGCATTGAAGTTAAAAGGAGAGAAAATGTCGTATCAAGAAAGCAGACTCCTGCAAAGCAGGGCCAGATCCAGCTCTTTGTTCACTTTAAAAAAAGGAAAAAAACCTACCTTATAATACAAGCCATTGACATTGCTCAGGATCAAGCTATGGCCTGTTTCGTTAGGCTTTGAACAGTATTCTGTCCCAAAGTCAGATAAACTTAAAAAATAGTTATAAAAACAAAAATATCAAGAATCCAGTCCACAATAAAATGCTAACTACAGTTAGATAGTATATGGCAGTTTCATGCAACCTTGTGCCTCCAAATACTGTCTGGGAACCTCTATGGTGGGCATCAGTTTGGGGGAAAATAGATCTATGGCAACAACAGACTGATCATCAGCTACTGAACTTGAGGTATCTGCTGTGCATGGGCTGAATACTCATTTCCAGATTATACTGTTTTGCAACCTTTTTAACTTGCAAAAAATATTGAGCTGATTAAGGTGTCTCAGCAACAAAGGCATTCAAATTTCTCTTCCTATCATTTGGATCCAAACATTCTTAAGTATTATCAGCATTCAGGTAGTCAGTTTGGAGCAAACTGAGCACCGATGAGCTGAAAAATATGTTGAGGTTAAAAGAAAAGGTCTTTACTTCAAGTCATCTTCTCTGCCTCTAAAAGATCGGCAAAGCTGAAAACAGGCCTCAGCCCCACTTCCACTTGCAACTCAACTTATAGAGCAGCACAATTTGGCCTTAATGGTTTCAAGCAGGTTTCATAACGCAAAAAGTGCATGGCAGGCTCATGATTGCAGAGCCTTATTTTACCACTTTACTTGATCATCTTTTCTCACTAACATTCTGAAGAAGGGGTCTTCAAACTTGGCCCTTTTATGACTTGTGGACTTCAACTCCCAGAATTCCTCATCCACCGTGCCTGGCTGAGGAATTCTGGAAGTTGAAGTCCACAAGTCATAAAAGGGCCAAGTTTGAAGACCCCTGTTCTGAAGGCTTATCTCTGTACAGTAGCCCAGACTTCCTGAATATATAAGCAAAGAAAATCCAGACATGGGAGTCAAAAACTTTAGGAAATGCAAGGACTGTGGGAGGATCAGAAACTCTTTGTTTCATGACCTCAGCCCAACAACTACCCCCAGTGTGATTCCCTCTCTCCTCCCGTCAATTTCTCCTACATCACACTTCAGTCATAGTTCATAAAGATTACAGCTAAATTTAAGGCACTTCATTCTTCAGGAGATAGGATTCCATGCTAAGGAGGAAGCTTATCTCTTGCTCAACAGGTTAGCTTATACAACCTCTGTATAAAATAATTAGGCAAGGTAATAATACAGGCGTCACTACTATTATTGCATAGGCCTACATCAGAGTAGATAATGCACAGAACATGCTCTTACAACAACACTGTTGCATGGTTAAATCTAACATTGTTGGGCTCAAGACAGTCACCTGAAGATACAGTATTTTTTTCCAACACGACTGCTGAAAAGTGTAATAGGGTATGAAAGAACATAGCAATCATATTTTCAACAATATTATTCTCACTAAAAAAAAGGAACATGTTGGGGTTTCCCCCACACCCAGACTTTCTGTTTATACTGAGCTCTGTTTTGTTAACTCTATTAACTCTGCATTACTATTTAAACCGTCTGTGTCAAAACATTCCTTTCAAAGAAGACTGTAATATACAAAATAGCCAGAAATCCACTCGTGAAAAGACAGGTACCTGCACCAAAGCTTATACTGAAATGCGCACAAAAAATGTAAAACAATCCATTCAGCGGGGTTTGTGTGTGTGTGCCTTCAGTCAGTTTTTGATTCCTGGCAACCGCCTGGAATTTTCTTGGCAAGATTTTGGAAGTGAGTTGCCCTTGTTTGTTTCCTAGGGATAAGAGAAAGTAACTGGCCCAAGGTCACCCAGTTGGCTTTGTGTCTAAGGCAGGACTAGAATTTATGGTCTCCCAGTTTCTAGTCTGGCGCTTTAACCACTACACTAAACTGGCTTTCTTTCAGTGGAATTTAACTGTCAAAAACTTGATGCAACGGCTAGAGGCATTTTCTTATAAAAATGTATTCAAAATGAAATGTTGACTCAAAAAATTTGAAATTTCATTTAAGTCAGATATTTGTACCCCATAATTTTTTTTAAAAAAAAAGAAATACTTTTTATGCCCCACTGAGAGAAAAATACTAAGTTTGTATAATGAACTCTTGTACAGTATTTTTTTAAAAATAATTTCCTCATGATTATTGAAAAGCAATGCTTTTTGAAAAGGTGAGACGTTAATTTTGAAGAGTGTTCACTCAGTGGATAATAATATGAACTTAAATATGACTGAATCTTTAGATATCTCTCCTTTGCAATAAATGTAGCTGAACTGTACTTAAAATCAGTTAGTTTCTGTACCTGTTGATACATGTATATTATCTATCGCCTTGGGAAAGATTATATGAATTAATAGATATTGTATACTTTTTTTAAGGAGGCACTATTAAGTCAACAGAAAAATAGTTTATACAAAGCTAATTTTCTTTTTGGTTTCTATACATTCTTCTTCATTTCACTTCCAAGTCACTTTGCTGAGTTATACTGAAGTTTCCTCTTTAGTGGATCTTGGTGATCTGTAGACATCTATTGCTTCTGAGAAGAGATAAAATCAATTGGAGTTCCTTGATGAGTCTAGTTCACAGATACAGTACTATACTTTGGAAGCACTGGTAGTTATAAAACAATGTACAAGTCTTTTCAAACATTAAAAAAGTCACATACGCCGAACTATCTGTAGACTTATATATTCAAATATTAGGGGGGGGAGAAAAAAGAACAAATTACTTTGATCTACCGATCAGGAAATGAAGAAGTTTGTGAGAGGCCTGTCTAAGGATATCCACTAACAAGCATGGTCAGTATCTTCCATGCTTACGCTGCTCCGGCGGCTACTTGTTTTTGAAGCCCCAGGAGAGACCGACGATAAGAGTGGATCAGTAACCCCAACAGGAGACAGAGTATCATCCATCAACATATCTTCCAGCTTAGATCCCATTTTGGGAGGGACAGCATAAGTGCTTGTGGCCGATTCTGTCATGTTTGCCAGGCTGCCGTTGAAAGTGATGGTGCCATCGGTAAGGTCAAGAGTGGTTGTGGAAGAAAGCTCAGGGTGATGTTGCTGTAGGATTTCCTGGCTGCAGTTGTCAAGGACGGGCTCTTGTTTGATCAGCCGGTTTACTATTTCTGGAGAGCAAAGGCCCGTAGCTGGGAGGATGGAAAGTCCGTGGGCTCGAGCCTGCATTTCAAGCTCCTGTTACGAAGAGGTGTGAAAAACAAGAAATACATCGAATGGGTTTAAAAAGAACGGCAAGTTTAGAATTTAACATTTTTCTTAAAAGCAGGCAAGCCTTCTATTCCAAACCCTCTTACAAATAATTATATTATTCATCCAATGTAGGTTTCTTTCTAGACGCAAGTTATGGAAAAAAGGGCAGTCACCAAAGTGAAAAGTGCAGTAGAGCACACTGGGAATAAAAGATAATTATTGTGCCAACATTAAGAAATTACTATATATGCGGGAAGGGAAGCAGCTTTTGGTGTCTGTTTGAGAATAAGCCGAAGATTGGTATATCTTTCATGCAATTTCCTCTCCTCACTCAGTCTCAGAGTGGAGGTTCATTATGCTCTCTATAAGGCTGCTTCCTGTATGATTAAAAATTTGCTCTTAATACATCTCCTAGCAAGTGGGATACAGCAATGGTCCCAAGCCTTTCCAGCTCCGCGACCGGCAGCAGCAGTGGGAGAGAGGAAAGGATGGTTTTGTGTGTGCAAAACCTAATCCTGCACTTGCACAAATGGAGCTTTCCAACAACATACATAAAGAATTCTACTATTTTATATCAAATTCAAGCCTTAGAATTTGATTAAGGGGGAGAGGGAAGATAGGTGGGATTTCTATTCCTTTTAGGGCACTGAATACCAACATCTTATCTAACTTGTAGCAAAGTGCCACTAAAACAACCAAGCATACTAGGATTTTGCCTCAAGTTCCTTATCAAGTAACTATCAAAGTATCTGTTGCCACTTATGGCCAATACGCCTTGAACATGAAGAATATACCTCAACCTACAACCATTCCTTAAGCATAAAGTTGCAATGCCATTTTTAAAAAAGATTGTTATGATTGTTGTAGCGTCCTCAAGGTCACTTGAACAAAATATGGAGGCTGGCCTGTACTTATGATGCCAGCAGTGTCCCACGGTCAAATGATTTCCATTTACGACCTTCCCAGTCAGTTCCCAAAAAGCAAAGTCAAATGGGGAAGACAGATTCACTTAATGACCATATGATTCATTTAACAGCTGCACTGATTGGCTTGTCAAACATGGCAAAAGCAGTAAAAACGGGTGCGATTCACATAACAATTGTCTTGCTTAGCCACAGACATTTTGGTCATAAATCAAGGATGACCTGTATCTGTAAACATGAGGAAATGGAATCTTGCTTCTGGCCTGACCCTGCTGTTATATGTATCATCAGTTCTATGGCCAAGTATCAATTAAGCACCTTGAATTTTGCAAGATGAAGGCTATGGCTGAGTAGTTTTATGTGCTTAGGCACAGGTGCACATGATAATTATAGTTCTAGGGATCAGGTGAAGTTGGAATCTGTGATAAAATGAAAACTCTTATGTTTCATTTACTGCATGTGCACACAAAAGGGATTGCAGAACGTTCAACCCTACCCTGTTTTGTGTGCACAAAAATTTATAATCTAACCTTTATGAACTTTTGCAGAGTTACAAATAGAATTATCCAAAAACAGCTTTCGTGTACTTATGATAATTGCTTCCAGATAGATTAATATTCTAGAACCATTCTGGAAACAAACCCTAATTACATTATGTAGTAGTAATTCTAGCATGAATTTTCATTTAGGTTTTTAACCAAGTGTTTATTCTGTCCTCACTTCAAAAGAGGCATTAGTTACCTTGATAGAAAAGGGGAATAGAATAGAATAGAATAGAATAGAATAGAATAGAATAGAATAGAATAGAATAGAATAGAATAGAATAGAATAGAATAGAATAGAATAGAATAGAATAGAATAGAATAACAGAGTTGGAAGGGACCTTGGCTGGACCTTCTCGTCCAGAGATGTCAAACTGCTGGCCCGCGGGCTGGACGCATCACGTGGAAGCACACCCACCCCATTGCTAGCAATAGCAAAACTGTGCCGATATATTGCGTGACGTCACGTGACGTCATGAGTTTGACATGTCTGTTCTAGTCCAAGCCCCTGCTCAGAAATTTAAAAAATCAAGAAATTAAATCACACGGCTTGTAACCTTTATATACTAATTAGCAAACCTGTATTCTAAGCAAAAGATGTCTATTAGCATGTTCCAGTTTCTTTTGTCTGTTCTCTAGCTCTTTCGTCCGTTGCTGTTCTCTTTGCAGTTTGCGGATATAGTCCACAGAGGCTTTTAAAATAGTTCCCTTGTTCCAACGCATGTCTCTGTAAGAATAATCCAGATCATTATATCTATAAAGAAACACTAATCACAGCAGGTAGAAGCACCTAGTTAACCTTGCCTGGCCTGAGAAGCTAAGCAGGCTCAGTTAGACTGTCTATGGAGATACTGAATCCTCCACAACATGGATGTTCCAGTGATGCTTTTCCAAAAGGCAATTGGACTTTCTTGGGTTTTTTTTTCCTTGAAAACCTTTTGCTTCCGAAGAACTGAAAAAAATTCTTGGTTGTGAAGCAAAAAGTTTTCAAAAATAAACAAAAAATAAAACAAGAAAGTCCAGTTGCCTTTTGGAGAAGCACTTTTGGGATCAGCTAGACTGGGAAGTCAAAAAGCTATCAGGCTTTTTGCTCATGTAGAAGCAAATCTCCCTGAGTTCAGATGAGTTAAATTTATTAAGCAAGAGGTTCAAGGAAGAACACAATAATTCCAGCAAGTATCTACTTTGAAAGGAGGAACTGTATTTAGGTGAATTAGAACATGAGTCCTCTTACTCTTTTTATTGCATTCTTTCAATATAAAGGGAAGGAGACTACACTATTTATTGTTTTGGTAATGGATAAATGGCTTCTTAACCATCTGAGAACCTCTTTGCACAAAAACATCCCAAAAGAGACCAATGGCAAGGCATCCTCATATTGGTGCCAAGCAGACCATATGGCTGTCAGCATTTGAGTATGTCTTAATGGCTCTTTAGTTTAAGGAAGAACTGTGGTGGTAAGGAGGCACACAACCCATACAATTGCTATGCAAAAAACTACATTCTCCAAAAATATGGTTGAGTAAGCCAGAAAACAAAAATAGTTACAACAAAATAAATGTTAAATTTAGTACAGGAGGGAGTGGATGGCTCATTCACTAGTAATAAGTAGAATACACTTCTGGTTAACACACAGAGTGCATCACCTTGCCTTGATGCATAGAGGTGTGCTTGTGGTACAGAAGCCACACTTGGTCAGGATGCTACAGGTGCTCTGCCAATTATAGGCAGGGTCTAATCAGATGGCCTTATAAATGCTTTAAAGATGAACTTCTTCAGACACTAAAGGATATAATGGATGATATATTACAGGGGCGGAAAGATACTTCAAACTTGGAAAGAAGCTAATACTGCTTTACTACCAGAAGGAAGGTCAAGATGTTACAAAGATAAAGAACTACAGACCAGTCTCACTATTAAACAATGGCTATAAACTTTTTGCTGCAGTTTTTTTAGAAAGATTAAATGAAGTTTTACAGGCATATATTCATGAAGATCAGTCTGGCTTTCTGTCAAAAAGACAGTTAAGGGACAATACGAGAACTATTTTGAACATTATTGAATATTTACAATATCATAATGAGAAACAGGCAGTTTTAATATAGGCAGGGTCTATATTCAAAGGTATACTTTTCCCAAAAGTGAAGCAGCCCAGCCTTCTCCTTCTCCTCCTCTCCCTCCCTCTTTCCTCTTCCTCCATTGTTACATGTACAGTTTAAAATGAGGTAATTCTGCTAAATAGAACTCATATCCAATCATTTCTTAAAAGCAATGTACCTTCTTAGAGTAATTTAAAAGAGCCTTGGTGGAGCAGTGGGCTAATGCCTCCTTAAGTAACACCAGCTGCCTGCAATTAGTGCAGGTTTGAGTCCCACCAGGCTCAAGGTTGACTCAGCCTTCCATCCTTCCGAAGTAGGTAAAATGAGGACCCAGATTGTAGGGGGCAATAAGCTGACTTTATAATAAGACCACTTGGGGGGGCCCCGAAAGCCCTAATAAGCAGGCATATACATAGAATGAAGGCTATTGCTAAGCACATTGATTTGTGCTTTAGATTGTAAGCCGCCCTGAGTCTTCGGAGAAGGGCGGGATATAAATGGGATTTTTTTAAAAAAAATTATATACTTACGGATCATTTGACTTTGGTATCAGAGTACCAAGTTCTTTTATGCGATCATTAATATTGAATCGTCGTCTTCTTTCAACTTTTAAGAAAGCAGTATAAAATTAGGAATCATTGACAGAAGAGAACATTTGAAAAAATAACAAACCACTTATATTATTATCGCTTATTTCAATTAAAGAAATATATTCTACAATAGATTTATCAACACAGCATGAATTGGACAGAATAAGATCTCTAAGCTGCATCCACAAACTCCAAAAATCAAACTAGAAACACTTTAATTTTGTTTTAAATTATATTTTTTCATTTAGAAATTGTCATAACACAAAAGATTTTGGCATAAATATATAGCAAAAGTCCTTTAGAGAATAAATACATTAAGAGCTCCTGAAATTTTTAAAAAACTATGACCTTTTAAAATAATTTATATCTGTGTACCTACATTTCTGTTATATTAAACATGGAGAAGCCAACAATATTAAAGACGTTTGGTTAAAAATTGAGATTAAGCATAGTATCTAGATGGTTTTACAATGAATATATTTTATTATTTACATCTATTTACATAGACTTAACAATGCTCTCCTGCCAGCTAACACATAAACTCTTTTAATTTATATCATTCATAATCATTTCTTAATTTTGGAAGCACGGGAAGGCTTTGGTACAGTGGAATGATAAACATACGATTAGATTAACTATGCTAGATTAAAATAGTTTCTTACTAGCCCTTTACTATTTATGTTAAAGGTGAAAAAGAAACAAATAATCAGTGACTTTATTATCTTACTGGATGTTTTCAATGTCACTTTGGTTTTTTGATTCCAGCCAAAAATTATTTGGATTAAAATGTAAAGGAATCATATATACAGTAACTTTATAAGAATATAGTATTTTTATATTACAGAAACTAAACAAATACTATGGAAAATTATTAAATTCCTTACAAAATCTGCTCAGTGTCAGGGTATAAAATTAATGTTTTTTTAAAAAAAAACAAATAAATATCTAATAAATAAATAACAAATAAATAAAATAACAAATAAATACCTAATTCCCTCTGCAGAAAGGTCACCTGGACATTTGGAGATATATAAGTAATTATATTTTCCTTCCATTATTATGAGAATGGGTTAAGTAAGCTTTTAAAACCACAAAGATGCAGTCTATTGGTTCTTGTCTATTGTTAATTGACCATTTAAAAAAAGAAACAAGGAACTTACTTAAATTGTGATTGTCTTTCTTTTGTCTCTCTTTGGCCAAAGCTCTTGCCTCTGATTCTGTGGGAAATACACATGATATGCATGTTAATGAAGTAGTCATTAAAAGGCAACACTCGCAAAGTAAACTTTGATATTTCTCTGCTGCATTCTACTTCATATATACTCTGATGTATCTATATACCACCTATACTGCATCATAGCAAAGCCTTCTGGTACATTTCTATGATCTAATATCATGGATGCTCAGTCTGACCTATTGGAGATATAAGTTCAAGTTAAGAGATCCAGAACTGTCAAAGCCAGTAGGTAAAGATAATGAATGTGCAGCATGATATTGTCTCTGTCCTTTCTTTATAGTATGGCTAGCTGTTATTAAAGGACCAATTTTAACATTCAGGGATATCCTTAGCAAGAAAACAAAATTTCTGAATGCAACAGTGGGATTCAAACCCTCGGTCCATGAGATGAAAAATAAACTAAACAAATCACAGCTTGTAGAAAACTAGCATATGAGAAATAACATTCTAGACTGTTTTTCTCTTCAACAACTCAGACAGAGTTTTACTGGTGTTTTATGCTAGTATTATATTGTTGGTAATTAGATTTCACCAATAAATGTGATTTGTGAAATCTCCTCTTTTGTGATGATTCCAAATGTTATCTTTCCCATTAAGATAGCCACAGACGCAGAGATAAATGCAGAGGTGGAACTTTTTAGATGGTTATCTATTGATCACAGAAAATCAGAGCTGCCATGACTAGGATCTTTAGATTAGCGAGAAAGAGCATGTAAATTGACTGGGGTCTCTTTCTCATGTGGATCGGGCATGCAGAAGTGTACTAATCCCTGGAGTCTAGTGTAGCTGTAATGCTGCCACTTTAAAGATTAGAAATGATGAATCAGAATAGAGCTGGAAGGGACCTTGGAGGTCTTCTAGTTCAACCCCTTGCTCAAGCAGGACACCTTATACCATTTCAAACAAGTGGCTGTCCAGTCTCTTCTTAAAGACCTCCAGTGATGGAGCGCCCACGATTTCTGAAGGCAAGCTGTTCCACTGGTTAATTGTTCTCACTGCTAGAAAGTTTCTCCTTAATTCCAGGTTGCTTCTCTCCTTGATTAGTTTCCATCCATTGTTTCTTGTCTTGCTTTCTGGTGCTTTGGAAAATAGGATGATCCCCCTCTTCTTTGTGGCAGACCCTCAAATACTGGAACACTGCTATTATGTCACCCCTAGTCCTTCTTTTCTCTAGACTAGCCATACTCAATTCCTGCAACTGTTCTTCATATGTTTTAATATATCCTTCATGCAGTAACATAATAAAGTAACATTTTCAGTTGAGGCAGCAGCTAACCTGAGGATAACGGGCTGCATTCAGCTAAGCCTCCATCTGCCAGAATATTTTCCATCAGTAGAACAGGAAAGGAAGAGATTCCTCCTTTTTCGTGTACCCCTGTGTACCCTGCACCCTCAAAATCTTCTCCAGAAGGTTGGGAAACGAGACGGCCAAGTCCTGTTGCACAAGTATAAAAGTCATTTTGTGCAACGTTGGATTTTATCCATTAAACCATTAGGTTTGCTCCAAGGAAGCGGCATACTGTAATAACGTAATACTTTATTTCTCCCTAACTACTAACATTAAATTTTTAAAAAGCTACACATATTAACCATTGGATGAAGGTCAACCATGCAGTGAAACGTCTGTATTGGCTATTCCTAGATTATTTCCAAATACAGATAATAAAGGTCTCTTTATTATAAAAGGATAATAATGAACAAATGCTGCATCTTTCTTAATGAAGCTGCATCAGACACAATGATGCTTTATCTTTGCAGTCCTGTCCCTTCCTTAAAAAAAGAAAGACAAATACTATACACTAACAAAAATCTTTTCTGCACTCATGACTTGCCCCTCAATTCAAGGATGCTGTTTTAGGTCCATACAACGTGACTGGTACAAGGAACTTTCTCAGAAAACTTGATATTTCACATTTGAACACAGCATTGTTTATTTTCAGACTATGCTATGTGAACCATAGTGTATATATGACAAATGACCCTTAAGCAGATGAATAGCGAAAAAAGAAGCTTCATTTTTCTTTTCGCTCTATACTTTCTGTCACGCGTTCTGTTCCATAGAAAGTTGCTTTACACCAAATGGGGCTGTTTGTCTACCAAGCTCATTTCTACCTATGCTTAATAACACTTGTGCCTCAGCTACCACAGAAAAATTAACCTTCCTGGCCACTGAAGTTTTACTGCTTTTAGTTTTTAGGCTCAAGTAGGAATAGCCGTTGTGTGTTCCACAAGACTGCAGTTCTCACTGGTAATCTGAGGACCCAGATTGTTGGGGGCAATAGGCTGACTTTGTAAAAATGCCGCTGGGGGGGGGGCAAAAGCCCTAATAAGCAGGCATATACATAGAATGAAGGCTATTGCTAAGCACATTGATTTGTGCTTCTTAGATTGTAAGCCGCCCTGAGTCTTCGGAGAAGGGCGGGATATAAATGGGATTAAAATAAATAAATAAATAAAATTTAGGCTGACGCCTACTGCTTCAGTGACTCCATCCAGCCACTTCATTCTCTGCAAGAGAGGACCTGTTCTGTTGACAGCACCAATAGAAACCAGTGTCCTTGCTCTTCTGAGAGGGCAGATTCTTTGCTAGCCTTGTTTAGGAAGCTCATCAAGGGTACCATAAAGAACCTGGCAAAGATCCCAGTTTTAATCTTAGTTGGTGGCGGGCAGAGGGTATATTCTATGGAAGGAGACCCCAAGATTAATTGCAGCTCCTTTAAAGATATGAGACCTAAGAATCTTTCTGAATTGGATGTTGTTGAGTAAAATTGTTCTGAATTATTTGTGGACCCTGGGAATCTTGTCTTAAATAAGAATAGAAACTGTTACTGAAGACAAAAGAAATCCATTTGGGGAGCTGAAAAATATCTATTTAAAGACTGAAGATTAGCCCCTGTTTGAGAAAGGGTGCTTGCCTGATGAATTTTAATCCTTCTCTGTTTTGTTTTTAAAATTTCCTTCCCTGTCAGTTTGCTGTTTCCTTCTCCTCATTTCTTCCTTCCCCCCCCCTGCTTTTTTTATTTACTTCCCAGGGCAGATGCCCCTTGCTTTTCCCCACTCTCCCTTATCCCTATTTCTTTGAGTTCCTGATGGAAGAAGGGAGGGGAATCTCTGTTTGTATGCATATTGTAAAGTCAATTAATTTATAAATGGAAAACTTTATAACAATTAATTTTAATACATAGTTATTAATTTAATTTTTTTTAGCATCCTGACCCTATATTCTGAATTTGCCAAATATATCAATATAGAATTCATATATGCACAAACAAGCGTGACAATTTATTGGGGAGGGGGATTATATTGCACTGAAATGAAGCTGGCAAGTCTAAATGGATTGTGGTGAAGCACAAAATTTTTGCCTGTGTTTATCTCCCCATCTCACTCCCAGCCCCTGATCATCTTTCTTTCAATAAATATAGCAGAAATTGTTGGGGTTTAATCCAACAGGATGTTTATATTTCCAGCATTAAATTGCATATATTCCTGACGTGGTGTATTTATTATATTTTTAAAAACAGAATTCATATTTACCTGTCAGTTCCCTTTTTATATTAGGAAGGTTAGCAGGACAGGAATTGCTTATGTTAATTCCTGGAGGAGGCAAACCTTGATTCCCATACAAGTCCACTAGATTGCCAGAGACAGGTAACTGGAAAGGATAAGCGATGAGATGTTATCTCCTGTGTTTCCTACAAAAACCCTTGATAATTTTAAGTTTGAAGTTTGGAGCAAAGACCACCAACATTTCTGTATTGTTGCTTCCCTGTCAATATAGCTCCACCAGAAATGAAGGTTATATCTTGTTGCAGATGTCTGAGATATACTTCAGAGAATGCAACCAATATATAGGATCTGGCACTCAGACAAATCAGCCATTAACAGGCACACAGACATAAACTTCTACATGCCATTCAAAACAGACAATTAAAAAGCCGAAAAGGAAACAGAAAGACCAAAACATCTCCCCACCAGCAATCAACACCATATGTGCAGAGATTCACACCAAGATTAATATTAGACCAACAATCAAAAAGCAAACAATACCCAACCAAGGAACTTTGAAACAAGCTAACAGTAAACAACAGCCCAATCAAGAAACCACCACCAGTGGTTAGATTTAGATGCAAATCTAAAAAAAAATCAATGGAGTTTATCCTTTGGTAAATATAGTTAAGAACATTTAGTGAAAGGTACCACAAATAGTTTTTAAGATAACACTATAACGCTTGTGGTGAAAATCTGAATGCTCTACTTAAAAGATAAACCACAAGGATGAACAAACTAGTCCTGAAGATGTGTGCGCTCTTATCCAGTCAAAGCAGAACAAACATGTATCATGTGTGACCTTTACATAAAGTTCCATTGCAATAATTTATAGCATCTAATTTATTACATTTCATAAAAATGAGATTTTCTGTGACTGCTGTATCTCAATAGCAAATGAGCACAGCTACCACTGTTACAGACTGGGCCTTGTCTTTGCTACTGTACAATAGCATCCTTATTAACTCTGTAGAACTATTCATGGGCTCCAAGAAGACATCTTTTTTTATTGGGATTTTGCTTAACTTCTGCTTTAGAGGGCCTAGTATCTGACTAGACCAAGAATTCTAAAGAATTTGTACTAGGCACTAGTATTACCAGAGTAAAATTACTGTATTTCAATATGATATCTGCCAACATAATTTGTGGATTTTGGTTATGGATTTCAAGTGGATAAATGTACTACAATTGTGTCTCATTAATTTTTATATGTAGGGCAATCTTCCAAATTAACAGACAACCTATAGGATATGTCCTGGTGTAGACTTCAGTAAGAAACTTCAAGAAATACCAAGGAACTACACTGTAGCTGTCTAATAAGATTCTGTCCTCCAAAAATCATGATATGATTTATCCAAGTACACTTTCTATGCTCTGTTCTTCAGAATTCTGGAGTAATGGTAACCAACCTGATTTGGACTTTGGATAACAGAGGAGTTGAATCATAGATTTTAATCAGAGATTTTTGATGAAGACAAACTTATTCTTTTAGCTCAGGTAAACCAATGCACACACACATACACACAATAATGTGCAATGATTCAACTAGATGATTTGATTGGAAAGAAATTAAATTGATACTTTGGAGATGAATCTTCAAGTAAATTGAGACATCAAGCTGAATAAATTTCTTTCATATCCCAAGAAATTCAAAAGGACTTGGAAATAAAGTAGTTTCAAGCTCTTTCCTTCCAAACATGGACAACACAGCACAATCAGCTTTCTGATATGGACATGAATAACCATCTGGTGATTTCTGCAAAGCATGCCTTTCAGACCATGTGAAGCACTTTACTATTTTGGTCTCAGTGGGGAAAACTGTTTGTAGAGAAAAAAAAGACTCAGATTTATTGAGGTAGCCTTCTTTTCCCCTTGTTGTCTTACTTTGTATTGAGTGTATCTTTTTCAGTGCATGAGTAATTACAGTCACAGTATATGATTTCTGAGAGTATTAAAAATTAGTCACAAATACCATGTACTCTGTCATTCTTTCAAAAAGGCTTATGTTGGCCACCAGCTTTGTCAACAAATCTCTCAGCTCAAAAATCCAGTTCCAGATGAAGGTTGACATTTTGATTATTTAAATAAGAGATGACTTTTTAAAAGGATTTTGAAAGGTAGAATCAGATTCTTTGTGTATTAATTCAGCACAATTTCATGGTCATGGACCCATAGAGACTGGTCTAATTTTCATCATTGCCTTTAATAGGTGAATGTGAAATAATATTATAGAGAGACCCTGAAGTTAGCCACCTTATGTTCTGGGGGATTATGGTATACTGGCTATTTTTATACCATCTTATCAAAATATGAAGGTACAGGTATATAGACACAATTTACTGCTTATTGTATTTTTCCTCAAACAAATCAGATGTCAACGCTGCTAACATCGAATGTTATTGCTTGACAAGAGATGAAGAAGTAGCCATTTCATATGTTAAACTTGTGTATTGCTTTAAGAGATTGGGTTTAAGGTTGGGAGGGGGAAGAGGAGGATTGTACCTTCAAGGCCATATGAATTTACAGAAGATAAGATCTTGGCAGGTTTTCTAACGGAAGGGAACAAATAATTTCAGACAGAGGGGTACAGTTTACAGCAAAAGTTTGGAGAAACTTTCTTAAATTAATTGGATCATCTCAAGGCCTATCAACTGCTTTTCACCCGGCTACTAACGGAGCCGCAGAATCTGCCAATAAAATGGTGGAACAATACCTTAGATGCTACATCTCTTACCAACAAACAAACTGGACCGACCTCTTCCATTTTGCAGAGGTGGCTTACAATAATTCAGTACATAGCAGCACCGGCTACACTCCTTTCTGTGTAGCCACAGGGAAAGAATTCAACCCCATACCTGAATACCCTCAATTACCCTCCGCTTCCCAGACTCTTGATCATTGGGTGAGGGGTTGAAGAAGTTTTGAAAAATACAAAGGTGGCCTTAAAAAAGACTTTTGAGACCTACAAAAAGCAAGCTGAAAAAAGAGAGCTTCCCAAAGAACATTCCAAGTTGGGGAAAAGGTCTATTTGTCGACCAAATACTTACGCCTTAAACTACCCAATAAGAAACTGGGACTGAAATTCTTGGGGCCTTTCCCCATTGTGAAAATCATCAACCTGGTCACAATAAAATTGAAACTACCCAGACCTTTGGGGAAAATTCACCCGGTGTTCCATTGTAGCTTGCTGAAAACTTTTCGAACCTCCACTTTAAGACCTCCCCCTAAGAAAACACATGGACCCCTCGTGGTAACAGGTCAGACCCATTATGAAGTGAAACGTATTCTTGACTCTAGAATCTTTAAGGGAAAATTGCAATACCTAGTACAATGGAAGAGATACCCATTGTCTGAAGCCATGTGGGTGAAATCTACTGATGTGAAAGCTGACAGACTTATCAAAAGGTTTTATGAGAAACACCCCAACAAACCAAAAGCCAGTTCCTAAGTTGTGTTTTGTTTACATTACAGGATCTGTCCTTTTTGTAAGGGGGGCCGGATGTCAACGCTGCTAACATCAAATGTTATTGCTTGACAAGAGATGAAGAAGTAGCCATTTCATATGTTAAATTTGTTTATTGCTTTAAGAGATTGAGTTTAAAGTTGGGAGGGGGGAAGAGGAGGATTGTTCCTCAAGGCCATCTGAAATTAACGAAGATAAGAGCTTGGCGGGTTTTCTAACAGAAGGAAAACTGATTCTTTAAATTAATTGGAGAATATGATTAATGACAAAATTAGAAAGGTGGAGAATTCTGTTTTAATATATTGTGAAAGGGGCAGAGACTTCAGATTCCAGCTTCCTTCGAGCAAGCATTTGCCGGTGTATTAGGTTAATAAAGGACTTTTAAGGTAAACAATGCCTCAGAGTCACTTGAAAAGCCCATACATCGGAAACTTGACATCATGTTGATTTTGAATCTCAAATTTCCAATTTGAATCGAATCAAGTCTCAAGCTGCATCTTGGGTTCTATATCCCTAAAAATATTTATCTGTACATATTTATATACTTTGGCCACCTAATGAGAAAGAAGGACTCACTGGAGAAGAGTTTAATGCTGGGAAAGATTGAGGGCAAGAGAAGAAGGGGACGACAGAGAATGAGGTGGTTGGATGGAGTCATTGAAGCAGTAGGTGTGAGCTTAAATGGACTCCAGAAGATGGTAGAGGACAGGAAGGCCTGGAGGAACGTTGTCCATGAGGTCATGATGGGTCGGACACAACTTCACAACTAACAACAAATTTATGTTCCTTTGTCAAATTATTGATGATAGATGGCATTAATAAGGAAGGTAATTTCTTTATATATGCTAGAGTAGAATGAAGAAAAAATCTAAATGGCCATTTGAAAAAAGGAAAAATTAAAATTTTGAACAGTCCAATAATGGCCTTTGAAATAACAGAAGCAATTAATAGGGCTAAGACAGATAAAGCACCAGGACCTGATGGTTTATTGAATGGATTCTGTAAAGCTTTTGAAGAGCAATTACTTCTCCTGGTGAAGGTGTCAACTGTACAATGAGCCTAGCTGCTGCCAACTTTCTCTTCATTCTAGGTTGTCACATAGAATGAAGGGAGGGGTGCTTGCCCAGGTACTTCACTGGTCAAAATAATCTTCTGTCCCATGGGAACCAAGGTAATCTACTACTCCTGCAATCAGGGACTAGGCTTGTATAAGAAAGCCCGCCAAATGAATTTATTGGGAAATGTAGTGATGGCATAGTTTTGTGGGTGGGACATTATACTTTGTAACTGGGAAATTTTTAGTGAGAATTTCAAACTTGGTTTCACTTTTGATTGTGCCAATACTTTGTAACTAATAAGCATGTACTTTGAGGAATTTTCAAGCCTCAGAGTTCTGCTTTAATTGACTCTGTCTGTTGGAACCATGACAGAAGGATTTAATAAACTCTATTCCACAAGGAAACTATATGCCTACATGTTGCTACATGCTACATGTCTTTAATGTCTAAGGAAGGCCTGGACTTCTGTGAAGAATTATAGACTAATTTTTCTTCTTAACAATGACTATGAATTGTTTACATCCATTTTAGTTGAAAGATTTAATTTTTTTTTACAAAATTATATACATGAAGACCAGTGTGGTTTTCTAACCAGAAGACAATTAAAAGACAATGTGAGAGTAATTGGATATAATTGAACATTTGTAAGAATGTAGTGACAAATAGTTTCACTAATCTTCTTAGATGCAGAAAAAAACTTTTGATAATTTGAGTTGAGACTTTATGTTTAAAAGTAGTCTAAAAGATGGATTTTGGACAGCGCTTTCTATAGGGACTGAAGTTCATTTATACATTCCAGAAAGAACAGGTTATGGGGAATGGAGATTTGATAAAATCATGTGAAATCCAGAAAGGAACAAGACAGGAGAATCTTTTATCCCCTTTATTATTTATCCTGGTGCTGGAACTGTTAGACAAGATGACAGAGTAAAACGATTACAAATTAAAGCACATAAGTATAAGTGCTTTTGCTGATGACTTGGTTTTGATTTTGCAAGATACGCTAGAGCAGACATGTCAAATTTGCGACATCACATGACATCGCGCGATGTATTGGAGCTTTTTGCTCATTGCCGACAATGGGGAGGGCGCGGTTTCCTGGTGACACGTCCGGCCCTCAGGCCGGCAGTTTAACACCCCTGCTCTAGAGAATATTGAGTATGTTATGAGGAAGATTAAAATATTTGGAGAAAATCATGGGTTTAAAAATAAATAAATTAAAGATGACAATACTAAGAATATGAATGAGGAAAAGAGTAGGAAATTGGAACTTTAAAAAGATTTAAAGCTAAAATATTTGGGGGTGAATCTCACTAATGAAAATTCTAAGTTATATAAAAATAATCATGGTAAAATATGAAAGGAGATAAAGTTGGACTTATATAGATGGTAAAACTAGATTTGTCATTAATCAGAAGAATTGCAGTGCAGAATGTTATTTCTTTTCCAGACTATACTGGATATTGAGCAAAGATTCTTCTTTTAAACAGTGGCAGAAAGATATATCCAAATTTATTTGGCAAAAAGAAAAATAAGAATTAAATATAAGTTCCTACAAGTTTTAGAAATGCAACAAAAATCCAGGTATATTCTAAAATATGTGGTGGTCTTGTAAGCATGTAAAATTATATTGGAAAAATATAAAATTAACAATGCAGAAAATACTAAAAATACAAATATTAATGAAACCTGAAGCTTTTCTTCTAGGTATTATGCATAAATCAAGAGAAAAACAATTTGGGAAGTGTTTTCTTAACATGGTGATTGCTATGAGGACTGGACATGCTAAGCGTTGAAAGGAAAAGGGGATGCCGACCATCGAAGAATTTTAAAATTGAATTAGCAGAGATGGCAAAATTAACTGCCCTGATTAGAGAAAATGGATTAGACAAGCTTACAAGAGACTGGAATCCATTTGTGGATTTTCTATGCGTTAAATACAATGACAGATGGTTAACAGAGGAATTTGAAGATTAGTTTTAACTTTGGGATAACTTGTAGATTATCATGTTTTATATAGAGACATATATAAAGACACCAGCGGCTCCCAACTGTTTCTTTACCCCGCACCCGTAGAACGCTTCTGATATATTCTCGCACCCCTTACAAAAGTTCGAAATAATGGCAACGAATTATGCATATACATTATAATTTTGAAAACCCAAGTTTTCGCACCCCCTGGAATATCGTCTCGTACCCCTACGGAGTGCGAGCACCCCTGGTTGGGAACCTCTGACAAACACAAACACACAAAAACACACACAAATAGATATGTGTATGTGTGTCTATACACTGTATATGTATATGCATACATATGTATACGTATATGTAAACAGATGTTAGGTTGATTCAATTATTAGATAAATAGATTTCCACAAGAAGAATGGTTGTTTATGTAATATAGTGTTTTTGTTAAATATAGATGGAAAAGTTTATAACTATTGTAGACCCATTATGTAAGAGGAGGGGAATATATTAGATTTTTGATGTATCTATTGGCATTCAGCTGAGGTGGATTTTTCCCCCTTATGTTTAATGTTAAATGTATTTGATGTGGGGGGTTGTACACATTGGTTTTTTGTTGTTATTAGGGTTGGATATTTGTTAGTCTTTTTTCTTTTTCTTTCTTTTCTTTGTTTTGCATTTTATCTTTGCTGATAAATGAACAAATAGAAACGTTTTAATGAAAACATGGTGAGAACTAAAAAGATATAACAGAAAACAAAATACCGTATTTGCAATTTGTAGAGCAGGATCCATCAAACCAAAGATTTCTTCATTATAACTTGATTCCAAACTGATTATGTCGTCAATTACATCATCCATCTGTAACAAAAGATAAGGAGTATCAGAAATCTGTATTAGGGAAAAATATGTTCATACGCATCAAGCACTGAGAAAGGAAAGACCTCCTGGATATACAGGTAGTCCTCGACTTACAACCATTCATTTAGTGACCATTCAATTACAATGGAATTGAAAAAAGTGACTATGACCCCTTTTCACACTCACGGCCATTGCAGCATCCCCATAGTCACGTGATCAAATTTCAGGCCCTTGGCAACTGCACGTATTTAAGAGTTACAGTGCCCTGGGGCCATGTAATCACCTTTTGCGACTGCTTAACAAACACAGTCAATGGGGAAGCCATATTTTCCTTTAACAACTATGTTACTAACTTAACAACTGTGGTGATTCATTTAACATCTGTGGCAAGAAAGGGGGCAAAAGCCACTGACTTGGTTAGTGACGCACATTTTAGTCTCCATTGTAGTTGAGGAACAGTGTTATGAGGTACACCTCTACTGATTCCCAGCTATTAATCATCTTATTTCTAATGTTGTTATATTGTTTCAGTTCTGTTTCTAAAATAATCTTAGCTACCCAGAGTCCTGTATTTGCTTTGGGCAATTATATAAGTTCAATAAATAAAAATATTCCAATTCATTTATTTAGGAGCTGGGGGACCGATCCTCTAAACCAGGGGTCAGCAACCTGAAACAGTGAAAGAGCCACTCGGAACCGGTTCCCTCACAAAATGAAAACCTGGGAGCCACAAAAATATGTGCGCACGCGCATACATGCACGCATGCGCAGAACAGGTTTTGACTGAAGAGTGGAGACAAGGCGAGATATGCACCTACCCTGCATATTTGAATTGATTGATTGAACTTTTTTAGTCCCACTTTTTTTTTTTTTGACTGTACATGGCAGAGGACTGGGAGCCGCAGGGGACGGCTGAAAGAGCCGCATGCGGCTCCGGAGCCGCGGGTTGCAGACCTGTGCTCTAAACCTTCTTTGATCACTCCCATTTTTTTAATCTTAAAAAAGCTATTTCCTATTTCAGGATTACATGAGCCCTATTGTAAACTGATTAAGTTAAGACTGGCTACAGACTTGTTGTGCATCATAATATGTTAAGGGAAGATCAGTGAGAAAAGAAGCTTCAGCTTCAGAGAAGGGCGGTATACAAATTTAATAAAAGTAAAGTAAAAAAAAGTAAATATATCTGCTATTTTATACCTGGATTAACTAGTTACACATACTCAAATCAGCCATACAGATGAGGAAGCAAGGAAACAAAATTCATTATAGAGAAGTTTAATTTAAATTTAATTTAATTTAAATTTAAAACAAAACTTGATCAACAGTGTCCTAAAAGGGCAGCAGCTTCCCAGTTTAAACATTATTGAAATGACTGATTAAAAACAAGATTTTTTTAAAAAAAAATTAATTAGGGAGATGCCTGAGACCTAGAAATGTTTTTGACAGTGATGTAGCCACTCTGAATTTCTTGTCTACACTTTCAGCTATCCCATCACATTGTAGGTTTACAGTTGTATTTAAGTTGTGGGTGCTCTTTCACTGGAGGCTTTTAAGAAGAGACTGGACAGCCATTTGTCTGAAATGGTGCAGGGTCTCCTGCTCGAGCAGGGGGTTGGACTAGATGACCTCCAAGGTCCTTTCCAACTCTGTTATTCTAAGTAATATGAACCCAGTAGAAACCCAGAGGTGAAATCCCCCAAAGTAGTGCATTATAGTGTAAGACAGCTTGAAAGATATATAAATATTTCCTATCCTTGGTGTTGGCAATTGCTCATATCTTGAAAGCCGATAAACAAGCAATTAGTTCAAATATTACATGATTGTATGCCTTTGTTATACAAAACTTCTTAAATAACACCCAGGGGGAGGGCCTTCTCAGTGGGTGCACCTGCCCTCTGGAACCAGCTGCCCGTGGAGCTTAGGACTGCCCCCGACCTCCGTTCATTCTGCCGGGACCTGAAGACCTGGCTCTTCGAGCTCTCTGGCCCAGGCTGAGAATTTTAATTTTAATTTTAATTTTAATTGTTGTTTTTTTTACTTTTTCAGGGACTGTTGTAATTATTTTTAATTGTTTTTAACTTTTGTATTTCTTGTTTTAATACCCTGTAAACCGCCCGGAGTCCTTCGGGAAATAAATCCAATAAAATAAAATAAAAATAAATAAATAACTTCAGATATATTTTCTCAGAGAACATTTTTAATATTTAGAGTTTTCTCACTATACTCTTCCCAGAAATACCAATGCCAATATTCCTTAAATTGCAAACTATAACAGCTAGATTGTAGTATGGATAGAAACGCTTATTTTCTTATTGAGTAGTCTGAAGATTTTGTTGCTCGAAAGGAATTATATTAGGGATTTGAATAATTTGGCATTCCTGTAAAGCCAATTATTTTTGGCTATTCAAAAAATGCAGTTGCATGTTTTATTGACAGAACACAAATGTATTTAACAATTAGAAGAGATCTCCGTGGATAAGTAATCCGATCAGATCAAAGACCATTGAGTTACTGGAATTTATTTCCTAGTGAAATACTACAAAATTCAAGCCAGAGTCAAAATTCTACCACTGTTTGTAAGTTCTAACTGTTCTGAATTTTATCGCTATTTCATGCACAATATTTGTTAACTGGATGAAAGCATACCCAAGTATGCCATATGAAATGCCTGGCTGATCCACTACCATTTTGACCAGGTACATATCTGTAGGATACATGTATTTCCAAATGTATAATTATTAGAATGTTTTCTAACTGTATTTTAAATAACTTAGCAAAATTAATAATATGAAATAGGCTTGGAGATCTTAAGAAATCACATGAAGATTCTATCAGTCAATATGCAAGCATACATACCTGCATACATGACACTCGAGAATGTGTATTCAGAGACTGGCATTCATTTTCAGCTCTGTTGCTTTGTTCTTCAAATTTATAAAAGCCCTGCAAACATGAAAAAGAGAACATAAGAACAAAAAGATCAGAATGGGATATAGTGCAACACCAGGATAATATAACACCAGGATAAATAAAATAAAATAAAATATTATTTAACTAATATTTAAATAACAAAAAGGTCTTTAGAACAGAAAGTTAATCCTGTCACAATCAAATAAATTAATCAGATTTTAATAATCTGATTAAAATCCTAGAAAGATCCATGCAAACTAGCCTTTTTGGTCCCACAGTGGTCAACCAGATGATTCTGGAAGATTATTTATTAGTCTGTGAAACCAGGTAGTCCTCACAACTTGTTCCCCAATAGTTTTCACTAGTATGGAGTTCCATACCCTGAAAGATCTGTTGTCCATTCACAGTTTAATCCTTACTAAATCCAACTGCATTACAAGCCAAGGGCACATCCTGTAGTGAAGAATTATGCATATTCATGTTTATTTGTTCCTATGGCACAGAATCTCCTGCTAATGCATTTTTTCCCATTTTTAATGCACACTGATGCTTCAATTGTCCTTACACAAACAGTTGTTCAAGAATTCTTCTGATGGAGGTAGGTCACTTGAGACAGCAGGGAACATCTTGGGGTTAATTTGACTACACATAAATTTGACTGGCAAAGACAGCTATTTTGAAGATATCAATGTTGCCTGAGCTGCAAAAGTTTGCCTACCTGTGCTAAATGGCTTTCACGACTAGAAATTTATCTAAGATGGTTCCTTTATTGTTTACTGAAAGTTTCATTGATAATAACTTTAGAACAGGGGTCCCCAACCCCCTGGGCTGCAACCCACTACCGGGCCTTGAGCCTTTTGGAACCAGGCAAGCATAAATGAATTCCTACTTGTGCGAACAGCGGATAAGTGTGTGTGCGTGAGCTCCTTTTGCATGAGCGGCAGGCATATGCACCTGCTACTCACACAGAACCACACCCTTTCCCCCCACACCAGTCTGCAAAGCTGAAAAGATTGGGGAACCCTGCTTTAGAATACATTTTACAGCTAAATTAAGAAATAAAATAGTTGCTGGAATTTTGTTTTACACTGTATCTAACAACAGCCCCAAGGCTTCTGTACATGCAGAGATGGAAGGACACACAGATATCCACAATGGAAGAATGGCAGCTGAAGTTAATGGAATTGGCAGACATGGCTTCAATTAAAGAAAAGACCATATCTAGCTTTGTTTCTACTTGGAAGCCAATTTTTTTTATTGAAACTGAAAAAAATTATGAGATTTTAGTTTTAGGCTTTGATGATTAGATATGTTTATGATGATAGAACTATTGTTTTTATGGCATATTCTAGTTCAAAGGGTCATTGATTTACGTTTTTATCTGTATCAAAAAAGTCAAAAGTTCCATTTTTATAGCTTTTTTCTGTTGTTGTTGCTTGCATTCCCTATTTTTTTGTTTTCTCTTTTGCTCTTAATTCCTTTTCTTTGCTTTTTTGTATTTCATACTTTTTAAAACTTTAATAAAGCTTTAAAACTAAAAAGAAGTGAGTGTGTGCAAGTTTCTCTCTCTCTCTTTGTGTGTGTGTGTGTGTGTGTGTGTGTGTGTGTGTGTGTGTGTGTGTGAACAACAGAAAGAGAGAGAGAAAATATCAATTTGGTGGGGTGGCTAAGGTGCTGGACTAGAACCAGTCATATCATATACTGATGGAAAATATTTTCAATTTCATATAGATTGGAATCACCTGTGGATGTCTACATGTAGTTAAATAAGAATTTTCAGAAATCACAAAGGGTATGGATCATAAGGATGGACGGAAGTTTGCTTAACAGTTAATTGGTTGTGGTCAACAAGCAATGAAAAATTCAACTAAAATCAAGTTAGTGTGCAAGAGTTCTGAAAAGTTAAATTCTATGAAAAGATTTATGTGGGAACCTGCAAAATAGCCACCACTCTGGTATAATTCTTGATTTGCATACATATAAGTGAAATCTAGGAGTATCTATATTTCAGATAGGGAGAGAATTCCTACAGTTGCTCTTACGAAGTAGTTCATGCTTTTCATTTAGACATATTAATATTTATAGTTTCTATTTCTTTCTCTTTAGAGAAGTTGGATGAGTATCCCAGAGAGCTATTCCTGACTAAACATAAGAGGACTATGAAGACTGTGAGACCAATCAAGCATTTTCACTACCTGAAGGAAAACAGACTGCACAGGAAACGTAGCTTTTAAAACATCAAAGGCCAAAGACAAGATTTGCTCTTACCTCTTTTTCACAGTTGGAGTTCAATGTAAGCATGGCCATAGGGCTGTTGGGTGCACTGCTTCCAGTGCCCGGTGGCATAACGTGGTCAACGGGCTGATTTGGGCAAGGTAAGCTTAATGCCTGATTGTTGTGCTTGTTTGCTAACGTAGTTGAGAGGTATTGTTTGACCTGTTGCCGTTGAGCTTGTTGGATGTGATACTTGGTGGGGTTTTCCAAGTGAGTCTGCACCTGTGGACACAGAAGGAAAAGATGCAGCTTCTCATCAGTGTTTGGGAATCAGAACTGCTATGAATATTGTGTCCATAGAGATTTACCCATCAGTTTTCTACATGAAAACAAAGCTATGTGTGAAAGGAAAAGATGTATATTAATGTAAATGCATTGTTTAAATGACAGGAATTATTATATATGTATTTATATACCAGACAGAACCCTGCAGATCAATACTTTAAAATATCCATAATTTATAAAACTGAAATAATAAACAAATAACCAAAACAGGTATAAAATATACATTTTCTCAATAAAATCTGTTGATACACATACACTTAATAAAATGCATGCAAATAATTGATGCATTTTAAATCTGTTAGACTTGAACAGCTATAAGAAAAGTGAATAAATAAATAAAAATAGAGAATGATACACAGAAGTCTTCTTTAAATGTCTTTGCTACGGTTACAAAAAAAGAGAAAGCACTCTGAAAAACCTGAAAATGTATACCATTGTACATACAATGCTTAAGCATTTACTTTATGTATTTCATCATTTTGAAATAGATTTTATTTGACTCAATTGCTTTTGTGGCATCCAACTATTTTATGAAAAAAACATGATGCTACATTAAAAACAGCGTTTCTCTACAAATATTCATACTGCAACCACATTTATTATATTTATTAAGAAAAACTCCTAATCTTCTCTAAATTTCATTGTACCATAGATATGCGAAAATGCATGCACACATGCCCGCAGAAATAAATGGATTTAGGTATAAGTGAGACAGGGTTTGAAGTTCACAGGGAGAGAAAGAAAGAAAGAAAGAAAGAAAGAAAGAAAGAAAGAAAGAAAGAAAGAAAGAAAGAAAGAAAGAAAGAAAGAAAGAAAGAAAGGAAGGAAGGAAGGAAGGAAGGAAGGAAGGAAGGAAGGAAGGAAGGAAGGAAGGAAGGAAGGAAGGAAGGAAGGAAGAAAAAAGAAAGAAAGAAAGAAAGAAAGAAAGAAAGAAAGAAAGAAAGAAAGAAAGAAAGAAAGAAAGTTAGCTCACCTGGTAATGATTATAGTCAAGCATTTCCAGCATGTCGTTATATATTCCTAGGAATGTCTGGCAACTAGTTGGACAATTTTCATTTTATTTTCTGTTCTACCAGTTCAAAGGCACAACGATGGACGAAGCCTAAACAAGTTCTTCCAAATATGGCACAACTAACTTGGATCATTACATCTCAGGCTTCTAATAACCATAAACTAATTTGTAATGCATGGAAAAAAATAATCTGTTTGCACAGGGAACCTTTTTGTACTTGTGTGCAGATGTGTTTGTGTGTTTGAGAAGCTACGTAAATTTAGCTTGGAAATTTGGTACTATTTTTTTTCCCTCAGCTTTGACGTCACACTTTTTTTCACAAACATAAAAGACCCTTTTAAAATGATGGGTTATCAAAGTCAGATTGATTATTTCCTTCAGGCCAAATAACTATTCAGCTTTCGTTCCAGTCATACTAGCAAACAATGACATTTTTCTTTAGCAATATGATTACTTGTTTTAGGCCTACAGTTAAGATGACATTGCAGAAAAACCACTGGGTCAATCTGTTTGCCTTTTTCTCTACTGTTGGGGAAATATTGTAAACTCTTGTTGAGAGGATATTGACTATATCTGAGCCTCCATGTTCTCACAATGACTTACTGTCTTCAAAACATGGCTGTGCTATGCCTCTTACCATGCACCCCTGTAACTTAAAATTAAGGCTGACATCATAATTGTACGACACTATTTGCCTTACATGTCTTCTGTATGGGCTGTTTCACACAACATGCTAAAATCTCTGCTGGAGTTAAGAAACCTTAATAGTTTAAAATCGCATCAAACACATAAAAAATATTACAGCTTAATGTGACAGTCTGACACTGTCTTGAGCCACAGACTCAGTTCCTCAAGTGCAAGGAACCACTGACGATTTAATTCTATACTAGCATAGTTAGTGAATTCTGTGAGCCCAGTTTATTTGCCTAATACATTCTTTACACAATCTTTTAAAGTTACAATGGCACAGAAAAAAGCAATTTTCGACCAGTCCTTGTACTTATGACCATCAAACCAGGAAGTTAGGTCTTCACAGTATATAATATCATCTACTAAAATTTACTACTAGTAGTAATATCAGCAGCAGCCACAGCTGTAGTGGTAAATTTCTACATAGGCATCATTAAGAGCCTTGGTGGAGCAGTGGGCTAATGCCTCCTTAAGTAACACCAGCTGCCTGCAATTAGTGCAGGTTCGAGTCCCACCAGGCTTAAGGTTGACTCAGCCTTCCATCCTTCCGAGGTAGGTAAAATGAGGACCCAGATTGTTGGGGGCAATTAAGCTGACTTTGTAATAATGCCGCTTGGGGGGGTGTATGAAAGCTCTAATAAGCAGGCATATACATAGAATGAAGGCTACTGCTAAGCTTGTAAGCCGCCCTGAGTCTTCGGAGAAGGGCGGGATATAAATGGAATTAAAATAAAAAAATAAAAAAATATAAATTGTTAGCTTCCAGAAACTTGCAGCTACCAGTGCAATGCATATGGAGTCTTTCTATAAGGATTTTGGCAAACTCTACTTTCTAAATTAATTCTCACCCAAAACACAAACTCTTCTCAATAAAAGTCAGCTTTGACCAGTTAAAACTTTGTCAACTAAAATTTCATCCTGTTAAAGATGGAGGATTTTCTGGAAGAAAAATTTAGAGCTTGTTGAAGTGAAATCTAGGAGAATCAGCATATTTTAAGAATGACTTGTTAAGATGCAAAGTGATTTCTTTCATTCTGGGAAGGAAATTGATATTCATACAGGTAATCCTTGACTTACAACCATTTGTTTAGTGACCATTACAACAGCACTGGAAAAAGTGACTTATGACCGTTTTTCACACTAACGACTGACCATTGCATCCAGATTCAGCCACAGTGTTCTTCCATATAGTATCAACCTTGTGAACTCTCAAGTTTCCTCTTTCTGCTACTTTATGTATTCAGAATGGACAGTGATTAAGATTTATATTTATATATGTGTATGGGATAGGTATATATAACTATATGTATGTATATAACACATGTATATTTGTGTTTCCCCTTCATGGATTACTGCCTTGTCGTGGCGAAGGGGCTTGCGTAATTCAATGAAGCTATGAGCTATGCCATGCAGGGCCACCCAAGACGGAAAGGTCATAGCAGAGAGTTCTGACAAAACGTGATCCACTGGAGAAGGAAATGGCAACCCACTCCAGTATCTTTGCCATGAAAACCCTATGGACAGTACCAAAAGGCAAAACGATATGACGCTGGAAAATGAGCCCCTCAGGTCGGAAGGCGTCCAATATGCTACTGGGGAAGAGCAGAGGACTAGTACTAGTAGCGCCAGAAATAATGAAGCGACTGGGCCAAAGCCGAAAGGACGCTCAGCTGTGGATATGTCTGGTGGTGAAAGGAAAGTCCGATGCTGTAAAGATTTTTTCTCCATAGGAACCTGGAATGTAAGATCCATGAATCAAGAAAAGCTGGACGTGGTCAAACAAGAGATGACAACACTAAACATCAACATCTTAGGTATCAGCGAACTAAAATGGACAGGAATGGGTGAATTTAATTCAGATGACCATCAGGTATACTACTGCGGGCAAGAATCCCTCAGAAGAAATGGAGTAGCCTTCATAGTCAATAAAAGAGTAGAAAAAGCAATACTGGGATACAATCCTCAAAATGACAGAATGACCTCAGTTCGAATCCAAGGCAAACCATTCAATATCACAGTAGTCCAACTCTATGCCCCAACCACCGGTGCTGAAGAGGATGAAATTGACCGGTTCTATGAAGCCCTACAGCACCTTATAGAACTAACACCCAAAAATGATGTCCTTATCATCATGGGGGATTGGAATGCTAAAGTAGGAAGCCAAAAGATAACTGGAATAACAGGCAAGTTTGGCCTTGGAGTACAAAATGAAGCAGGGCACAGGCTGATAGAATTTTGTCAAGAGAATACGATGGTCATAGCAAACACTCTTTTCCAACAACCCAAGAGACGGCTTTACACATGGACATCACCAGACGGTCAACACAGAAATCAGATTGACTATATGCTCTGCAGCCAAAGATGGAGAAGCTCTATACAGTCAGTAAAAACAAGACCAGGAGCTGACTGTGGCTCAGACCATGAGCTTCTTGTTGCAAAGTTTAGGCTTAAATTAAAGAAAGTAGGGAAAAGCGCTAGGCCAGTCAGGTATGAATTAAATCATATCCCTGTTGAATATATAGTAGAGGTGACAAATAGATTTAAGGAATTAGATCTGATAGACAGAGTGCCTGAAGAACTATGGACAGAGGTTCGCAACATTGTACAAGAGGTAGCAATCAAAACCATCCCAAAGAAAAAGAAATGCAAGAAAGCAAAATGGCTGTCTGAGGAAGCTTTGCAAATAGCTGAGGAAAGGAGGGAAGCGAAAGGCAAGGGAGAAAAAGATATGCCCAATTAAATGCAGAATTCCAAAGAATAGGTAGAAGAGATAAGAATGCCTTCTTAAATGAACAATGCAAAGAAATAGAAGAAAACAATAGAATAGGGAGGACCAGAGATCTTTTCAAGAAAATTGGAGAGATGAAAGGAACATTTCATGCAAAAATGGGCATGATAAAGGACCAAAATGGCAGGGACCTAACAGAGGCAGAAGAGATTAAGAAGAGGTGGAAAAATTACACAGAAGAACTATACAAGAATGAGCTTAACGTCCCTGATAATCACAATGAGGTGGTCACTGACCTCGAGCCAGACATCCTAGAATGTGAAGTGAAGTGGGCCTTAGAAAAGCTGAGCAACAACAAAGCTAGTGGAGGTGACAGTATTCCAGCTGAGCTATTCAAAGTCTTAAAAGACGATGCAGTAAAAGTGCTACACTCAATTTGCCAGCAAATTTGGAAAACTCAACAGTGGCCACAGGATTGGAAAAGATCAGTTTACATTCCAATTCCAAAGAAAGGCAGTGCCAAAGAATGTTCAAACTATCGCACCATTGCACTCATTTCTCATGCTAGTAAAGTTATGCTTAAAATTCTACAAGCTAGACTCCAGCAGTATGTGGATCGAGAACTACCAGAAGTACAGGCAGGATTTCGAAGAGGCAGAGGAACTAGAGATCAAATTGCTAACATACGCTGGATCATGGAGAAAGCTAGAGAGTTCCAGAAAAACATCTACTTCTGCTTCATTGACTATGCTAAAGCCTTTGATTGTGTGGATCATAACAAACTATGGCAAGTCCTTAAAGAGATGGGCGTACCAGACCATCTTATTTGTCTCTTGAGAAACCTATATGCGGGCCAAGAAGCAACAGTGAGAACTGGACATGGAACCACTGATTGGTTCAAAATTGGGAAAGGAGTCCGGCAAGGCTGTATACTGTCGCCCTTCCTATTTAACTTATATGCAGAGCACATCATGAGAAAGGCAGGTCTAGATGAATCAAAAGTTGGAATTAAGATTGCTGGAAGAAATATCAACAACCTAAGATACGCAGATGATACCACTCTAATGGCAGAAAGTGAAGAGCCTCTTGTTGCGAGTGAAGAAGGAGAGTGCAAAACTTGGGTTGAAACTAAACATTAAGAAAACCAAGATCATGGCATCCGGCCCTCTCAATTCCTGGCAAATAAATGGGGAAGAAATAGAGGTAGTGACAGATTTTATTTTCCTGGGCTCCAAGATCACTGCAGATGGGGACTGTAGCCAAGAAATTAAAAGACGCTTGCTCCTTGGGAGGAAAGCCATGGCAAATCTAGACAGCACACTAAAAAGCAGAGACATCATCCTGTCAACAAAAGTGCGTATAGTCAAGGCTATGGTCTTCCCAGTTGCAATGTATGGCAGTGAAAGCTGGACCATAAGAAAGGCTGAGTGCCAAAGAATTGAAGCCTTTGAACTATGGTGCTGGAGAAGACTCCTGCGAGTTCCTTGGACTGCAAGGTGATCAAACCGGTCAGTCCTAGAGGAGATCAACCCTGACTGCTCTTTAGAAGGCCAGATCCTGAAGCTAAAACTCAAATACTTTGGCCACCTAATGAGAAGGAAGGACTCACTGGAGAAGAGCCTAATGCTGGGAAAGATTGAGGGCAATAGAAGAAGGGGACGACAGAGAATGAGGTGGCTGGATGGAGTCACTGAAGCAGTAGGTGTGAGCTTAAATGGACTCCAGAAGATGGTAGAGGACAGGAAGGCCTGGAGGAACATTGTCCATAGGGTCGCGATGGGTCGGACACGACTTCGCAACTAACAACAAATATTTGTGTTTATGTATGTGTATGAGTAGATATATATTTTCTTTTGACAGCAGGCAATAGATTTCCATTTTTAATGTAGGCCAGTGTACTCACAGTAAAAAATGACAATAAAGGTTATCTTATCTCATCTCATCTCATCTATCTTATCTTCAGCATCCCCACGGTCATGTGATCAAATTTCAGATGCTAGGCAACTGGCCATGCAGTGTCCTGGGGTCATGTGATCACCTTTTGCGACCTTCTGACATGCAAAGTTAATGAGGAAATCA
Source organism: Vipera berus (assembly GCF_964194415.1). NCBI lineage: Eukaryota > Metazoa > Chordata > Lepidosauria > Squamata > Viperidae > Vipera > Vipera berus. Next base: position 251,917,393 of record NC_138203.1, read on the forward strand.
GATTCACATAACAACCGGATTACTAACTTAACAACTTCAGTGATTCAGTTAACAACTGTGGCAAGAAAGGTCATAAAATGGGGCAAAACTCACTTAACCACTGTCTTGCTTAGCAACAGACATTTTGCACTCAATTGTGGTCGTAAGTTGAGAACTACCTGTAGTCTTAGGAAACCCAAGAATTGGATCTATAATTGGCTGCCAAGCAAAGAAATGCCTAAATAAGACATAAAAATCTATTTATTTTCTATTTTTAATACAGATGTTTCACATACTTTTAAAATTAGAAACTAATATATTTTTGCATGCCGGAGTAGACTCCTGATGAAGAAATAAATTCATATATTGTACTTTGCTGGTTTCAATTCCTTTTGAAATTCGTAAGCCAAATCCACCCAAATTCCGAATAATGGTATACTTATAAAGTTAGAATGCACCATTTATTTTGATACTAACCTCTCAATTCATCTATTTATATTGCCAATCTCTGAAATTTATTTCAGTATTAGTACAAAATAGAATGTACTAGAATATCCATTCATATTGTTCCCATGTTCAGAAAGGATATTTGTATGTTATTCAGAGCAAATTAATTTACCATCATTATTAATAATTCTAAATTCTTTTCTGGTCCTAGAAACCCAACCCTATTTAAAAATAACCTTATAATTTTCAATTAGCATGTGACATTCTGTTTGTACTTACTATAAAATCATAAATGACCCCATTTAGAAAAATGAACAGAAACTTTAATTGCATTAAGCTAAGAAAGTCTTGTAAAGAAAAATGTCACTTTTAAATCCCAGCCAAGTCTCTTCATGTCATTCAGCTAACAACAGTAGGCAAAGAAACCATACCACACTTCAAGTAAGACAGTTATTGTTCAAAGTGGAGGAAGTTTAGAAAAATGAACTTTTGTTCCTATAAAGTTGCCTTAGGGACTGAGATTTATAATCATAAAAATCAAATACTTTTTTTAGCCTTTACTCTCATTTCAATGAAACTTTTGTTTTAAAATGTCATGGGATCAAAAATTAAAAGGTTTTTTAAAAAAAGAATTTTAACAATCAGTGATGCCAGAATACAAATTGTACCAACCTATAATAGTACAATAATTGAAAATTGTTTCATGGGCTACCTGGGACTTTTCAGTTTAGTCCTTGTTTTACTAAGGGGAAAAAAGGTTTTTAGTCAATGAGAGAAAAATCCATTTGGAAACATAATATTAGGAACAGATTATCACTGTATTAAAGACTGATATTTGTAATCTGCAGATGTTCACATCATTTTACAAAATTCACTTAAGTTTTGAATTTCTGTCTGCTTCTTAAGTACGGGTACTTTGACTTATGACCAATGAAACTTATGATCTACCTTAAAATGAAGACTTACGACCGTCACCCAAAGTTCCAATGGTCACCCCTGGTCATGTGACAACGCTTTGCCACTTAGCAATATGGCTGCATTTACATAATAACAACAACAACAACAACAACAACAACCCATGGCTGGGCCTGGATGGCTATCAGGTGTGGTCCCTATGGTTATGGGATTACCGGTCTTCGGATTGATAGTGGCTTAGCCACCGTGAACCAACCCAGGCACCTCCCATCACCAATGATGAGAAGAAGAAAAAAATTCCATACCAGATTGGTCATCGCTCGGGTCAACAAGGACCACATCAGATGTTATGGCTCCTGGACATCTGTCAAAAAATGGGCCACAGGGCTCAGTTGTTACTGCTGGGGAACCAGAGCATACAACTGTAAAGCAACTGGAACAAAAGCGCAAAACCTGGACAACCGAAGAAAAGCGAGAAATCATCCAATGCTACTACCAGGCAGAACCAACAGCCAGGGGATTTCAAAAAAGAATGATGCAACTGTGGAAGGAAAAGCACCCAGAAAGTGATGTAACCGAACACCGATTAATGGATCAAAGATGTTTCATCATCCATAATAAAGTTTTTACAGATGTGGAAATTCAACATCCCAGGAACATTGGCTAAAAAGAAAACAACAAGCAATGATGATGAACAGGCTGAAGAAATTGTTCCAATACCTGAACAAACTGACCAACCAGCGGAAGAAGCCACCACACAGGATGAAGACTCTCCTGTGCAACAACTCGAAAGTGTAGAGCTAAGTAATCTAGCGAAAATGCTGAAAGAAAAGATTGAAAACCACATCAAAGAAAACACAGAAAGAAAAAGACTGCCTGCCATCCATGAAGTGCATAGCAAACGAGTGAAAGATCTACTAAATGCTGTGAACAACATTTTAACTTCCATCCCATCCAGCACACTATATGAAACAAACCAACTAATGTATTATAACTGCAGAACTGGATTATAAAATGCCAAAAAAAAAAACCTCACTGGAACACCAAAGTGGAAATTTCAACTTGAAAATAAAACAAAAAAACTGCGAGGTAATGTCAGCAAATTGAAATACTTGAAAGAAGGAAAACTAAAGAACGAAAAGCTGAAAAATAGTTCATACAAAAAATATAACCTGGAGGAAACAACAATAACAGAAATCATGGAAAACCTAAAAAAGCATGTAATAGCAACAGCAAAGAAAATTGAAAGATATGAAGGACGAATAAAACAATATCGTGAAAACGTCCAGTTCAGAAGAAACCAGCACCTCTTCTATCGGTCACTTGACAAAAATAAAGTCCAAACTACTGTTCTACCATGTAAAGAAAAAACCTTAAACTTTTGGAAAGAACTGTGGGGAAACCCAGCGGAACATAATAAAACTGCCCACTGGATCAAAGATATCCAAAAACAAGCAACACAAAATAAAATGGAAAATATTGTAATAACCACCAATATGGTTGCAAAACAAGTAAAGAAGGTCAAGAACTGGAGTGCACCTGGCCTGGATGAGCTGCGTGGATACTGGTTGAAACACCTCACCAGCCTCCATCACCGCGTGGCCACTCAGTTTGATGAAATGCTTCAAAATGCCACAAGTGAAGAATGGTTAACAGCTGGTCGAACATACTTGATAATGAAAGACCCTGAAAAGAGCACAGAACCAAGCAATTACCGCCAAATTACCTGCCTGCCAACAACGTTCAAACGTTTTACAAAAATACTGGCAAATTCAGTATTCAATCATCTGATGGAAAACAATTTGTATCCCGCAGAACAAAAAGGAAATTATAAAAAATCGAGAGGAACAAAAGATCGGTTGCTCATTGACAAAATGGTACTTAAAAATGCAAAACAACGAAAAACAAATTTAAATATGGTATGGATTAATTACAAGAAAGCATTTGACTCATTACCCCACAGTTGGATTAATGCGTGTTTGGAGAACTTTGGAATCAGCAAAAATATCTGTACATTTTTGAAAGCAAATATGCAAAAATGGAAAACAGTTCTAACAGCAAATGGGGAGAACATTGGTGAAATCAACATCAGACAAGGAATCTTCCAAGGGGACTCACTTTCATCACTAATGTTCAACATCGCATTAATTCCATTGACAATAATATTACAAAACACAAAACTGGGATACCACATCTCAAGCCAGCATGGCAAGATAAACCATCTACTATACATGGATGACTTAAAACTGTATGCGAAAAGCTACACTGAACTTGAATCAATACTCAACGCAGTTCAACTGTTTAGCAGCGACATCAGAATGGACTTTGGACTTGGAAAATGTGCTATATTATCCATGCAGCGAGGAAAAATGGGAAAAATAGAAGGAATAGAACTGGGAAACGGAAGTACTATGAAAGCACTAGCAAAGGATGATGGTTACAAATACCTAGGCATATTGGAAGCAGATAACATCTTGAATGGAAAAGTCAAAGAGTCAACACAAATGGAATATATCAGGAGAGTCCGCAAAATACTAAAATCAAAGCTAAATGCTGGAAGTATAATTAAAGCCATTAATACATGGGCAGCCCCAGTGATACGCTACACAGCTGGAATTATCAACTGGACTTTGGCTGAATTGGAACACCTAGACCAGAAAACACGTAAACTTTTGAATATGCACCACGCTCTACATCCACGAAGTGACATCGACAGGTTGTACCTACCAAGAACAATAGGGGGCAGAGGACTACTGCAAATCCACCAAACTGTAGAAGAAGAAAGACGAAGTTTGAATGACTATGTAAATCAAAGTACAGAAAAATTGCTGCAGGCTGTGAAAACAGAGCATTATAAAAATAACAGAAACAAAGGCAGAATATAAAGAAAAATGGCTGGATGACAGATTAAATAGATGGAAAACCAAAGCTTTCCATGGACAGCATTTGAAAAACATTAAAGGAAAATGTGATAACAACTTGACATGGGCATGGCTTAAGATGGGAATCATCAAGAAAGAAACAGAAGGTTTAATACTGGCTGCTCAAGAACAAGCACTACAAACTAATGCCATGAAAGCAAAGATACAAAAATCTACTGACAATCCAAATTGCCAACTTTGCAATGACAAAGTTGAAACTGTTTCACATTTAATATGTGAGTGCAGCAAAATCACACAAACTGATTACAAAGCTAGACATGACCGAGTTGCTAAACTAATCCACTGGGCATTGTGTAAAAAATACGACTTGCCTGTGTCCGAAAAGTCGTGGGAACATAGGGTGGAAAAAGTTGTCAAGAATGAGAGGGTGAAGATCTTGTGGGACTTCCAAATACAGACAGATCACCATTTGGAACACAACACACCAGATATCGCAGTCACAGAGAACCGAAGCGTACAGCTGATTGATATCACTGTACCAGATGCCAGAGTCGAAGAAAAAGAACTGAAAAAAATTACAAAATACCGCGACCTGGCCATCGAAACTGTGCGATTATGGATGAAACATGTAACAGTGATACCAATTGTCATCGGGGCACTGGGAACTATGTCCAAAAACTTTGCAAAATACATCAAGAAATTGCAGCTTCCTGCAATAACTCCAGCAAAGCTACAAAAAAGTGCGCTACTCAAAACATCTTACATTTTAAGGAGATACCTGGTTGATACCTAGGATGCTGGCAGCAACCCGTGTCAACCATTAGTGCCAGTCAATTTGAGTGTTCAGTTGACTGAGTTTCATATTTTATGAATAAAAGTTTTATATAATAATAATAAAGTTGGAAGGGACCTTGGAGGTCATCTAGTCCAACCCCCTGCTCAGGCAGGAAACCCTATACCATTTCAGAAAAATGGCTGTCCAGTCTCTCCTTAAAAACTTCTAGAGTATTCACCGCTTCTGGAGGCAGGTTGTTCCAGTGGTTAATTGTTTTAACTGTCAGGAAGTTTATCCTTAGTTCTAGGTTGCTTATCTCCTTGACTAGTTTCCATCAGTTGCTTCTTGTCCTGCCTACAGGTGCTTTGGAGAATAACCTGACTCCCTCTTCTTTGTGGCAGCCCCTGAGACATTGGAACACTACTATCATGTCCCCCCTTGCCCTTCTCTTCAGTAAACTACACATACCCAATTCCAGCAAGCATTCCTTATATGTTTTAGCCTCCAGTCCCCTGATCATCTTTGTTGCTCTTCTCTGTATTCTTTCTAGAGTCTCAACATCATTTTTACATCATGGTGATCAAAACTGGATGTAGTATTCCAAGTGTGGCCTTATCAAGGCATTGCAGCATCCCATGATCATCTGACTGCATTTTACAGTGGTTTTGTTAAAAACTGACACTTCTGGTTTTTGGCAAAACCACACCTACTGCAAACAATGGGTTCACACTGACTACCATGGCATTTGCTCAATGACCCACCACATTTGCACTTACAACCGCTGTTTGCACTTACGACCCCCTTGTTTGCTTAATAACATAGCAAGTTAAAGGTAAAGGTTCCCCCGCACATGCGTGCTAGTCGTTTCCAACTCTAGGGGCCGGTGCTCATCTCCATTTCAAAGCCGAAGAACCAGCGCTTGTCCGAGGACATCTCCGTGGTCATGTGGCTGGCATGACTAGATGCCAAAGGCGCACGGAACACTGTTACCTTCTGATCGACAGGAAGTTTGGCAGGTCAAATCCCGAGTGCCACGTAACAGAGTGAGCGCCTGTGACTCGTCCCAGCTTCTGCCAACCTAGCAGTTCGAAAGCACGTAAAAATGCAAGTAGAAAAATAAGGACCACTACGGTGGGAAGGTAACAGCCTTCCATGCGCCTTTGGTGTCTAAGTCATGCCGGCCACATGACCACGGAGTCGTCCTCAGACAAACGCTGGCTCTTCGGCTTTGAAATGGAGATGAACACCGGCCCCTAGAGTTGGAAACATCTAGCATGCATGTGCGGGGAAACCTTTACCTTTTAATAACATAGTAAAACAGAGTAAAATCGAGTTGGTCACATGCCTGACTCATTTTACAATTGTCATGACATATAACTGCAATGGGCAGGCTCCATTATGGTCGTTATGTTGAGGATTGCCTGTAGATCAGGATACCTGCATATCTTTAAAACTCTATATCAAGGTGGCAACCTATTGACTCTCTAGACATTAGTAAAACATCTTACAATAGCAAGTATATTCCTGACACCAAGAAGAAGATTTTGTCTTTGGTTCAGAATTATTTTCCTTTTGGGTTAATATAGTACTGTAGTTAAAACCTGTTTCCTTTACCATTGGCAACATTACTATGGCCTCATGACCTCAGGCAAGAAACTGAGGCATCCCTAAGTTGACAGCCAGTACATAGCTTGTAGTCTTCCAAATACCTAAAAAATCGTCCTTCATTCTGTGTGGGTCCTATATCATTCTCATAAGACAGTTGAAAATCTCTATTTGAGACAATGTTAGCAACAGTTATAGACAACAGTTTTTGCTGATGCTTGAAAAGAATGTAAATGTAAAAGAGATCCAGCAGAACATGAAGTGACCAGATAATTCTGTATTTTCAACGTCGAGGAAGCAGCAATCCATAAACCGGATGTCCATTGGGTCACAGAGAATCACTAAGTGACCGCATAAATGAGCAGCAACCCACTCAAGCCTTGCAAGAAGAGACAATTAAGGGGGAAGTGAGTCCCTATTATTTTTCTCATCTTCTTATTCAATATGGGATGAAGTTTGAAGATGGTAGTTTGTATGTAAATAGCATATATCATAAAGGTGGAATTAAAGACTCATTTTGAAGCAATGCTCTCAGTGCTATGTCCTTCTATTTGCACCAGATCCACCAAGATTCCTTTAATATGCTTACTATTAGAGGAAAATAGAAAAGAAAAATATGGATCACTGACATGATCCTGCAACTTGAACAGCTCTTTACAAACAAATGGGAGAATCGCAATATACTGTATCATAATATTTTACAATCATTCAAGCTGAAAATCTTTTTTAAAGTTTTGCCTCATGTTAATCAATTCTTAGAAACAATTGTTACAGGTAGTGCTTGATGTACAACAGTGACAGTTCAAAATTACAACAGCACTGAGAAAAACTATGACCAGTTTTCACACTTACAATCATTGTAGCATCCCATGATCATGTGATCAAAATTCAAATTCTTGGCAATTGACTCATATTTATGACAGTTGCAGTGTGCTGGGATCATGTGATTGCCTTTTGACAAGCAAAGTTAATGGGAAAGCCAGAGTTGCTTAACAACAATTTGAATAATTTAACAGCTACAGTGATTCACTTAACAACTGTGGCAAGAAAGGTCAGAAAACGGTGCAAACTCACTTAAGAAATGTTTCACTTAGTAACAAAAATTTTGGGCTCAATTATGGTCGTACGTTGAAGACTATCTGTATTAATACACAGTTTTATTCTTGAAAGACAAGTCTGGAAAGCAAAGCAGCTGAGAGAGAGCAATCAGAAGGGGGAAAAATAGTATGTCTTTCCCTTCTATTTATATTCTAGATGCTTTTCTTCCAAACGTTTATGCATTGTATTTTTAAGGGTACAGGAAAGATTTACATTTGTGTTGGTAGGTATGGCTGGAATGTTGAGTTGTTGTGTGTGTTTCAATAAAATGGCTACCACAGGAGCTTGTCTATTTACAGAATGTCTGCCATGGGAGACAAGTCATTTGTAGCAATTTACTAGATGATAACCGCCACTGTATCCAAACATCTCCTATAGGATTTTCCCAATTTTAATTTTATCCTTTTTCTGGGCAGTTGAGTATAATTCTAAGCAAAGCACCAGAGATAAAGCCACTGATTCCCCCATGAGGCTCACTGAAACACGTCTTTAAACAAAGATAATAATATATACATCAATAAGCATAGGAATATTTGTCTATCCCTCCCTCGAGGCACATTTGTTTTAAAAAATGTAAATTAGATTGTATGTTAGTACACATAGTTCTGGCTTACTATAAATAGTCATTTAAAATTAGCCATGTTTTTTTCTTAAACTTTTGGGTTTACCCAATTTAATCTCTTTGAAAATACCCAATTATTCAATGGCTGGTTACCCAATCTCTTAAAACAGTTGTAAAAGAATACAGATCATTTGACCCCTGCTCTGAACATGATGCTTCCAAGATGAATTTTCTTCTACTGATACAGAGGTTAAATCCCTGTACCTACAATATTGTTTGTAAATAAAGTTGTAATTAGTTGCACAGATAAAGCTGAGTTTGCTTCTCTATTAAATTTGGTTGTACAAAATCAACTGACAATAAAAAGGGCATTACATTTTGCAGCATTATGTCACAAATGTAACTTTGGGATACTGACTTGGAACAGGTACATGTCCAAAACCAAAATTGTTGTTGCACATTTAAATATTAAAAGATGCTATTATATTATTAAAACAGATTTCTTTGTCTTGCCAGCTCTGGCCACAACACAAAAGAACACTTGTTCTACAAGTATGACCATTTTTCCATGTTATATGCTTGTGCAGCAATGTTAAGTTGCCACAGGGATAATATGGCAAAGAATGAGAGATTCTGTTAATTCAAAAGTATTTTGTGCTACTTAAATGCCTTACAGCTATTAGGCGTCAAGTTAATGATAAAAATAAAGCCAGTCAAAGGCAATCGTTCATTGTCTACAGCACGTAACAGCTTTTAATTTTATCATCAGACATAATTGTAAAAATATTATTTTATCATTTTATGAATATTTGATTGGACACTACCTTTTCTGAAAAAAGCCACTTTAAGAATCATATGGTAATATAAGTATATCTGCTGAATAGCTTGGTTTTATTTCTCTGCTCAAATGAGCTAGGCTGTTATTTATGTCCATAGTGAACTTACCAAATTATAATAAAATAGCTTCTGATACATCACTGAACAGGATGATCAAGCATTAAATATAGGATTTTTAGTGACCTTCATGGAAAAGCTTCTCATCTACTTTTTTGCTATATTATACAATTCTTTCAGAAGACATGGAAGGTTGGGATAAATTATACCTGAATAGCAAAGGCCAGAGTGCTTTAGGACTTTATCAAAATTCCTTGTACTGCTCTGATTTGATTAAAATTATACAAGAAAATTTCCTAAGGGGTTCGTCACTGCTAATACAACACTACTGGAGCGCCCAGATGCCAGAATTGGTGATATAAGTAAAACTATTCCCATTTAGGACAATGGGAAGTTACCACATTCATTTCTTTTCCTTGCACTGTAACCCAGCATCTGGTTCAGGCATATACTGTGCCAGGTACATGTTAGAGACAGAGATGAAGATAGGAATAAAGATGGAGATTTCTATGACAAAGGCTTCAAGTATGTACTCTATAATTTTGTCCTCATGTCATGCACACCTACAGTTTACAACTAGACACTGACATCCACCATTATGAAATGCTTTGAGAAGCTGATAAAGGACTTTATTGTATCTAACCTCCTGCCAGCATTTGACCCACTTCAGTTTGCCTACCGACCAAATCGCTCTACGGAGGATGCTATTTCTTCCATTCTCCATCTGAGCTTGAAGCACTTAGAGGAAAGAAATACTCATGTGCGTTTGTTGTTTGTCGACTTCAGTTCGGCATTTAACACATTCATTCCCTAGCATCTAGTAGACAAACTAGGCCTTTTAGGCTTAAACACCCCTTTGTGCAACTGGATTCTGGATTTTCTTACCAACAGGCTCCAATATGTGGAACAAATACCTCTAATACCATTTTCTTGAGCACAGGTTCTCCTCAGGGCTGCGTCCTACATCTGCTGCTGTTCACCCTGTTGACTCATGACTGTTGTGCTAGGTTTGCCACCAACCATATTGTGAAGTTTGCAGATGATACAACAGTAGTGGGCCTTATTCATGATGACAGTGTGGAAGCTTACCACAAGGAGGTTGAGGGGTTGGTGAACTGGTGTAAAGAAAACAGCCTAGTTTTAAATACCAGAAAAACCAAAGAGATCATTGTTGATTTCAGTAAAGGTAGGCACAGCCACACTTCTCTGTGCATTAATGATTCACCTGTGGAGATGGTTACCAGCATCAAATTCCTGCATCACATGAGAAAAGCTCATCTTCATTCCCGTGTTCTGACCACTTTCTCACAGGGAGACGATTGAGAGCATCCTGTCATACAGCATCACAGTCTGGTTTGGAAGCATCACTGCTTCAGACAGGAAGGCGATGCAGAGAGTGGTGAGGATGGCCAAAAAGATCATTGGCTCCCCTCCTTCCCATCCAGGACATAGCACAGAAGCATTGTTTGAACAGGGTCCGTAAGATTATCTGGGATGCTACACATCCTCTTCACAACCTGTTTTCCTTGTTACCTTCTGAGATAAGGCTTCGTGGTATCTGTAGCAGAACATCCAGATTCAACCATAGTTTCATTCCATACAGCATTAACCTTGTGAACTCTCAAGCTTCCTCCTTCCATTATACATTCAAGATGGACAGTATTTAATATTTTATTGTTATGTATATGTAGGGGTGTGGTTTCTATACATATGTTGTTTATAATATGTTTTAGGTGTGTGTCATGTATGTGTTTCGCTTTGAGAGTGGGCAACTAAATTTCATTTTTGATGTGTGCCATTATGCCCACAGTAAAAAAATGATAATAAAGATTATCTTATCTTATCTTAGAGGTAATCTTTGATTTACAACCACAGTTGACAAAATTTATGTTGCTAAGTGAGACAGTTTTTAAGTGAATTTTGCCCCACTTTATGACCTTTCTTGCCACAGTTCTTAAATGAATCACTGCAGTGGTTAAGTTAGTATTAGGGTTGTTAAGAGAATCTGGTTTCCCCACTGACTTTGCTTGTCAGAAGATTGTAAAAGGGGATCACACGATCCCAGGACACTGCAACAGTCATAAATAGGAACCAGTTGCCCAGCATCCAAATTTTGATTACGAGACCACAGAGATGCTGCAATGGTCGTAAGTGTGAAGAACCATCATAGGTCACTTTTTCAGTGACATTGTAACTTTGAACAGTCACTAAATGAAGTGTTGTAAGTTAAGGACTACCTGTACATGGGGGAAAGGACCTTTTTCATTGAAAGGCAGCATTTTCTTCATTTCACTATGAGGAACAAGAAAGCCAGTTTAGTATAGTGGTTAAGACATCAGGTTAGAAACCGGGAGACTGTGAACTCTAGTCGCACCTAAATGAAGCCAGATGGATTACTTTTGGCCCAGCCCCAGGAAGGAAGAAAAAGCAAAAATGTTGACAAAAAATTGTAGAGATTAGTTCAAGCAGTTGCCAAGAGTCAACATTGTCTTGAAGATTCATGCACACATACAAACCTAAATTATTTGTGCAATTATGCAGCAAGAAGTTTTACTGGCCTTTCAGCTGATGAAACAGTGATACACGAAAGCTTATATGAAAATGTTTTCCCCCATTTTTAGTGTGTCAAAACACTCCTTTTCAAAGCCTAGGCTTATTCTTTACAGTAAGCACTTTGTGAAGGATGATCAGGGAGCCCTAAAAAGTGTTTAAAAAGTACTTGCTTCAAATTGATCCACAGTGCACAGGATACATAGCTTTAAGGCTGAACACAATTTCAGCAAACCAACCGATTGAACAGAATGAATCTATCTTTCTGTTTTTAGAAAACACACCCTGATCCAAGTTTAATTTAGCTTTAAAAATGCTATTAAGTTCCTGCCCACGTTGTTTTACATGCACATCATTGTTTTCATGCTTTACAATGTAGCTAGTGTTTTCCTGCTCTTCAAATTTGTACACTTTATATTTTTTTTTAGTTTAGAGGAACTACAAACATTCTTTTAAAATGTCAGTGTTATCCATGGTCCTCTTATTCAACAGAAATCCCATTAACTAATGGCTGAAGTTCAGGAGAGGACTTCTGCTTTCTCTATATTTTTAAGTGTTTGTTGATCACAGAGGATACTATATTCAATTTAATGAATGTGTTGCTACTAATCCTTCTCGGGAAACATAGGGAACATATTCATTCTTGGAAGGGGCTATAAAGATGCTACACTCTGATCTGTGTTCTTGTAGATGATGTTGTGATTCAATGTTAGCCTGTGCTCCCAGCAGCTGAGTCCGATGAATCTGAGGAGGAGGAGGAGGGGTTTGGAGAGCCTTTGGTGTCAGAGGGAGGCTCTGATGCACTGCAGGACTCTCAGCCTGGCCCCTCCAGTCATGTTCCTCATGAAGCTGAGCTGTGTGAGTACAAGGTGTTGGACTCAGAGGATTCACAGCTGAATCTGTTCAGAGATGCTAGAAGCAGAAGGCAATCCAGCAGAGCAGAGCAGAGAAAATCAATGAGGCAACTCAGTGAAAGGAGAAGGCAGTGAGAAGCCATGCCTTAGGACTGATAATAAAAGGGGAAGGTGTGGGCGGGGCTGGTTGCTGAAGGCAACCATTTGGAGACATACTAAGAGAACCCTGGTCTGTTCTTGATACTTCTGTTTAACTCTTGTTTGTTGACTCTTGTTTGATATTTTGATTCATTTATTGAAGGAAATATTCTGTTGCTTTTTTGTTTGAACTGTAAATAAATTTGGGTTGGGTTTTCCCAGCCCATTGACTGTAAAAAGGAAAAAGGGGTTGTCCCTGACACACAAACAGGGCCGATTGTAGGCTGGAACAGAACAGATGAATTCGAAGAATAGCAATACTATAATAGAGTGTTTGTATTATCTCTCTCTTCACCAAAACGTCAAAGCCACATACAGTTGAAAACAACAGCATGTTGTAATGAAGATACAACAGAATCAAAACAAAATCAAGAATCTTCAGCTATTACAACATTGTGAAGCCATTTCTAGTTATATGATAGCATTGTAAAGACTAATCACATTGAGAAAAATCTTTCTTGCTCTCACTCCGAGTATCCAAGCACGTTGTAAGGAAACCTTGTCCACACAGATGGCAGGAGTAGTAGTGAGCAAATTGTGAGGTGAAATAATATTCTCTCCTATTCAGTTCAGCTCAACCTGAAAAACCATTGAGATCTATTCAGTCCTCAATAGTCATCACTATATGAAGTCTAATAAAATGGATAAATAATCTGCCTATGCTTCCATTGCTACTTCCTCAGAATCCCACATAAAGTTGAAAGAGCTTTGATCCTGAGAGATGACCTCCTGGACACAAAGAAATGAAATAACCATATTTTCATATCCAGTAAATGACAACAGTTACTGCAGTATGCAGAGCAATTTTCATATTCCTCAGAATGATTTATATGCACACCCAGTCAATTCTACAAATCAAGATTTTAAACAAAATATGTTTAGTAATTATCTCTTCTCTGCTAGAAAAGTTATAATATAATCATATTTGCATAAACTGAGGTACCACTTAAAGAAGATTGGGAAAAGGTTTCAAGGGAGATCATATGGATAGTATAAATCCAACAAGAAGAAAAACATGCTCCCTTTTTAATCAATTTCAGCTAAGAAATAGACTGCTTAAACTGGGAGCAGGAAAGCAACTGGTGCCTTCTGGTCTTTTGGGCAGCTTCACACTTCTGCTGGATACTACTGATAGGTGAAATTGAAAGACAATGTGGACATGTGTGGAAGGACAGGTTTATATATTTCTTATACTATTTGTGTTTGTTTGTAAAATTTATTGGCTGTCCATCTTACCACAAGGTAACTGTGGGTGACTTACAATCTTAAAAATATAAAAATTATACACAACTCTAAAAGACATAAATAATAAACTGTAAAGATCCAGACACTGTATACTAGCCCTGTGCAAGCTGGTCTCCCTAGATCAGAGGTCCCCAACCTTTTGGGCACCAGGGACCGGTTTCGTGGAGAGAGATTTTTCTGTGGATCAGAGGGTGCGTGATTTTGTGTGCTGCCTGCATCCCACGGATGGGGCTTTGCTTGTTTGTGCAGCCTGGTTGCTTGCATGCCATGGCCCGGTACTGGTCCATGCACTGGGGGTTGGGGACCCCTGCCCTAGATGTTTTGGATTTCAGCTTCCATAATTCTCATCAATCTTGGCCTTGTAGTGTAGAAATTATGCAAATTTGTCTAACAACTGAAGGATGAATAAGAAAGGCACAGGGACGTACTTAAATCTTAAGGTCAATGTAAAAGGCTTTGATACAGAAATATTGTGAGTTGGAATGAAATGCATATAGGCCCATCTTGTCTTTGAGGAGGCTCCTGATTTTTTTTCTTAAAGTCATTTTAAGGCACAGTGTCTGTACACAGAGCTATAATTTTAATGTTGCTTAATTTTATATGCTATTTTATTGCTTTAATGCCTTACAATCTTAATATAATCTTCCTTTGCAAATTAACTTGGGAATGGGAAAAGGCTTGAAGAAACTCTAATTAATACACTGATTTTTTGCTCCTTAGTGTCCTTATGTCTAATATAAGACATTATGTCTATTTCTAGTATAAGAAAATGGCATTCAGTGAAGTTAACTTGAACAAACCTCCTACACAGAAGAAAAACCTCACCCCTTATCTACTTGTGCTCTGTTTTTTAATATAAAGTTAGATGCCTTCTTAGTTATAAATCAAGAAATAAGACAGGTGGGGATATGTCTTTAAATGAAATCCAAAGTACTTCCATTGTTTAATTTTAAGTCAGGCATTTAATACTAACATACCAGAATAGCTAATTTGGGGAATTATTACTGCATGCATGAATGGGCACTCTCTCATTAAAAATAGTGTTAGCTTCAAATAGGATTAATTAATTCAAATTGAAGCTAACGCAACAGAAGAAAATGGAAATGCAAGAACTATTTAAGTGTGGAGCAAGAAGAGAGAGGTAGAGGGAATTCTACATGGTTGCAGCCATGTACAGTTTTATTATGGCAAATCTAGACAGCACACTAAAAAGCAGAGACATCACCCTGTCAACAAAAGTGCGTATAGTCAAGGCTATGGTCTTTCCAGTTGCAATGTATGGCAGTGAAAGTTGGACCATAAGAAAGGCTGAGCGCCAAAGAATTGAAGCCTTTGAACTATGGTGCTGGAGAAGACTCCTGCGAGTTCCTTGGACTGCAAGGCGATCAAACCGGTCAGTCCTAGAGGAGATCAACCCTGACTGCTCTTTAGAAGGCCAGATCCTGAAGCTAAAACTCAAATACTTTGGCCACCTAATGAGAAGGAAGGACTCACTGGAGAAGAGCCTAATGCTGGGAAAGATTGAGGGCAATAGAAGAAGGGGACGACAGAGAATGAGGTGGCTGGATGGAGTCATTGAAGCAGTAGGCGTGAGCTTAAATGGACTCCAGAAGATGGCAGAGGACAGGAAGGCCTGGAGGAACATTGTCCATAGGGTCGCGATGGGTCGGACACGACTTCGCAACAAACAACAACAACAACAACAAGGGGAAACTGGTGAATTTCCTTTGGTACAAAATCCTCTAGTTGACTTCCTTAAGAAATAAAAAGCAGCCTCTTTGCAAGGTATTTTTTTGGCTTTGACACTGAATGACAATGTGCCACTCTCTGCATTTCACCATTAAAAGCCAACAGGTCTATTTTTTTCTCTTTCTTCTGGGCGACTGATGGGAGGAAGGAATCCAAAGGCAGTCTGAGGTTTATATATAGTGTATGGCATATCATACATGGGCTAGCAATATATATTAACATATCATATTTCACAATAAAATATAAATATTAAAGAGATCTATGTTCAAATACCAATATACAGGCCATTTAACCATTGAAGCACAGTATTGTTTATTTATTTATTTATTATTTATTTATTCGGTTTATATACCGCCCTATTACCAAAGGACTCAGGGCGGTTTACAAGGCAAAATTTAAAAACAATCCAATATAAAATTAAAATAATTTTATATTAAAAATAATCAGATACTGGATTGATATATGACCTCAGCTTGCAGCTGGTCACGATGTGATCTAAAGTTTGAGGTGAGGCTCCTCAGTCACACTGTGGGGAAGATACTATGCCCCATTTATGCAGAGAGTCCCGGCAGACGCTGTGTGAGGTGTGAATCCTGTTCAGGATTGTCCATTGCTGAGGTAGTAGTTCAAAGCCTGCCATCTTTTTTGAGAGATCATTCCTATGTCTGGGAGTTCAGGGATCCATTTAGCTTTCCATCGGGAATCGATATTAAAGTTTTTGGGCAGATGTTATGCAAGTGCCAGTGGGGGCTTCCTAGATTTGAGTCTTCCACCTGATAAATGAAGAATGTCAGCATGCACCAGTAGGAGTGAGTGGTTCATAACTTTGTTATATAATTTCATAATATTAATAAAGGAGAATATTTGAAGCTCAGGGTTGAAATTCCATGCCAAAAATGCCAGGGGATTTCTAGAAGCCTGGTACTCTGACAAATTAGCCATCAATAGACATTAACAACATCTATAGACTATGCACAAGAGACTATCACCCAAAAGGGAACAAAGAGACCCAAGCACTTCTCTACCAGCAATCATCACCCAGATCAGCATAAACTCCAAGTTTAACATCAGACCAACAATACCCCAATCAAAAAACTTCCAAAGAGCCAATAGTAACCAGCCCAACCAAAGAATCTATAAGACCACCCCCACTAAAACTGACAGGCAACTGAGAGCTAACAGCACTCCTTACTAGCACTGATGATTTTACCTAGTCTAGGTAATGAAACGTCTGCAAGAAAACAAGCAAGCTCAAAGAGCACCAAGGACCCCTAATTTCATAATAGTTTGAGATACATCATGAACTCTTCCAACATTGTGCTCTGACTGTTCCTGCTTCTATTGCTTTTGGCAGTCACCTCCTTAATAATAGAACCAATCTTTCTGAGGTACACATGATTGTAAATATTCTCTTGGAACAATTGTTGAACCAACAAAACAAGCTGAATTCAAGACAGCATAGAATAAATATTTAAAGAATGGCATATTTTATTGTACTCGAGTTGCCTTCTCTTCATAACTTGTCCACTTTGCAGAGCTACGACTGTATGTGGAATGAGGAATTCTGGGAGTTGAAGTCCACAAGTCATAAAAGGGCCAAGTTTGAAGACCCCTGCATTTATATATGATAGTTTCCAGTTTTGTCTGAATGGCACAGTCTGATTTTACTATTTTTTAAAGTATTTTAATTCTACACAGGTATAAACTCTATCGCTTTTATTTAAAACCTAAATAAAGTTTTCCCTGCATGTTTATCCCTGTGAAACTCATCCACGATGAGAAACAAGACTTTCTTTTCAACTTTCTATTTTGATTCTTTGTTTTGAAGATTTTTTTTAAACTCCAGCAAAGAGACCTTGGTTTTGAAACTATTGGCCTTTAGGGTTGAGAATTCAAAAAATGAGGAAAGTTGGTAAACATCAAGTAGTTTGCTCCAAGGCAAGCAGAAAGCCAAACCCTGTCTTGTTTCATAGTTTAGACTATATAAGATCTATAAACCCCGTCCTTGCTGATGTCAATGTATTCCTTGGCAAACCATGCCACAGAAATTGGTAACAGAAAGGCTACTGTTCAAAAGCTAAAGCTTTCTACTTTGGGCTCCAAACAAAGCTAAACACAGCTTTAGGGTCTTATAAGGTTTTCCGGCCAAACACAAAGGATCAATCTGCAATTTACATCAACAGAGAACTGTGTGTTTCCCACTCTCTCAACACCAATGTGAAGAATCAAATAAAAAAAATAGGGACATTTTCAACCATTTGAAAAGAGAGCAGTATATTAGAATTTATAATGACACATATCCAGTCTATATTTTTGGCAGTTAGTTCCAAATTTTGGGGTCACATATTCCTTATGTGCTCCAATTCTTTCCCTTGTTAAAACAAATCACAGCTAGAGATGATTACACTTGTTCTCCAAATATCATTTGAAATATCATTTCAAACCTAGTATGAGGGAAACATTCACCTCAAGGTGATCATTTAGATCACAAACTATCTGACCAGCAGAACTGAGTCCAAAATCTTGACTATTTATTTATTCTATAAATTAAATTTATATGCTACCCATCTCACTGTGAAGCAACTCTGGGATGCTTGCTTTGCTATAAATAATATATAAAACAATGAAAAGGTTTGAAATGTTGAGCAGTGAAAGTTAAAGCATTAAAATTAACAGTAAAGAGGATAAAAGGAACCAATGCATAGATGGGATGGACTTGAGATCTTCTCCTAATCTACTCACCACTTCCAAAATGGGAAGCCCCTATTGGGACCTCCTGTCTCCACACACACACACACACACACACACACACTGTGTAGTGAGAGATTATGTGTGTGTGTGTAAATATAGAAAGATAGTGGGGGTGCATGCACTCAAACTCACACCCATTTTCTCTGCCTGAAAGCTATTTTTGACTCTTAGTGATGGGATGGATAATTAATTTTCTGAAGGGGCCACATGAGAAACTGGTACTCTTATGGAGGGCTGAACCAGGATGGCTGTGAAGGTGTGTAGACATATATGTACACGTATACATAAGCTGAAAAAAAATAGCAATCACCTTCAAAATAAAAGCAATCCACACGGGCTGGACAGGGACAGCCAAAAGGCTGGATGTGGCCCAGGGGCTATAAAATGCTCCTTCTGTTCTAGGGAATAACAAAATTTGTCATCTATCTGGTGACATCTATTTGTCCCATTAGATCCAGCAAGAGGTGCATTTTATGTGTCCCATTTATGAAAGAGTGTCATCTGGCAGCACCCAGGAAAAGAGTCTTTGGAACATTGTTTTTCCCCAGAGATTGCCTATAATCTTTCCTGAAGACGTGGTTTTGCCATCTTTCATGGGGTCTGTTAATAGTGTGGAGCTTATACAATGGTTGTGTTGCATATGACTTAGTGATGGATTCTGCCAGGGTAACAATTAAAATGTTATTCTTGTTCCTATGAGAAACTGGTTATTTTGAATTTGAATTTATTAAATTTATATGCTGCTCTTCTCCCTAAGGACTCAGGGCGGCTCACAACAATAAAAGTTAAAAACATAAAATACAAAATTTTAAAAAGAATTAAACAATGAAGTAAATACATAACAATAGACCCAATAAAACCAAATGTAAAACTACAGTCAGTCCAGGCCCAATTGTTGAAACATCCATGTCTTCAGGTCACGGCAGAAGGACCGAAGGTCAGGGGCCATCCGCAGCTCCGGGGGCAGTTCATTCCAGAGGGTCGGTGTGCCCACAGAGAAGGCTCTCCCCCTGGGGGTCGCCAGCCGGCATTGCTTAGCTGACGGCACCCTGAGGAGGCCGACTCTGTGGGAGCGAACTGGGCTATGGGAGGTTGATAATGGCAGCAGGTGGTCTCGCAAGTACCCTGGGCCTAAGCCATGTAGGGCTTTAAAAGTAATTACCAGCACCTTGAATCGCACCCGGAGGACAACCGGAAGCCAGTGCAGCTCACGCAGGAGTGGTGTAACATGGGAGTATCAAGAAACTCCCATAAGCACCCGCGTGGCCGCATTTTGCACCAGCTGAAGCCTCCGGGTGCACTTCAAGGGCAGCCCCATGTAGAGAGCATTGCAGTAATCCAGGCGAGAAGTGACAAGGGCGTGGGTGACCGTTCATAGGGCATCTCGGTCCAAAAAGGGGCGCAACTGGCACACCAGGCGAACCTGTGCAAAGGCCCCCCTGGTCACAGCAGTTAGATGATCCTCGAAGTTAAGCTGTGAATCCAGGAGGACACCCAAGTTCCGAGCCCTTTCAGAGGGGGGCAATACCTCCCCCCATCAAAAGAGATGGAACATGTTGGACAATACAAGATGCCGGTATCCTCAGCCACTCGGTCTTGGAGGGGTTCAGCCTGAACCTGTTCCTTCCCATCCAGACCCGCACTGCCTCCAGGCACCGGGACATCACATCAAGGGCATCACTGGGTTGGTTCAGGGTGGAGATGAACAACTGGGTATCATCTGCATATTGGTGATACCTCACCCCAAAGCCACAAATGATCTCACCCAGCAGCTTCATATAAATGTTAAACAGGAGGGGGGAGAGAACCGACCCCTGAGGCACCCCACAAGTGAGGGACCTCTGGGTAGATCTCTGCCCCCCTGCCAATACAAACTGCGAGCGGCCCGAGAGGTAGGAGGAGAACCACCGTAAAACAGTGCCTCCCACTCCCAACCCCTCAAGCCGCTGCAGCAGGATACCATGGTCGATGGTATCAAAAGCCGCTGAGAGGTCTAGTAGGACCAGGACAAAGGAACAACCCCTGTCCCGGGCCCGCCAGAGATCATCTACCAGTGCGACCAATGCCGTTTCCGTGCTGTAACCAGGCCTGAAACCGTACTGGTACGGGTCCAGATAGTCCGCTTCATCCAGGAATTGCGGAAGCTGATGTGCCACAACACTCTCAATAACCTTCGCTACAAAGCGAAGGTTGGAAAAGGACGATAGTTATTCAAGAAGGCCGGGTCCAGAGCAGGCTTCTTGAGAAGGGGCCTCACCACCGCCTCTTTTAAGGTGGAGGGGAAGACACCCTCCATCAGTGAAGTGTTTTAAATATTTGAAATAACCCTTTTTAAAAAATGTCCAGTAAAAGATGGGGTGGGGGGAGCAGGGGAGGAGAGAGCCAGTTTGGCATAGTAGTGAAGACATGAGTCTAGAAACTGAGAGACTTGAGTTCTAGTCTAACCTTCAGCATGAAACCAGCTTGATGACCTTGGGCCGGTCGCTCTCTCACAGCCTTAGGAAGCAAGCAATGGCAAACCAATCCTGAAATCTCACTAAGAAAACTGCAGACTAGTCCAGGTAGTTGCCAGGAGTCAAAACTGACTTGAAGGGACCCCCCCCTCCAAAAAAAGGGAGAAATACTGGGTAAAAATAGCATTGTTGCCGTTTATAATTTAATTTGCAGAAAATTTTTAAACTATTGAAAGTTACAAAAACATATAATTTACCCTCAAAAAATGCTAAATAACAATAAAGTGAGTTAAAGCAACTGCTATGTCTTTCTTTCCATCAAATGCATTGCCTGCTTCAGAAACCTTATAATTTTAAATGTATTGGGAAATGTTTATTTAAAGAAGCTAAATCAATAGTTGAATTTTACAACAAAAAGTAAATGTTACCAATGTAAATATGAGACCCAGTTTGGTGTAGTGGTTGAAGCATCAGGCTAGAAACTGAGGCTGCATGATTTCTAGTCTTACCTTTGGCATGAAGCCAGTTGGTGACCTTGGGCCAGTCACTCTTTCTCTGCTTTAGGAAAGAAACAATGCCAAATCCCTTCTGAAAATATTGTCAATAAAACTGCAGTGACATAGACAATAATTTGCCAAGAATGAACACTGATTCAAATGCATCCCATATGACAGAATATAAATATGGATAATGTACAAGAAATTATGAAAGAGAGAAATATATTTTTATATGCTACAAAATCAATTATCTCAGGTTTGGTGGAGCAGTAGGCTAATGCCTCCTTAAGTAACACCAGCTGCCTGCAATTAGTGCAGGTTCGCATCCCACCAGGCTCAAGGTTGACTCAGCCTTCCATCCTTCCGAGGTAGGTAAAATGAGGACCCAGATTGTTGGGGGCAATTAAGCTGACTTTGTAATAATGCCGCTTGGGAGGGGTGTGAAAGCCCTAATAAGCAGGCATATACATAGAATGAAGGCTACTGCTAAGCTTGTAAGCCGCCCTGAGTCTTCGGAGAAGGGCGGGATATAAATGGAATTAAAATAAAAAAAAAATAAAAAAATAAAATAAAATGTTAAATCTTTTTTCAAACCCTCAAAGCAAGTTAAGTCAAAAGTGAACCACTCTGAAGATACATGAATACAGTTGCCTTAGTCATATCTCTTAGCTTTTTATTGACCGAATATTCTTATCATAGTAATGTATGTTGCAGCAAAAATACTTGTGTTCCAGATTCAAGAAGCTTAATGAAATATGTCAATCTCAGCCTTTGAACTGGTTCTTTATTGTGGTAAAGGAAAAGCTGCGTAATATGATTATGTGTGACCAGAATACAAGTTGTATTAATGTGGTTACTTTTGAATTTTTGTTGTATTTATCTTTTATGTTTGTTAGTTTCCTTGATTTACTCTTATATGTGGTTTTGTTTTACTTGCATTCATGTGCATTATTTTCCTTTCTGTGCTTGTATTAAAGCAAAACAATTTTTAAAAAATATACAAAAATGTGGATCAGAATCGTAGCTTTTGAACTTGCAATCTTGGGTTCTGATCAATAGCCAAAATACACAGCAACACTGAGTCAAATTTAGCTAATTTTGAGAAGAAGAAAAAAAAGCTAAGCAGAGCTGACTGAGAAACAAGGAATATAAGGGCTGTAGGCTAGATTGGGAAATCAAAAAAAATATCCTAGATGAGGCCAACTATCTTCTTACTTTGGCCAAGAAAACTACAAGAATATATCCATGAATGCAGTGGTGGGATTCAGCCAGTTCACACCAGTTCAGCAGAACCGTTAGCTAATTTTTTGTTGCCCAGGCCCAGAATGGACTTCTGGAAGCGGCATCCACACAGAGAACTGGTTGTTCACATATCTGAATCCCATCAATGCATGAATGTCAATTGGAGTTGAGTTCAAATTGGGAGCACTTGGAATCACAAAGTTCCAAACCTATAATCCACCAGAACAGATTAACAATGCACTGGTTTCAGGCTTGCTTGTTCCGCTTTATTTTCTTACTTCTGATAGAACAGTGCAAGGTAGCAATCCCAGTCAGAATTTTAAGGAGCAGAATCTTCGGAGCACATTTTCACATTATAGAATCAAGTGGCCTAAAAAGTATTTCTTTTCAACTTATGTAAAATCTGTAGCTATCAGTTCAGCCTAGGTAGGAAAGTGAGAGATTTTGGAATTAGGGAAGACACAACACACTTGTTTGAACCCATATTGGTGCACCTCTCTATTACTTGCAGGGACACTAAAGACAGTATGAAGATGTGGAACAATTCTGCATGTTGATACTTCAAACTTCTCTCTGCACTATGTAGCAGTAAATCGGAAAGAATGGAAAAAAAACCATTTTTATTTTACCATTTCTCCAGATTCCCCATCAAGATATAGATTTATATATGGCTCCAAAATTAGGACTGAATGCAACTGAGTCTCAGAAATGTGTGGTCCTATTTCCTCCATCTTAAAAACAGTGCATTTTCTATATTATACTAGTATATAAGTTTAATAAAATAAAAGTAAATAAATATTCATCTGAACTGAATCCAGCTTCCCTTGTCCCCACAGACTTTTTTTTTATGCTATGGGTGCATTGAAACTAATCAGTTTGCAGTTAAAATTTGTATTCTTTGACAATAAAACAAAAATACACTACGTGTTTGGAAGGACAGCCTGCTTGGTGGACTACTTTGACATTTGGACTGGATATGCAAACTTATTTTCTTCATTTTCCCCAGATCTCGCCTTGACTTCCCTACTGTCACTAACCCCTAATAAAAGTATCCTTTTGAGACAATGCCTGCTTCAAGAGTTCTGCTTGCTTGGGCGGTTAGTTGAAGTGGGTCTTTATACATACTGTACACTATAAGTTATATAGGTAGACTACTTTTCCTTTAGATAGATAATTCAGGCAATTGATTTATTTCTTTTCTGCATATATTGAAGATTAAAAATAAATATATTTCCACATGTTTTAATGTTTTAAAATACGATTCTTTTTAGATATGTTCAAAATAAAAAGGAAAGGAAGCAGAATATCAGTAAACTCAGTGAATATGGCAAACAGATGGCAAAGAAAAGATGAAACTACTCATTTGTCTCAACCCACAGGATTACAAGTACCTGGGAATTTGGAGAGCAGTTTCTAAATCAATTGATCTATATAAGCATCATGAAAATGATGAGTTAATTGCCAGAGGTCAGTGTGGATTTGCAAATATTTGACCAAGTATCCCATGACATTCTGATTAGCAAACTGATTCTGTATGGGATATACACCAAAAAAATTAAATGAATGCATAGCTAAATGCATAGCTGAATACAATTTCTATAAAGTATACATGATTTATATTAATTAATTAATGTACCATTTATATTAGTGATTCCTCATCAAAGTGGAGTGATTTTATGATTCTTCAATTTGGAATGCTGAGTGGGATGCTTGAAAAATTAGTTTAGGATAGCTAATCTTTAGATGGCATAAAATTATGTGAGGTGGCTAGTAACCTAGAAAAGAGAAATAGAATTCAAAACAATGGACAGAAAATAATGGAATGAAATTTAATAAGACAATTGCAAAGTTCTACACAGAGGAAATAAAGATGAAATCCATGAATATAGAAAAGGGAATATTTGGCTTGCTAATAGTACTTGTGAAAGTACGATTGAAATACTAGTTAGTTTTGATTCAATGGAATAATTTGGCTGCAAAAAAACCACAAATGCAACTTTAGGCTAAATCAACAGAAGTACCTATCTCAAAGCGAAGAAAGTAATAATACCACATTTATATGTGTGAGTCAGAGCTCACCTTGATTTCAGATTCAGGTTGGGGCATCACATTTTAAAAAGGATTCAAACAAACAGAAAAGTCAGAGAAAGAAAACAAGGATGATTAAGGGATTCAAAACTAAGCCTCATGCAAAGAGACTGAAGGGAACAGAAAACAGAAGTAAATCAAGATCTATCTTAATTGCCTAGAGACTCTTCTACCTATGATCCTTGAATGTGGTCAAAGCAGTGGAGAGAAGACATGGTTAGTGGAACAGCAACAGCATTTCCAACTACACACATCTTAGAGAGTAAGAGAGGTAGGTAGGTAAGGAGAGAGAGAGAGAGAGAGAGAGAGAGAGAGAGAGAGAGAGAGAGAGAGAGAGAGAGAGAGAGAGAGAGAGAGAGAGAGAGAGAGAGAGAGAGAGAGAGACCTTATCACCGTTCTACTCAAGAACTAATGAAGATGGCTACAAACATTTCATGTTGGCACTATATGAACAAGACAGTTCATAGATAATGTCCTACTTTTTCTTGCCTATACTGAATAAATTTATATTCTACATCCCTTGCTTTTTGGGTAGTTATTTCAAGCTGGCCTATTTGCATACAATTTCTGGCTGATTAGGCTGAAATTTCTCATGCTGTTTCCATCTACTGTATATTAGAACTGGACTGCTTTGTTTTCTGTGGGATGTTTATTCAAATACCAGCATCACCACCCAAAGCCCTACTTTTTCTCTCTTTCTGTGAATCTATGTACTCTTAATGAGGGAAACAAAATATTTTAAGGGAGGCAAATTAATTTATTTTATAACTCTGTGCATCTATGCATATCTAATTGTTTTTAATGGGGAAGCAGGCATTTTAAAGGAAGCAAATTGATCTATTTTACAGGAAGGGTTATATGAATCCACTTGATTTAAAGAGACAGAGTAAAACATTTTAAGCGAGGCAAATTAATTTATTTTGCAGGGCAAGTGTATGTAAATCCAGTTTTCTTTAGGGGAAAAATTAAAATTTTCTATATTTGTGCTATTTTGTGGCCTTGACTTTTTTTGGTTCATTAAATCATTGCAGTACTGACAACAGTACTCCTTATCTCGCCGTCCCTGAATAAATTCTTAATGTTAGGCATATGATGATAGCCTACATATTGGGTTGGAAATATATAAGCCATGATGATGTTGTAACTTTAAGAAGGTAATTGATCCATGGGCGTGTGAGGTTGCTCATGGCCATAAGAGGGAGCTAGAAACGTAGATTCTCTCTCTCACTGGATCTCTCTGAATATCTGAATTTGCTGATCGCTCTATTATTGCTTTTTTGCTCTGTATCTGCATAACTGTGTTTTTGACCTCTGAACTGGTAAGAAGACTTTGTATTAGGATTTGTACTTGGACTGTTATTTTTGTGTATGACCTGGACTGATTATTTTTGACTGTGCATTTTTTATTTTTACACCACCTTAAAGTAAACTACTTTCTGTTTTCACAACTCAGTGTATCTTGTGGTTACTGTGATCTTTTACTGCTCTCAATACCCTTCCTTGTCTATGCAACTCCTTGGTAGCACAAGGAGACCTCTGCACAACAATACCTAACACTTAAAACCAACTATTAGGAACAGACAGAATAGAACAGGCCATGCAATAATTCTTCAGCATACCACTGTAGAAATGTCAGGTATTAATGTGCTGTTGGGAGACACTCATAGATCTTATTTTCATAATGAAAAGTATTTTCCTTTGGCATAAAACAGATTGGGAGCTGGAAAAGAGGAAGCAAAGCTGCTCAGAACAGAAACGGAAATTGTTATCCAAAGCTTTTGCAGACACCTCAACTTACAGATGCATAGTAGTGAGATAGAGGAATTAAGAAAACAAAAACCCAGCTCAAGCAGGGGAATCCACAGGAGCATGCTGCTTTTGCCAGAATGACAACAGCAATGCTTTGTGCTTTAAGTTTGACTGTACATCACAATGCATATATAAAAGAGATTGGGACTTGCACTGCAATCCCATAAGGCAGCTGATGAAATGTAATGTAATGTAATCCAGGGTTAGAGGAGGGAGGCTCTTTCCTAGTCCAGGGCTCTTCAACCTTTTCACCCACTGTAACACTTTTAGGATATGGCAACATCCGAGTATCAACAGTCGCCTAGCAAGGTGTCAAAAAGTTGATGACCAAAAAAAAAAAGGAAAAAAGTGATGAAGTACAGGTAGTCCTCGACTTACAACAGTTTGCTTAGTGACTGTTCAAAGTTACAATGGCACTGAAAAAAGTGCCCCCCAAGCCACAGCTGAGCAAGACACCTGCCTGCCCACCTGGCGGGGCTCTTCCTCCTGTCCAAGGTTTTCATTGTTATGAGCATTTCTGTTGAGGATTGGCAGCGGGGTGAGGGGGGAGTGTTTGGTTTTTATTCCCCTCCCCTCTGCTGGGTGGTTGCAGCAGGTTTTGGTCACTTCACATGATCCTGGGACACAGTGACCATCATAAATATGAATCAGTTGCCAAGCATCTGAATGTAAATCACAAGACCCTGGAGATGCTGCAACATTACAGCTGATTCGGTGCTTCTTCTGGGCTCAGCAGAAGCACCAGGATCAGCGCCAATCTCCAGTTGGAGCCTGGCGCTGATCCTGGCTCTTCCGCTGAGCCCTGATAGCCCTGCAGCTCCAACCATCTCTCGCTCAGGCTTGTGCAGTGCTGCCACCGGTTCGGCTCCTTCCTCTCCCCCGCTACCACTTTTCTAGGATGGTCGCGTATCACCTGCCAGGTGCCAATGTACCACAGGTGGTACCCATACCACTGGTTGAAAAGCCCTGTCCTAGAGGCAAAGAGATAGCAGAGATTGGAATGTCTGGTGGATAGGAAAAGAGCAAGATCTCCCCAGCAATTCACACAGTGTATCTTTAATTATTGCAGATAATTCCTTTAGTCTGGCAAGATTCTGTTTGTAGGTGACCAACAATAAAGGAACAACTCAGAAGTAACTCCATGTGTTGTTCTTTGTGCCTGACAGCTTTTGTCTTTCTGCCTGACTATGGACTGAGCTTAAGCAAAAATTTTCGTCAAAAGATACCAGTACAGATTCATATAAGGTCTATTCACTCCAATCAAATTCTTTACTTCTGTCCACTGTTCATCATGTCAGGGGAGTGAAGGAGGACCTTTATAAATATTAATTTAATCTTTCTATATTTTATTTAACTAGGAAAATTTAAAAAAATATGCACAGGAAAACCTATATGAGTACATTCTTCCTTGGACTCCCTGATTGAAAAGAAAATAATTAATTGCTTCTCAATTTTTTCCCCAAGTTGAATCAGCCCACCTCGCCTGAATCTTACAGAAAAAATCAGAATGAACAGACCTGTTAGAATCTGCACATTATTGTAATTCAAATAATAATTAAAAAGCAGCCTCTCCCTCTCTCCCCCCATGAAAAAATTTACATGAAAATGCATATATTGGGTAAGTATACACAAAAGTACAATGCTTTAGAGTAAAATATCATGCAATCAGTTTATTATTAGCCACCTTCATTACCGAAGGAATTGCAAACATGCAAGGGAAAAATATACAAATGTATATAGCAATATAAAAAAAATATTTTTTTTTAATTTATAACATTTTTAATCCCACATTTTCACCTTTTATAGTGGGGTGGCAGTGGTGATGGAATTAACAAAGTAGGAACTGTTCATCTGTTAACATTTTTATGACTTTTTTTTCATTGACACCAAATGCGCAATCTTTATTTGTAATACAATCCTACCCTTGATAACTATATATAGAACTGCAGCCTTGATTATGTGCTTGTATGAGCGTGTGTCTATTTATTGGGTTCTCAATGCACTTACTATTACACAGAGTATAGCTATAAATCTCCTTAAATATTAGTGAGATCTTTTTTAAAATTAAAACAGATAAACTTGAGTTTCAAACTGGAGAAGAAAAACAGATACAGAACAGATGTATGTATTTTTCCCCCCACTGCTTTATTAGTGGCAGAATACCATTTTCTATAAATCCACTAGCTGGCATAGCACAGCCTCATTAACATGCCTTCTCGTAATCCTTGCATCTCTCTCTCTCTCTCTTTTTAAGATGACGGTAAAGAATCTACACTTTACAGGCTTACATTCTTCGCATGATATTATTACTTCTCTAACTGGGATCAAGTCAGGTTCTACTTCCAGACACTCATAAGAGAAATAGAGAAATTAATTAATTTGCTTCCTGATGTGAGTTAAGGGAACTCACAAATCCTTCTACTAATCTTCTGCCTTTCAAAACAGAACAGTGATTAAAAAAATATATATCCAGATATAAAGACCAGGGGTATTCTGGCATAGGATTCAGAACTGGGGCCCTTTTTCCCTTTCCATGTATATTTACAAAATGCACTTCATAGAATGTATGATTTATATTTTTGCTGAATTTCAAGGTTCTGTTTATTTTATAATTTTAATTGATATAATTATAAACAAGACTTATTAGATTAGATCATTGCTGCATTACCTTTCAAAGTGAAATTTAGGAATCTCTTATGTGAAAAGATTTACCTCTCAGGAGTCAGGAGTCCTGCTAGATGAAATCAAATATATCTTACACATCTCACTAAAGAGAAAAAGACTGAATGAGCCACATAATGCCCATTCTGCTCTACAAAAGCACGGTAATATGATATAAATGTGACAATGAATATTTAGCTGTCAAATAGACCATCAAATGTAATGAAAAGGATGTAGCAAATAATTAGGGGAAGTGTTTATATGAAATATTTTTCATTGTAATTTGTCCAATCTAAATCAAAATATTTTCAAATTAATATCTCCTTGGGACTGCAACATGATTCCTTCTTTTCTTTCATTTGCCATCACACTTCACAACATACTGACAAATATAATTTGATGATTTACAAAAAAAAATCATGTGGCTTTGTTCTTCCTCTCTGGTTGCCATTTTCCCAACTGCTTTCATTACTATCTAGAGATTACTTTGAATTTTAGGAACAGCTTCCAGGTATACTTAAGGGGCCAAAGGAGAAGCAAGGCAAGAACATTCCTATGTATGTATGGGTCACTAATCTCAATTCTTTGGCTTTAAGGCTATGATCCCATTTTTGAGGCTTTTTCACACATCAATTAATCTGGCCCCTACACTGCATTTTTCCAAAAGTCTCCCAACCCAATGGCTATTTAAGAATTTTCATCCTATTTTTCATACAAGGTCACAAGGAAAATGCACATTACCCAAACTATGTTCTTTTTAAAAAGGCACATAAAAATATTTGTAATGATTTACACACCCAGAAGTATGTACTAAGGTCATGAGTATTCAGCAGAGCATCACAAAATTCAGCCGATTCTAACATTTGCCAAAAGCATGTTCTTTCATTCCACAGCTTTTCCCTTTCCACAGATTCCATGGATAATCCAGGTCATAGGGTATTAGAGGCGAAATGTGGGAATTTATGAAAGAATGATGTATGCAAGCCAAAAGGAGAATGCAAAATTTAGGCCTTCAAATATCTCTACTACATAAGGAGGATACTTCAGAATTCCATTTAAAAAATAAATATTGTAATTAAATAAGCAAAGAAGTAAAAATACTTGGTTTTTTTTAGATTTATATCCCATGTTTTCTATGGCACTATGCTTTTCACTCATTCCTTCAATTTCACCCCATATCTCCTATGAGAGAGAATGATTTAACCAAAGGCACCTACAGAAGGAGTAAGCTTCCATGACTGACAGTGAATTCATTCCCAATCCAGCACCTTAAATACTACACTACCTCTACTAAAATAAAGTAAGAAGCAGAATCTTGTTGTCAGAAGACCTTCCAATGCACGGACTAGTAAGTGTGTGTGTGTGTGTGTTTGTGTGTTTGTATGTGTGTATTTGCTTACTAGTCTGTGCATTATTTTATACAATAAATTTTTGTGTGTGTAATAAAATTAGAATCTGCTGTGATCAAAGAAGCCAAATTGGGAAAGATTTCATTTGCATCATGTCCAGCAAAAATAAGCCATAATATCCACAGTTCTTCTTATAAGAAACTTTATATACATTTGGATGCAATTACTGCTGGGGGAAAAAAAACATAAGCTATGTTTGTATTTTCCTTCACCATAGTACACATTGTCATTTCTACTATTTCATTGACCTGGCTCCTATATAAACCCAAGAAACCTATTTGGATCATGTAGTAGAAAAAAGTTGATGATAAAAAATTACATCTGCTACTCACATTATTTCTGTCTTCAAAGATCAGCCAGGGTTTGGCACAAACGACAGGGGGCTATTTGCTTATATGAACTGAAATGAAATAATTTGCCCTATAGAAGCAGATACGTACATCACGGAAGAGGTTTTATACTAAAATGTATCTTTGGCCAGGTCAAAGTGATAGTGATTAAAAGTACATCATATAAAACGGATCCCAGCACAGACAGCAGAGGTAGATGAAGATGTTCCATTGCAGCCCAGACATTAACATAATAATGTTTTGAAATTTATTTAAAGGCTTCTGATGATAGGCCTGTCTGGGTCTGGTAGGATAAAAAAATAGGCAGCAGCATGATTCTCTAAGACCTACAGGGTTACTATTGAGGTACATACTTTATGTCAGCGACCTGAATTGGAGATAGGGGAAAAGGAAGAAGATTATATAAAACTTGTTTAATATAGTCATAATGTCCATTTAAATTTAGTATTCTTCCTTCCATCTTCTGTACTAATTGAAATTTTCACAGAAATGAACCTCTTATCCTGGGAGACATTTCCATGAAATCTGGGATTCATTTCTTATTATCACAACTTAACTATTTTTCCTCAAGAGGTACCCTTCTGCAATAAGAGGCAGATCATTCTCCTTTTCATCTTTTATCAGAGAAGCTGTTGATGGCCTTTTTAAAAAAACAAAACAAAACAAAAGCAACCCCTAGAGTAGAATGATGACAGTTACTTTATAAAAGTTAAATGGTTTGTAGACTGCGGCAAATATAGTCAGATGCAGCCAACGCAAGATAACTTAGGCATCATAACAAAACTGACAATCTTTCCTCCATCAGACACAGCTTTCTCATTCATGGTTCACATAGTAAAAACTTGTTTTGCATTATCGAAATATTTTAAGCAATTTTTTTAATAAGGCTTTTGGTTTTATCAGAAAGAGATGATTCTGAACCTTCTAAATTCTTTGAGAAATTATTGCATTTTATAATTGTTTTTAATAATTACTCCTTTGAGTGATTCCTTGTTACAAGAAGCAGGAAAGATGCACATAAAGCTAAGTGTACACACAATACATACTACGAAAGAAAAGGTTAAGTGATGAAATAAAATATCAGACTTGCACCTTGAGAGATGTCTATGGAAATTCTCAGTCATCCAGGTCATGGTTGTCCCAAAGGTGCTTTTTCAACAGGCAAATGGACCTCCTTTGTTTTTCCTTGAAGACATTTGGGTTCTCATTCAAGAAGCTTCTTCAGTTGAATTTCTTGGATGAGAAGTGAAATGTCTTCAAGGAAAAACAAGGAAAGCCTAGTTGCCTCTTGAAAAATCACCTTTGGTTTGCACTTTGAGAAATAGTTGAAAGGTAAATGATAAACATTTAGGTCAAATTTAGCAATATTGGTTGCATTTTTCTAATTTTTAATCTAACATTGTGGGCAAAATAGTTGAAAAAAAGACAAAATCAATATGTTATTGTTCACATTACAACCAAGTGACCCTATTTGATCAAACCTATCATAGATAGAGAGAAGGTCGTAGGAGTTCCATAGCAATGATTGTCTCGGTCATCCAGGTCACAGTTATTCCAAAGATGCTTTTTCAAAAGGCAACTGGACTTCCTTTGCTTTTTCCTGTTGAATACATTTCGCTTCTCATCCAAGAAGTGAACTGAAGTAGAACTTAAGATGCTTCTTGGATAATGTCTTCAAAAGAAAAAAACAAAGTCCACTTGCCTTTTGAAAAAGCATCTTTAGAACAACCAGAATATGATATTCAATAGTTATTTTGATCAAGAGAAAATAATAACTAGACTTGAACAAAGAATTCTATTCTGTTCTGTTCTATATGACTGGATATGAGGGCTAAGCTGGAGAATACAGCTAAATGTTAATTGTGCTTTCCAGTCTGTATAAGAATTAAGTTCTCATATTAGGAACCCAGATATTTTTTCGGAGCTCCCTGTTCTAAAATGAGGTCTCTTGCTTAGAGTCACAGCACTCTATTACATAAAGCTCTGCCATGACTACATAATT
The DNA here is from genome assembly GCF_964194415.1 of Vipera berus. Lineage (NCBI taxonomy): Eukaryota > Metazoa > Chordata > Lepidosauria > Squamata > Viperidae > Vipera > Vipera berus. Next base: position 251,950,408 of record NC_138203.1, read on the forward strand.
CTGCCTTCATTAAGACAAAACTGCATCATATTATCCCTGTTCCTTAACTTTTCATAATTTCCTTCCTTTGCTCTATGAGTTCTAGGGCCTTCTTGATTCTACTTACATTCTCTTTGGACCTAATATGCTAGTCATTTTCTAAGACTCAACACAGACTGAAAACTCAATTCCGACCAACTCTTGCCCAACGCTAGGAGCCGTGATGGCACAGTGGTTAGAATGCAGTATTGCAGGCTAACTCTGTCCACTGCCAGGAATTCGATCCTGACCAGCTCATGATTGATTCAGCCTTCCATCCTTCCAAGGTCAGTAAAATGAGGACCCAGTTTATTATATGTTGACATTGTAAATCACACAGACAGTGCTGTGAAACACCATGGGACAGTATATAACTGCTATTGCTATTATCACAAAAGCCATTGGTAGTTTTTCTTAAATTTTGCAAACCACATTAGTGAGGAAGGAGGTGGAAAATCTATGATCCTAGTCAACATACAACTCCCCCCCCTTTTTAGTAGCTCTCAGATATCTATCTATGATTGTTGAAACCCAACAACATAGCTTCCTGCCATCTTGGTATGAGAACATATGACAACTGAAGCAAATCCTAAAATAGGCATGTCACAGTTTAGAAGACAAGGAACTTACTCAGTTTTCTGAGATCCATCAGATCCCTAGTTGGGAAATTCTGAGGATTGTACCTCAATAAAGCTGAAGTGCACCAGACTAAAGAAAGTTTGGCTAAATTATCTTTGCATTTGAGAATTTAGATTTCATTTTAAAAACTCTGTTTTAGTATATGTTTGACTACCATCACCATACAATTGTATTTCGAAATGGAGGAACACAGTTGGGTTTATAATGACATTAGCTCCAGAACAAAAAGTAAAGACAACATTGCTTGTATACGATGCAGATAAAACAGTACAAAAGGCGGAAAATGGCAGTTTCCCTTCGCATTTTGGAATTACCTTTGTTAGTGTCAAATACTGAGTGTTGCTTAAGAAATGTTACTGGTTTAATTTCATTTCTATGAAGGGGAAAAGAAGTCTGACTTTCTATCTATTTTAGAAACAACTTTCCTAACTATTGGGAAGTTGGAGAAGGAGCAAAATGGTCACACACACACACACACAAAAGAAGTCACTTGAGCAAAACAGGATTACTAATGGCTTATAGCAAAGGACCGTTTTCCATATTAAGCCTTTCTCAAACAATCTTTTGTGCAAGACCTATATTAGTTTTTGAAAAAAGCTTTTGATGGGTATACACACACACATGTATAGGTATTTATGCATGTATAAATGCACATATACTTATACAATAACAAAAAAGATGATTCCACCAAAGTTAAAGAATTTGAAAACTATTTTGATGATGTTTGTTAGGTGTCTGAAATAAGAGAGCAGTTTTCAAGACAGTGAGCATGTTTCATATCCATTGGGAAAGGGGGAGGAGGGATACCTTTGGGGGGAAAAATGGACTTAATAAAGAAAAGCACACAGCTCCATTCCTTGTCTAGTGAAATGAACCTTTCCTGGGAAAGCTGCAACACAGATGCACAGGGAGAGCAAAACTGATGAGAAGATTTTTTTTAAAAAAAAAAACCTCCGTCATTACTGCACAAAATAATTTTGGAAAGCTTTGCACTAATGGAAACAAACTTCCACCAGCTTCTCAAATCCGAGAAGTCGCCTACCTTCAGGACTTCCATTGGCACCTGAGTCGCAGGAGGATGGCTGGAGGGGAGGCTGACGTTGATGGCAGGTGTCTGACTCACAGCCCCTCTCTGCTGCATGAACTGAGCTGCCTGCTGCTTCTGTCGCTGCTCTCGGCGTTCTTGTTCCTGCATTTGCTCACGCATGAGCTGCTGTCGTAGCAAAATCCGTGATGTCATATTGGAGGAGCTTAGCGGAGGCTTGGAAGCTCCAGGGTGCTCCAAACTGCTGAGGGAAACACCAGAGAACACTCATCACTGCTCAGTAAATATTAGCTGGAGTGGAAAGAGTCTCAGGCTTTGGGATGGGATCCTTGCACGAGCTAGGAAGTAGGCAAAAAACTTTTGCAAGGGTAGAAAAATGCACGTCAGGGGTGTGAAAGTGCCGATTTCTGGGTTTGCTCCCTGCTCAACGCAAAAACAAAAAAAAAAGATCGGCTACTTTCTAGTCTTCTCATGCTCACTTAACTCTTGTAATTTTTAAATTTGGTTTTAATATTTATACCTGTTCTGACATTTTTATTTTCACTGCACTGCAAGCTGCCCAAGAGTCACTCTGAATAACGAGATGAGGGGCATATAAATTTGACAAATAGATAAATAAAAATAAATAATGATCAGCACCCCCAGTGATTACACTGCACTGCTTTGCTCATTCAGAAAAGGAGAAAGAAAATGTCTTTGATTGCTCTACTCTTTCAGTCGGAATTCCCTTATTCCATTTTTTTTCCTGTTTTGTGGGGAAAGTCTGATTCTGGAATGGACAGTGGTCCGGTAATCATACTGAAAATGGAATCGTATACAGTACATGTTCGTTCAGTAAGAGATTCCTTTGATTGATTTATTATTAGACTGATGTTCTGTCTTTATCTTTGACAACTGAAGGTGGTGCACATAATGTTCCTGTCTCCTATTTTCCCTGCAACAACCCTGTAAAGTGACAGGGCCGAGAGACAGTGACTGTTTCAAAGTCACCCAGGCTGTTTTCATGCATAAGAGAAGGCCAGAACTCAAAAATCTAGTCTAGCTTAATGGGAATTTTCTAGTCCAGGTCAATTGGGTTATCACCCAACTGTTTCAAGTGAAGAATTGCCATAGGAACACAGGACTGCTGTATAAGTAGTTCTCGACTTACGACCACAATTGAGCCCAAAATTTCTGTTGCTAAGTGAGACTGTTAAGGGAGTTTTGCCCCGTTTTACAACCTTGCTTCCCACAGTTGTTAAGCGAATAACTGCAGCTGTTAAGTTAGTAACATGGTTGTTAAGCGAATCTGACTTTTCCCACTGATTTTGCTCGTCAGAAAGTCACAAAAGGTGATCGCATGACCCCAGGATACTGCAACCATCATAAATATGAATCAGTTGTGCCAAGTGTGTGAATCTCGATCACACACGTGGCCGCTAGGATGCTGCGATGGTCGTAAGTGTGAAAAACTGTCATAAGTCACTTTGTTTCAGTGCCGTTGTGACTTTGAATGGTCAGTAAATGAACTGTTGTCAAGTCGAGGACTAGTTGTATTTGGGGGGGGGAATTACTGTTGAAAAACTTTATGAGAAAACTGGGGAATGCCTAAGTAGTGCAGCTTTGCCTGGACAATCTCCTGCAGCATTTTGTTTCAGATCCTGCAATTGCAATATAGGGTCCAGGTTTTCTCAAGATAAACAAGAAGCATTTTTTTCTTTCTCTCAAGCATTTAAAAATCTTGAGAAGAAAACGGGGTGACGGTTTTATGTAATATTTTTTTAAAAATATTAAATATATTAGTGTTTAAGACAGAAATTTTAAATAAAGGATTAGGCTAAAGAAACATGAGATAGGATAGGATAGGATAGGGTAGAGTAGCGTAGCGTAGCATAGCATAGCGTAGCATACCACGGGATAATTAGTAGCTATAAGTACTTTGGGAGCATTATGAATAGAAATGTGAATTATTTAATTCATTTTTACTGTTGTTTCTTCCTGAAAATTCCACTCAAATACTAATAAACAAGCAGAGAACACTGTTGCAACATAGATATAAGCAAGCATCACGGTCCCAATAAAACTTACATAAGACTTTCATGAGTTTAATGTACATTTCAAACACTAGAAAAACTGTAGCAAATTTATCAACCTCACAAAACACACACACACACACACACACACACACACACACACACAAAACACCAAACACACAATCTTACTGGAAGCAAATGAGAGGGAAGGAAGCTTATTTCTTGTAATCTTCTCCAGAATGCTTATTACCTGAATCCAGTGCTTTCTTTGGCATTTCAACAATCCAGACTTTAAAAGGTGCACATTTTTGGATATTTCCCAACCCCCAATTGCCAAATGGATCAAATCCAGATTTTTTTCAGACCACTCACAATTTATTCCCCTGCATTCTCCCCCCACCCCCACCCCTCCCGCCCGCCCTTCCAACAGAGGTGAGATGGGGATGGAGAATGATGATTGTGTTACTATTCCAAGCCTGTCAGGTTGCAACATTCCCAAAGAGAATGATCCGTTTGATAAACTACGAGAAAAACCTTTGTGGTAAACCTATGCATCTGTGGAATAATCGGACTAATTAGCTGTTCAAGAGAAGTCACCGACTGCGATGCTCAGGCAGAAATGGGAGAATTTTCAATTAATAGTGAAGAATTCTCACACTCCACAAAGTATCACAGGGTCAACCTAACAATTTAGATGGGAATGTTTGTCTTGTTGTAAAACAGCTATTGAATAACAGGAGTTATAAAATCCTGCAATAAACACTTTTGTTTTTATTTCTGCTAAAGCACAGAGACTAAGCCAAAGAAATAATCAACCAGCATGGAATCAAACTAAACATATGTTGTGGAGCTGTGCTTAACTACTGTCTATATGTGTGTGTATATACTGTATGTTTATGTATGTGTATAAAGGTATATACGTATGTGTATATAGGTATATACATATACATATACATATACATATACATATACATATACATATACATATATATATATATAAGATTTCAAATGCTTCTCTGAAATAGGCTTCTAAAAAACATGTTACTTAAATACTTTTATTAGCAGTATATATAATTAAAACAGGGACGCGGTGGCTCAGTGGGTTAGGACGCTGAGCTTGTCAATCAGAAGGTTGGCAGTTTGGCAGGTCGAATCCCAAGTGCCGCGTAGCAGAGTGAGCGCCTGTTACTCATCCCAGCTTCTGCCAACCTAGCAGTTCGAAAGCACATAAAAATGCAAGTAGAAAAATAGGGACCACTACGGTGGGAAGGTAATAGCGTTCCGTGCGCCTTTGGCGTCTAGTCATGCCAGCCACATGACCACGGAGACGTCCTCGGAGAAGCGCTGGCTCTTCGGCTTTGAAACAGAGATGAGCACCGGCCCCTAGAATTGGAAACGACTAGCACGCATGTGCGGGGGAACCTTTACCTTTACCTTATAATTAAAACATGTCTGTCAAAATAATATCCAATGTCAAAGATACCTGGAATTGTAGCAGCTTTAAGAGATGCCCTGTCTTTGAAGTGAAATCAACAATTCTGTTTTATATTAAACTAAGAAAATAAGATGAAAGTTCAACATCGGTAACATCCATGACACATGGAATAAGGAATTAGATATCTAATTTTGAGAAATCAGTGGAGCCAAGATTTAAAAAACAGAAAATCTCTCTCTTATAATTTAAGATAGAAAAAAAAGGAAAACTTTTTCATGTTTATTGGAATCCGTAAGAAAATTGTAAATAGCTTGACTATCTGATATCTTATGCTACCAGTGGAAGAAATTTTGAGGGCTCAATGACTCATCTAACAATGGTTCCTTTTCAATTACAGCTTTGAGGAAATTATAATGTTAAAAATATAAATATCATGCTAAATTCTACTCCCAAAATATGGGATCTTACATTATATAAATAATTTGGCTCTATCCAACCTGTACTTTGGCAGAAAGAATTATTTTATGAAAGGAAAGAAATTTACTGTCCTGGTATCAAAGAATTGATCCTACGTATGTGGGGGGTTTTTAAATCAATTTTGGAAACATATTTACATTCTAAAAATGAAAATATGAAACAGTAAGCTTCTGGATGGTCTAGATTTAATAATAGGTTTTGGAATGTACTTCTTCATTTTTCATGTTTCTAAAGTTGTACAACTTCTTGCTAATTCTAAGTAGTGTACAAAATTAAAACTAAGATACAGAACAGCATCAGGTGAAACAAGATGTCAACGCTGCTAACATCGAATGTTATCACTTGACAAGAGATGAAGAAGTAGCCATTTCATATGTTAAACTTGTGTATTGCTTTAAGAGATTGGATTAAGGTTGGGAGGGGGGAAGAAAAGGATTGTTCCTCAAGGCCAGGGGTCGGCAACCTGAAAAAGGAAAAGAGCCACTGGGAACCGGTTCCATCACACATAAAAAAAAGTGGGAGACGTGTGCGTGCGTCCATGCACGCGCATGTGCAAAAAACATTTTGCAAATGCGCAAAATGGGTTTTTCTTGCGCATGCGCGGACGCGCGCAGTTGCCATTTTTTTGTGTGTGATGGAACCGGTTCCCGGTTGCGCGACGGCGACGGCCCGTTTGCAGAGCTACCGCCTTCGGCAGCCTGCAAACATGCCGCAACAGCTTTCCCAAAGAGCGGCACCGCTGCCCGTTCGCGCGGAGCTGCGCGCGCACCTCCACTCGTTCGGAGAGGTGCGCACGCACCTCTCGGAATGGGCAGCGGCACCGCTTGTTGGGAAAGCTGCCGCGGCCCGTTTGCAGAGCTGCCGCTTTCAGCAGCCTGCAAACGTGCCGCGGCAGCTTTCCCAAAGAGCGGCGCCGCTGCCCGTTCGCGCGGAGGTGCGCGTGCACCTGTTCAAAGGTTTGTGGAGGTGCGCGCGCACCTCCGCCCATTCGGAGAGGTGCGCGCGCACCTCTCCAAACGGGTTGTGCCACTCTCCATTTGGAGAGGTGCGCGCGCACCACTGCCCGTTCGAAGAGGTGCGCGCGCACCGGGCGGCTAGGAGCCGCAGGAGACGGCTCAAAGAGCCGCATGCGGCTCTGGAGCCGCGGGTTGCCGACCCGTGCTCAAGGCCATCTGAAATTAACAAAGTTAAGAGCTTGGCGGATTTTCTAATGGAAGGGAAACTGATTCTTTAAATTAATTGGAGAATATGATTAATGACAAAATTAGAAAGGTGGAGAATTGTGTTTTAATATACTGTGCAAGGGGGCGGAGATTTCAGATTCCAGCTTCCTTCGATCAAGCATTTGCCGGTGTATTAGGCTAATAAAGGACTTTTAAGGTAAACAATGCCTCAGAGTCACTTGAAAAGCCCATAGTCGGAAACTTGACACAAGAAGCAGATGGTCCTCCTAACAGAAAAGTATAAACCACACTCACAAAGAAATTCACTTTCTACTCTAGCCCAAAGCCTTGGAGGGGGGGAAGGGTCTTCAAAGTTTGTTTAAAACAGAGAAAGGCTTGGGCTGTTATGTTATTTCAAAGGGAATGTGCCACAAAAGAAAATATATGTTTCTCCATTCAGTTTAATAGATGGAACTTTGATGTTACAGGATGAGCAGAAGCAAAGGGAGAGACAGAGTCTATCAAATAACTAGACTAGAGACATAGTGTTATAGTGGTTAGAATGCAGTATTTGCAGGCTTATTCTGCCGACTGCGAGGAGTTCGATTCTCACTGGCTGAAGGTTGACTCAGCCTTCCATCCTTGTGAGGTCAGCAAAAAGAGGATCCAGATTGTTGGGGGCAATTTGCTGACTCTGTAAACTGCTTAGAGAGGGCTGTAAAGCACTGTGAAGCAGTATATAAGTCAAAGTGCTATTGCTATTACTATGCTATGGAAGGTTTTACAGTGATAATTAGCACCTTGAACTGTGCCCTGATAAGCAGAACCTACACAAGCTGAAACATATGCATCACAGGATAATATTCTAGCACGCCTATAACTCCATCTACTGTTGCATTTTGGACAAGCTGGAGCTTCCAAGTGGTCCTCGAGAGCAATAAAGCACACTGTAGTAGTCCACAATCTGAAGTAACCAAGGCATGGGTGATCATGAAAAGGACCCTTTTGATTCCCCCAGTCAGCAATAGGTACCACTGATATAAATGATAAATCTGTGTAGAATCCTTTCTGACACATCTGGCACCTGTTTTTCTTACAGGTGTGGTGAATCCAGGAAGACTCCCAAACTGTGCAACATTTTTTTCTGCAGAAGTGCAATCCATTCACAAGAGATGGAACAAGAAATGGAAAATCCCTGGATCCAGAGACCACCTGCATCCACAGTTATTCCAATCTTGCCAGGGTGAGGCTTTCTCTGCTTTCAGACACGGGGACAGGACTTTGATGGAATTTTTTGATTAGACAGTGGTCCAGATCTACAGCTGAGTATATATGGGGTACTGATGATAACTCACTCATACGGAAAGCAACCTTATCCAGTGATTTCATGCAGTATTATATCAAATTTGTATGGAGGTCTTAGCCTTTCTCCTGACTTTATAGGGCAATATAAAGCTAAAGCTTTGTGGAAGCTGAATCAGTGGTAAACTGATAAAAAGAACTGATGATGATTATCAGTTTTATCACCAAATGTTAGATTGCTACAAGCCCTCTACACAACACTCACAATTATGTCCTGAACACACACAAACATCTCCAAACATCCCTTGGGCACTTTATTATATAACTGAATAATGTAAGGTTGTCTAAAATTAGTGAGTTATTAGGAATTGATTATGAAATCAATTATTGCATCTTACAGTTGCAATAACTTAATCAAACTCTTTTTTAGAATATGTAAGAGTGATTATGACTAAACTAGTAGACCAGCAAAACTCAGTGGACATAGTATACTTAGATTTCAGTAAGACATTTGACAAGGTAGACCACAACCTACTCCTTGAGAAGGTGGGATAGACACATCACTACCATATGGATCTGTAACTGGCTAACAAACCATACTCAACGAGTAATCCTCAATGGCACTACATCCACATGGAGAGAAGTAAGCAGTGGGGTATCACAAGGTTCCATCTTAGGCCCAGTACACTTCAATATCTTTGTTAACCACTTAGATGAGAGAATAGAAGGGGAACCTATCTAATTTGCAGATGACACCAAACTAGCACGAGTAGCCAACATCCCAGAAGACAAACACAGGATCCAAAAAGATCTTGACCAACTTGAACGATGGGCCCTAGTCAACAAAATGAGTTTCAATGTGGAGAAAAGAAAAGTCTTACATTTAGGCAGGAAAAACCAAAGGCACAAATAGAGATTGGGTGAGATCTGGCTCAAAAACAGTAACTATGAGAGGGATCTTGGACTCCTGGTGGAAAATCACTTGACTATGAGCCAGAAGTGTGCAGCAGGAGCCAGAAAAGCTAATACAATCCTGGGTTGTATAAACAGAGGCATAGAATCAATATCATGAGAAATACTATTACTGCTTTATAAAGCTCTAGTAACACCACACCTGGAATACTGCAGCCAATTTTGGTCACCATATCACAAAAAAGTTGTTGAGAGTTTGGAAAAAATTCAAAGAAGAGCAACTAAGATGATCAGGGGCCTGGAGACTAAAACATACGAAAAACAGCTACAGGATTTGGGTCTGGCTAGTACAGGGGTGTCAAAGTGCCAGCCCACGGGCTGGATGTGTCACTAGGAAACTGCACCCACCCCATTGCCAGCAGTGGAGAAAAAACAAGTCACAAGTTTGACATGTCTGTGCTAGTCTAAGAAAAAGAAGAAATAGGGGAGACATGATAGCAGTTTTCCAGTATCTAAGGGGCTGCCACAAGGCAGAGGGGGATAGATTGTTCACAAAGTACCAGATGGAAGGATGAGAAACAATGGTTGGAAACTGACCAAAGAGAGAAGCAACCTAGAACTAAGGAGAAATTTCTTAACAGTGAAGACAATCAATCAGTGGAACAGCTTACCCCCAGAAATCATGGGAGCTCCATCACTGGAGATTTTTAGGAAGAGACTGGACCTCCATCTGTCTGAGACGTTATAGGATCTCCTGCTTGAGCAGGGGGCTGGGCTAGAAGACCTCCAAGGTCCCTTCCAGCTCTATTCTATTCTATTCTATTCTATTCTATTCTACTCTACTCTACTCTACTCTACTCTACTCTATTCTATTCTACTCTACTCTACTCTACTCTACTCTACTCTACTCTACTCTACTCTACTCTACTCTATTCTATTCTACTTTTTGCTGGAAAGATAAAATGATACAACACAATAAATTCCATCTATTTTTATTCTTAATACAAGATTTATTATAGAAAAATACTGGAAAGCAAAACAGCAGGAGAATCTTGAAGAATCTTTTAATTAAGACAGGCTAGTTCAAATTGTCTCCATTTTTAATTAAACAACATACTGGTCCCTAATAGATTACTTGATCTATTACAAGTGTATTCTTGAACAAATGTATTAGTTATGAATGCTTTTCTGTACCTTTTCTTAAGTTAAAAATGCATTTATATATTCTCACAAATTTTACTTTGTTCTTCTGTGGCTTCTTTGATGCAGCTTATTTATTCTTTCATTTATTTATTTTTAAATCTTGTTTTGTTGATCATTATATGTCTAAATTAGAAATAATAGCACTAATGAAACTGCAAAATTCTTCCTCCATCAAGGATGAAGTTTTTACCACTTTCTTTCTTCTTGTTAGCTTGGCAAGCAAAACAGAAGATGACTCCTGCCCACCCCCCACCCCACTTTTTTTAAAAAAAAATAATTCCCTTCTGTGATGAATGGAGAAGGGATTTTTGTTGCTGCAGGAGCTACAGTAGTTCAGATCGCAACACTCATTTTGTTTCCCTGTTCTCATCATTTCAACTCAGCAGAAGTGAAGCCAATCACACACTGCCTTTGAAATGCTTCTGAGAGTTACAAAACAAAGATGTGCAAGCTAAAGAATGCAGTATTTGCGGCCTTATTCTGCTGACTGCGAGGAGTTCGATTCTCACTGGCTGAAGGTTAACTCAGCCTTCCATCCTTGTGAGGTCAGCAAAAAGAGGATCCAGATTGTTGGGGGCAATATCAGTTAAATGAATGTTAACATCACTTTGTATCAGACTGAATTGATGATTTTAAAAACAGGCTTAAAAGGAAGAGAGAGAAAAGTTTTTTCTTCTAGCAACCAAAGTCTGGCAGCAGCCATAAACGCTTTTAATGTAGTAACACTTTTGATCCAGAGCTAAACTCTCTCACTAAACTGGACAAAGTCTAGGAAAAACACAAGAATCTAAGGATTTATTGTATTACACCGATGAACAAACTATTAAATTACTTAAAAGGAATATAATCTGTTTTCCCTAAACATATTCCTTTAAAAGTGCTTAGACTGACCTTTCCTCTTTGTTTTCATTTGGGCATTCCATATGCCAACAATGTAATTGAAGGTATAGTCACCTTGTCTCAATTACGTACATACAGTGTTATTGCTAATTTCCCAGCTCATTCGTAGGCAAAATTGGCTCTAGGCAAACATCTGGAGAAGAACAATTTGTAGGGAGGACATTTACTCAAAGCATTCTCCCTTACAGAAATGCCGCATTCCTTATACACGCATGTAGAGCAAATGGCCTTTAAAATGGTCTCCATTGAAAACATGGTTGCAAAAGAAGGATTAATCTTTTCAAGAGAGCCAATTGGTGAAGGAGCAGATCTTGAAGTCAAGAACTCAAGTCAAGAACATCTTTTAGATTAGGTCCATGACTTTAAAGTTCCTCATGCTTTTTTTAAAAGATTTTCTTAAAAAACAAAAGCAATTTTACTTTTTTTTTTTAAGAAAATCTTTAAAAAAAGCATGAGGAACTTTAAAGTCATGGACCTAATCTAAAAGATGTTCTTGACTTGAGTTCTTGACTTGAGTTCTTGACAGCATTTTGAGTCAATGCTGAATGTTTAACTTATTTCAATTTTCCCATATTCCCATTGTTTTGACTGCAAGGTTCTTGCTTCCTGGTCTTAAGCACTAAAATCATCTTTCTGGATTTGGTGCACACCTCTTTAGAGAGACCAAGACTAATTACTGTTCTCCTTAAGAGACACTGTTCACTTAGAAACTCTTTGTCATAATAGTCAACCAATCTCTCCAATGACAGAAAAGAATGCCCTATGCAAAGACAAGCCAGAGAAGTTTTCTACCTGTGAGTTTTTTCGTCTGAATGGACTTCCCATCCAAGTCCAGTATGAGCATGAAGAATCTTAAATGAAAACAGGAAAGTTGAAGTTGTATTTGGACAATACAGTGAGCTAAGAATCTGTTTTTCTCAACTGTACTGGGAGAAATCACTTTAATATCTGCATGCTCCTAGACTTCTCCCTTCCATTCTGACCTTCCCAAGGTGCTCCATTGCTTAGAATTATAGATCCATAGGTTTGGAAGAGACTTTGGAGGTCCAGTATAACCCTCTAACCTAGGAAGAAATCTTTATTCTATCCCAAACAAATGGTTGTGCAATCTTTTCTTGAAAACCACAAGCAATGGAACACCCACAACTCCAGGAGGCAAGCTGTTCTCTCTGTCAGGAAATTTACTGACTTACTTCCAGGTTGAATCTCCCTCTGATGAACTTCCTAACTTCCACCCATTTGTTCTTGTCCTACCCTGAGATGCGTTGGAGAATACGTTGATCTCCTCTTTCTTGTGATAGCCCTTCAAGTATTGGCTTCCTGTGCCCTAGACCATATTTCTCAATCTTGGCAATTTCAAGATGTGTGGACATAATGTGTCTGGAGAATTGTGGAAGCTGAAGTCCAAGGTTGCCAAGGTTGAGAAACCCTGCACTAGACAACAATTCTTTTCACACTGTGCCTCAATGTAAAGCTGCAGCCTTTGACCAAATTTCAAAATAAATAATACCGATAACAATGTATACCACACACTCACCGAATAAATGAGGTTACGACTCTCCACTGATTACATTTCCATTTAAATAACAATAATTATTCCCAAATGTATATTCATGCAAGTATAAAAGTTATACAGCTGTATTTTGATATGATGATGCATTTGGTTCAACATTAGTGATTCATTTAGTGGCCAAACTAAATTTAATACTGTTTTAATCCAACTATATGTTTTGTTGTCAAATTTGTACAATTTCTTGATGGATATTCTCTTAGCTAACATTTTTATGGTTACAGTTAGAGAAAGATGATCTCAAAAAGCTATGCATGATGGGATCTGGTCAATACTTGGGTGGAAAATCACCAGAAAATCCCAGAGCTCTAAGATAGACAGGAAAAAGATTGGGATGAAGGCAGAACAATACACTTCTATATTCTTCGCAAAAAATCTACATGGATCTGTCTATTAAATCACAAGGAGATACTCAACAGATTTTCTACCATGCCATCTATAGTAGATTAGAGAAATATAAATTACACATTCTACCTATTTTTAAATCCCTTTCTCAGACCATTCAAAAGGACTAAAAAATAAATCAGTAACTTCTGACACCAATAGTTAAACCGGATGATGGTACAGGTATTTATACTTTTTGAAATACTTGAAACTTTTAACATTAAATAAATAAAAAAATAGTGTCATAGTTCTGGACATGTCTACATTAGCATTCAGTCAGTACAAGAAGTAGCGTTTATACTAGCTCTTATGTTTTAATTTTCAATTAATACATGACTAAAATATGTTTCTCTCTTAGATGCTAACTTTTAAAAATAGTTAAGAGCTGATCCTGTATTGTTTTTAATATGTTAAACTACAGTACAGAAATGCTTATTGTAGTCACTTCCACTGACCAAAATATTACTGAGGCTTGGAATGTGAAAGGATAAAAAGATTAGTCTGCTATTGCTATGTGCCTTTCTGTCATTGTAATACTTTTTTAAAAAAAATTCAGTCAATCTAGAGCTAATCTTCAGTCTACTACTTGAGTTTCCAAAATAATTACTCTCAGTTTTTCAAGCAAGTAACAGAAAAATAAGCAGTGGATCAAAAACAAACAAGGTACTCATTCTCCAATTCATGAAAAAAAAATCCCGGATAAAAATATTGGTTCTCTGAGCCTGAAAATAACAGGAATCTGCTCTGTGAGACAAAATAGTGAAGGCTGTCTTGCTGCTGAAATTCGGAGAAAAAAATATTGAAAATAGCTTCCATAGCTACCTGCTTGATCTCTTCAAAATACTGGATTTTTTTTTCAAAAAAAGCAGTCTATTCAATTTCAGTTAACCAGTGGAACAACTTGCCACCAGAAATTGTGGGTGCTCCAATACTGAAGGTTTTTAAGAAGAGAATGGACAGTTACTTGTCTGAAATGGTATAAGGTCTCCTGTTGGTGCAGGGATTGGACTAGAAGACCTCCAAGGTCCCTTGCAGCTCTATTCTGATTGAAAATGTACAGAGCTATTTTGTTAGTCTGTATTTCTTTATTTATTTCATTAGAATTAGACATTGCCCAACTCCAAGGCATCTCTGGGCAGTTCACAATTTAAAGCAAACAAAACTATACAAAATAAACTATACAAAATGAAATAAGTGTATTCAAAATAAAATATACAAAAACTGTCTGGACAATACATTATATATCTGAAGTGCATCTAATAAGGGGACCAGGTCTACCTTACATCAAGGCCTGGGAAAGCAACCAATTGTTAGTGAAAATTGGGAGAGGAAGAAAAAGAAAATGTAAACATTTACCAAGAATCTCTATGTTTTAAAAGAATGGAGCATAGTAATAAATATATACAGGTAGTCATCATTTAATCACACAACTGGATTAGCATTTCTATCACTACTTTGTGTGATTAACTGCCATATCATGCAACTTCAATTTGTGACTTACTGCCATCTGATTCATTGATTTTTCTTGTCAGAAGCTGGATGGAAGCATTTGCAAATGGAAGTCATGTGTCCATGGGACACCGCGAGCATCGTAACTCCACACTTATTGCAAAGCACCAGAAGCTCAATCACAGAACTGCAGGGCAGCTGCAACAGTCGTAAGTCGTAACCTACTTTTACGACATCTTCATAAATTTGAATGGTCACAAAATGGAACGACCTGAACATATCACTGAAACTGCGTGCCTGAAGCTGCATGCCTATCACCTGAATCAATTAAGTGGAATGGCCTGCCTTCAGAAGTTGTGGGTTCTTGAACCCTAGAGGCTTTTAAGAAGACAGCCATTTGTCGGAAATGGTATAGGATTTCCTGCCTGAGCAGGTGGTTGGACTAGATGACCTCCAAGGTCCCTTCCAACATTATTATTATTATTATTATTATTATTATTATTATTATTATTATTATTATTATTATTATTATTATTATTATTTTATTTTATTTTATTATTATTATTATTATTATTTTATTATTATTATTATTATTATTATTATTATTATTATTATTATTATTATTATTAATAATAATAATAATAATAATAGACTGAGTCAAGTCAAGTCTTGACTGGTCTTTGACTGTACAGGTAGTCCTCAAGTTACAAATGTAATGGAGCCTGTCCATTCCATTCGTAACATGAGGATTCATCAAAGTGACTCTCATACCTTGAACATGATTCACTCCCAGCTTTCGCCCATGCATTTGCTAATTTAATGCATAGGCAAATGCCTGGCTCATTAAGCGAACATGAGTTATCTCAGGGTAGGGAAGTCCATGGGGGGGCCATCTGCTTCAGACCATCTAAGCCCCCCCTCACTGAGATAACTCATGCTCCCTCCCCTAGGGTCTCCACAATTGTTCCCCCACCCAATCCTGCCATGCTGGGTCACCTTGTAAAGACCTGTCTCCTCTCCAGCCTCTCTGTTTTTTTCTCTGCTCCTAGAAAGAGCAGAGGGAGGCCTCTGAGGCCCAGAACAGACCTCCTGTGTGGCTGCAGCCCACAACCTCCATTCTGGGTCTCAGAGGCCTGGAGAAGGCTCCTGAGGCCCAGAACGGACTTCCAGGAGCACATGGCAGCCATCCGTGGCCTCCGTTCTGGGCCTGAGGCCTGGAGGAGGCCTCCAAGGCCCAGAACGGACTTCTAGAGGTCTGCAGAAGCATCCCCCAGCCTCCTTTCTGGGCGGCAGCAGCCCAGAAAAGGCCTCCGATGCCTGGATTGGGCCTCCAGAGGCACGTAGAAGCCTTCTCTTGCTTGGGTTCTGTCCTCTGTTGCAGAAAACAGATGCCTAAAGTACTGTGAGATCTTGTGTTACTTTAGGCCTCCATTCTCTGCAAATGCACTGAAGGCCTGGAGCAGCCATGAAAGCGAAGGATCTCGATCTTCACAATGTAAGTATCCAAAGCCTACTGCCTAGGGAGACTTGGGGAGGGAGAGAATAGCCAGGGTGCATGTTGCAGTGCCACTTTGGTCATTTGTAAGGGTGAACGACTGCTGTGGTGCAGCAACATTCATAAATTTGGGACTTTTCCGTAAACACTAGGGGTGCTTATCACATAACTTTGAACATTCGCTAAGGGAATGCTCATAACTTGGGGATTACCTATAGTAAACTTTGACTTGACTTGAGAAGAAGAGACTCGCCAGCCACTTGTCAGAAATACCTGAACAGGGGGGTTGGACTAGACGACCTTCAAAGTCCCTTCCCATTCTGTTATTCTGTAAAGTAAGTTTTCTCTACAGAATCTTTAGTTACATAATCCTGACAAAAGAAAACTGCCTATGAAGCCAAGGCATTAAAAGGATTTTTTTCTGAAAAACTGCTAATCAAATTATATGTACAGATGCAATACAGGCAACAATAACAAAAGCTTTTACTAAAAGTTATTTTCTTTTCTAAACATTTTTGCAATCAAGTTGATCACTACCTTTATCGGTGGCATGAAAAGGAAGGGAAGAAATTTTAATTGGAATTTAGAATTAAAAGGAAAGATAGAGGCCTCTAAGCATTTGCACTCCTCGAGTTTAGTGGAAATCATTTTTATTACACCTCAGAAAAACTAATCTTTCCTACACCGCAGAAAAAACTCAATATGTTTATATATGGAGATTC
Organism: Vipera berus; assembly: GCF_964194415.1. Classification (NCBI taxonomy): domain Eukaryota; kingdom Metazoa; phylum Chordata; class Lepidosauria; order Squamata; family Viperidae; genus Vipera; species Vipera berus. Next base: position 251,967,134 of record NC_138203.1, read on the forward strand.
TCAGTTGTCTCAAAGGTGCTTTTAAAAAAAAGAAAAAAAAGAAAACAAACTGGACCTTTTTTTTTTGAGAAAGAAGACTTTTTTCTTCTCATCCAAGAAGCTTCATCAGTTGTGGCTGAAATACTTCTTCTTCTTCTTCCTCCTCCTCCTTCTCCTTCTCCTTCATGTGTGTATGTGCACGCATGCATATTCGTGTTATATATACATGTTCACACACATACACAGACTCACATACTGAAAGTGGGAAGTGATCTTGACTTCAACTGAGGAATAGGAGAGGAATTCAAGGTTCTTACATTCTTTAGCAAGTTCCTGAGGTAAATTAGATATTCAGTTTATGAGTATGGTTTGACCCCTTCTCTATTTGGAAAGAATGAAGCACTACCAACTGAAATGGAATTTGAGTGCATTCCTTTAAAAATCCCTGGTGGACGTCATAATCAATGACAGAGTCATTAATTGGTGTACTGTCAATATTTTGTCATTTAAAAAAATATATGAGCAGAAGTTCAAGTAGCAAAATACTCTTCTTCCATATTGTATTTTTTTCTAGGCAACATAGATGTTCCCAAGCTATTTTTATTTGTGTCATTTTATATGTTTTATCCTAACAAATTTGGATTTTTTAAAAATCACACCTACTTACAAAATATTTTTCACAATTCCTTATTGCTCTTCTTATATATTTACATCTCTAAATCATCTATATGTGTGTCTCAGGGGTAGAAACCATTTTCGCAGAATTTTTCATTAACTGTAAATCCTCCAGTGAGTCCATAGATTGCAGTTCAAGTTTTACTTTTCAATTTACCTTTTGCATAAATATGAATAGCAAATTGCAGGCAGCTTTTTTAAAAAATAGCTCATATTGCTGTTTGTTTGTCTTTGAAATGAAAGCATGATGTCTTTCATCAAGTAATAATACATATATATATTATTTGTAATGGCAGAAATGAACAATTAAGTTATTGTTTCAACTGAGTCTTTCCGTGGTTAAGCAATTATGTCAGAATTATAATCTGTATTAAAGTTGTTATTTTAAAGCTCATGAATAGCAAACCATAATTTAAACACCTGGAACCTACATGTGAATTTATCTTGTGTCAACACTAGTGTGTGCTGTTGGACAAAACATTAAATGACCTATAAAATGTAATATGGAAAAAATGTACTAGCAAATTCAAAAAAACATAGTGATTGAATTTAATCAATGATTCTGCATATTGTAACAAATAAAACTGCATTTTTCTCATCTTCTAATACCTCACACTTTATTGGGAATTATCAAGTTATATTGGATTAATCATCCCATTTATTGGCAAGTTTTACAGTTATATTTAAAAAAGCTTGAAAATATTTTTCCGTGCTCTGCCAAGGACATAACAATAAATCTGCTGTATTGTTTTTATATATTGTTTGAGCATCATGGACAAGTACTATGTTACAAAAATCATGGTCTATTTTAATTCTACAGGTTTTATTTTGTTTGGTTCACAGTACAAAAATGTCTTGAGTATAAACACTGTAGTAAAGAAACTAGAAAGCGGTAGAACAGAATATATGTAGCTCAGGGTTGAACTGTGGAGTCCTTGGTACTCTCTGAGTTTGGTTGTTTGGCTTCAGACATTTCATTATCCAACTAGGTAACATTACCAATGCTTAGGTGAGCAATGATAATGTTACATAGACCAGTAATGAAACATCTGCAAGCAAACAACTAAGCTCAGAGAGTGTAAGGAATCCATAAACTAGAACAGGGCTTTTCTACCTTTTCACCCATTGTACCACTTTTAGGATATGTCAGCATCCGAGTACCACCAGTTGCCTAGCAAGGTGTCAAAAACTTGATGACCAAAAAAAAAAGGGAAAAAGTGATGAAGTACAGGTAGTCCTCGACTTACAACAGTTCACTTAGTGACTGTCCGAAGTTACAATGGCACTGAAAAAAGTGCCCCCCAAGCCACAGCCGAGCAAGACACCTGGTGGGGGGTGTTTGGTTTTTATTTCCCCCCCCCCTCTGCTGGGTGGTTGCAGCAGGTTTTGGTCACTTCACATGACCCTGGGACATTGTGACCGTCATAAATATGATTCAGTTGCCAAGCATCTGAATTTAAATCACAAGAACCTGGAGATGCTGCAACATTCCAGCTGATCGGCGCTTCTTCTGGGCTCAGAAGTGCCAGGATCAGCACCGAGCTCCAGCTGGAGCCTGGCGCTGATCCTGGTGCTTCCGTTGAGCCCTGACAGCTCTGCAGCTCCAGCCGTCTCTCGCTCAGGCTTGTGCGATGCTGCCACCGGTTCAGCTCATTCCCCTCCCCCGCTACCACTTTTCTAGGATGGCCGTGTACCACCTGCCAGGTTCCAATGTAGCACAGGTGGTACCTGTACCACTGGTTGAAAAGCCCTGAACTAGAAAACAGTTGTTCTTACCAAATTACTATAGCTATATATATATAAATGCACTTTTTATTTATTGTTTAACTAAATATTTTTTAAAATGCTAAATTAAAATATTGAAATTATTGATTTATGATCTACACTAGTCTGGTGTATTCTGATATAATGAAGTTTCAATTGATTTTTAGAAGATCTGTTTTGCCATTCATAATTTCCTTACATGTAAAGTTGGTAAAAGCAACTCATTTTATGCATTTATCAAAAAATCTATGATAAATAATTTTCAACATAAATTTCCCTAACAAATACAAATGCTATTCTTTACACTGGAATTTTTCAGTGTAACTTATTTTAACAGATCCAAAACAGATAAATTTGCTATATTTATGTTCCAATGTATGCTAGCCAGATACCTATTTGCACTAATAATTTTTAAATAGCTGCCAAATTGAAAATCTGGGCAGTGGGGCTAAAAGCAAATTATTCCTACAGATAATAAGATCATGAACTTGACATTAAATTTAGTTACGTCTGAATATAAAGTATAGTGCTGTGACTGAACATAGTATTCATTCATTCTTAAATTATCTTCATTATCACCAAAGATGAGAAATGAATTCCTTGTAGATTGTAGGATTAGTTTGCTTCACTACTCCCCAATTCTTATGCTCTGAAATGTTGAGTGGTGAAATAAATTAACTACACTGTAGATGGATGATTTAATTGGGAAGTGAATTAAGGAGAAATACATGCTTTCTTCCACTATTTAAATCCCAGCGATGTGGATTTTGTAAAATTTTGCTTTACAGGCCATTGACTTGCTTCTGTTGGCCATACTGGACCTCAAGCTTATCATTGTAGCAAGTCACAGAGATCTTTTTTTTGTCCATGATAGGCTCCTTTCATATTAAGGTAAGCAGTCAATGATCTATTAGCTTATTTTTGGTGGCCAATTCTACTATTCTAATTCTACTATGATTGTCTTGATTCATCTGCACACAGAGTTTGGATATTTTCCAAAAATATATAACTTTCCTTGATTTCAGACATAAGTTCATAGTCATTTTTTCATGCCTAGACTTTGTGACAATATTGTTTGTTCCCAACTTGTTGTCTTGACTAACCTCTGCTATAACAAGAAGCTAATCTAGGAATCACTCGACTCAGTACTAAACTCCATTGTTAAGGCCTGAAGTCTTTTTTTCTCTTTACTACCCAAAGTGTCTCCTTACTCCTAAGGATCTTGGGAATCCTTCAGTTATCCCCTGAACCCCAATCCTGACATATCTTGTGACACGACTTGACTGCTAATCCGTTTTGCATGTTTTGGTGACTGGCAGAAAGCACATCATTAGTCTGAGTTTCTAACTTTAAAATTAAAGGCTTTAATAATCAAGCCTGATATTGTTCCCTAAGATGTCATGACTGGTAACCATTTTAATATTTTTTGTGGACAACATCATTCTAAACTTAGATTTAGCATCTAAACTCAGGCCTGAGGTATTTTGTCTAGCACAAACAAAGATTACATTTACAAAAATTGTTAGAAATATAGTTATCACTGTTACTCCAACAGGTGTCCCAGATTGTTCCATCACAAGAATGCAAACTTTGAAAAATGCAAAATCGTACATCTATTTTACATCTATATCTATATATGTAGTCCTTGACTACAATTGAGCCCAAAACTTCTGCTGCTGTGTGCAAGACAGTTGTTAAGTGAATTTTGCCCCATTTTACAAACTTTCTTGCCACAGTTGTTAAGTGAACCCCTGCAGCTGTTCAGTGAATCATTTGGTCATTAAGCAAATCTGGCTTCTGATTTTGCTTGCCAGAAACCAGCGGGAAAGGTTACAAATGATGATCACCTGACCATGGGACAGTACAACTGTCATAAATATATGCCAGCGGCCAAACATCCAAATGTTGATCATGTGACCCATGGGAATGCTGCAATGGTTGTAAGTGTGGAAAATGGTCATTGTAACTTTGAACCATCACTGAACAAGTGGTTGTAAGTCAAGGACTACCTGTATCTTTGAACACCATCCAAAATCACATAGTGGTGCCCAGGGTAGAAAAGGTTGTACCCAAGATCTATTTTCACCAAATATATCCTGTAATGTTAAAAACTAGACAGATGTTAAAATCTCTCTAGATTCCATCACTGTTTTTTTCTGCACAGCCTTCCACAAGGTTAATAGATGTGAATAACCTTGGGAGATCCAAGTTCAAGCCAACCCCACCTGGACCTGAACCAGGGAGCTCACTCTCGGCCTAATTTGAATTAAAGCTGCTTTTTCGGAGCTCCTTACCCCCATGAAAGCCACCTTTGCTCTTTGAAAAAGAAAGGACAATAAAATGTTCTTTTTTAAGCCCTTCTGTGTTCTAAATATGATCAACCATTCTCCACATCGTCCCATAACCAGCATGGCCAGGACCATCTAGTTGTGCTGCTGAAATGATGCAAGACATTTTCCAAGGTAACTAAAGATGACTGGACTTCAGAGGTTTGCTACAGGATTCTCTGAACAAATTTGGCTAGGCTAGAGAGTCCGCATGCCCACGTAATACATTCAGATGCTGTTCCAGATTCAGATTCAGATTCACAAAATGTGTGGTAAAAATTAAACCAGCGTGTACCCTGTTTTAGTATTTTTCCATTCCATACCTATACTTTCTCAAGCCATTCAGCAGCACTGCTTTTGTTAATCTAATGAGAGGCTCTCTCATGGCCCAAGAACATTCACTAAATAATGATTAAGCTCTGGAGGTAGAGGGTGCTTTTTTTTGTCCTTTTTGCATGAGCTGTAGTTCAGTAAAATGCTTGAAGATGATTGGCCTGAATGCTTAATTCGTTTACAGGGACACAGAGCTCGGTTGGAAATCTTTTACCAGGTAATGGAGTAGAGATGCAACAGCCCATCTTTAAAAGAACAACAACAACTCTGAAGAAGACTAATGGTTAGTACTGCCTTGGAAAGTCTTAGGGGAAAAATCAAGTTCATAGCCATGGTCTGCAACCTCCACAGTATTTTTTAAGAGTTGCTAATGTAGAAACTCCTCTATCCTTGCCTTTTTTCTATGTGCAAAAAAACCCACTCAAGAGTGTAGTCCTGGGTGCAAAACTAGTGACAAGCCTTATTTCAGATCCCTACACCCTTTAGATGCTTCTAAACTAGGAGGTGGGTGGGGATTTTTTTGGAATTGACACATTTTATTAATTATTTTAAATTATTCACACTTTTCATAAAGTTTGCTTGTCCAAAAAACTAAAAGTAGCCCTCGACTCACAACTGCAATTTTTTTTGTTGTTAAGTGAGACATTTGTTAAGTGAGTTTTGTCCCATTTTACGACCTTACTTGCCACAGTTGTTAAGTGAATCACTGCAGTTGATAAGTTAGTAACCCAGCTGTTAAGTGAATCCGGCTTCCCCATTGAACTTTGCTTGTGAGAAGGTCCCAAAAGGTGATCACATGACCTTGGGACACAGCAAAGGTTATAAATATGAACCAGTTGCCAGGCTTCTTGAATTTTGATCCCAAGATCACAGGGATGCTGCAAAGGTCATAACTGGAAAAAATGGACATAAGCAGCGGTGGGATTCAAATATGTGAACAACCACTTCTCTGTGTGGATGCCACTTCCGGAAGTCCATTCTGGGCCTGGGCAACAAAAAAAATTAGCTACCGGTTCTGCCAAAGTTGTGCGAACTGGCTGAATCCCACCACTGGACATAAGTCGCATTTTTTTTCAGTGCCGTTGTAACTTTGAATGGTCACTAAATGAACTGTTGTAAGTCGAGGACTACCTGTATTGTGGCCGACTTACGACCACAACAGAGTCCAGAATTTCTTTGGCTAAGCAAAGCAGTTTGTTAAATGCTTCATTTCCCAACCTTTTTTTTTTGCTATAATCGTTAAGTGAATCACGGCAGCTGTTAATCAAATCACGCCGTCGTTAAGTGAATCCAGGTTGTCCCGTTGACTTTGCTTGTCAGAAGCTGGCTAGGAAGGTCACACATGGAGCTCCTGTGACCATGGCCCACTGCAATTGTCATAACTATATGCTGGTTGCCAAGCAACCACATTTTGATCACGTGACCCGGGGGATGCCGCAACAGTCTTAAGTGCAAGGGATTGGTCTTAAGTTACTTTTTTTCACTGCTGTTTTAATGGCGAGCAGTTGCTAAATGAAGGATTGTTAAGCCAAGGGCTACCTGGACTAGATTCTTGGTTATTTGTTCTCCACTCTGTAGAACATTTTTTTATTATTATTTTGTCCTAACTGTTATGATAGCAGACGAGCTAAATGCAGGGATACCACAAGGATTCCAAAAGTATAACAACCCCGCCCCCCCACCCCAAAAAGTAACAAATACCTTAAATTAAGAATGGACCTAATTTGTCTGGCTCATTCCTTCAAAGAGAAAAGGAACCTCTTTCTTTCAACCAGAATGCAAATCCTATACAGTAGCTGTGCCTTAAGGAAAAATGCTACATTATTTTCCCACTCGGCAAGAAGTTTAAATCCAAATGCTGTGTTTCATCTCAGCTGTAAATTCTAACTCCTGTAGCAACAACAATGAAAAACATCGCCACCACCGCATAAATATGTCACTTATCTGCTTTTCACATTTCCTCTACTATCTTTATCTTATCCGGGCAGACCCAGCAGCTGCTGCACCTTCTCCCATAGCGAGAAGCTAAAGCAGTCTAGTTTGCTGCTGTTCTTTTTTTTTTTAAGGGAATCCCTTTTCAACAAAGGAGCTCTTGTCCTCCGCTCCCCACCCCCACCCCTTTGGGAAGTGTCACTTACAGGTAGTGGCTTTCAAAGGAGCAAGGCATGAGCACTGGGATCCTAAGAGCTTCCATCTTGGCTCCCTTCCTGCTTAAGGTGTCCTGCAAAGCCCTTGGAGAAGAGTCAAAGTCAAACCAAGTCCTGGCACTGGATGTGTCACTAGGGGTGGCTCTTGATAAAGGCCTTGGCAACTCCAATCCCAACAGAGCTCAGGGTTCCTGAGTGTCCCTGCAGTAGCAGACCTGTTTAATCCAGCCCTACCTGAACAGGGGACGGAAAAGAGTTCATTGAAACCAGAAGTGAGAAAAAGAAAGAAAGAAAAAATGTCATAGAGGTGACGAGACGTTTATACTTTAGTTGAAGGTAAAGCACAAATCCACTTGTCTGTTTGGCTCTCTTTAGCTACTCCGCACACAGATTCCTTTATGTACGTGTATCCTATACATACGTATCTCCAGCAGCATTGACACGGTATGTATTAGAGCAGATTTAAATAAGGCTTTGGGGAAGGGAGGAAGAAAACAACTTGGCCAGCATAGAGGTAGTCCTCGACTTACAACAGTTCATTTAGTGACCGTTCAAAGCTACAATGGCACTGAAAAAACTGACATATGATCTACTTTTCAGTTACACCTGTTGTAGCAGCCCCGTGATCATGCTATCAAAACTCAGTTCCTTGGCAACTGATTCATACTTATGACCGTTGCTGTGTCCCAAGGTTATGTGAGCACTTTTTGCAAACTTCTGACTGTCAAAAGTCAATCGGGAAGGCAGATTCACTTAACAACCGGATTACCAACTTATCAACCGCAGTGATTCACTTCAAAACATGTGGCAAGAAAGGTCATAAAGTGGGGCAAAACTCACTTAACAAATGTTTCACCTAACAATAGAAATTTTGGGCTCATTTGTGGTCGTAAGTCAGGGACTACCTGTATAATAGGTTTTATAATAGGTTTAGGCACCTATTATTTATACGCCGCTGACCCCTTTAGCTTCACTTTCTTCACGTAATTTTTTCAAAAACGGACCCAGGAGAAATCATCTGATGTAAATATCTGAATCCCAGGTGTTTCAATTCATATCCCATGAATTCAATATATAGGTACACCCTGAGTATGTATTTGAGTGAAAAAGATAATGGCCATAATTTCTTGATTATTGATTCTTATTAAAGAATCCCCACAATACTACAAATCGTGCTTCAAGTTTCCAGTTTAATTTATGGTAATCCAACACTGCCATGCGGCTCAGTTAAGCATTAAACGTGTTTTAATCACCGCTCCATGGATCTCACAGTGTTTTATGGGAGTTCGTCTAATGCTCTATTGATTGGTACTTGATATTGTAGATTAATGAATCTAGGTTATTCCTGCAATCATTAACAACACCGATTTGAATCACTAATCAGCACTTCAGAGGGTCACAGATAGAATGGAAAGAGCATAACTGGGAAGAAGGCCTAGCCGATCTATTTTGCTAGGTGAAACGCTCATATTTCCCACTGGGATTTCAAAGGATAGAACCATTATAAAGAATATCATTAACTGATAATATTAAATAACTATAAATAATGCACGACACGTGTCAAGACCCTGTTTAAATGGGGGCAGTGCATCGTCCTCTGAATGTAACTGTGGTACTCATTGTCAGACACTGGATCATATAGTAACTAGCTGCCATTTGAGAGCTTATAAAGCAGGAAAAGTAGATTTTCTAGCTTAATTGGATAAATGGCCTAGGTATTAATATATAGAACATTTATTTCATTCTCATAAACTAACATTTCAAAATGTAACCTATAGCTTATATATAACTTCTTGAATTCCTCATGCTGTACTACATATTTCCATCATACACGTACCATAGTATTATGTGCTCCTTTTATATATGTTTACTATTGTTATCTATATACTTTATGCCACATGCTAACTAAATAAATATTATAAATAATAATACTGTGTTAAATAGAAATACAAATAGACCACAGGTGCCTTGACAACTAAGGAATAACAGAATTTTTATTATTTCTGTTATTTGCTATTATAGTACATTGATGTTTAATTCTGTTGGATACTCAGAGTCAATTTTACATGATGGCAATCTAATAAATAAATAATCAATCCTGGGACAGACTCTTTTCAAGCCAATCTTCTTGTTTCCTAAGATCCGATGAAAAGTCCCTTTTCTATATCCCAAATGTGGTGGAAAGATAGTTCATGGGGATGAAGGAAAAACTTTTCTAATTTTGGAATTCCTGCCCAAGGCTGGCTTGGCAAAGTTTTATTAATATTTTCTAATCTGATCCACAAATAATCTAACTTTTACTTTGTATTATGCTTTTGTTAGTGTATGGTAGCTCTCCTACATTTATACATTCATTTTTTTTCCCCAATAACTAGCTGGTGTTGGTTTTAATGGTTGTTTAGCCAGTCTGAATGAATAAAAAATAACATGAATAGATAAATAAAGGGTGTGGGCAACAGGAATCTAACTGCAGAAGAAGCTGTTTAGAGAGTGTGTCTTTTTAAAAAATAAATAAAACAATGGTGTCACAAAATTGAAAAGTTCCTGACCAGGACAAATGAAAGCTACAACTGAAGCTAAAGCCTTGTTCCTTGAATTGTAGGAACATGTTGAAAGATTTGAATCTTGTTAGGCAGATTTTCCAGCTATCCTTAGAACAAAAATAACATCAGCTTCCTTATTTAGCAGTTTGTATACAGTATATCTTTGCATACCTGCCTGCATTACACTTACCTTTGTACTATTTGAAATGTACCTTTCCTTTTAGGATCGTGTATATCACAACCTCAAGTTAACTTTCCCGAAGCATTTCACAAAATGGCCTTTTTAGCTATGAAAAATGCCATGTTTACAACACATTCAAATATATGGCACAGTACAATAATGGAAATAATTAGTCTCAGGAGATCAGTATAAAATTCTTTCTCCTTTCTTTTAAGGTTTAGCAAACCTTAATACTTTGATAAACCAAAACAACCATTGGCTTGGATTTTGAATTTGAGGGAACTCTTAAAACCAATGAAATTCTCAAACTGCAACAAAATTCACAAGAACAGGATGAGACATATTTTGAATGAAAGATTGTAAATCATAAAGTGTACGTGTATGTTGATAGAAGATCTGTGATTAGGTCTCTGTGTTGTTTTTAGAAAGAAATTGCCTATGCAACACAAAGGGAGCAGGTTCAACTATGAAGATGAAAATGGGGAAGGAAGGGTTTAAGGGTTTTCTTCCTCTTAACGATGTAAATTTGTTACCCATCTTGTGTAAACCAGACAGGAAACACAACTAGATGAGCTAATCATGTTTATTTTAAGGTTACATTAATGGAAACTTACAATCCAAAGTCCAAACTTCCCACTGCCACTTTTAACCAACTTGACAATTAGGGCGGATCCTTCCTATGCTTCTTCCTCTGCTGTTACTCATTGGGGGCCTCTGTCTCTCTTGTCTCATTGTTTTGTAGGCACCATCTCTTCCCTTCATCCCCCAAGGTCATCCACAGAATCCATTACAACAGCTAAGCACCAGGGTGTCTACAAGACATCTCCACCCCAGAGCAATTGAATCCATTGGTATCCACAACAAATTATGATTGCTTGCATATACAGTACATTGCAGTATATTGTACAATGATAATAGAAATAGCACTTAAATTATATACTGCCCCACAGTGCTTTACTGCACTCTCTGAGCAGTTTATAATACCAGCCTATTGCCCCAACAATCTGGTTCTTCATTTTACCGACCTTGGAAGGATGGAAGGCTGAGTCAATCTTGAGATTCTATGCAATGGGCAGAGTTTGCCTGCAATGCTGCATTTCAAAACACTACATCATCACATTTCATCATTCCCTGCCTTTGTTCCACTTAGCCCCCATGTGGACATTCATAACTGGGTGACCAGGACATAAGCATGGAGTAAAGGATGGAAAGAGCTAAATATAGAGAAAGAGGACAATCACTGAGGCTAGAGCGTAGATTGTAATGAAAGATATTGATGGGTACGTATTGTATCTTATATTCTATGGAGCCTATGAGCCTCAACCGTTTACCGGTTGAGCTCCAGATGGCTCCCGACCTTCGCTCCTTCCGACGTGACCTAAAAACATATTTATTTGAACAAGCCGGCCTGGTCTGATGGGTTTAGGGGTATTTTAATATTATTGTATTAACTTATTGAATTGGGCTGTAGTATTTAATATTTTTAAACTTTTGTATATTGTATTTTATTGTATTGCCCTGTACACCGCCCTGAGTCCTTCGGGAGAAGGACAGTATAGAAGTTAAATTATTATTATTATTATTATTATTATTATTATTATTATTATTATTATTATTATTATTATTATTATTATTATTATTATTATTATTATTTATTATTATTATTATTATTATTATTATTATTATTATTATTATTATTATTATTATTATTATTATTATTATTATTATCTCCAGCAACCAGTCAGAACCAATCTTATTAGATAGGTTGCTGCTGGCCCAGAAAATTAAAGTGTGAATTAAGTGTAAGGTTTTTTAATGTGAGATACGTGGCTTCACAATAAAAATGTACAAATCTGAAATATGAATTGGTCCTCATTTGAAACCAAATCTGCCCTTGAGAACTTTTTTTAAAGGAAAACATTGGTAGGTCTTCATAGCAAGCTATACAAGAAAGATCTTCAGATCTGATATTATACTTAACAAAAAGAGAAAAAAATCGTAGTGGACAGTAATGGGAAATACCCAACATTAGCCATGTTACAATTTGAGGAACAAGAAAAAATAATTTCATAATGATTAGGAGACTTGTTCTTTCATGAATGAAAGAATGTAAGAAATGTAAGAATTACATGAATGAAAGATGCAAGAATGTTCCATAGTCTACTTTTTGGGGTTTGTTCATGTGTCATTGACAAGTGAGCAAGAACCATAAGAAAAGTAGCACTAGGGTGTTAAGAAATTACTGTACTCCAACAGGAAGGTGAAAGTTAAATACCAACCAATAGCAAACACAATGCTACAATCTACTATTTATTTCACTGCCATCCTTTACAATTCCAGATTTGTGTTATTTCAGGTCAGGTTATCTTGATCAATGTAAATGAGTGGGCAAACATTAATAAGAGAGGGCGCATACATGTAGCTTTCTCGATAAAAATACAGAAATAGTTAGTCATTGTCTTCTATTGTTGTTGTTGGTTTGAGAGAAGAGGGTTATTGGTTTTATTATTTCCCAGTTTTCTCTGGAATTTCTGGCTATCTCCAACCAGATCCAATCTTCGTACGAGGCTAAAACATACAAAGAACGGTTACAGGAATTGAGTAGGTCTAGTCCAGGGGTCGGCAACCTCGGCTCTTTTATGACTCGTGGACTTCAATTCCCAGAATTCCTGAGCCAGCATAGCTGGCTCAGGAATTCTGGGAGTTGAAGTCCACGAGTCATAAAAGAGCCGAGGTTGCCGACCCCTGGTCTAGTCTAATGAAAAGTAAGACTTAGGGGAGACATGATAGTAATGTTCCAATATTTGAGGGGCGACTACAAAGACAAGAGGGTCATTTTTTTTCTAAAGCACCAAAAGGTAAGAGAAGAAACAATGGATGTAAACTAACCAAGGGGAGAAGCAATGTGGGACTAAGGAGAAATTTCTTAATGGTGAGAACAATCAACCAATGGAAAAGTTTGCCTCCAGAGGTTGTGAGTGCACTGGAGGCTTTCAAAGAGACCGCACAACCATTTATCTGAAATTTTAATTTTTAAATTTAATTTAATTTAATTTGTATACCGCCCTTCTCCCGAAGGACTCAGGGCGGTGAACAGGGCAATACATAATAAAAACAGGATACAAAAATTAAAAAGTAATTAAACAACAATGCCCGTAATAAGTTAGTACACATTTAAAAGTTAAAACCGATTTATAAAACCCAACCCCATCCCATCAGACCAGGCCAGCTTGTTCAAAAAGGAAGGTTTTGAGATCGCGCCGGAAGGAGCGAAGGTCGGGGGCCGTCCGGAGCTCAACCGGCAAGCGGTTCCATAGGTCTGGCGCGCCCACAGAGAACGCTCTCCCCCTGGGGGCCACCAATCGACATTCTTTGATCGGAGGCACCCTGAGGAGGCCCTCTCTGTGGGAGCGCACTGGACGGAGGGAAGTTGATGCCGGCCGCAGGTGTTGCCGTAGGTAATCCGGACCCATGCCATGTAGGGCTTTGTAAGTCATCACTAACACCTTGAACCTCACCCGGAGAGCAACCGGCAGCCAATGCAGCTCGCGGAGCAAAGGTGTAACATGGGAGTATCGGGAAAACCCCAGCACAACTCGCGCGGCTGCATTCTGCACCAGTTGAAGTCTCCGAGTGGACTTCAAGGGCAGCCCCATGTAGAGAGCATTACAGTAGTCTAGACGAGGTCACGAGCGCATGAGTGACTGTACGCAAGGCATCCCGGTCTAGATAGGGTCGCAACTGGCGCACCAGGCGAACCTGGGCAAAGGCCCCCCTAGTCACAGCTCCAATATGCTCTTCTAAAGAGAGCTGTGAATCTAGAAGGACCCCCAAGTTGCGCGCCCTATCTACAGGGGGTAATAACTCACCCCCCATGGCCAGAGATGGGATAATCGGAATTTCCCGGGATGCCGGCATGAACAGCCACTCAGTCTTGTCAGGGTTGAGTCGAAGCCTGTTCCTCCCCATCCAGACCCGGACCGCCTCCAGGCAGCGGGACATCACGTCGAGGGCATCACTGGGGTGGTTTGGGGTTGAAATAAAAAGCTGGGTATCATCAGCATATTGATGATACCCAACTCTAAAACCACGAATGATCTCACCCAGCGGCTTCATGTAGATGTTGAACATGAGAGGCGAGAGAACCGATCCCTGAGGAACTCCACAAATGAGAGGTCTCAAGGTCGATCTCTGCCCCCCTGCCAACACCGACTGCGAGCGTCCCAGAAGGTAGGAGGAGAACCACTGCAGAACTGTGCCTCCCACTCCTAACCCCCTGAGACGTCGCAGCAGGATACCATGGTCGATGGTATCAAAAGCCGCTGAGAGGTCTAAAAGGACTAGGACAGAGGAGCAGCCCCTGTCCCGAGCCCGCCAGAGATCATTCACCAGCGCGACCAATGCTGTCTCCGTGCTGTACCCAGGCCTGAAACCCGATTGGTACGGGTCTAGATAATCAGCTTCATCCAAGAACAAAGGGAGCTGTTGCGCCACCACGCTCTCAACAACCTTCGCCAGAAAGCGAAGGTTGGAGACCGGACGAAAGTTGTTTAATATTGCTGGGTCCAAGGCAGGCTTCTTGAGGAGGGGTCTCACCACCGCCTCCTTCAAGGCAGCGGGAAAGCTACCCTCACTCAAAGAGGCAGTAATCACTGCCTGGAGCCAGCCTCATGTCCCATCCCGGGCCGCATAAGTCAGCCAGGAGGGACACGGGTCCAACAAACACGTGGTGGAGCTCAGCTTCCCCATGATCTTGTCCACTTCTTCAGGAGTCACAGGGTCGAACTCTTCCCAGATTAAATCGACAAGGCTGCCCGTATCCTCATCGTCAGACTCTGCCCAGTCGGAGTCCAGACCGGTCCGGATCCGAGCGATTTTGTCCGACAGAAATCGACTAAACTCCTCGGCTCGACCCTGCAAGGGGTCCTCCCTCACCTCCCGATCAAGGAGAGAGCGAGTTACTCTAAACAGGGCGGCCGGGCGATTATCTGCGGACGCGATGAGGGTGGCGAAATGGTTAGACCTTGCCACCCTCATCGCCGCGAGATACGTTCTCGTAAACGACCTTAGTCGTAACCGGTCGGATTCGGATCGGCTGGATCTCCAACAGCTCTCTAGGCCCCGTCTCTGACGCTTCATCTCCCGGAGCTCCATGGAGAACCATGGAGCCCATTGGGATCTGCGCCGGGTCAAGGGCCGCATGGGTACAACTTGGTCAAGTGCCTCTGTGGCTGCCCTTTCCCAGGCTTCCACTAGGGCATCGACCGAGCTGTGAGCAAAGGAGGCAGGTGGGGGCCCAAGCGCCGTCTGGAACCGCTCAGGGTCCATCAGGCGCCTAGGACAGAACCATCTTATTGGCTCAGCAACCCCACGACGGGGAGTGGCAAAACGGAAGACCAACCGCAGGAGATGATGATCGGTCCATGACAGGGGTGTAATAGTTGGGGAACCCCCCCCGAGATCATCTAACCACCGTCCGGATAGAAAAACCAGATCGAGCGTGTGACCCCTCCCTGAATAACCTGCATCAGGTCCATGGCCATCATGGAAGCCATGAACTCCCGAGCTAACTCAGATGATCCCCCCAGGGATGGTAGGTATAGGGTCTCCTGCTCGAGCAGGTGTTTGTCCTTTCCATCTCTATTATTCTATGTTCATCAAAGATCAGTCAATGTTTGCTAAAACCCACTTCCTGTTAATTACGATACATTGAATAATATTTAGCACATCTCAGGATGTAAAGTTGTTGGTCTCTACTCTCTTTTATTATGATTCTTTGCTTTTGACTTTGATATGACTTGAAAGGATGTCTTCCAACAGAAAAGTAAACTTTATAAAGTAGGGTGCATGGCTACCCTACATTGTTTGGAGTTCTCACAGCAGCACCATGATCATGTTACCTTTAATGTTCAATCTTGGCAACTTTAAAATGTGTGGACTTAAAAACGCCTACAATTCCCCAAATTTCTGGGAATTGAAGTCCTTACATCTTAAAGATTATTTGTTACATTTATGTAGCCACCCATCTTTCAGTCAACTTTAGGGAGAACCCAATCAAAGTTGCCACAGTTGAGAAACACTGGTCTAAACTCAGTTACAGTTTTCCACCACTTCTGCCTCCCCACAGGGGTCACAGAAATGGCAATCATTTAGTCCATGTGATTCACAATGGAAGTGCAATCGTTCTGCATTGTGGTTAAGTGAATTGCAAAAGGTTCCCTCAGCTAAATCATTTATCATTGTGAAATATTTTGGTCATTTCAGTTGTAAACAGATTTGAAACATAACATTGTGGATTTCAACAAAATATTTGCTTGTCTTGCCAACACTCTACATAGACTGTTTTATCTTTTTATCTATCATTCTTCCTCTCTCTCTCTTTCTATTAAATGAGAGGCCTAGTTGGAACAATTCGCATATGGCAATGATGAAAAGGGGTTTTGTAGCAAACACTGGAGAAATTGTTCCCTCTTATATAAAGATTGCTCCTTTAGCTTTGCCAAAGTCATGGCCAATTTTGCATTGGTTACTACGCAAATCTGCCAAGTGGTAAACGTCAACATGCATACCTGAATTTTTTGGCAAAAAGAATAAAGGGAAAGCATCACTGTGCCTTGTTCATGGGCCCTTTCTCATAATTATATAGCTAAAAATAGACAAGAGCAATAAAGTTTAACAGCTAAAGTATTTTTAGTCAGTAAAAAGAGCTTGATCAAATGGAGGCAAATTAACAACATTATCTTCACCCCTAAAGGAACAGCTGGTCATATTCAAAGGCAAATCCATGTTATTACTTGTTGCTTTAGAGTCTCTTCTAAATGGTGACTTGCCATAACGGAGAGAAAATATGCATGCAGAATATTCAATATAAAGAACCACCTTGCTTCCCTTGGATGAGGAGAAGAATCACATTTCCTTCAGGGCACAAAGCACCTTATTAGGACAAACACAACTGCCTTGCTCCTTATTTTTACAACTTATACATTGCCTGACTGCTATTAGGGATGAACTACAGATTATATTGATTTTTGTCCAAACCCAAAGAAGCCCAAAGGCATTTTTCTTCTCAAAAGGTGAAAAAGAAATCCTGACCTTTCATAACATCTTACCTCTGGATGATAGCTTTAAGTTCTCAGATGTAAAAAAAATAACTTAAATGTTTTCACAGGAGAACACAACAACACACAACAGAATGGAATAATTATGATGTAATGGCATCAATGGTGTTTTTTCCTTTCTTTTCTCAAATTCCAAACATTTTGGAGGGATGGCAGTCAAAAGACAAAAGATAAGTCATAATAACTTATCTTTTATTATAACTTGCAATAGCCGGAACAGCTAAAATAAATTTGTTTACCATGAGAATAGTTAGTTTATAGTTTATAATTAACTCTAAAATCTTATCATAAAAATTAGTATTCCAAATTTATCTGGACATGTAGTTCATTTATATATTTATTATATCAAAATAATGAATTAGTTCTTTGCTGTTTATTTCAGATTCTTTAGCTCACCTGATGAAGACTTTTCAAACTTGTTTTTTCAAAGGTCTCTAATAAATTTAAGATGGTTAATAATAACATGATTAGAAAGTGAGGTTTTTCAAAAGCTTCACCATAGTTTCAACCAAGATGGCTGATCCTATCTCCCATTGCTTAAATCCATGGAAAATCATTATCCTGTGGTCTCTTTGCAAGAAGCAACTATGTGGAGCACATGTGGGTGATCTCACTTCCTCTCCTTATCCAGAGAGGTTCCAAGGAATCAGTCTAATCATTGGTTCCTTGGTCTTTGCCATAATTGTCAGCTCTGCTTTTGCAGAAAATAACTTCTACAGAATGGTCAGTTGAAATGTACAGTAATTTTATTTAGCAGCCAGTCAGAGTTGTTGTTCTTTAGTTTTCTGGTCATATATTGGCAGTGTTCCAACATTTCTGGGAAAGGCTTCATGGATACCTGCATTTATCAACTAAACTATATATTTTAAAAAAAATATAAGGTAATATTTTAATTCAATATTTAATTAGCATTTGGCTGGTGGTTCTATTTATTTTTAAGGTGTTGTGTCTGAGCAAGTACTAACCGCAGGTCAAACAGCTGGAATCATTTGGATACTACATCAATGGGGAAAAAAGATATTAATTTCTATTTAAATCATGCTTACTTGAAACTAAGATTTCCTTAGAAGACATTTGTTACAAACGTATTTTATTGTCGGCTGTGTAACCTAACCATCTTCTGGAATTCTAAGCTGCAGTTTCTTTTATTTGTTACTTTATTTGTTACCATTCAACTTGTTGCTCTCCTAGGATAACTGGGAAAGTGAAAAATTTCATCTATCCGCTCAGATGGCCTCTTTCTACAATTTCTGCAATTTCTAATTTATTGCCCTTTTAGAACAAGACTAGTTGTGATGTGGTATTTTTCCTTTAAACTGAAACCATCAAACTAATCAAGTTATTGACAAAAAACAAACATTTTGGCCTTCAGCTTCCATCAACTTCTCCCAAAGCACCCAAAGCAAAGGAATGTGGCAATTTACAGAAACTATTTGGCACGTACGAAGATTGACTATGCCTGCTGGATAAAGTAAATTGCAAATTCCAGTGAAGAATTTAAGCAAGCTTTTAGACAGTTTTTTCTTTATGTAAGTGTTAATCATGCCCTCCGCTTTCATATCATTGCTTCACTCTTGGATGAGATCTCAAGAAGGAAAACTTGATACTTCAATGTGGATGAAGAGAAATCAGAGAATGCTGACCACCCTCTTGAGACACCTGAGCAATTGTATCACTCATTCAAGGAGATCACGACATTGGAAGTGCTAACAGCTAACACTGCTAATCCATTTCCTTGATCCAGGAGCTTGTAACAGAGCAGTAATGTTTGGATAGTCAATTTCTTATCTAAATCTTTATAGGACAGCAGCTCATGTTCACAGAAGATAAGGAAAGCTGAAAAGGGTTAAATGTTAACCAAGCTTGGTTGTTTTCTTGTAAATGTTTCATTACCCTACTAGGTAACATTTTCAGTGCTCGAAGAGGAGTGGGGTTTTCTCCCTATATTCATGGCTTGTCCTATCAGTGTTGGCGGGAGTGGCATTTTCTTCTTGGTAAATCCTTGTTTACTGTTTGTTTATCTGAACTGGTAGTTCCTTGATGTTGTTTATACTTCATTATAAAATATTATATAACTATTTACTATATTTTAGTGTAAAATTATCTCATTAAATATTTTATTATAATTATAATCTATATTACCATAATATCACTAAGTGCTATAAATGTTTATGCCATTTAAAAGAAACAATCAAAAAGTTAAAAAGGAAACAAAAAGAACAAAACACTTCCTTGCCAACAATCAGTACCCAGTTAAACAGGGATTATCACCAGGATTAATTCCAGACCAATAATCAAGCAGTAAATAATACCCCAATCAAGAAACTACCAACTTCAGACAAACATGCTAACAGTAAACAACAGCCTAATCAAGGAATTACCAAGAAGAAAATAACTCCACCATCAAAACTGATAGGGCAAGTTACATATGTAAACAGAGAGAAAACCTTATTCCCTTCTACCACTGAAGATGTTATCTCATTGGGTAATAAAATGTCTGCAAAAAACAACCAAGCTCAGAGAGCACTAAGGACACCATAGTTCAAGTATGAGCTACAAATATTCTCTTCTGTTGGTTAAGTCAGTGCTAATAGAATAAGTGAAGGCAATTTGAAGTCAATCACATTTGAAGGTCATGCCATATGGGAACTATAACATGCCATTGTCAATGAGTTGTTATATGGGCCTGTGACATTAAAATACTTACAACTATCTATCTATCTATCTATCTATCTATCTATCTATCTATCTATCTATCTATCTATCTATCTATCTATCTATCTATCTATCTCTCTGTGTGTGTGTGTGTGTATGTTTGTGTATATATGTGTATATGTGTTTGTGTGTATATATATATATATATATATATATATATATATATATATATATGTATGTATGTATGTATGTATGTATGTATGTATGTATGTATGTATGTATGTCCTGGCGTATTCGGGTCTTTTCCCATGTAGAATTGAGGGTGTCTTGGCGACGTTTCGACACGGTCCCACTCATCATCTTCAGGCTGGTGTCTTTGGTTTCGTGCTTGTGCGAGCGAAGATGACGAGTGGGATCTCATTGAAACATCACCAAGATACCCTCAATCCTACATGGGAAAAGACCTGAATACACCAGGACCTACATACCTATACCCGTGAAAATCTACGAATATATATATATATATATATATATATGTGGATCTTTGGTTATTCGGGTTTTTCCCCGCGTAGAACTAAAGGTGTAGGGGCGACGTTTCGACGGAATCCCATCCGTCATCATCAGGCTGGTGGCTTCTGCTTCCTTCTTCTGGGAGAAGCATGTGGCTGTTTGTTCCTCTTTTTTAAACTGCCAGAGGGGGTGTGTTCTGTGAGTGGAGGTGTGCTCTGATTGGGTGGGGGAGTAAGTGTGTTCTGATTGGGTGGGAGTGTGTTTTGAATGGTGGGTGTGTTCTGATTGGGTGGGGGTGTGTTTTGAGTGGATGGGCTGGTCTCAGCTGCCAGCCTTAGACCTGAGCTGGTGAGTTGTGCTGCTTTTGTTCGGCTTCGTGTTTGTGGTGGTGCCATGTTTTTATAGTGGGTGTCAGTTTGCTTATTGTGTGGTTTGGAGGGGTTTAAAGTGGCTGATGTTGCAGCTGTAGTTAGGTTTCTGTTTTGTGGTTGTGCCTTGTTATCATTGTGGGTTCGGATTTGCTTTTTGAATGGTTGTGTGGTGGTGATGTCATGTGGTGTTATCATGACTTTGGGTCTATCATTCTTGGTGGTTGGGACTCGTCTGTCAATCAAGGCGGGTTTCCAAATGGTTGGTAGGCGAGAGGTATCATCTCGTTTGTTTATGCTGTGGGGGCGTTTTTCTATCTCAATGGCTTCTCTGATTATTCTGTTGTTAAAATGTTCAATTTTGGCGATAGTTTTGGTTTTTTTAAAATCAATTTCATGTCCCGTGGCTTCAAAGTGTTGGACCAGGGATGAAGTTTGTTCTCCTTTTCTGAGTGAGTTTTTGTGCTCTTCAATGCGTGCACTTATTCTTCTGTTGGTCTGTCCGATGTATGTGGTGGGGCAGGTGGTGCATGGTGCATATATATATATTTCAAATGTTAACTATTTAGATTACCTTGCTAGGCCCCAAACATGGGGCAAATCTTTATTTCCTGTTTTCAGCCTATCTTGAAGACCATCGAACAGGCTGTAGTCACACCAGACAGTTCATATATTTGTGTAAATTACTAACAAAGAATTAAAGGGAAACTGAGATGCATTTCTGACTCTTTAGTCTTCATCAGTCAGCTATACCCTTCTGAGATTCGAACCTGGGCTGATTGCATATTAGGCAGTGTTATTTGCCTCTTGAGCCACAAGGTCTCTCTCGCTCTGTTAGCTTTCTGCAAGGGAAGATATGTTTCAAATGTTAACTATTTAGATTACCTTGCTAGGCCTTAATTCTTTGTTAGTAATTTACACAAATATATGAACTGTCCGGTGTGACTACAGCCTGTTCGATGGCCTTCAAGATAGGCTGAAAACAGGAAATAAAGATTTGCCCCAAAATTCAGCCTCCCAAAATTC
Source organism: Vipera berus (assembly GCF_964194415.1). NCBI lineage: Eukaryota > Metazoa > Chordata > Lepidosauria > Squamata > Viperidae > Vipera > Vipera berus. The sequence goes on from NC_138203.1 coordinate 251,988,760, forward strand.
TTTATTAGCAATTTGAATAATTTGCATATATATATATATATATATATATATATATATATATATATATATATATATATATATATATATATATATATATATATATATATATATATATCTCATAAGGTTTGCTCATCTAGTCATGGATTTTTTTCCTCATATAACACATGAAAAGTTCAAAATCATACTTCATAACAATAGAATTAAAATACATACTTTATGAATGAGTGATTTGAAATTTAGCAACAGAGTTCAAACAAAGGAGTTCAAACAAAGGCATGCTGGCTGAGGAATTCTGGGAGTTGAAGTCCACAAGTCATAAAAGCACCAAGTTTTAAAACCCCTGCTTTAAGTGTTGCTTGAACAAAAGTTTAGAGCAGGGGTCTCCAAACCAGGCAATTTAAGACTTGTGGACTTCAACTCCCAGAATTCCTCAGCCACAAGTTCACAAGTCTTAAAATAGCCAAGTTTGGAGACCCCCTGGGTTAGAGGATTGGAACAGCCAGCGGTCCTACTTCATCTGATGAGATCAGGGAAGCGACTCTCCATAAAGAAAATGATTCAAACAAAAGATACAGACAGTCCTCAACTTATGTCCACAAATTTCTGTTGCTAAGTGAAACATTTGTTAAGTGAATTTTGCCCCATTTGACGATCTTTTTTGACACATTTGTTAAGTGAAACAGTGAAGTTGTTAAGTTGGTAACACAGTTGTTATAAGTGAACCAGGCTTTCCCCCACTGACGTTGCTTGTAAGAAAGTTGCAAAAGGGGATCACATGACCTCGGGACACTGCAAACATCATAGATATGAACCAGTTGCCAAGCATCTGAATTTTGATCATATGACCATGGGAATGCCGCAAAGACCGTAAGTGCGAAAAATGGTCATAAGTCATTTTTTCAGTTCCATTGTAACTTCAGTCACTGAATGAACTGTTGTAAGTCCAGGACTATCTGTACAACCCAGTGGCAAGAATGACAACCACTAGCAATAAATAAAGAATACATTTTGCATTACAAAAGTCACAGGCTCCAAGCCTTCAGTTGAAGAAAACAAGTCACTGCAGATCAGAAGCAAAGAAAATACATCACTGAAGGGCTGGAGGGAAACAGCTGTGCCTTGCAAGAAGCTGAAAAACAGCTTTGGGGTAATTTATGATTTACTACTACCATACAAGGAACTGAGGAAATGTATGTCAGATGGATCCATTACAGGTATTCCTCAACTTATTACAACAATTGAGCCCAAGATTTCCGTTGCTAAGCAAGATCATTGTTAAGTGAGTTTTGCCTTATTGAAAAACTTTCTTGCCACAGTTAAGTGAATCACTGCAACTGTTAAGTTAGTAACATGGTTGTTAAGTGAATCTGGCTTGTCCAATGACTTTGCTTGTCAGAAGTTCGCAAAAGGTGATCATATGAACCAGGATACTAAAACATCATAAATGCATGCCGATTACCAAGCATTTGAATTATGATAACTACCATCACCCATCTCCAACAAAAGTGTGTGATGCTTTCTGAAAAATACTTTTTAAAAAGCATGAGGTCGATGTGATAGGGAATTTCATTTGTACAATTGTACAACTGTCATCAGTTGTACGCTGGTATGACCCTTCTAAGAAATGCCAAAGCTTTCTTTTACTGATTCCTCTTCTGAAAGGCAAAGGAAGACAAAAAGATGTAGAAATCCTTAAGCTGCTACTAACCAACAGGGGGAAAACTTTTTTGATGAAATAAAAGTAAAAGTAAGTGGGACTATGTAAAAATGGCATTTTTTATCTTTCTTTTTCTAAAAGGCTCATGTCACAGTTTCATTTCCCTCCGTCCTGTGCGTTCCCACAGAGAGGGCCTCCTCAGGGTGCCACCGATCAGAGAATGTCGATTGGTGGCCCCCAGGGGGAGGTCCTTCTCTGTGGGCGCCCAGGAGCTATGGAATCGGCTACCGGTTGAGCTCCGGATGCCGCCCGACCTTCGCTCCTTCCGTCGCGATCTGAAGACATTCTTATTTGAACAAGCCGGCCTGGCCTGATGGGGGATGGGTTGGGTTTCATGGTCATTTTTAATATTTGTATTTACTGTTTTTAGTCGGGCATATGTTTAATTTTCTTTTAACTTTTGTATTTTTGTATTTTTTATATTTGCCCTGTTCACCGCCCTGAGTCCTTCGGGAGAAGGGCGGTATATAAATAAAATTATTATTATTATTATTATTATTATTATTATTATTATTATTATTATTATTATTATTATTATTATTATTATTATTATTATTATTTTAATGTGAACTTTATTGATGTCTTCAAGAAACAGTAAGATTTACCTCAGGTTCAGAAATTCTGAATCAGTGCTATATGGCTGCCTCAAAATGGAACATCTAAACCTTTCTAGGAGTAATAACTTCTCCTATTTTTCAATAACAGGGGAAGACAGCTGTGTATTCATCCAGAGGGTAAGACCTCCTGGGCGTTGAAGAAGTAGTACATAGAATGCCAGTTTCCCCAACTGATTAAAAATACTTAGTAAAATAGAAATCTTCTAGCCATTCCCAGATTATTCTAATGGAATGAGCTTCCAGGAAAAAAAAGAAGACAAGCCAAGAAATCTTAAGAAAAATAGGGTTTCAAAATGTTCATTGGCTTTCAAATAAATCTTTAAGAAATAGGACGATGGTTACTGATGGATACTATATTAACAGTATTGCATAGTTGATGAACAATAATGGATTTAAGAATTACTGTAAATTAAATAATAATAGAACAGACATCCATCCGCACTATCCAGATGTGAATTTCCTAATGATAGCTTCTATTTTTCTACATAAAAACTTTTTTAAAAATAGAATTTTTGAGTTATCCTGCCAGGAAAAATAATAATGGCTTTTACTCAGTTGTATGCATTCATCAGCAAAATGGTCACTGTTGGAAAAATGGACTCCCTCACTTCCATATGCAGTCGTTCCCAATTTGTACCATCAATGAAAGATCACCCCTAATGTGGTAGAAATTTCTGGAGCAGATTTGGACAGGCTATGAGAAGGTCACTAAATGAAGTGTTGTAAGTTGAGGACTACCTGTATTGGAAGTAGCCATGTTAATCCATCATGATAAAATTGGAATTAATTACATTTTAACCCAGACTAGTTACACTAGATACATTATTTTGTTATAAAAAGAAAATATCCATAATCTAATCTTGCCAGAAGAAAAACCCTCTTAATATTTAGTTGAACTTCCTGAAACAAAACAGCGAAGCTGCAATAAAATAACTGAAAGCAAATGATGTTGTAACCACAGTTTACCAATTTACTTAAGCACCTCTTTAGTACATTATTGGCCTTTATCAACTGCAATTCTTGAAGCATTTTCTCCTATCCACACAAAATAGAAGGCCCCACAAAGAATGGAACATGTAGGAATTGTAAAGAAGCACCTGCAATTTCAGATTAAACTTCTCTAGCTTACCCATTCTATAATTCTGAATCCAATAAGCCACCATTCAAGTCTGTTCTTATTGTTCTGTGAAATACAGTAGTCCAGTTCCAGCACTGCACGGAAAGTTCCTGCTAATTACCAGCCTCCAAAAGCTGTCTGCTTTTATTCCTACTATCCACTTCCTAATCTTTGCTACTACATTGGAGAACTTCTGCAAAATTAAAGTAGATGAGTAATACAAGCTGCTATACATAAAAAGGAAAAAAAGCAATCTTAAACATTATCTATATACCCATGTAGTCATTTTGATTTAGCTAGGTTCCTTCTCTTTCTTTCTTTTCTTTCTTTCTTTCTTTCTTTCTTTCTTTCTTTCTTTCTTTCTTTCTTTCTTTCTTTCTTTCTTTCTTTCTTTCTTTCTCTCTCTCTCTCTCTCTCTCTCTCTCTCTCTCTCTCAAATTAAATCATGTAAAAATTACATTCTAACATAAAGCACAAAGTCATGAGATGAAAATGTATCCATATAACCTGTTTCAATTAACTGTTTCAGCTGAGCATTGTGAAATCACAAAATTATTTCAATCCCTGTATTTCAACAAAGCAGACAGAATATTTTATTTCCATATAATGGCTTGGAGAAAAACGTTTATTTTTGGTCACGAGACCGTTCAAGCTTTTAATCACAACTGAAATGAAGAAGAGACACAGTACTTAGAAGAACTCCTTGTACTTTATGCCAGTGCGTATACCAGATCTGGTTTGCAAATATTAGATCCAACAACTTGAAAAAAATATAGCAAAAATAGCAAAAAAACCACACCCTCTTTGATGTGATCTGGTTTTGCAGACCAGACCTGGTGGCTCTTGATCTGGATCTCCTAATAAAATCAGAGTACAAGAATAAAAAACATTGAAAACCATGACTGAATTTTTTATCTCCCAAACATAAAAAGGACTCATCTATTGCAACATTTTTCAAATAAATGTACTCTGAGAATCCTGTTATGGTAATTATCTGCAAAGTGATAAAAACATCAGCCTATAAGATAAATGCTTCCCAAGAATGCCAGTGAACTTCCAGAACTATCCCACAGAAATTACCTTTCCAGTAACAAATCTAGAACCTAGAAAGCAAATGGTTGTAATACTGCTCCTGCAGTATTCTTTTCCTACATCAAATAAACTATTTTGAAGAACTTTAAAATGGAAAATAGAAAGACAGATCATATAATCATTTAATATATAGCAGGCCACTGTCACTTAAACCAGTGGTCCCCAACCCCCAGGCCATGAAGGTGAGCACATGAAGCTTCATTTGCGCAATGGCAGGATTTAGGTTGTGTGCACAAAACTGTTTCCTCCCACCGCCAAAATTGCCAAAGCCACCGCCACTGCCACCAGTCCATGGACCCAAAAAGGTTGGGTTGGAAGGTTGGAAGACTTAAAGCCTTCCAAATATTATACTTCAAATATAAACTTGTAAACTTAACAATGGTATATGCAGTGAGGATGGATGGATGAGAGGGAGGGAGGGAGGACACAATTTTTAAAATGAATTCCCACTTTGAAAATCCAGCTCTAACTTACTCTTTCTTAAGGTGAGGGAAGGACAAAGAAAAGAAAATGGGAAAATCTGAGCCATAAGCAAAAGAGAAAAGGAGACGGGTCATTAAACAGGCGTGAATGAAGGTGCTAAAGAAAGGGTGTTAAATGGTGTTAAATGGAATTCTGGGAGTTGAAGTCCACGAGTCATAAAAGAGCCAAGGTTTCCTACCCCTGGGCTAGCCAAACCTTTATAAAAGTTGCTTAACAGCAAAAAATAAAATAAAGCACCTCTTCTGAAATAGCTAAAGCTGCCATTTTAAAAAATAAGGCTCCTATGGCGGCTTCAAAGCATGCATGGGCTTTTAACATTTCTACAGGGGTCATCAAGGAGGGCAAAGTGGTTTTGCACACATGGGGAAATCAGTGTCCCACTGAAGCTGTCTAAAGAAGCCTTTGAGAAGATCATATATGATGTGGGGAGCACTTGGCCTTGGGCAACCTCATGCCCTGGAAGTCCTACATGAGTCCTACCACTGCCAGAATGGCGGGGCATCCATTGCTATGATATTTTTTTTAATGACCCTGGTGCTTTTACAAAATATCTGCTGAAATTTCAACATGGCAACCACAGGGGCCATAGTTAGCTATAAGATACAAATTTACTGCCTGTTCTACCTCCACCCCATCTCTGTTTTATCCTATCTGACCATAATTGGTGAACTTTAGGAACTAGCACAAAACCAAAGGTTACCCTATATCAGGGTTGGGCAACTATGGCCTTTTGCTGGCTCAGGAATTCTGGGAGTTGAAGTCCACAGTTCCCCATTCCTATATAGTACTCTCTATATAGCAGGGGTCTTCAAACTTGGCCCTTTTATGACTTGTGGACTTCAACTCCCAAAATTCCTCAGCCAGGCACACTGGTATGGCTGGGCCTCCACTCCCTACTTTCCAGGATTTAGGAAACTGGTGAAAACATATCCCTTCCACCAAGTTTTTAACTGTGAGTTAACTGATGTTGCTATTAATGATACAATTTAAATAGCACAGATTTTACTGCCCTAATTCATATTTTGTTTTGTTTTTGTTTTATTGAAGTAAACTGTCTTTAATGCTTAGGAAGCAGAACAAGGCAAATGTAATGAATAAATAAAGCAGAATCCATCAAGCCTGAAATTGGCCCACAGTTATAATAAAGCAAAACCCAAACATTTTGTGCCATGTAAGCAAAAGTACATAACATCATTAATGTGACTTGCATTTTTGAATCATGACAAATATGGCTTTTCCTGGGAGGAGGTATACCTCCTCAAAACAGAATATGAAATGGATAAACTGTGGATCATACCCAAAGAAATGGAATGTATACAACAGAGAAAATTACAACAATAAAAAAGCTTTTGAGATTCTCATTTGTTAAAAAAATATATACAGGAAATGTCAAGGGGGGCAGGTAGTTTTCATTGAAATAGCAATTGCCATTGGTTTCTTCTTGGATTTCTTTTTTCAGGATTAAAAAAATAGTATTATTCTAGTCTGTACTCCTAGTCTCCCATTCAATTACTAATACAGTATTCATCCTGCTTATCTTTTTCAAGATCAACTAAGATGGACAATGTGCTGATATCTGTTGTAGGATAAAATACATAACATAACACTATGCAAACATTTTGGGGGGAGGAGGAAGTCTGCTTTAATTAAGGGAAATCAAAAACACTTGATGAAATTGTGCTGTTTCTCTTTCCTGAAAAATAGACATTTAATCTAAGCGCAAACTATTATCTGAAGCTGATTCATTATCTACTCTGTTTCTTACTCATATTATCTGTATAGAATAAGTGTGGAAATGGCTCGTTTCTAAAAACAGATCAGATCAGTCAACAGCCAAATGCAGCCAGATAAAATGTATCTCAAAATGAAGAGGGGGCAAAAATTGCTCCCATATATTTTTAAAATACAGTAATATATTTACATTGAGAGGACATGCTTGTTATGCAATGCTGTAGCCCTAATGGGATTCATCAACCATGTATTCTGATCCACATAGTTGTCAATCTTTCCATTTTTGGAATTCCAGGCAGTCATTACAAACTAGATTTTTCTCAACTGATGAATAATTATATATCACTAGTAGATGGTTTTATCAAATAAGCTAAACTGATCTGCTCCATCCCATTTTTCTTCCAATATGGATATTTTGTAGAGGGGGAAAAATCAGTTCTAGCACAAAGATTACACTTGAGAAAGGGATGGGCTGAGAAATGTGTGCCAGGACACTACTGCTGAATAGACCATTACAGGAGAAGAGGGATCCACACATTGATACAGGTTCTATCTTCTAGCCCAATAACATGCAGCAGCCATGATATCAAGGCCAGAGAAGAAAGGGTATTGTAATCATTCATGAGACCTTAGTAATGACCAGTAGCACTCCTAAGGAGAATAATCTAGTATAAATGTCTATACAATTGGGCTATAAAGTTATTGCTGCTGGTGTCCAGTTTTCCTGCAATGTATACACTCCACTGCCAGGCTAGTATTGGGAATCCACCATATTTTGGGATACTGGGGACTTTAATCACCATGCCTTGAAGGTGAAGCCAAAATTGTCTTAGGATTTCATGGCTTCTGTGATGATCATGGGCCTCAGCTAGGTAATCTCAATCCAAACTCAATTCGGAGTCTGATGAGATGGGTTCTGAATGCAGATGATGTTACAGTACGTTGTGGTCAGATCATTTCTGCCCAACATCAGGAAGTCTTGGTGATTCATACCACAAGCTTGAATTTTTCAAAGGATTCTACATAGACTGCCTTTAAGACAATTGGTGGAAACCACAACTGGGCCCAAAATATAGCAACCAGATCGCTGGCATGTGAAATGTGGTATTGTAGTATAATATTTTGTATTCACTTCACTGGGAAAAATAGTCTTCCAGTCCTATTTAATTTAATATACATGCATTTCATATATTTTATCACTGTATTATAAATGGTTTCAAATTGGGTTTCCACGTTATTGAAACAAAATATACAATGAGAACATTTATCTGATCTATATTATGATACAGTCACAAGCATTTGAGAGCATCATATAGAGCAAGGTTCAAACGGTTTCAGGTTATGATCATAGTTCTAGTAATAGAAATCTGACCACATCTGAGTACAAAGCCCTATTCTGTCTCAGCATTGAGGCTTGCAAATGGTGCAAGACAAGTTCATGAAAGCCATTGGTAGTTTCCCCTGGCCTTGTTTCTTCTCCCACGGAGAAGGTCATCTTCCCTCCAGTGGGAAAATTCATTAATTGCTCTCCTTAACTTATAGGGCTTTCTTGGTGTGTATGGGTGCATACAAAGAAGGTTTAGCATCTGTCAAACTGCTCGAGTTATAGGGAGTTGGGGCAGAGGGACAGTCAATCAGGCTATTTCTGAAACTCGAGTCCAGCTGTCTTTTGAAAAGTTCTTACCCCGTGTCCAGTTTGAATAATTGACAGATTGGAAGTGCAGAGGGACCCAGAGGAAAGCTGGGGAGAACCCTCTTGAAACAGCAGATTGGCATGTCAGGAAAGCTCCTTGCCACTGTCACCCTACTCCATATCTCCAACCTTTCATGATTCCAAGTGGCAGAGAAAAAACTGGCACAGGGTGAAGCAGAAAACGAAGATTGATAACAAGTGCACTCCACCTTCAACAGAATGGCAGTGATGATAGTGTGATGGCATACAGCAAGTTGGACATGGTCAATGGGTAAGAAAATTATGCTTCTGCCTCCCTCTTAACTAATAAGTTCACAAGTTCCAGAAAGTCTGAGCATTAAACAGAACTATCCAAAACACTCCCATCAACAGACAGGGCAAGCTACTTTTATATAACAGAGAGAAAACCCTACTCCCTTCTAGCATTGGTGGCATTACCTAGTTGGGTAATGAAATGTTTGCAACAAAACAATCAAGCTCAGACAGTACCAAGGACCCCACATTAAACCCTTATTGGCAGAAACAGCAGAAAACTTGAGGAAACAGCATCAGCAACACAGAGTTGGCAGATCTTGTCTCTCTTCTTTGGTTTCAACCAACATCCTCTATGGCAGGGCTTTTTAACCAGTGGCATGCGTACCACCGGTGGTACATTGGCACCTGGCAGGTGGTACGTGACCATCCTAGAGAAGTGGTAGTGGGGGAGGGGAATGAGCTGACGTGGCGGCAGCATGGCACAAGCCTGAGTGAGAGACAGCTGGAACTGCCGGGCTGTCAGGGTTCAGCAGAAGTGCCAGGATCAGCAATGGGCTCCAGCTGATCCTGGCGCTTCTGCTAAGCCCTGCAGAATCGCTGATCAGCTGGAGCCTGGCACTGATCCTGGCGCTTACAACAGTCACTAAGCGAACTATTGTAAGGATATGGCAATATCCTAAAATATTCGCCTAGCAAGGTGTGAAAAACTTGATGACTTCATACTTTATCACTTTTTTCCTTTTTTTTGGGTCATCAAGTTTTTGACACCTTGTTAGGCGACTGGTGGTACTCGGATATTGCCATGTCCTAAAAGTGGTACAATGGGTGAAAAGGTTGAAAAGCCCTGCTCTATGGGAAAGAACTTGTGCTCTCCCAAAAGAGTATTAGTCCTGTTTTGTAAAATGGGTCTCATACTCTTTGAAAAAGCGATAAACTCATGAAGCTAAGGAGGCCACATAAGACCTGACAGGTAATTTGGAAAGCGCCAGGCAGCCAGACGTTTCTGTGCAAGCCAGATGTCCAGTCTCTCTTGCAGCCCAGATATAAGTGATCGTGGAAGGGCCAAGTTCTCAACAGCTTAAAATGGCCAGTAGGAGTTTGGCAGATATCAATCCTGACCATGACATTAACCATATTGTTAGTAAAACAAGCCAGAGTACATCCCTGGCAAAAAATTGTTGTTCCCAACAGAGACAGACAAAACATGCCTTTAGAACTGCAACAGCTAAAAATAACATCAAGCTATGCCTTAGCTATGAACTGGGGATGAAACAAAAGCAGCCTCCCAAGGGGTGTGTTTGTGCCATGGTTTGTGAGGATGAGTCTGTAATAACTTTGGGGACAAAAGGACAAGAGATAGAGTAACCTATGCAAAGCAGAGAACTGAAGGGAGAATAAAACTACAGAAAGATGTGCAATGTGGGTGAGTAAAATGGTCATGAAGTTCAAGTATGTTGTAAATCAGGTAAGCAATACTTTAATTCTGTTGTGTCATATGGCTGGGCTAGAAAAAATGAGTGTGAATTGCGAGAGACCTGCGCTCATCTTGGAAACAGATTCTCTCCACTGCGATTGGCTCTGCTTTGTTAGAGGTATTTAGATACAAGCTGCATGGTCTCACGCCATGAAGGTTGCACCTACATTCTGCTGAGCAGAGGGGTTTAGATTAAATGAAATTTTGTCTCTTATCTGGGGTCAAAAGATCTGAATATAAACTCCAATGATTCATTTCTAAAAAGGCAAAGAAGTTGCAGAAAACTCTCTAATTTATAAAAACTTTCATGACAAATCTAACACATAAAAGCAATTCACACCAGTTTCTAAATTCCCCCCTTGTTTAGTTCATGCCCTGTTCCATTAAGAAGCACTATAAAAAGGCACCACTGTATTTTGAAGTGTAAATAAATTCTAAATGACATTTCAAAATATTATGAAAACAAGCCTGTCAAATGGTTTAGGAAGCTGTCTTCCAAAATTAGTCTCACTCCCTTGGACGAAAAAATTAAAGTTTAACAAAAAAAATAAAAGTTCTATTCATGTTGTTAGCTGGACTGGTACATCAAAGACATGAGAAGGACAAAGCTTGTCAGAAAATGAATATCTGTTTTTCTTTATTATTTGTTTGTTCCCTTATAGGATTTGGGTACTTATAAATTTTGGACCCTGGCAACATTTACAATGGGAGCCTGCTATAGCTAATTTCACAAGATGATGTAAACGAAAGTTCATTCACAAAATGGCCACCACAAAGGATATAGCTCCGTGGTGGCACGCAGAGCCCTCTCTGTGGGCACGCGTGCCGTCGTCCCAGTCCTAGGCCTTCAGCTGGGTTTTATAAAACCTTTTCGTTTTAGGCCTCCGCCGCCGTGTGCAAAAAAAAAAAGGTTCAATCAATCAATCAATTTCAACTTCTTCCGGGGGAAAAAAAGATCTCGCAAAGTTGGAATTGATTGATTGAACTTTTTAGTCTGCCGTTACCACCGCAGCCATGCCCACCCAATGGGCCACACTCGCCCAATGGGCCATGCCCACCTGGCACCCAATGATACATAAGTGGGTTTGGGGTTGCAGTTTGAGCACTCGGTCTCTAAAAGGTTTGTCATCACTGATATAGCCAATCACAAACTTTCCACATTTTATTTCATTTTTCTCAATTCATAACTTCCTACTCCAGTAATCATTAGAATCATCACTTCAAAAAATTGAGGTTGTTTTCTGATATTCCACTTTACTTTTATGTTTATTCTTTTTTGAAAACATAAACTGCTGGACAAAGCACTTGACTGCGCTTATACACTGTTTTTGTTCTCTAAAAATGGCCAAAGATTCTTATAAATAAAAAAGAGGCCAGATTGTAATGCTTTGCTTTGTAAGATATGCTTTGTTTCCCATTTATTTATTTCAGTACAGAGTAGGGAGTCCGATAAAGGCTAAGAGACCTGCCTACTCCTATCTTACACATTCCTACTCCATTTTTATTTTCAGTCATCAAGCAGTATTACCTTTAACAATTGTTGTGAAACTATATGGAGGACCATAAGAAAGCCAACTCAGTGATATATGCTGTGGGGAAAAAGCTATCAGGAAGTGACTAAAGTCAAAGACTGACATAGACATAAGATTGGCTACTACAGTTATGGGTAGTGGTCTTCAGGAACTTTTCATTCAAATATGACAGGCCAAAATAAGATTGTCAAAGCAATTCAGATTTATTTTTAATTGTGTTCCACTGATTCTTTCCTGAGTCCAATGATCACCTCAATTGTGAGGTAGGATATAGATATGTCTTCCTAATGCTAAAAGAACCAACTTAAATATCAATATAGTATTCGTTTTTATTTTTAACAAAATCAAACCAATGTTTCTTTCTGGAATTGGGAAGCAGAATTCCATTCCTTTAAAACTCTCACAGTTAGGTCATCCAGACTTTGACTCAATACTATGCAATTTAAAAATTAATTCGCAAAACTATACTATCTATAATATTCAACAATAAAACTTTGCTTTATTTTTTCCAAACGTGAGATTTATTAGACAGGCTATTCATTAAAAACTTTATTTTATTTTATTTTATTTTTTAAAAAAGTCTGTCTGCAAGAATGACACATTTCCAGAGTGAGAATGAAAACTATATTTATCTCAATAGTCCGGATACAAAATGAAGACTATTGAGTAATAGTTAAGAGTACCCTTGATGATACAAATTTTCTAAGGAAGGAACTTCCCCAAATAAAAACAAAAACAAAAAAAACCCTAGCCTATCCTCTCAATTGAGAAACAGAATTAACTTCCAGTTCTAAAAATAAATATAATTCAATAGAGTTGGGGTTCTTAAAATTGTAGATTGCAACTCATGAGCTATGGGTGAGATGCTACAAACCTTCTTTTAAAAAATGATGCCATTTATACGACTGAAATGTAATCCCACTACTGTCAAAATTCAGTGTCTCTCTGTCCACAGGTAGCATCCTTAGGCAATGCAGGGAACAAGGCCTAGAGTGAATTTTGAGAAAGGGTTAGACCTATTAACCATCAGTCAAGAGGTTACGGGTGGGTAACCTGCGGGATACTATGCAGGATATCTGGTATTGTAGGTGTATTTATTTCAGTAAGTTCCCATGTCTATTACTTTAAATGTCTAGGTTTTTTTAAAAAAAATAGAAACACTTTTGCTAAATGGTAGATGAGAAACTGAAAATGACCAGTCTGTTCAAACAAGCCTAACGCAAGGTTGTATGCAGAATAGGACAGGTATTCCTCGATTTATGACTGTGATTAAGCCCAAAATGTCTGTTGCTAAGCAAGGTAGTTAAGTGAGGCTTGCTCCATTTTATGCCAAAGTTGTTAAGTGAACCACTGCAGTTGTTAAATTAGTAACACAGCTATTAAATGAATCTGGCTTCCCCATTGACTTTGCAAACGGTGATCACATGACCCTTGTACACTGCAAACCGTCATAAATAGTGTTCAAATTTTGACTATGTGATCATGGGAATGCTTCAACACTCGTAAGTGTGAAAAATGGTCATAAGTCACTTTTTTCAGTGGTGTTATAACTAAACGAATGATTGTAACAGGAGGACTACTTTGCATGTTTATTTCTTACACAACCTTTAGCCCAGAGAAGTTAGCAATAAATTTATTTACTGACTTCATTTATGAAAGACATTCATAAGGGAGTTGTACAAATTCCTTTTATCATTGTAGAGGTTTATGGTATTGCAAAATTTGAAAAAACCTTGCTCAGAATACTTATCAGCAGAAGCCTTTGCTAAATAAAATTAAGTTTCCCATTTCAATGTCAAAAAAAGGCAAAATGTCATGCTAAAGTCAACTTAGTTTCATATCTCAGCTATTACAAACATAATTCTTTAAATTATATTAAGTAATGAAAATGTTTCATTAAATATTAATTATTGAAAAAATGGACTGATTATCTACATTACTATTTCTATCACTATTCATATAGAAACACTTGGAAACAAAAGTATGCAAAGGCTGAATTCATACAATGTGCTAAGGCCTAATTGGCTTTGCCTACTTCTACCTTGATGTAGAGTAAAAAGCCGATGATGGTGACTTAGCATGACATATGAATCCAGCCCATTGACTTACTCATTGAAGTATACCTACTGTATGCAATAGTTCAGGTTAGTATCTGAATGGAATTTACCAAGTTCTTGGCTGATCTAGAACTTCTACAGATGCTAACCACTGTACACAAAAGCAAAGCCAATAGAGTGACTATATTAACAATGGGATGGTAGGGTACACCCACATATCAAAGCAATAGGAAGCTGAAGAGAGATCTGGACCCACCATCCTTAGCCTTCAACATTCGCTAGTGCTCTTCCACAGCTTCGTTATCTGTTTCCTGTCACTCAGAGATAAGGCAGAATGCAAGAGGAACAGTGCTATCTTGCATCATGTGAACAGAACAACACACGGATAATGCCATCTAAAAAGTGTAACTTGGGCTTGCTACATATTCCAGCAAGCTTGATCAAACACTGTAGGATTAGAAAAAGACTAATCTTGACCATTTTAAGTGGTGTTAAGGACGGATTCTTACCAGCATCTCTAAAATAGCAGGAAATCTTGCTGAAGATAACATTCTCAAATATAAGACTATGAGAAACTGACCACTTTTGTTTCATAGCAATCCAGTAGTGTTGTCTTTGCATGTAGACAAATGTTTGAATTAATAAAGAGGCCCTTTAAATGGATGTACTGCTGCTTTGAGAAAATGAGATACTTCAGCACTTTGAAAAGCGGCTCAATATGGCTTTGCACTTCCCAAAGTGAAACAGGTATGGAGTTTGTGGTTCTCATGGACTCTTGGTTCCTATTCACGTAAGGAAATGGCAGCTATCACCTGGAGGGCATTTCCATAAAACTATCTTGTGTGCCAATTACAATCTTTCCTGCACTGGGAAACTCAGCTCACAGTTACTCATATTTTAGTCCCCTTCTGCTTTCATCACTGCAAGACATGCTGTATGGGGATACCCATGAAGGTCATTCAGAAGCTACAAATGGTCCAGAATCCTGTAGCATGAGTTGTTATCAATAGTGGGATTCAGCTGGTTCGCACCGGTTCAGTAAAACTGGTAGCTAAATTTTGTTGAGTTCAGAGAACCGGCTGAACCCATGCTGCTTCTGGAAGTCCATTCAAGGCCTTGGAGGCCTGGAGGAGGTCTTCCAGGCCTAAAACGGCCCACCTGAAGTGCGTGGATGTCACTTCCAGAAGTCCATTCTAGGACTCAGAGGGCCAGGCCTGCATCCACACAGAGAACTGGATGTTCAGGTATTTGAATCCCACCACTGGTTGTTATTATGTTTTGCCTGGGCAACATCTCAGTTTTGTGAAATGCATTGGCTACCCAGTGGGCTTTTGAGTGCAATTCAAGATGTTGGCTGTTATCTATAAATCCCTAAATGGCCTGGGATCTAGTTATCTACATGATAGCTTTTTTCTTTTTCTTTTTTTCTTATAAGCTTTTTATTAATTCTTTTTTCTTTACACACATATGTTAATTTTTCAACCAACGTGCAGTCTGGGTTCAAAAGCACTAATACATAATCAAATCCTACTCTTTGGTTCTCTCCTCTAGCCATTTGTATAATAATTTCCAGCTTCGGCAGTATTCTGTTTCTTCTTTATCTTTCAATCTCATAGTTAGTCTGTCCATCTCAGCGCATTCCAATATTTTTTTAATTACTTCTTCCTCTGGTGGTATTCCTTCATTTTTCCAGTATTGCACGAAAGTTATTCTTGCTGCTGTTGTAATACGTAGAACCAAATATAAACTTTGCTTATTAATCTTTTCTGGTATTATACCTAATAGAAAAAATTCAGGATTAAATACTACATGTTCTCCCAATATTTTTTCTAACCAAACATGTATTTTTTTCCAATAAGCCTTTGCTTTATCACATGTCCACCAGATATGATAGTACGTGCCTGAATTATGTTTACATTTCCAACATCTATCTGACATATTTTTAAACATTTTTGCTAATCTTGCTGGTGGCAGGTCCTATCTATCAAACATTTTATATAAATTTTCTTTATACGCAGTTGACATTGTCAGTCTATAATTTCACTCCCATAATTTTTGCTATTTTTCTAATTCTATATTATAACCAAAGTTTTTGCCCACCTTGTCATTGTTTCTTTAGTTTGTTCACTTTGCATCTCCAAAATTAACAAAACGTTATACATTTTCTTAATTAGTTTCTCATCAGAGGTTAACAACATCTTATCAAATACAGTTTGTTCTTTATAAAACCCATACAGTTTCACATCTTTTTCATATCTATTTTGTATTTGTAACTGTAACCCACCATGACATGTTGATGCCCTGATTTTTCAGCTCTTGTTTTGATTTTAAAGTCCCATCAGTATTTAAAATATCTCTATATGCCCAATTTTTTCCAAAATCTACCAAATTTGGATGTGAAAAACCTTCCGTCGTTGATAGCCACCCTGGAATTTTTACATATATTTTAGTTTTGATTTTTTCCCCATACTGTTATCAAAGCATTTCTAATATAGTGATTTTGGAAATACTTACGAATTTTGTTTTTCTCGTACCACAAAAAAAGTGTGCCACCCCAATTGTAAATCATGTCCCTCCAAATATAACAACCTTTTATTCCTAAGAGTTATCCATTCTTTCACCCATGTTAATACTGATGCTTGATAATACAAAGCCCACTCGGGGAGTCCAAAGCCTCCATTTTCCTTAGCATCTTGCAACGTTTTCATCTTTAATCTAGCTTTCTTTCCTTGCCAAACAAACTTCAAAATTAATGAATTTAACTCTTGGAAGAACTTTTTCTCAAGTTTTATCGGAATTGTTTGAAATAAAAATAAGAACTTAGGCAATATATTCATTTTAACTGTAGCAATTCTTCCTAATAGTGACAGTTGTAGGTTCTTCCACTTTTCCAAATCTATCTTTATTTGTTTCAATAGCCTTGTATAATTGTCTTCTTTTATTGTTGAGCATTTGGCTGATAAATATATACCCAAATATTTAACCTTTTTCACTATCTGTACCTCTATTGATTCTGACAATCGACTTTTTTGCTTATCCGTGAGTTTCTTAACTATTATCTTAGTTTTTTCTTTATTTATTTTTAATCCCACTATTTCTCCATATTGTTCTATCTTTCCCCACAATTTGGGAATCATCTCCAGGGGTTCTTTCAAAATAAATACTAAATTATCAGCAAATGCTTGTAATTTATATGTTTCACCTTTATCCCCAACCCTTTAATTTCTGTACCTTGTCTGATATTTTGATTTAAAACTTCCAAAGTGAAAATGAATAACAGAGGGGATAATGGGCATCCTTGCCTTGTGCCTTTTCTTATTTCAAAGCTCTCAGTACAATCTCCATTCACAATCACTTTGGCTGTTTGTTTGTTATATATTGTTTTTACCATATTTATAAAATTCTGTCCAAAGTACATTATCTGTAATTGGTGAATCATAAATTGCCATGAAAGATTATCAAATACCTTTTGAGTATCTAAGAATATTAGTGCCATTTGTTTCCCTGGATGTAGCTCATAATATTCTAATACATCTATTATCACTTTTAGATTATTTTTAATTTGTCTCTTTGGTAAAAAGCTGTTTTGATCTGGATGTATAAATTCGATTAAGTATTTTTTTCCATCTCTCCACCATTACTGAAGTAAAAATTTTATAATCCACATTGAGCAATGAAATCGGTCTATAGTTCTTAATCTGGGTCAAATCAGAATCTTCTTTTGGTATTAAAGTAATATTTGCTTCAATCCACATAGTTGGAAGTCTAGTTTCTAATAAAAGTCCATTACAAACGTTTTTCAACGGCTTGCTTAGTATCTCTTGTAAATTCTTATATAACTCCGCCAGAAGCCCATCTGGACCTGGTGTTTTCCCATTTTTTTGTCTTTTTATGGCCTCTGATATTTCCATCATTGTAACCCCTTCATCTAACATAATTTTAAATGTCTCTGAAATCTTTGGAAGATTACTTTCTTCCAGATATTTTACAGTTTTCTCTCCTGAAGTTTCCTCCTTGTCATACAATTCCTTATAGTATTCTTTGACTATCTTTTTTATTTCTTCATTTTTATATTGTAAATAACCTTTCCCATCGAGTAAGTTATGTATCAGGTTTTTTTTCTGTTTTTTACGTTTATAAGCTAACCATCTTCCCAGCTTATTGGCATTTTCAAAAAAATTCTGATTCGCTCTTTATCTGTTCTGCCACTTTTTCTGAGTCTAACAGATTTAATTTATGTTTTATTATGTCCATTTCTCTTTTCAAAGTTTTTTTGTGGTTTTTTTTGCAGTTCTTATTCTAACTTTCCAAATTCTTCTTTTAATAATACATATTGCTTTTTTCTCTATTTTTCCTTGCCATATATGTTATAGCTATGCCTCTAAAGTACACTTTAGCTGTATCCTATACATTTTGTACTGTTGTATCTTCTTTTTTATTTTCTTTGAAGAAGAATTCCATTTCTTTTTTCGCTAACTCTATAAATTCTTTTTCTTTTAATATGGAATGATTTAAAGTCCATCTGGGCCTTTTTTGTATTCCTTTCCAGGTCATTTTCAAAGGATTATGATCTGCCCATGTGTCTGTTTCTATTTCAATGTCCTGTACGTTCATTCTCACATCAGCAGTCATCCAAATCATATCAGTCCTTGACCAAGATTTTTGACTATTTGAATAGAAAGTATATTGCAATTTTTGTGGGTTAACTTCCCTCCAGATGTCTTGGATTCCAATTTCCTCCGCCATATCAAAAAATGTCTTAGGTAATCTTCTTCCAGTTTTTCCTGTTTTGTTACTTTTATAATCAATTTTTCCATCTATTATTGCATTGAAATCTCCTAGTAAGCAAATATTTTGATACTCCATTTCTATTATTTTTCTATGTAGGTTTTTGTAAAAATTTTCTTGATTGTTGTTTGGTGCATAAATTACCACTAACAATATTTGCTTTTGAAGGAGATATATTTCTACCATTAAAATTATTCCTTCTTTATCTGAATATACCATTTTAGAATCTATTGTCTCTTTAATATATATAGCAATCCCTCTTTTTTTCTGTTGCGCCGATGCATAATAAAGTTTCCCAATTTTTGGATATTCCAATAATTTATGATGTTGTTCTTTTATATGTGTTTCTTCCAGACAAATTATATCTAAATTCAATTTCTGTAACTTCCTAAAAATCTTATTTCTTTTAATTGGGGAATTTAGTCCATTTATGTTTACTGAAAAGATTCCATTTTCTTTCTCCATTTCCATTTATATATATACTGCTCAAAAAAATAAAGGGAACACAAGATAAGACATCCTACTACTAAATACAGTACATTGTGTTGTTTAAGTGTTCCCTTTATTTTTTTGAGCAGTATATTTAGGTCTAGTAGATCTAGTAGTCCTCTGTTCTCTGGCAGGTCCTTCATTTTTGCCCTTTTGATCATCTTTCTCTTTCTGTTCTCCTGTTTCTGCGGTCGCTCCTTGAGTCCTCTCTTCTGTTTGCTTCTGCTCCTTACTCTCCCCTTGTCTTTGTTTCACTCCTTCATCTAAAATTGCTCTATTCCTTACTTCAAAATCTTCCACCTTCCAGATTGAGTCAAACGATATCTTGTATTATTCCAGTTTATTAAAATGCCTTCCGGCATCAGCCATCTAAAGTTTATACCATTGGCAATCAGCTTCATAGTCGGGAAGTGATAATGTCTTCGAGTATCTCATACTCTCTTAGGTAGCTGCTTTAAAACCACAATTTCTTTATTTTTGTATTATATTGGCTCATCTCTAACTTTCCATAGTACTTCATCTTTTGTTGTCTTCTTTGTAAACCATACATGTACTTCTCTTGGCAGTTTATTTCTTCCTGCGTAGCTTGAATTCATGCGAAATATTTCATCCATCTCTAGTGAATTTCTCCTCTGTCTGCCTTTAAAGCCTCCTCCAGGATGTCAATAATCACCTCTGCTATGTTTTCTTCTCTACACTCAGGAATATTTTGAAATCTTAAATAATGTTCCGCTTTTTCCATCTCTAAAATCTTAATTGTATTCTCTAATTTTTCATTTTCTTGTAGTACCATTTCTATCATCGTTCTCATCTGTTTTTTCTTCAATTTTGTGTATTTTCTGTTGATTTTTAATTATCATTTGATTTTGAGCTTCAATTTTTTCCTTTATATCCAAGATTTCTTCACTTACTTTCTCAAGTTTACTTTGTATTTCTTTATGATTTTCCTGCATTTCCAGATGATTCCTCTTGATTACATTGCATCATTTCTTGAAGCAGTTTTAATGAAGTCTGTGTTTCGCTTTGAGCAGTGCTTATTTTTTCACGTTGCAACATTGCTTCAATAGATCCCTGTGTTGTTGGACTGGATTGTCCTACTGAGGGTGCAGAGGAGGTTTTTTTCATAAGTCTAGTAATATTTGATGAAGTCATTTTACAGTTTACAGTCTAAAGCCAAAGCAACATCTGTTTAGATTTAGCCAAATTCAATAAAAGTAACTTTGAAGAGTCTTTTCCCTCACAATCTCACAACAAGGCACTTTTGTTCTTTGCAGCTGTCTTTTCCAAGTTCACTTTTGTCAAAAACAATTTTTTCAGTTCTCACTATAGTTTCCCGATACTCCCATGTTACACCTTTGCTATGCGAGCTGCATTGGCTGCCGGTTGTCCTCCGGGTGAGATTCAAGGTGTTAGTTATGACTTACAAAGCCCTACATGGCATGGGTCCGGATTACCTACAGCAACACCTGCGGCCGGCGTCAACTTCCCTCCGTCCAGTGCACTCCCACAGAGAGGGCCTCCTCAGGGTGCCTCCGATCAAAGAATGTCGATTGGTGGCCCCCCAGGGGGAGAGCGTTCTCTGTGGGTGTGCCAGACCTATGGAACCGCTTGCCGGTTGAGCTCCGGACAGCCCCCGACCTTCGCTCCTTCCGGCGCGATCTAAAAACGTATCTATTTGAGCAGTCTGACCTGGTCTGATGGGTTAGGGTTGGGGTTTTAATACATCTTAACTATTGTTTTAACCTTGGGCATTTATTTAATTCGCTTTTAACTTTTGTATCCTGTTTTTGTATTTATTGACCTGTACACCGCCCTGAGTCCTTCGGGAGAAGGGCGGTATAAAAATGTAATAAATAAAAATAAAAATATATATCAGAAGTGTCGTTCTTCTTTCGCCACTAGATGTCCTCCTTGGCTTATTTATCATTGTCTGATATTCTTAACAAAGAGTATTTCCCCTTCTTTGTAATTGCTCGCCACTTTTAACTTTAATCCTTCTAGGGGTCTTTACTTTTCAGCCCTTTCCCATCAGGGGCACAACATTTATAATCCACAAGGAGAAGGAAAGCAAAATTCTGGCTCACCCAGCTTCAGCACACAGTTGAGAATCAGCTGTTTTGCATTTCTTCTCTTCCTGTTGGAGTCAACTACGGCTGCCGTGGCTCTCCCAGCAGCCTTTTTCTTCGCTTTTTCAGAGGGCTCTACAGTCCGATCCAATTGGGTATCCCCTGATCTGAGCTCCTGAAGTATCCTTCCTTCTTCATTGCCCCTCCAAGACAACTTTCCAACCCTTTAAGGGTCGCTAGACAAAGAAAAACCAAACTGGAAAGCCGAGCACTGGCTTTTCCCAGTTATCCCAACGGCTGCCAAACAGGAAGTCGATAGCTTTTTTCTGTCATTTCTGCCCAACAAGTAAAATCAAATAGATCAGTTGACACACTTCAGCTGCTGGCTCTAAAGAATCGTCATCCTATAGAACAGGGGTCTTCAAACTTGGCTGTTTTATGACTTGTGGACTTCAACTCCCAGAATTCCTCAGCCAGGCATGTTGGCTGAGGAATTCTGGGAGTTGAACTCCACAAGTCATAAAAGGGTCAGATTTGAAGTCCCCTGCTATAGACCTAAAGAAGCATCTTCTCTGAAGTGTCACTTGCCCTATGGAAGAGCTTTCGTCCTGAAGTGCGTGCAGTTGTAATTTTCTGTACTTTTGTAAAGCTGTAAAAAACTTGATTTTCCAGGCTCCTGAGATAAGATGAGATGATTGCTGATTGTATATCTTGGCTTAATGGTATGGCTGAGTTTGATGTATCATTTCCCTGATATGCTGTTATGTGTTATAGGTAGTTCTCTCTTAACCACCACAATTTGTAACGTCAACTCAGTCACTAATGATGTGGTTGTTAAGCAAGACATCACCTGACTGTGACAGACTTACAATCTTACTTTCATTGCAGTTGTTAAGCAAATTGTTAAATGAAATATCACGTAACCGTGATTTCTGATTTTCTGTCAGTTTCTCCATTGACTCTGCTAGTGAGAAGCTGGGTGTGAAGTACACAGATATTGATCATATGACCACAGGACAATGCAATAGTACAAGTAGTCCTCAATTTAAAACTGTTCATTTAGTGACTGCTCAAAGTTACAACAGCATTGAAAAAAGTGATTTATGACTTTTTTCACACAACTGTTGGTCATGTGATCAATATCTGGACACTTGACAACTGGTTCATAGAGTTGCAGTGCCCTGGTGTCATGTGATTAACTTTTGCAACCTTCTGACAAGTCAAATCAATGGGGAAGCCAGATTCACCTAACAAATGTCTCGCTTAACAACAGAAATTTTGGGCTCAATTGTGATTGTAAGTCAAGGACCACCTGTAATAAATGCCTGTCACTTGATGGAATGCTAAGACAGTCATAATGCAAGGACCTGTGGTAAAGTTACATTATCAGTGCCACTTTGATTTTGAATGATCATTAAACAAGGCAGCCATTAAACAATGATTACCTTACTGTTTTATATTTTGTATTTTGCTGTTTTCAGTCCATTACTTTACCTGTTATACCAGTGCCTAAAGCAGCACATGAGTCTATTGATACATAATTTTTTTCAACAAGCTAAATCTTTGCTCATTAATCTTATTAACCCTCTGAGTGAATAATAATAATAATAATAATAGTAGTAGTAGTAGTAGTAGTAGTAGTAGTAGAAGAAGAAGAAGACATGACAGAGTTGCTAAACTAATCCACTGGGCATTGTGTAAAAATACAACTTGCCTGTGTCCGAAAAGTTGTGGCAACATAGGGTGGAAAACGTTGTCGAGAATGAGAGGGTGAAGATCTTGTGGGACTTCCAAATACAGACAGATCACCATTTGGAACACAACATGCCAGATATCGCAGTCACAGAGAACCGAAGCATACAGTTGATTGATATCACTGTACCAGGAGATGCCACAGTCAAAGAAAAAGAACTGGAAAAAATTTCGAAATACCGTGACCTGGCCATCGACACTGCACGATTATGGATGAAACATGTAACAGTGATACCCATTGTCATCAGGGCACTGGGAACTATGTCCAAAAACTTTGCAAAATACATCAAGAAATTGCAGCTTCCTGCAATAACTCCAGCAAAGCTACAAAAAACTGCGCTACTCGGAACATCTTACATTTTAAGGAGATACCTGGTTGATACCTAGGATGCTGGCAGCAACCCATGTCAACCCTTAGTGCCAGTCAATTTGAATGTTCAGTTGACTGAGGTTCATGTTTAATGAATAAAGGTTTTATAATAATAATAATAAGTTGGAAAGCCTATACCATTTCAGACAAATGGCTGTCCAGTCTCTTCTTAAAAACTTCCAGAGTTGGAGCATTCACAACTTCTGGAGGCAAATTGCTCCACTGATTAATTGTTCTAACTGTCAGGAAATTTCTCCTTTGTTCCACGTTGTTTCTCTCTTTGGTTAGTTTCCATCAGTTGCTTCTTGTCCTGCTTTCAGGTGCTTTGGAGAATAGTTTGACTCCCTCTTCTTTTTGGCAACCCCTGAGATATTGGAAGACTGCTATCATGTCACCCCTCAACCTTCTCTTCATTAAATTAGACCGACCCAATTCCAGCAACTGTTTCTTATATGTTTTAGCCTCCAGTCCCCTAATCATCTTTGTGGCTCTTCTCTGTACTCTTTCTAGAGTGTCAACATCTTTTTTACATGATGGTGACCAAAACTGGATGAAGTATACCAAGTATACCAAGGCATTGTAAAGTGGTATTAACACTTCACGTGATCTTGATTCTATCCCTCTGTTAATGCAGCCGAGCACTGTGTTGGCTGTTTTGGCAGCTGCTGGCTCATACTGCTAGCTCATATTTAAATGATCATCCACTAGGGCTGCAAGATCCATCTCATAGTTACTACTATTGAGCAAGGTACCACCTATACCCATGGTGGTGAACCTATGGCACGAGTGCCACAGGTGGCACACAGAGCCCTCTAGGTGGGCACGTGCACCGTTGCTCCAGTCCTAGGCCATCAGCTGGGTTTTATAAACCCTTTTTGCTTTAGGCCTCTGCTGCCGTGTGCAAAAAAAAAGGTTTAATCAATCAATTTTAACTTCTCGCAGAAAAAAAAAAGATCTCCCAAAGTTGGAATTGATTGAACTTTTTAGTCCTACCCAGTCTGCCGTTACCACCACAGCCACGTCCATCCAACTGGCCACACCCACCCAGTGGGCCACATCCACCCAATGGGCCATGCCCACCTGGCACCCGACAGTACATAAGTGGCTTTTGGATTGCAGTTTGGGCACTCGGTCTCTAAAAGGTTCGCCTCCACTGACCTATACCATACCTGTGCATTTGGTTTTTCTTGCCTAAATGTAGAACCTTACTTTTTTCACCATTGAATTTCATTTTGTTAGATAGTATAAATGTTGAATCCTATTACTATCTGGTAAGTGGTCAAAAGAGAAAGCAAAAGATAGACGTTATCATATTCATAGTTTTGGATTCCCACAAAGATCTACCAGGAACTTTTTAACTCATTTAGAAATTTGGTGTAATGGCTAAAATTGAAATTGCCAGATTCGCAGATTACACTGCATTGCCACATTTGCAGATTACACTAAATTTTCTAGTTAAAAGAAAGGAACAAAATGCCTTCCTCAACTGTGATGCTTGTATTGCCTTTCTTTATTAACTTTTTTCTAGTCATATAGTAGACCTTACTGCAAAATCTGTAAACTTGAATTAAATTGACATATCATTTAGAGCCCACAATAATAATGGAGACTGACTAGAAGCAGCAATAGCAAATTCTCTAGTTACAAGCTGTACCAGGAGCTTATTATGAGTCATCATCTTACAAGAAGTATATCTGTATGTGGCTGCAAGAAACAGTAAAGACAAAGGGGAAAAAACCCTGAAATTTTGAGTATTAATCAACACATATTCTTTTCAGCTAATAAATACTGTATGTCTTTGAGATTTCTAACAATGAGAAAGAAAACACAAATCTGCTAAATAAATCTATCAATAAAAACAGAAATTTAATCATTAAAACATTACATTGTACACTGCTGTTAATTAATGACTTCCATTCAAAAATGAGATTTTGAAATAAACTCATCTTTGGCTAGATCATTGAATATGGGATTTAAGCTTTCCCAAAGTAGTAATAATAGCTATTCCTCATAAGGTGTGCTGATTATACTTGCTTCATTTTCATGTTAGATTTAAAAATCAAGCCAAAAAACACTGCATTTTCCCATCTCATTCAAACTACTAGAAATAAAAGCAAACACAGTCTCTATCATAAAGTTCTCATAGGACATGAGACTTTGACATCTCCTGGATCACTTACTAAACCACAGTTTTTACCATCCCTCACTGTTGGCCATGTTTGGACAGTTACTAGAAAAGAAGAGCAAAGGGAGTGTCAGAATCCATTTATATCACATTCATAAATGTATGTGTAAAACATTATCCCCCCCTATGGATTCCGCAATCTCCCAAGGAAGGAGGAGCATATGTGGATTCAGCCTGCCTTAGGTTATTTCAAAGACCAAGTAAGCCTTTTGAACTGGGGGGAACAAAAGGGAGGGTTAGAGAAGAAGGTAAAAAGGTCTTTTAATTCTGGAGAGGAAGAAGGCAATAACCATAAAGATTCGAAGTTCCTTTTTTTTCTTTCCCACGAAAGGGATGACACGAAGTAGAAGGATGGGGGCTGACCAAATGGGGTTGAGGAAAGGGGGGTTGAACCAGGTACCCTTTATAAAATTTCAATTTGTAAAACAATACTAAGTCCTGTCTTGTATTCCCACAACCAAGCATGTCCTAGTAAAGATTCCTTTTGGACTAGAACTGACTCCAAGAGTTTTTGTCTTCCTAAGACGTGGATTGGGGTGGGTCCTGACAGGGAGTCTTGCTGAATTAGTGCTTCCTTGGTATACAAGTACCAAATCCAGTATAGGTAGTCCTTGAGTTACAACAGTAATGGACCCTGCCCATAAGTTGTAACAGTCATAAAATGCATCGGTCATGTCACCAAGCCAATTTTTACAATATTTTTTGCAGTAGTCATTAATCAAAGGTGACAATCGTAAAACGAGCACCACAGTCATTAAGCAAACCCATTATTCTTGGGTTTGCAGGAAACCAGAAGCGCCAGTTTTCAACAAAACAATTGTAAAACACATAATCGTGAAACACTGCAAATAGTTGTCAATGTGGTGTTGTTGTTGTTGAGCACTCAGAGTTTGGTCATGGGAACCCTGGGGAGGGGGGGGGTTGACCATCAGAACTTCAGATCCAGGTTGTAAATCCCATTTTCCAGATAGGTCATAACATTGAATGGTTGCTAAGTGATCAGTCAGAACTATAATGGCATGGTAATGATCAGCATAAATTTATTATTTTTATTTATTACAAAACTTTCTATGTATTTATACTATCATCAACTTCAAGAAATGCAAAATGAGTTTAACTCATAAAGCCTTGTGGTATAACAAACTGATTAATGTTGAAGGCATTATGAAACTCTGCTGGTTTTGCTGCAACAAATCAGGCAGTGAACGGGGGAGGGGGAAGACTGTTGTTCCTAATCTTGCCAGTAAGTGTAGCTGTTTAACAAAAAAGATTTAAAAGGTTCCTTTTAAATACATTAATATGTTAGTTTGTATTTTTAAGGCCTCTGCTGTACCAGCCACCATGGACTTGCGTATCACCAAGCATTTCACTGGTAAAAAATGAAAGAAAATTGAATCAACAAATAAAATGGGCAGAACAAAACTATGAGAAATTCCTCAAATAAATTGCAATTGGTAAATTTCTCATGTTCAGTGTTCATAAACATACAGAGAGCAATTATTGAAAATATAATTCTAGACAGCCCCCTTCCAGAAGCTTCCATTTCCAAACATTTTGCCCATGGCTGTGGATTGCGAGTATCTTTAAGTGGTGAAATGTATATCACTAAGTTTTGCATTGTACCTGCAATACTCTGAACCAATTCCACCTCAGTTTTTGACCCCCAAAATCTGTCTTCATCCTAACCAGGGCTTTTTTTCTCATAGAAAAAAAAACAAAACCATCTCCCTTATTGGTTTTCCTAAGCCTATTGCAGGGCTAGCAATCTTGGCTCTTTTTTATGACTCGTGGATTTCAACTCCCAGAAATCCTGAGCCAGCCATGCTGAGGGGAAAGGGAGAGGTTTCCAAGCTGAGCCATGCTGGCTTAGGAATTCTGGGAGTTGAAGTCCTTGAGTCATAAAAGAGCCTGCACTAGAGGAGGACATTAAAATTATTTACAGGATTACTTCTTTAGGAACTAAACTTTTAGAATCTAAAACAGCTAATTCAGAAAAGCCAACAGGAAAGAACCTCACATTTTTTATCTACTTCTGTCTTTTGAAAGGTAAAATTAGATAACAAAATTTCTTATGTTAACATCTCTGCAATGAAATCAAAGGTAACAGGAAAGAAATGAGAAACATTTTTCTCAATGTAATATGTCTAATTTAGCTGATTCTAGAAAAAAATAGTATCTTTTGTACACTCTTGAAAACTATTTTGAATCTAAACAATTCTTAAGAATGAAATATTCTTAATTTGGACTGTTTGGACTGTTCTGTGTTTTGAAAAATAGATTATTTAGAATCTAGTTATGTTGCACTTCAGTCTTTAAATAATTAACCTAGTATATACATAACAATATATGATGTTTTCCCTGGTGAGCTTAACATCAATAACAACATTTATCAAAAAGGCTAAAATAATTTCTGGGGGTATTATCTGTATAGTAAAATTTTGGAGAAGCAGTGATCATGTTACATATGTGCATAAGCGTATTCAGTAGCGTATGCCTTTTTAAAAATATCAAACATGCAAAGAAACAAAAATAAGTCCAAACTATCTGTATTACATCCAGAAATGCCAACTTAGCAACCAATATTTCTCATCCATAACTATGGTACCCTAAGGATACCTACATACAGGCATATGTTTCTCTGGGATCAGTAACGCAACAGGGATTGCTTTTTCCTTCCAGTAACCTAAAACCAGTTTATTGCATTTGGCAATTGTACTAAAAAAAATCTCATTCATTTAATTTGAAATCAAGTGAAAAATTGATTTACATTATTTTATTAAAACAAATTAATGGCAATTCTTTTATAAAAAGTTGCCTCAAACAAAATGAGTTTGACATGCCTGTTCTAGATAGTTGAATGCTCCAAAATAAATTCTAGACCAGGCCTGTACATGCAGCCTACCAAGCACCCTTGGACAGAGCACAGACTTTTTTTTAAAGTAATAAAATCACCACCACTGCCCTGAAAGTCATGTTGCCTAGTGCCTCCATGGCTTACCATGACCACAAGCTCCAACACTGTAGATGCTCCTCTAGTCACCAAATCATTGATTAGCCCACCAGCATTCCTTTGCAGACCACAAAGATTTTTAATTTATCAGTGTGGGCCTTTCCTTTCTACAAGTTAATAATAATAAGAAGAATAAGAATAAGAATAATAAGTCGGAAGGGACCTTGGAGGTCATCTAGTCCAACCCCCTGCTAAGGCAGGAAACCCTATACCATTTCAGACAAATGGCTGGCCAGCCTCTTCTTAAAAACTTCCAGTGTTGGAGCATTCACCACTTCTGGAGGCAAGTTGTTCCACTGGTTAGTTGTTCTAACTGTCAGGAAATTTCTCCTTAGTTCTAGGTTGCTTCTCTCCTTGACTAGTTTCCATCCGTTGCTTCTTGTCCTGCTTTCAGGTGCTTTGGAGAATAGCTTGACTCCCTCTTCTTTGTGGCAGCCCCTGAGATATTGGAACACTGCTATCATGTCACCCCTCACCCTTCTCTTCATTAAACTACACATACCCAATTCCAGCAACCATTCCCTATATGTTTTAGCCTCCAGTCCCCCAATCATCTTTGTTGCTCTTCTCTGTACTCTTTCTAGAGTCTCGACATCTTTTTTACATCGTGGTGACCAAAACCGGATGCAATATTCCAGGTGTGGCCTTACCAAAGCATTGTAAAGTGGTATTAATACTTCACGCGATCTTGATTCTATCCCTGTTAATGCAGCCTAGCACTGTGTTGGCTTTTTTGGCAGCTGCAGCACACTGCTGGCTCATATTTAAGTGATTGTCCACTAGGACTCCGAGATCTCTCTCACAGTTACTACTATTGAGCAAGGTACCACCTATACTATACCTGTGCATTTGATTTTCCCTGCCTAAATGTAGAACCTTACTTTTTTCACAATTGAATTTCATTTTGTTAGATAGTGCCCAATGTTCGAGTCTGTCCAGATCCTCCTGTATCTTAAGCCTATCTTCTGGAGTATTGGCTGTTCCTGCCAGCTTGGTGTTGTCTGTAAATTTGATGAGTTCCCCATCTATCCCCTCATCCAAATCATTGATGAAGATGTTGAAGAGCTGCACAGACCTCTTCTAGATTTTCCTCTTGCCTTTCCGAGTTAACTCCTTGGTCTGTCATTGAGCAAGAATTGACTTTGTAGGGAAGCATATTATCATTTGATGTATATTTAACATATGTTCTACCTTTATTTACCAATTATATAATATTTGTATGCAATCCACATGGCGAGGTTTGGGGAAACTTACAACAGAAAATATATATATTTAAAATCATAAGATTAAAACATCGCCTGGCCCGCACCGCCCCCACGGCCCGCATTGCGCAGCCCTGCCATATAGAGTGGGCTCTGCTGCTCCCACAGCACCAGCCGCGCCGGCTCCGCCTCCGGCCCCAGGGAGGGGAGCCCACCGCCAACACCCTTCGCACCTGTGACTGCAGCAGCACCAAAAGAGATAAGGTGAAATATATATCAGAAATACCACCACAAATTTCATTCCTAAATTACATCATGGAACTGCAGACAGGATTTGGGACAAGCTGTTTTGAGTTACAAATAAGGAGAAGCTGCTACCATATGCAGAAAGAGCTTCAGATGTAATTCAGTTAGGTTCCATAGCATCCAATTTTGATGAAAGAAAAATCACAGATGGCTTCCTTTACCTCTAAAGCTGAAGAAGAACGGGTCTTGTGGAATTTCTCAGGGATTGTACACCATTCCTTTTGGAGGTTTGAAAATAGCTTCTTTGGGAGCAGCAGGAAAAGCTGATTGACTTTCTGCTGTTCATCAAAGCGAGATTTATTTATTTTTAATAGTCTGAAAAGTAAAACTACGATGAAGTTGGCTTTCTGGCTAAGTCAGTAGTACAGATTCTTTCAGACTCCATCCAAATTTATAGACTACAGAATAAAAATAGAATATCAGTTCCCCTTGGATATAAGCTTTTGCAACAGTGGTATATAAATGTTTGTCACTATTTTGTTAAAACATGTCTGTCTCAACAGCTTGCCATGTCATTTGAGGGCTGACAGTTTTAACATTGGGAACTTTCATAGGAGTCTCTGGTGGGAAATACAACATTTTTTTTAGGCTTGCCCATGAGTCAACAGCAAATCTAAGTTACTGAGCCTAAAACAACGGGCAGTTCTGGAACAATAGGAGTACGAGATTTCCAGAATGAACTAATTCACCCACCTTTAACAAACAGCTAAACACGGCAAAAACTATCCTGACTTTTATAAATGTAAAAGCAAAACTGAAAACCGATAACGAAAAGGAGAACAGGAAGAGAAACTGCTGAATAATTTTTAGAACTGATGGATACTGCTAGCAGCTTGGTCATTATTATAGATTCCTTAGTGCAGCCCCACCAAATCTAGTGTAAAGTTATACTGAAAACGTAAATCATGTTTCTATATAGTACACATTCAATGAGCGTGGATAGGTACCCACATATACAGGATGGAAATGCCTTATATCCAAAACTTATACAACTTGTACCAAATAAGACTTAGATTTGACAACAGGTACTGATTTTAAGTGCTTGAAAAATTTGCAACTGTAGAAACTGACGTGCAATTTTAGCCTATTTTCATTGAAAAATAATGCCAAAATAAGTTAAAGATGATAAATGGCCAATCCTGTGCTAAATCAACTGCACAGAATATGGGAATGACTGTGATCTAAACTTTGCCTTGTACAGTGCCATACTGTATATTTTACATTATTTGCACAACTAACTTTGTTAACTGATTTAAAGAGGATATATGATTCCAGAGTCATCCAAATGTTGACAGTCTAGAAAGAGTACAGAGAAGAGCAACAAAGATGATTAGGGGATGGAGGGTAAAACCTATAAGGATCAGTTGCTGGAATTGGGCATGTCTCGTTTAATGAGGAGAAGGTTGAGGGGTGACATGATAGCAGTCTTCCAATATCTCAGGGGCTGCCACAAAGAAGAGACAGTCAAACTATTCTCCAAAGCACCTGAAGGTAGGACAAGAAGCAACGGATTGAAACTAACCAAAGAGAGAAACAACCTGGAACTAAGGAGAAATTTCCTGACAATTAATCAGTGGAACAACCTGCCTCCAGATGTTGTGAATGCTGCAACACTGGAAGTTTTTATGAAGACACTGAACAGTCATTTATCTGAAGTAGTATAGGGTTTCCTGCCTGAGCAGGGGGTTGGTCTAGATGACCTCCAAGGTCCGTTCTAACTTTATTAGCATTAGTATTCATATCATGCAAACCATGGAATTTGCTATACAAGATGTAGGGCCAATAATGCTTTAAAAGTAGACAAATCCATAGTGATAACAATCATTGCATCTGAGAACTACAATCCGATTCAGAAGTAATACACTTTCCTTTGTTGGTTAAGAAGAGGAAGAATGATACTTAAGTCTTCCTTGTGAATTTCCTGGACTATGGGCTTTAGATCTGGATCAGTATTCAGGTTCATAAATCTCCTTATCCATGTTGAACAGAAGGCCATAAAATATGTCCTTCCCGGTTCAATAGTTGTATTTTACCTTCTTCAGGGTTCATTATTTTCATTCACCCATTGGAAAAAACAAAATAAAATATTCCAGATCCCCAAAGTATAATCATTAGCTTGATGCAGATGTCATAGTTGCAATTTGTATAAAACTGTAGCTGCACACTGTAAGAAGAGTCAAACTGTTACTCGTTTTTATCATCTGCAACTGAAGAGATTCATATCATTGTTTTTTAAAATTTCTTGTTCAATTTCCAGACCACACTGTGGTGGCAGTTTTAACCACAACATTTAGTGCAGTTCAGAGTTTAATCAAAATGATCTCAAAACAACTTTTTTGTATTTTATTTTATTTTTATTTTTTTTGAAAAAGATCATATTTTCCTCCCTGGTCTATCTGTTGTTGTCTGCATGACAACAATCATAAAATACACTCAAATAACCTATGTACATATCAACAAGCTTTGTTGCAGTCATGGAATGAAGTAACAGTTTCATAAGCCTACAGAATGACTGTGAAATCTGGCAGGATAAATGCATTTTCCTCTATTTAAAAATCAACTGTGGAGCCCCAAGAGATTTCCCCCCCCCCGGTCTTCTAAAACATGTCTAAATTTAGAGTGAGGCTGGGATCACATATCGATTTTCTCCCTTTCTGACACTATCCACCTGAAAATGAAGACATCTGAGGAGCTAATAAGCAGCTAGTCAAAACCAGATTTTTTTTTTAATCCCATTTATATTCCGCCCTTCTCCGAAGACTCAGGGCGGCTTACAATTTAAAGCACAAATCAAGTGTGCTTAGTATTTAGTGGATAGTGGAAAGGCTATATTATCCTTAATGTTATTTGATGTCCAGCATCTTTTCTATTGCTTATATTAGAGGGATTCCTTTTTTTTCTGATCCTCAGTTCTTCCAGATATTAAGGTTTGACACTCCTATTAGGGGTTTTTTTGACATTGATATTTGGCAACAGTTCATATTATAAAGAATGGTTTCTCTGATACAGGTAGCCCTCGACATGCGACCCAAAATTTCTGTCACTTAGTATGGCATTTAAATGAGTTTTGTCCCAAGTGCCACAGCCGTTAAATGAATCACTGGAGTTGTTAAGTTAGTAATAGGGTTGTTAAGTGAATCTGGCTTCCCCTTTGACTTTGCTTGTCAGAAGGTCACAAAAAGTAATCACAGGATCCTGGAACGCTGCAACCCTCATAAATGTGAGTCAGTTGCCAAGGTGGGAGACCTTGGCTCTTTTATGACATGTGGACTTCAACTCCCACGGCTGGCTCAGGAATTCTGGGAGTTGAAGTCCACAAGTCATAAAAGAGCCAAGATCCCCCACCCCTGGTCTAGGGCAACCCGGTGCAGACAACTTGCTGCAGAAAACTCAGTGCGGACAACTCGGTGCGGACAATTCGCCACAGCCAACTAGCCGCAGACAACTCAGTGCAGGACAACTTGCTATGGGACAACTTACCATGGCCAACTCACCATGGGATACACTCACTACAGGACAAGAGTTACACTAATACAGAAGAAATAGTGGAACAGAATCATTAAAGAAAGGATGCAAAAGGAGGGACAAGATGAAATGTGAATGGCAAAAAATAAAATATTTTTAAAAATTATTTTCAATGCTTAAACTGAATTGTTAAATTGTCCCACAGTGAGCTGTCCCACAGCAAGTTGGTCGAGTTACCTGCGACGAGTTGGCTGCACCAAGTTGTCCCATTCCAGTTGCCAAGTGTCTGAACTTTGATTACATAACCATGGGGATGCCACAATGGTTGTAAGTGTGAAAAAGTGCCATGTTTAGTGAACGTCACTAAACAAACTGTTGTAAGTCAAGGACTACCTGTATGCAATGGCATATCACTGTAATCTAGTGTTCTGATCTATAGTGGAGACATAGTTGTAAAAGACAATCTAGATATATTTACAGTTCAGGACAGACCTGCAAAGGGACATCACTACAGCAAGTACTTTTTCATAGACCCTAGAATGCCTTAACCGAGGGGTCCCCAACCCCCGGTCCATGGACCAGTACCGGGCCATGGCATGCCAGCAACTGGGCCACACAAACAAGCAAAGCCCCATCCACAGGATGCAGGCAGCACACAAAACCAAGCTCCCTCCGGCCCACGGAAAAACCTCTCTCCACATAACCTGTCCTTGGTGCCCAAAAGATTGGGGACCTCTCCCTTAACCTATACTATACCTTGACTTCAACCTATACCTTGACTTCAACATCCCAACTATATAAATTGGACAAATAAACAAATGCTAAATAAATAAATTACTGAAAATCAGTGATAACTTTCTCTCCTGAAACAGATGTTACAATTTTGAAATCTCAAACAAAGAAAACCAGAAATCCTGGCCCCATTTTGCATAATGCAATAGACATTACACTACTTATTTTGCATAATTGTTTTGCTCATCATAGCTCTTGTTACTTCTGGAAATAGTTTATTTTTATCACTGAACTGGTCTCGCCATTAGAAAAGTCCTCCTATTGTTAAGTTGAAATTTCCCACCTTATCATTTCTATGCATGCATTCAACTTCTACATTCTGAAATATCAGAAAATGTCATGTTTGGCTGGGTGAAAAATTGCAGAGGTCCAAAGTGACATATAGTGTTAATGCTCTTTGCTGAGTAGCTACTATATCGGCCCCTTTTCTAACGTTTGCCTGTCTTTGCCACTGAATGTTATCACAGCTTAATATGGGTCCTACTGATATACAAAGGGATCCAACGAACAAATAACAGCAATGGTTGGTGCCTCTTAATCAAAATAATCCCACATGCAGCATGGTAGCATAAATAAAAATCATCCCCCTTTTAATTCAATTGTAAGGGATAGCTGATTTTTATCAGTTTTTCCATGCCTTTTTAAAAAAGGCCTAGTTGTGATTTATTTAACAAACAAAAATTATGGCTTTGGGGCTATAAGAAGTGTCCATCAGGCAAAGAAAATGAGTGTGTGGCTAAATCCAAGAAGGCACTTTGGCTGATCACAGAGCATTCTGTCCAAAAGATAAAATGGAACACAGGAAAGGAATGTGCTGGGTAAGTGGATCCCAGTGGCTAAAAAAGGATTCCCTAGTGGAAACATGTCTAGAGACTAGGTCTGGGCAGCTCAGATTCAACTTCATATGTCAAACTCACCAAAGCTACACTATTCTTGTTATAACAACAGTAGTGAATGCAATATGAATCACAGAATCATAGTGTTGGAGGGGAGGTCATGTAGTCCAACCCCGTTGCCCAGGGCATGATGATAATTAAGCAGAAATAGGTAATAATCATGGCATCATTTCTTACCTAATTCCCCAATAACCCACAAACATGTTAAAAGATTCTTGGGTTGTAGACAGAGAAAGAGGTTATTGGCATGACCCTGCACCATCTCTATTTACTCTGATTGTATGTTGCATACATCCACCACAGTGGTTCCTTCCTCAACCTGATTTAAGTGAAAGGACAGATCCTCAGCCTGATCTAGTAGGGGAAAGCAGCAGCAGCATTAGCAAACACAATTCACCCAATGTGACCTAAGCTGGAGTGAAAGTCACGGAAGACCACCCCAGGCATGCAAACAACTCCATGAATTAAGCAAGCAGGCACTGATCAGTGAGGTTGCAAAGTTCATCCCTTCTCAAATGGTCATTAATCTTTTGCGCAGGGATGGCCAAAGAAGTGGCTGAATGTGCATTGCAGAGATCCAGGTTCCCATCTCCAATTATCCATTAAGACAATTTATTTATTTATTTGTTTGTTTGTTTGTTTGTTTGTTTGTTTGTTTGTTTGTTTGTTTTATATACCGCCCTTCTCCCGGAGGACTCAGGGCGGTGTACAGAGCAATAAAGTAAGAATACAATAAAGCAAAAAATTTTAGAACCCAAATCCATCAGGCCAGGCCGGCTTGTTGGAATAGATAAGTTTTTAGATCAGGCCGGAAGGAGCGAAGGTCGGGGGCCATCCGGATTTCAGCTGGTAAGCGGTTCCAAAGGATTGGCGCACCCACCGAGAATGCTCTCCCCCTGGGGGTCACCAGCCTACATTCTCTGACCGGTGGCACCCTGAGGAGGCCCTCTCTGTGGGAGCGCACAGGACGGAGGGATGTTGACGCTGGCAGTAGGTGCTCCCGTAGGTAATCCGGACCCACGCCATGTAGGGCTTTGTATGTCATCACTAGCACCTTGAATTTCACCCGGAAGGCAACTGGAAGCCAGTGCAGCTCACGGAGCAGAGGTGTAATATGGGAGTATCGGGAGACCCCCAAAAGCACTCGTGCAGCTGCACTCTGCACCAGCTGAAGCTTCCGAGTGGTTCTCAAGGGCAGCCCCATGTAAAGAGCGTTGCAGTAGTCAAGACGAGAGGTCACAAGTGCATGGGTGACTGTACGCAAGGCATCCAGGTCCAGATAGGGTCGCAGCTGGCGCACCAGACGAACCTGAGCATGGAGTCATATGATTTATTTTATTTTGGCTTAGTGGGATGATAGAACCCAGCTATTTTCTTTTGCAAACCATGTTTACATGTAAACCATATTTACATGCTGGCCTCTGGTGTATAGCTTCACAGGTGAACCAATGACCAATATTTTATCCAATAAACAAAGAGTAAGTAAACTAAAGCACAGAGCAATATGTGAATTAGAACTCCAGATCTAATTTATTCCATTGCACAAAACAGGCCATATTTGACTAGGACAGGGCATTATGTGCATATTATTTCAGTGACCATTCCTACTGAATTGATAACTTGGTTGCTGCAAAGTAAAGAACTTGTTCATAGCAACCATCTTAATTTCCAAAAATGCCGTAGAAAATACTTGATTACCCATGACCCGTTGAGTTATAGTTTCAGAGATATTTACTTATCTAAACAGAGAAACAGAATAATCATGGGCTAGTTAAAAAATAAAAAAGCACTAGGGATGGGAGCAATTTTTGACTTCCTGCTGGCTTCCCCATTGATTTTCTTTATGGAAGCTGGCAGTCAGCATTGCAAATGATGATTATGTGACCATGGGTGACCAAGGAAGGGGAAAATTTCTTCTGATCATTGAAAGAAGCTAGAGAGTTGCAATCAGATTTAAATCAAAAGTAAACATGAAAAAATGAGACAATGAAAATATATAAGAATGATTGCAATTTGTTCAAGAATTACAGGAAACCATTATTCTGGGTCCATATATGCCTTCCTAATTACAACCACATCGTCTAGAGGATTTTTTTTCCCTGAAGTGAAAAAATAAAGAGAAAATACGTTGGAATAAAATAATCTTAGTTTACTATACTAACTGTTTACATTATTTAAGAAAGCTTACCAAAGTGATACATACTTATTTTGACAATCTATCCCCATGGCAAGAAGAGCAGCTGCCACTGACTTAGAATTTTGAAAGTTTGTAAGAATTTGGCTGTTCCCAGAAGACCTTTGGGATTTGAGTTTTGCACGGCTTGCAGAGCCAGGAATATTGTATTAATTATACTTGTTACTCTAATTTTATATTGCTTTTCTGTTATTATATACAGTATTATTGAAACTTACTGTTATTACTGAATTGGCTGTGGTTGTTAAAGATTGTTGTATAATGATGAAGACAAAAAGGGCAGAGTTCGAGATTATTAAAATGTAAATACATAATAAAACCAAATTAATAAAAAATAATGGATTCAAAATAAGATGATGTTTAGGTTCTTCGATGACAAATTGGATTTATTAGACTGTTCTGGATATACAGCAGAAACCTCTTTCTATGGAATAGCCCCAAAGCCGATCTTTCTCTT
Source organism: Vipera berus (assembly GCF_964194415.1). Lineage (NCBI taxonomy): Eukaryota > Metazoa > Chordata > Lepidosauria > Squamata > Viperidae > Vipera > Vipera berus. The sequence goes on from NC_138203.1 coordinate 252,026,500, forward strand.
TTTTTCTTTCTTTCTTTCTATCTCTTTCTCTCTCGCTCTTTCTAAAATTAAATAATATAGTAATATAAAATTCAAAATTAAAGATAAGTAAGAATTAATCAGCCAAATATTTTTGGGATACTATATTCTGGTTCTTTTCCATTGTATTAAATACATATTCCAAGAAAAATCAAATAGTTTATATTTTTTTTAAAAAGACAAAAAATGATACCTTATTTTCATTTTGCAAAATGCCAGTACTGTACGGCTTAATAAAAATATCCATTTAAAATGCAGACAGACCTTTTAATATGCAGGAAAACGGGATTTCTTTGAATGTAGTAGTTCTAAGTCAAAACTTCAGACTTATAAAAAAAGAGAAAGACATGGGACTTTACCGATCCTTACTGCACTTTCTCTTTCTGTGTATCGGCTTGGGTGTTTCAACCCCGCCTTGCTTTTTACCTTGTTAAATTGCTTTAATTCCTTGTTACAAATAATGTCTCAAAAGAGCACAAGAAAGAAAGTGAACCCCGAGAACAGAGGCTCATTCTATATCAGGCCATTAATACCTATTTTTTTTGTAAAAGTTTTTTTCCAAGCCAAGGAAACTATAAGGTGGCATTATGGGTAGTGGCTAAATATATCAGCAATCCAAGACTTTGGCAAGTTGTAGTGATTCTCACCCCGTGTATAAAACTTGATACAAAGTGGCAATGTTGGCAGAAGACACCTAGACCCATGCCAAACCAAAAGAAAGCAAATGTCAGGATTAATATTATTCCTAGAGAGAACAGCATGCATGTCTTTCCCCCCCCCCATTGTTTCTTTTCGTGAATTCATCGAACTTTAAATACCATTGGGATGACCCACTCTGCATTCAGAACAACCGCTCAGGGACATCTCAATGGTGCAATTTACTGAGATGAGATTGCAGGAAGGTTATATATCAGTTTTCAATCCTTTGGAAAGACAATTACAAGCAACGTTTCTATCATTTCTTTAATTTATGGCAGAGAACAGAATGTGAAGCAGGTTGGCAAAGGCCTGCCAACACATTATTTTCTGTGATTCATCAGTTCAGGCTTTGAGGCATTCCCAGTTCAAAATCTAAATAAAAAATTACTTAACAGCCAATTTTAAGAGAAAGAGATACAGAGAACTGGTGTCAAAAGATATGTATACATTAGCCTTTCCGGGGAAATGGTGGCATGAAGATAGCTCCACGGAAAGTGGAGCTAATGTTTGTGGCCATTAATAGGAAGTCAACAAGCAGATTGGCTTCTTCAGCCCTCTGGATAAAAGAGAACATGAGATCACCCAAGCTGTTCTCCTTACAGTTCCTCCTCATGTGGAACCTGCAAGACAGTGATTTTCTAGAGGGTAGTGTGTGTGTGGAGGAGAGAGACAACTAAGACAAGGGAATTTGTGATCACTGTTCTAGCCACAAATGAAGATTTTATAAAGGAACCTACGTTCACATTTCCCTTGCTAACTACTACTGGCAGATATTTATTAACTTAGACACCTTCAAATTAACAAGTCTGCAAATATTGCGTAAGAGCCTTCAATCCATAATATAAGAAAATGGAGATGTGCCTTTATAACCTCTTTAAGAACTTAAAATAAAGAGCAAAAAACACAACAATGTATTGCTTACGGAAAAATTTAACAGATTTTAGCCTTCCATAAAGCTTTGAAGACCCGGCTGCTTCCCCAAGCACTGGGATGAGATTGGATGAGATATCTGACTTGGCACCAGGTTTTTGTTGTTTTTAATATTTTAATGTATTTAGTTTTATAGTTCTAATGTGGTTCTGAAAGTTGTTTTTACTTTTGTTTGGGAGCCGCCCAGAGTTGGTTATAAGATGGGCAGCCAAATAAGTGTTTTAAATAAACTAATTAAGAGCTCATAAAGCATGGCAACATTGGATTTTTAATATTAAGACTCTGAAATTAATCTTAAAGAATAAATGCATATTTGTGGGGAAAATGTTTTTGATACTTGAGACATAACAAGACTAATAACTTATAATGACATTCAGACATATCTTTGAGGAACTGCACTAGAAACCTGCACAGAGAATTTTGAATCAATTTTGGCAGCAATGTTGGGTCTTCTTAGGGACAGTCTGTTTCCCTGAATTTGAATAAGTATTTGTCATCAGATATAATGGAGAAAAAAATGGACAAGGCTTTAGAAATTAACAAAGAACTAAAAATTAACTTCTCCTTCAGTAGGAAGGAGAAGGAGCTAAAAACATCTCCGTCAGCAGTGCTTTGGGAAAAGACAATTCTGCATATATTTTACATATGGCTTAATTTTACAATTCTGTTTTGCTTCTTATTCAAAAAATTGTTCAGTAAATTGAGCATGGGGGAGAAATGTGAATTACTGACCCTTCAGGATGTATGGCCCTTCCAACTGTATGTCAGACTGTGTCAAGTCTATACTAAATGCAAATAATATGAGGCATTCACTTCATATATGAAAGTAGCAGAATATTCTCCTGGAAAAGTATACAGTCTACATGTGTTTGCTACAATGCCAGGACTGTTGTGATAGAATTTCAAAATATAACCAAAGAAATGTATAGTATGCAATATCAAACAAACATAAAAATCACTCGTCTGTATTCATTTTTAAAAAATAAGTTTAGTAATGCATACTGGAAGATAACAGCAACTGATAATATTGCTGTTAAATAAACCATTTTCAATCTTTCCAAATTAAACAGCACCACTATGTAAACTGCAGATGCCAAAAAAAGGAGAAAGTAAAATTGACATAGCTAAAATCTTTTGAGAGTACCCTGTCTTGTAGCGATCATACACTCAAAACCATGGTATAACAATGCAAAAATCTCATTAAAATTTGGTGTTCACACTTGATATTAAACCAATGAAAAGAACAACTTTTCTCATGTAGTCTTTATATGAGGTATATAGTTCAGAAAAAAGTATCTTCTGCATGAAAACATGATCACCACCTCATCAACCATGGATGATTTTCAACCAGCACAACTCTGTAGCATGCATCACCTCTGTTCCACTGCCTTGAAATAATTTTTAAATTAACTGAACCAGAGGGAATTGCAGACAGTGACACAGAATACAAAATATTTGGCACCACCCTTAAGGAATATGAACAAGCAGACTAGACTAATTTGACCCTTGAGTGGGAAGGCAGAAGAATGCCATCATGATGCTTTTAGAATACTCTAAATGGAGGAGAGATATCTTAACAAAAGGCAGGGTTCAGAGGGTTTTGTGTGTGTGTTTGTGTCTCTCTCTGTGTGTGTACCAAGTCTGAACCATGAAGCAAGGCAAGCTTGGTACTGTCAGAGCAGAAAAATCAAAACTGAAGGGTGACATTTTTGAGAATCAAGAAGTTGAAAATGGATTGGAATTAATATGTTTTGTTGTACAGTCAACCAGTTGTTTAGACTGGATTTGGCATTTTTATCCGCCTCTCAAGTCCTTCCCATGGACCTGGGATAGGCAGTTGTTGTTGTTTGCTGGTATTAAAGGTATCATCCCAAGATATAAGTTGCTCCAAAAAGAACTGCCTTTTGCAACTGACTGATGATGATGATTATGTCAATGCCAGTATTGTTCAAGTAGTGCTCCAGTTGTTTTGAAATTGTGCTCAAGGTGCCTATTACCATTGGGGCTATCTTTGCTCACTTTTGCCATAGTCATTCCACTTCTGTTTGCAGGGCATTGATATTTTGTGATTTTCTCAAATTCTTTCTCTTCTATTCTGCAGTCTCCAGGTATTGCAACATCACTATCCAAACTTTTTTTTGTCTTATCAATAGTTGTTAAGTCTGAAGTGTTTTGTGGCAGGTGTGTGTCTGTTTGGTTTGATCCAAGACCACTTTAGCGTTCTCATTTTCTATTAATTTGTTTATTTTGCGGTCCCACCAGTTCTTGCCTGCAGGCAAATGCTATTTCTTGCAGATATTCCCATGCACCATTGTTGCTATTTCATCATGCTGCTTGTAGTCAGTATGTGTGATCTTCTTGCAGGAGCTAACTAGTAGTCCCCTATTTCTTCGGTTTCTTTGCACAGATGCCATTTGCTGTCTGGTTTATCTTCTCAGTTTTGACCAGGTATGCATTTGTTCTTTAAGACTTGGAAGGATGCAGCCAGAATTAGGGTGTTTCATTTTCTGTTTCTTTCTTCAGCTTTCTTGGTTAGCCATTGCCAGGTCTTCCTGTTATGTGCCTTGCCAGCTAGGGATTTTGCATTGCTATTTCTCTTTTCTATTCTTCATTTGGTCTTTCTTGTAGACTAGTTTGGTTTCTCTGGTATTCAGTAAATCTTCAGGGTATAATAGCGTCAGTGCATCTTCTTCACTGTCCTTCAGATATTCTTCCAAAGCCCTTTTTTCCTTCTTCACCTGTCTGCGGTGCTTGCAACATTCATCACCCAGCTATTTTCCTTGAAAGCAGAGTCTATCAGCATTTATGAATAAATTGAGACTTTTATAATAATCTCTTTCTTCTTCTACTTCCAAGATATAATCATTTAGTCCATGGTTTTTTTTGTCAGCCTTACAAGGTAGACCAAGAAAAAGACACCATGCGTGCCTAAAGTTATTTTTTGTTAAGAATGGCAAGAGTAGAGAATTTTTAATTTTGAATGTACTTCTCTCTTCACTTTATGTGAACCAGGGGGTGTCTGAGACATTTTTGCATCTGAGCTCCTGCAATATTTGTTCACTTGTTGCCTTGATAACAACTGTGTTTTATCTGCAACAAACCTCTGATTTTTAATACTTGTATAGTAACATCACTTCATCGGTGCAATAATACATGATCTATTGTCATAACGTTTTAGATTTTCTTTTCTAAGTTATCAAATTCAAGCCGTGTAATTATATCTGACTGCTAAAATAATACATGTGTTATAGGCTTTAATTGTATCTCTGCTATTTAACTTAGAATTTGGAACTTTTTGTTCTTGTTTTAATTATTGTAAACTGCAGATTTGTCAACCGCATAATCCATTTTGATATAATCACTATATAGGCTTATCATATCAAGTAAGGATTCAATTTCAGTGTTTTATTTCAATATTTTTCTATTGGGTTCTGACAGTTGACATCCAAGTTTTGTTTTATTCAGAATAGGAATGAACAATATCACAGTGATGATAAAAAGCATTAATCCCTCTTAAAAATATTATTTACATTTCCAATTCTTTCACCTTTCACCATCAAAGTTGTTTTGCCCTTTTTCATAGATTCTTTTACAAACTTCTGGATGTTTGTACTAATGTCAAATATTTTGAAAGATTTCTGTATCCAGCTCTATGGGGGGGGGGAATGTCTTTTATAATAAATCCAAGTTATTTGTTTTTTCTTACTTGGAGTTTTTTAGCATCATGTTATCAACCAGCAATTGATTTTTTTTGTTCCTTGTGAATTTTAATAGCTACAATACCTTTTTGTTCAGGTGGAAAAAAAAACATTGTTTATAGTTAACTCAAAATCACAGTTGCTAATATATCACTTAGCAGCTTGAATATAGTTGATCAGCAACTAATTGGTTTGTAACTGCATATAATCATTCCCTTGCAGTTTTCTGCCAAAAAATATAAAAATTTATAGCAATTACCTGCTTCCAAAATTTAAAAGACAACTCTCATATGGGCATCACCAGAGGCATTACAGTGAAACTAGATTGACTATATACTCTAAAAACAGTGATGAGCCTAGTCAGTCAGCAAAAACAAAGTCTAGTGTCGACTGTGACTCAAATTATAACTTGAACTAAAAATAATAATAAAATCATCAGGTCAGCAGGATATAATCTCAGAAATATTTCATGTAACTCTGTGGTATGGGAAATAATGGGTTTAACAAATTAGATATGTGATGCCTGAAGAATTCTGGACTGAAAAATGCAGCATCATTTAAAATGAAGCAAATATCACAAAATACAAAATGTGAAAAAAGGTCTAATGGCTGTGTGTAGATATATTGAAAATTTGTGAAGAAAGGCACAATGCAGCTGAGAAAAAGAAAATTTTCCCCAACTAAGTGCTAAATTCCAGAGAAGAGGTAAAACCACAAAGAACTTCTGATGAAGTGCAAAGAAACTAAAAATGACCACTAGTAGTGCCTGCCTCTGGAATAAGATCTCCTCTGAGATCCATGCAGCTCTCAACCTGATGATGTTCTGAAAAGCCTTAAAGATCTGGCTTTGGGGTGGGGCGCGTGGGCCTCTCCTATTTGTGACTATTTGTACTTGTTTTGGTTTTGGATTACCCTTCGTCCCTTCGTTCGGGCCAGGCTGCTGAGAGAAGGGGCGGCAGAGGCTTGCAGGGCTGGCAGAGGTGGCGGCAGTCCAGCGTTGTTTCTCCCCCTCGTGCGTGTGTGTGTGTGTGTGTGTGTGAGAGAGAGAGAGAGACCCGCAGGAATGGCTAGTAAAGGTGGCGGCAGTCCGGCATTTGCGTTTCTCTGTGTGTCAAGCCCCGTGGGCCCGACACACAGGAAGGGGGGGAATGCCGGAATGCCGCTTCCCTACCAGCCATTCCCGTGGGTCTGACACACACACGCACGCACGAGGGGGAGAAACAATGCTGGACTGCCGCCACCTCTGCCAGCTCTGCAAGCCTTTGCTGCCCCTTCTCTCCGCTGCCTAGCCTGAACAAAGAGGAGCCGAAGGGAGCAGCTCTGCAAGGCTCTGCCGCTCCCTTCTCTCAGCAGCCTGGCCCGAACGAAGGGACGCCCCTTCGTTCGGAACAGGCAGCGGAGAGAAGGGGCGGCAGAGGCTTGCAGGGCTGGCAGAGGTGGCGGCAGTCCAGCGTTGTTTCTCCCCCTCGTGCGTGTGTGTGTGTGTGTGTGTCAGACCCGCAGGAATGGCTAGTAAAGGTGGCGGCAGTCCGGCATTTGCGTTTCTCTGTGTGTCAAGCCCCGTGGGCTCGACACACAGGAAGGGGGGGAATGCCGGAATGCCGCTTCCCTACCAGCCATTCCCGTGGGTCTGACACACACACGCATGCACGAGGGGGAGAAACAACGCTGGACTGCCGCCACCTCTACCAGCTCTGCAAGGCTCTGCCGCTCCCTTCTCTCAGCAGCCTGGCCCGAACGAAGGGACAGTTCTTTTTTTTTGTTCACTGGAGTATAAGCCGAAGTGGATTTTTCAGCCCAAAAAGTGGGCTGAAAAATTCGGCTTATACTCAAGTATATACGGTAAGTCTTTGTTGTCTGTTTAAAGGATTGCACATTGAGAAGATTTAACTGGTATGCAGTTCGATAAATGTTCTACTGCCATTAAGAAAGATGTATCATAACACCCCCACACACCCACACACAATGATAATGATGATAAATAATTTTACAGTATTCATGCACAAACCCTCATCCATGTACAGGTAATCCTCAGGTTATGAGTCCCAGTTGCCATCATAATTCCAGGACACACCATTTATTTTTTTTAAGTAAGAAGAGGCAGATAAGCAGCGTGGGGGAGGAGGGTACAGCTGGGGAAGGGGTTGCCACAGCCAAGTGAAGCAAGGGCAAGAACTGTGGGCAGACACATGCTTATGGGATCTTGTACTCCATGGTAGTCTCCTTAGCAGAAAATGCAGAGCGCTTACTGGAATGATTTGGGACCTTCACTGCAGCTTCTCCATTGACTTTGTGAGAAGCAAATAGGGCAGGTTGTAAGAAGGGATCATGTGATACAGCTCACTGCAATATTGGATAATAGCAGGGGACACTGCAGTGGCCAGCACTCCTTACTAGCACTGATGATGTTACCTAGTTAGGATAATGAAATGTCTGCAAGAAAACAAGCAAGCTCAGAGAGAACCAGGGACACACACACCCCTTAAGTCCTGTTTTTAGCACCATTGAAACATAGAACAGTTGCTGAACAAATGGATGTAAGCCACAGACTACCGTACCGAAAATCCAAGGGGATGATGTTGATCAAAATAAACCAGAAGGCTCTTTATGTTAGGAAGCTACAACCCAAAAGTTCCTTACATATTTCAAGCTCCTGTTTTCACTCCTTATTTTGGTTGCCAGCAAAACAAAGCCATCTAATCAATATTTATGAAAATGGAGCTCCTGTTTAGAAAGAAGCATTCATTATACCTCCAATTCATATTTATTCAGATGCATTACTTCAATATTGCCAATTCCCCAAGGAATTGCTGGTAATTTACAAAAAATGAACATATAATCCTTTAAACAATGAAACAAATGAAAGATCATTGACTTATTCCCTTTTTTAAAATCATGATTAATGAAAAGCCCTGTGAAACAACTCTTTTTAAAAAATATTTATTTATTTTATTTTTCACAGTTCCTTTAATATACTATAAACTAACCAATGAAATATAAACATTTTTTTCAAGTATTTAACATTTGTTATATCAATAATGCTGTAAGTATTATATATTGCCATACATAAATACATACACGTAAGTTTGGGTGCTGCTCATCCATTTCCCCTTTCACTGTATCCACCCTCCTTCTCTCTCTTCCCTCTTCTCTACTTTCTTTCTCCCTTTCTCCTTTCTTTCCTACTTCCCTCTTCTTCCTCTCCTCTCCTCTTTCCCTCACCGCTCTCCTCCCGTTTCTCCCTTCTCCTCCTCTTTCCCTCCAACCTTCCACCAACTCTGTGGTGTTTGTCTCCCCAAATGCCCTCAAAGTCTATGCTCTTATATGGAAAAGAGACTTAAAAGGCAATGTACAAATTGCCGATGGCCAAAGACTACAATGAAATTATTGCCAAGTAAATTTCGCTACACTGTAAAAAAAATGCTATTATGACTTACAGGCAAATAAAGGAGTGTACTTAATTTAGAAATATATTAACACAAGCAAGTTAGTGTTAGCTCACCAAAGAACTCAAGTATTTTCATTAACACCTTTGCATTATTATTCTCACCTAAGCCAGTATGTCGCTGTTATGAATAATGATTTTAAAAGCCTCAGAACAGTGTTTTAGAAGCACACATTTGTTCTTCTAAACATTCTCTGAAGGTCTAATTATGAGAACCTACCATCAAGTTGCAACTGGTGAATGTGGGCTAGGATCCTTACCTAAAATTCAGTGCACTGGATGAACAGATTGTGCTTGCATTGTAGTTTTAGGCTGATTTAACTTCACAAAGGAACCTGGTAAAAAAAAACATGTTCTTCTAGAACTTACAAGGTGCCTTTGGGCTTCAGCCATTAAAAGCCTGCAGGTGCCTCAACTCCATATTACAACTGCAAGCATCAAACCTATAACTAAAACAGGATCTCAAGGGAGAGATCGGAGTCTCTGGCAGCAATATCTGCAACTAATTGTTTCTGATACTGTTGATCTGTCCTTTCAGCTTGGGTGATTTTTAGCCCATTCCTCCTTACAGAACAGATTCACCTCAGGGAAGTTGATGGGCTTCCTCACATGAATTGCCTGCTTTGGGTGCTTTCACAATATTTCAATGGGATTAAAGACAGAACTTTGATTTGGTCATTTGAAAACATTAAATTTCTCTGTTTTAACCATTCTTTGGGCATACAACTTGTGCATTTTGAGCTGTTGTTGCATGATCACTTTCTCTTGAGCTTCAGTTCGTGGACAGATGCCCTGACAATTTCCTGTAGAATACGCTGGTATAATTCAGGATTCATAACTTCATCAAAGATGGCAAACTGTGCTGATCCAAAGGCAGCAAATCAGGCCCAAACCATGATACTGCCGCCAACATATTTTATGGGATAAATTTCTTATGCTGAATGCAGTGTTTGCCTTTCAGCAATCATAACTTTTTTCATTCCAACTAAAAACCTCTATTTTGGCCTCATCCATCCATTCTACCAACAGCTTTATAGCTTAACCACACGGTCTTTTGCAAACTGCAGAGGGGCAGCCATTTTTATTTTTTATTTGGAAAGTAGTAACTTTCACTTTGCAACTGTGCCATGCACAGCAATGTTGTTCAGGGTTCTTTTGATGGTGGTCTCACGAACATTGGCAGTTGTCAATGCAAGAAAGGCTTTGGGTTCTTTAAACATTGCCCTGGGTTTCTTTGAGACCTCCAGGAGTGTGATCCATCTTGCTCTTGTTGTGGTATTGACTGACCACTACTAGGAGAGTAAAAATGGGGTTGAATTGTACATGTACTCCATCCGTATATGATCAGCCTAATGGTAGGCTGCTGAAGTTCAAACTCTTTGAAAATAGCTTTGTAATCTTTTCCAGTCTGATGAGCATCAACAACTGCTTTTCACAGGTCCTCAGAAATCTCCTTTGTTCCAGCTATGACACACTTCTACATACCTGTGATGTGAAGATCAGACTGATAATAAACATGCAGAATTCCATTTTTTAAATAAGGCAAGACCTACCTCACTGATACCTGATTATCATTCCATTTATTGAAACACCTGACTTCAATTTCCCCTCCAAATAATGTAATAATCCTAGAGGTTCACATGCTTTTGCCACACATAATTATTTTTGGATTATTATCCTCAATAAATAAATATTGAGATTAAACAATATCAGATTAAATAATACTGATTAATAGCCTGAGTGTAGAAAGTAGCTTTCTTCATTTTTCACACTGGGGTAATCTAACAGTGCTAAGAAGATAATTAGAATGGGTGGAGATAACCACATTGTGTTGGAAAAGCAGTGACACTCTGTTTATATCATTTCCTCATCTTCATGTACAGACTGATCTACTAAAATATCTTTAATTTTCAGTTTCTCCAATGTCAGCCTATTTGAGAAAATGAAACAAAACAAAATTCCTTCCACTAAATATCAAAGTGGTTCTTCTCATTCCATGAAAATGCCAAGCAAGCACCTTGAAGCCATAGAATGTCCTAAAAATGCAAAATCAAAGTGCAAATGCTGAATTGACTTTATTTCTGTTGTCAGAAAAGCAGCACAGCCATCAAGACAATCTGGCCATTCAGTAAGAACCTGGAGGCTGCCACAGTGAGTGCTGAACAATCAGTTCAAACCACAGAAAAAATAAAGGTGTACTTAGCAACCGCTAATCATAACCCTCATTCTCATGTTAGATATTGCAGACTACAAATCACTTTGAATGCAACTGACTGAAAACAGATCAAGATCAGAGATTATCAGGCCTAATCCAAGAACGGCATAAAACAATCTAGCCAAAGTTCAGTTCCTTATTTGCATAAGCCGATCAACAGAATCTTGTCAGACTAACCTAATACCACCCTAACTAACAGATATCTATACCTTGGGAGATTCTAGAAAGCGGCTATTCTCAATCTCTTCCTCTTCCCACAATCCCAGACCATGCTGCCTTTTGTCTCGCCCCAATCTCACCCCTTGGAATGTGCTTCCTGCTTCCTGCATTCCCATTGATGGGTTTTACAAGCTCCATCAAAAGAAGGATCCTGTTTGAAAGCAATATTTTGCTCTCACAAGAAATGGGAAACTATTTCTTGACTTGTGAATGGACAGAATGAATCAGAAGTCAGCTGATGGGATGCAAGAGAGGCCTAAAACTTAATCTCCACTTTCAACAATTATCATATTATATGATTTAAATGCTCCATCACATACTCCCGTTTATATGTATTAAGACTTATACTAGGTTCTCTCTCAGAACAACAAGTCTGTGATATAGGTGGGCTGAAAAAAAATGATTGTGTCAAACCCACTCAGTTTCTTGAAAGAGGGGGACTTGAACCCAAGGTCTTTTCAGCTCTTATCCAATACTTGAGCATAATGTTATAAGTATATATTTTATCCTGACTAACAATAATAAATAATACATCCTGGTTTACTAAGAGGACAAGGCATGCATTCCGTATGAATTAAAAGGTTTCCCTCAAACTTATGGACTGAGAAGCAGGTGTTATATATGACAGTTCTCAGTTTGGTACTAACATAGTCATTCAGTTCAAACATTCAATGCCCAAATGGGCTATTATAAGGATAAATTTGGTTGGGAAGAGATGACACCCTAATCTTCTTGGTAGTGAAATTATAAATGGTGCGGCCCACAAAATAAAGTAATAAATAAATGATAAGAACCTTCAACTCTGGAAAAGAGAAATTAGAATTCCTGCATTATCAATAATTAACCATCAATCTCTAAGGGCGAGGCTGAGATTGAAGAATAGCTTCTTCAAATCTTCCACTCCTCCTCACAAACAGCGGTCACAGACCACCCTGGAACTATGATAGGCAACTGGGCACAACTACACAACTGTCTGGTGCAAGGTCAAGAACAAACTTGGCCTGTATGGAAATTGATAAATAGATTGTGCACCAGGGTAGGAAGATCAAAGGACAATCTAAGAAAATAGGGCTTCCCTACCAGGGGTGTCAAACTCAACTTCATTGAGGGCCACGTCAGCATTATGGTTGCCCTCAAAGAGCCAATTGCTGTTCCCTTCTCTCCCTCAGGCTTGCCCACAGAAGCCTCTCCTTGTCAACCTCCACTCGAATATCCAAATAAAGACAGCTACATGCCTTATTGTTTTCATCTTGTTACTCCTCTCCTCCCTATCACCTTCTCTCCCCTCTCACTCCTCCTCCTTCCCACCATGAGTTCACTCACTTCCTGGCTGGCCTTTTCAGGAAGCACTCATCATCTGGAGCTGCATGCACAGATTCTGAGGTCCCCAAGCCTCGCAGCTCCAGCTGACTCTTCCCCTGGCGTACGGCTGCTGCCCACCCTGAGACCGCTGGAAGCCCTGATCAGCTGGAGCTGCATGCACCGATCCTGGACCTCAGAAGAACCCTAGTAATACTATAGTTCCAGTTGACTCTCCACCTGAAGACTGTTTACACCTACTGACCATCCCTCATGATGCCAGCTGCAGCCGCATGCACCGATCCCAGGGCCTCAGTAGAGCCCCAGCAACACCGCAGCTCCAGCTGACTTTTTCCCAGCCCTCTCTGGTGCTACTGTCACTTCAGCCTCACCCTCCCACTACACATACTTATTCACCTACTACTAGTAGTCTACTTGCAGGCCATATCTAAACACATCACAGGCCAGATATGCCCTGCAGGCCTTGAGTTTGACATATCCACTATAGAAGATACCCTGTGTGACTGTGGAGAAGAACAATCTGTCTCATATATGCCACGGTGCATACAATGTCCTTCAACGTATACAGAGGAAAATGCTGTCAACGTGGCCCAGTACTGGGAAAATGTCATTTGGTTGTAATCCTATTTATTTTATATATATTTTTAGTTGTGTATATTTTTATGACATATTTTTACCTATTTTATTTGCTCAGCATTGAATGTTATATGTCTATAATTTGAAAGTGCTTCTGACATGAATAAAGAAAGAAATCATCAGCTAGCTCCTTATAGGAAGAAGCATTTGGGGATAGCAGAAACAAGCTATGATTTAAAATATATAAACAGTTTAGTGAGGCCTTTGGTGTAACCTGTTGTATATAACTCTAATCCAGTAGTTTTGCTTTACCTCATAAATGGTTGACACTTGAAACACTCAGTTCATTCCATTCTAATAACAATTGTTAAATAGTTTCAGCACCAGGTTGTAGTTAATATACAATCGTTATCATAAGTTCCACAACAGTGAGTAAGTCAAGGAGGGAAATCATTATTGAGTTACAAAGCAGTCCTGCAAGATGACTAATGCCCTTTACAACCACACACTCCAAAGTTTCACACATCAATTATGCAGCTATTTTTGTCCTCAAAAATATGTGGGCATACAACATCTTCCCCACCACCCACATCCCCTTCTATCATTTGTGCAAGATGCCATCTGTATGAAGAACTTCAATATATTATCCGGGAAATCAAGTCCATGTTTCATTTGGTTAGTTACTCTCAGTAACAGATCTGACATAATAAAGCATATTGCACTCCAATTAGCTTTTCTGACAGCTTTCCAAGGAAATATAAATACCAATCAATATAAACTCAGAGCCTTCTACTCTTTCTACTATACTCACCTTTTGTGTGTGCATATCCATACAGTATATAATATTGTAAGTTACCTGTGTGTGAATTGGCAGCCAGATAAAATTTAATAAATAAAATAAATGTGTATGTGTATATGAATAAGCTAGGTAAGTATATGTGTAGTGTGAAAAGGTATTGGCAACTGAATAAAACTCATTTTCCATTTTGCAAAAATCAGAGTCAATCGCATTTGCCTAATGTAATATGTTGTCTACAAGAACTCAGCTTCATATTAAACATATTGCTCCAGAAGATCACAGTACATTTGATTTTGTTTGATTCAGCAAACTAAAACAGCCACTCTAGATATTTAGATAACTGACAGATTAGCATAATTCTTCTTGAACCTAAGCCAGAGAACAATGAATATACAAATCACTTTAATTTCTTCTAGCTAGGGATTAAAACTCAAAGGAAGTAATGTTTGTGAATACATGACTAAATCAAGAAGGAACATGTCCCTGATGAAACTACACAATTCTTATGGCGCTAGCTGTAACAGTAGCACTTAGTATATAAGATAAGATAAGAGATAAGATAATCTTTACTGTCATTTTTTTACTGTGGGCACAACGGCATTGAAATTTAGTTGCCCGCTCTCAAAGTGAAACACATACATGACACACACCTAAAACATATTATGTGCAACATATGTATAGACTCACAGCCCTACATATACATAACAATAAAATATTAAATACTGTCCATCTGAATATATAATGGAAGGAGGAAGCCTGAGAGTTCACAAGGTTAATGCTGTACGGAATGAAACTATGGCTGAATCTGGATGTTCTGCTGCGAATACCACGAAGCCTCCTCGCAGAATGAAACAAGGAAAACAGGTCAGTTTTTATTCCTAACAACCAAGCTGGAATGAACTAATCTTGCAATTTTGAGATTCTATAGTGACATAGTGATGGTTATATACAATCAAGTCAATGGCAAGCACATAGATCGTCTGCAGGAGAGTCAGTTCCAACTTGGCCCTTCAGTCTTCTAATGGTGCGCCCATCACTGCTATAACTGAGTTCATCCACCTTGCTACACAGGCATAACTTCCAAATAGAATATCAATAGTTACCATTTGTGAAAGAAAGCAAAAAAATGAAAGCATTAACATATATTCTAAAGATCATTGTGTAGGTACTGAGAATGCCGAGGAGTTTAGTCAACATCTGTTGGACAAAATCGCTCGGATTCGGACCGGTTTGGACTCCGACTGGGCAGAGTCTGACGATCAGGACACGGGCGGTCTTGTCAATGTTATCTGGGAGGAGTTCGATCCTGTGACTCCGGAGGAAGTGGACAGGATTATGGGGAGGCTGAGCTCCACCACATGTTTATTGGACCCGTGCCCTTCCTGGCTGGCTTATGCAGCCCGGGAGGGGACACGAGGCTGGTTCCAGGCAGTTATATCTGCCTCTTTGAGTGAGAGTAGTTTCCCCGCCGCCTTGAAGGAGGCGGTGGTGAGACCTCTCCTCAAGAAGCCTGCCTTGGACCCAGCTGTGTTAAATAACTTTCGTCCGGTCTCCAACCTTCGCTTTCTTGCGAAGGTTGTTGAGAGTGTGGTGGCGCATCAGCTCCCTCTGGTTCTGGATGAAGCGGATTATCTAGACCCGTACCAATCAGGCTTCAGGCCCGGGTACAGCACGGAGACGGCATTGGTCGCTCTGGTGAATGATCTCTGGAAGGCTCGGGACAGGGGATATTCCTCTGTCTTAGTCCTATTAGACCTCTCAGCGGCTTTCGATACCATCGACCATGGTATCTTGCTGCGGCGTCTCAGGGGATTGGGAGTGGGAGGCACGGTTCTTCAGTGGTTCTCCTCCTATCTCCTGGGACGTTCGCAGTCGGTGTTGGCAGGGGGGCAGAGGTCGACCGCGAGGCCTCTCGCTTGTGGAGTCCCTCAGGGGTCAGTCCTCTCGCCTCTCCTGTTCAACATCTACATGAAACCGCTAGGTGAGATCATTCGTGGTTTTGGAGTTGGGTATCATCAATATGCTGATGATACCCAGCTTTTCATTTCGACCCCAAACCACCCCAGTGATGCCCTCGACGTGATGTCCCGCTGCCTGGAGGCGGTTCGGGTCTGGATGGGGAGGAACAGGCTTCAACTCAACCCTGACAAGACCAAGTGGCTGTGCGTACCGGCATCTCGGGATATTCAGGATATCCCATCTCTCTCTATGGGGGGTGAGTTATTACCCCCCGTAGATAGGGCTCGCAACTTGGGAGTCCTCCTAGATTCACAGCTTTCTCTAGAAGACCATATAGTAGCTGTGACTAGGGGGGCCTTTGCCCAGGTTCGCCTGGTGCGCCAGTTGCGGCCCTATCTAGACCAGGATGCTTTACGTATGGTCACTCACACGCTCGTGACCTCTTGTCTGGACTACTGCAACGCTCTCTACATGGGGCTACCCTTGAAGACCACTCGGAGGCTCCAGCTGGTGCAGAATGCAGCCACGAGAGTTGTGTTGGGAGTTTCCCGACACTCCCATGTTACACCTCTGCTCCGTGAGCTGCATTGGCTTCCAGTTGTCTTCCGGGTGAGATTCAAGGTGTTTGTAATGACCTACAAAGCCCTACATCCTCATCTCATCTATATTCCATAAACCCAGTGGTAGGATTCAGCCGGTTCGCACTACTTAGGCAGAACCAGTAGCTAATTTTTGTTGCCCAGGCCCAGAATGGACTCTTGGAAGTGGCATCCACACAGAGAACCAGTTGTTCACATATTTGAATCCCACCACTGCATAAACCCATCTCTAAATCTTATTACTTAAGGTCTTAATAGTCCCTTATTAATAAACCAAAACCCAGTAAGGAAGGGTTAAGAGAAATATCAATTTATATATTTATATCTGGAGACGTCTTTTAAATTTTAATGTGAATGGGAGGTAGCAACTGTTATCTTTGAAAGGCTCAGTGACAAACCAAAAGAGCATCTTGGCACTTGTGTCTAATTATAACATGTGAAGCTGCTTCAGCACAACTGTGGTTTCTGCTCAAAATGCAGAAGGGGCCTGTTGAAGATTGGAACCAGTCCAGATTCACCAAAACATCCATGGAGAGAATTCATGCAGAGTGCAACATGGAAGCAGCTTCTCAACAAATATTACGTTTTATGTTCAATCTCCCTCTTATGCCAAGCTAGGCTACTGATAGCTCAGAGTTATGAAAATACACCTATTTGAGTAAGGACTGTATATTCCCCCATAGAGGGATGCTCAGGAATGAAATGAAAAAAGTTAAGATGGTGGATCACAATCATGTGATTGCCTCCCTGCCCCTTTTCTATGCTGGCCATGATGGCTGGGGAAAATAGTTGACTCCAATTGCATAGTTGTGACCACCATCTTGACTTCTCTGATGCCACCCCTGCAGATACACATGTCCACAACTCCTCTTCCGTCTCGAACATAGCAGTAAGGTTAGAAATTAGCTAGGTCACCTAAAGCCAAAGCTGATTAATTTGAAGTGTGGCTTGTTGAAATCAACCACCTTTTTAAACTTTATAAACTCTCTTATAAACTCTTGCTTAAAATAGATTTGTCTCATATTGTTATAAGGTTAACCCGGGTTCATCCAAAGTTGAGGAAAAAAACCGAGGTGCTGATATTCTAAACAGAAGGAAGGAAAATCTTTACAATAATAATGGAAAGCAGGAAATGTGGAGGAAAATGTGCCAAACCAAAATTATGTTGATAAATTAACCAACATTGCAATATTCATATATAATAAACACTGCAGTATTCAGTCTTACGTTGTGATGGTTGAGGCAGTTATATTACAGGAACCAATTTTAAGCAAATCATGCAGTCGTAAGTCTGAATCATGTGGTTGTTAAGCAAGTCACACAATCAAATCTTAATCCATTCTCCCTAATGGGCATTTTTTGCCAGAAATGGCAAAAAAAACACCTCACAAATCATGGTCACAGGACCCTCATAAATATGAGGGGGTAGTGTGCGGGGCTGAACAACATTTTATGAGAGCTGGAAGCCATAAAGCATCCTTTTGAGGCCATCATAACACCAAACATTAAACGTTAAATGACTGATTGCAAGTCAAGGACTATCTGTACCTTAAAACAAATCCAATGAGAAGCTATCCACATCTGACTAGAATTGCATAGATCATTATTCAATCGCATTCCAAACCAGCTTGCCATCTGTAATTGTTTCTCGTGTGTGAACAAGGCACATACACAGGTGTCTTTACATCTTTTGTAGAAATGCTTTCCAGAGAGCTATATTTAGCATCTGAGACGACTTTTGTTACAATGATTTAGTGCGGCCATAAACCCAGCTTAATAACCAAAGAAGGTCAGATTTACAGCTGTTTTCTTTACTGAAATGGCTAAGAGTAGTTGTGAATCTTCTACCTTATATTAAACAGCTCTTTATAATGCTTTGCTTGTATAATTTATAACACTAGCCAATGATAGTGTTATAGCAATTTTGAAATACTGAACAGCCTCATTTTGAATGCCATTTCTAGAATATGGTGTATTTTCTTTATTCTCTCTCTCTTGTCCTATATTCAGTCTCTTAATGGGTTTTTTCCATTATCACTTTCCAGAAAATTACAGAAGCTTTCAAAAGAATCCATTTACATGGCGTTTTTCAGACACATATCCCCAAGAGATCGTTTTTTAAAAAAGAATAAAACAATTAAAATGCACATATCAAGAGTATAATGAACTGAAAACCTCAAAATTATAAGAGCAGGCTAAAATAAGAAAACCCTTGGTATTTATTCTTTATTCTGTGTGTGTTTGTGTGTGTTGCACACATGTACCGTCACATGCATATGCTTCAAGGGAGCACGTGCATCCAGGGCAATTCCATTATGAACATTACATGAAGTAATCTCAACAACAAACATTTTTGTTGAGTCATGCCGGAAATGGTAATTAACACATGGCAGCAGTATTGTTTGCTCCTTCAAACTATCTGTCAAGTACAGAGAAAAGTTTTACTAGAGACATACAGTATATAAGGACAGATTTCAAAGGAAAAAGAAAGAAAAACAAAACAAAACAGTAAACCCGAGAGGCAGGTTCAAAATTGAAAACTGGAGTGATTAGAAATCAAAAGAAATACAAACAGGAACCCTTCAAGATGAGATGCATTTGAACCTATTACACTGATTAAGAGTTATTACATTTTAATGATGGACAATGACTGAGGTCCTGGAATATTTGCTGGCTCAAAGAAAATTGTTAGGGGCACAAACACTTTTTGTTTCCTAATGTGCTTGTGACAATACTTACAGGAGGAAAAGGGGTACATTTTTTTAATATAATCCAAGATTTTCTTTCTTCCTGAACAGCCTTTTAAAGGATATTGTTAAATTGAGGTACAATTATTGCTATTTTCTTTCTCTTTCTAATTTTTTCTGGCTACCTCTTTGTATATATCTTCTCTGTTTTTATTGTGTCAATGTCCTTCGATCTCAATGAAGGAAGTGGAGGGGGAATTAATTTTCTAAACAGATTAAATTTAAAAAGTGCCAAGAGAAGCATCTTTGTAGCACTGGTGCTACAATGAATATTTAGAATGGAACCAATGAAACATCACATAGGAATATGATTAATTTCAATGGTAGCAAGGCAAAAATTCTTATTATATTTAATGACAACTGAAGTAATAATTGTAAAGACAAAATATCATGCTATTTTAGTAGCTATTAGTATTTTAGTAGCTATTTCAATTATTAAACAGCAGTAACGCCAGCTGTATACATTATTATTTTTATTCCCAAAGTTGGATAAAAATAAACTGCTAGAATTGTGTGTTTTTTTTGTTTCCCAATTATTTATAACTCATAACAAATAACTCCTCTTAGGTAAAGTTATATTCAGCAGTACTTGTTCCATGGATACATGTTATTGAAAAACAACGTTTGATTCATTTATTTTTTATGTTCCTGTACCACAAATATTATGTAGAATGAACGGAATCTACAATTGCAGTTATAGAAACTGTAAGTGTTCTACAAAGTATTTAAGGAAGAAAAATACTACACCTTTTAAATTTCCAATGTTTATTCAAACAATAATTCTATATGCTAAAAACAGCCATCAATCCAGTCTAAAGAAAACCATACAGTTGTATTGTATCCTAGCACCCTGGAATGGTGCTCAGATATTTATCTTGTTTCATACAAGGGGCTTACCATACACAGCTAGCAATTTTCATTACACCACCAGAATAAAATGCATGTTGATAATGTGGCAAAAATAATCAGGGCAACATTCCATATACTCATTGACATAACTGCAAACTAATTTACTATAAGCATGCACTGTATCTTTTTGTATTCAATAGAATACTTGTCTATTGAATCAGACCTTTGGTCCACCTTAATATTATCAACTGAATTTCCTTGATGACTGGCATAAATTCATAAATTCATTATTATATGGTTCCCCAAAGTACAGATACTCCTCAACTTAAAACCACAAATGGAGGGCTGGGCAGCACAAGCAAATGACAGTCAATGATTTAAAAGCTATCCATCAACCCACCCCAATCAACATCTAAAAAGCCACACGCAACAGGCATTATAAATACCAGACACACTTCTAGAGACAACTTCCCCCAAAACCCCGGTCCCAGTAACCGACCCAGATTGAATCCTGTAACACCAAAATTAACTTGAGGTATTGCTGTCTCTGAAGATCTGATATCGAATTGACAGGTGATGGAATGAGATGTTGGAAATCATCACAAGTCACAGTAACCACCTTTCCCCAAAAAACCTAAATCCAGGCAAACACTGTCCCTAGAAAAGTTCACCACTAAGAGGAAAAGAAAGAGAATGTGAACAGGGGGAAAAAATGGAAATACTCCCAAACTGATATTGAAGTTATATCTGGTCCTCATTTAGCAATCACATTTGGGCCTGGCAACTTGGTCATTAAGTACAGAAATCGCTAAGTGAAACTGTGATTAGGTTTATGATCTTACTACAGTTTTCCTTGCTTTATAGACATGTGAAGGTCGCAAATGGGAGGGTCAGTTGTAAGGTTACTTTTTCATCACTGTTGTAACTGCGAACAGTCATTAAATGAGACTTAAACAAGAACTAACTGAAATTACTTATCTGTTCATGAGAGCTCTATGACGTCAGAAAGCTGAAATCCATAACCATTTGTGTTTCTTTCATCTCAGGGCGAAAAGAGATCCAAAGCTGTGATTAGAAAAATATCAATTTCTGCAAGACTCTTCCTTTGCGCTGCTTAACAAAAGTGCTCCACAAATCCTTATGCCATAATTAAGGCTAACCTTTAGGGCAGACATGTCAAACACAAGGGCCAGGGGCCGGATCCGGCCCGTGAAGTGGTTTCATGTGGCCCGTGAAGCCATCCTGGAAACAGTGAGGGAACGGCCCCCACTGCCTTGGCCCTGGCCCAGAGACCCTCCTCTTGCCAGAGACCCTCAGATCTGTCCCACTCCTGCCCAGGCCCCCATAGGCACCCTTGATGCGAATGATGTAGAACTGGCCACGCCCACCCAGTAGGCCATACGCACTCTAGCCACGCCCATCCAGTAGGCCACGCCCACCCAGGCCACACCCACCCGGACCCCTGAGGGCAACCGCAATGCTGATGCGGCCCTCAATGAAATTGAGTTTGACACCCCTGCTTTAGGGTATTGAGGATTTTTCTTTCTGTTTCTTTTTCCTTTTGGGTAAAAATTAAACTGGATACCTCCCCTGGAATCAATCAATGGAGGAAATAATTTGCTCTTTTTTTCATTAGCTATTGGTCCTTAGGATGCCACACTTTCCACTGAAGAGTTGAACTAACGCATGGAGTGTGAGAAGAACCGTTCTGAAGCCCGCTTTTAAGTAGAAATGCTAAAGGCTCAGAGAAAGGGGGGGTGGTAGAGAGAGCCTGCTTTCCCATTGTACAAATTTCCTGAGATTCTCCCCCCCCCCTGCAGATTGGTAGCTTACAGTTTTGGTGACACAACTCCAAACTGAGCAAAAGAAGAGTACTTGAACAGCCTAGGCATCTGGTTTTCATAGCATTTGACTTTTAAAAAAATGACAAATGAACTGCATATATAGGAAGTCCTCAGCTTACAACCACAAATAGGACCAGAATTTCTGTTGCAAAGCAAGGAGGTTGCTACATGGGTCATGTTTAATTTTACAACCTTTTTGCCGCAGTTGTTAAGCTGCGCAGTTAAGTTAAATGAATCACATAGTCATTAAGCGAATCCAGCTTCCCCAGTGGCTTTGCTTGTTGGAAGCTGGCTGGAAAGGTTGCAAATGATGATCACATGACTCCTGGGACACTGCAACTGTTGCCAAGGGCCAAATTTTGATCATGTGACTATGGGGATATTGCAATGGTGAGAAAACCAGACACGTTACCTTTTTCAATGCCATTGTAACTTTGAATGTTCACTAAATGAATGGTTGGTAAGTCCAGGTAGTATTGTTACTACTTTGGCATGGATCTAGAAAATAGGCTGGATTTTGGCTTTTTGTGTTTTGTTCTGTACCAGCCTGCTACCGGCCCTGAAGAAAAGGCAGGGACAACCCCTTTTACAAGAAGGCAAGATGCTGGAATTACGCCTGCCAAATTTATTACTACAAAAACAAACGGAACAAGACAAACCAAGAAACAGGAGCTTTAAGAAACATGAACTATCCGAGCGGTTGCCTTCAGCAAACCAGCCCTCCCAGACATTCCCCTTATATAGAGTTCAGGGCGTGGCTTCTCTCTGCCTCCTTCCGAGAAGCCCCATTGCCTTCCTCTGTTTACTCCTAATTGACTGCCTCCTGCGTCGGGCGTCCTTGAACAGGGCCAGCTGTGGGTCATCTTCATCCACGCTGTCAGGCTCACACAGCTGGGTCTCCGTGGTGACCAAGTGGGAGGGGCCTGGCTGAGGGCTCTCATCAGCAAGATCTTCAACCCCCTCAGCAAGGTCTTCAACACCCCCCTCCTCCTCCTCTGAGTCGTCCGACCCAACTGCCGAACCCACAGGCTGACCCTGAATCACAACATGTTTCCTGTCAGTGGGTGGTATCAGCTTCTATAGTCCTCTCAGTATTTTGAGGTCAGCTACAGTAAGGAAAAGGACGCGGTGGCTCAGTGGGTTGGGACGCTGAGCTTGTCGATCAGAAGGTCGGCAGTTTGGCGGGTCGAATCCCGAGTGCCGCGTAACAGAGTGAGCGCCTGTTACTCATCCCAGCTTCTGCCAACCTAGCAGTTCGAAAGCACGTAAAAATGCAAGTAGAAAAATAGGGACCACTACGGTGGGAAGGTAACAGTGTTCTGTTCCCCTCTGACATCTAGTCATGCTGGCCACATGACCATGGAGATGTCCTCGGACAAGCGCTGGCTCTTCAGCTTTGAAACGGAGATGAGCACTGGCCCCTAGAGTTGGAAACGACTAGCACGCATGTGCGGGGGAACCTTTACCTTTACCTTTACAGTAAGGAATACTGTAGGAGCCTTGGTGGAGCAGTGGGCTAATGCCTCCTTAAGTAACACTGGCTGCCTGCAATTAGTGCAGGTTCAAGTCCCACCATGGTCAAGGTTGACTCAGCCTTCCATCCTTCCGAGGTAGGTAAAATGAGGACCCAGATTGTTGGGGGCAATAAGCTGACTTCCTAATAATGCTGCTTGGGGGGGCGAAAGCCCTAATAAGCAGGATTATACATAGAATGAAGGCTATTGCTAAGCACATTGATTTGTGCTTTAGATTGTAAGCCGCCCTGAGTCTTCGGAGAAGGGCGGGATATAAATGGATTTTTTTTAAAAAAAATACAGATTGGTTCAGAACTGTCTCCAAGGACTGGAAGACTGATGGCCTTCTCTATACATCTTTTCAGGTGTCAAAAGAGAGTTTTTATCTCAGTCTCAAAGTTAAAAGATTCCCCGTTTCTTTATCTCATAGGAAAAAGTTACAGTCTGCTAGTCATCCACATTGCCCTTCTTTGAGCCTCTGACAGTTGTCTGAATCTTTTCAAAATATGGTGCCCAGAACACAATTCTGTACTTGCAATGGGGATGTAACTACTGCAAGATAGAACTTATACTTTCTTCTTCTGAAGACCAAATGGGATCTGAATAGCTTGGTGTTGTCTACTAAGCAGCTTACCAGAAGACAAATGAATACTGTCTGTTTTTAACTCATATGTCGGTCAACTATTGAACTGAGTCCTAACACTGATTTGATGCACTCCATTGCCAGAATGCACTTTTTCTGTAACTGGATGCGGGAATGCTCTGAACTGTAAAAAAAAAATGGCACTATGGTTTAAGAGGGAAAAATGGCACTATGGTTTAAGAGGGAGTGAGAAAAAGTTGAAAATAAATTCTGTTCTTCCATAGCAAAAGCTGATATCGTATCAAAAAGTATTTGGGTGAATTGAATACCAGTTGGATAAAACCAACTGAGCTTTTGTTATAATATAGATAACTGTTGCTCTGTTATCGAATACTTTTTTTTCTACAATTTTGCTTCTGTTCGTTTACAAGACACATTTTATTATACTGAAGTCCTGTTCCTCAATATAAGTCCATGTGACCTGTTCTAAAAAAAGAATATTTTCCACTTCTTGCACAACTGGAACAGATATAAACAGTAGCAAAACTGCAATGCAGAACTATGCTGCAGTATACTGAACTCAGGGAATACAGTCTCAAAGGTTATTTTAAATCTCAGCAACATATCCATATAGTATTAAGGAACACTAACATAATTTTAAAAAAATGTAACATCAGAGACCATTTTAAACTGTAATTGCTTTCTAAAAAAACCTGGGATATTTTTCCTCTTGCTGGAACTGAATTTCAGAAATGTGGGTTACTTTAAGACAACGGTGTCAAACTGCTGGCCTGCGGGCCAGATGCATCATAGCGAAACCGCGCCTACCCCATTGCCGGCAATGGCAAAAAAGTCACCATACGTGGCGCCACATCACATGATGTTGCGAATTTGACACCCCTGCTTTCAGTGACCCTAATCACACCTCTTCTCTGGGTATCAGGACTCTGCCAAAGAAAAGACATTTTAGGAGAGAAGAACATTTCACTGCAGAAATAAAGATATGGATTCTTATGCAAACGTATTACTGATACATTCAAAAGAGTGATAAAATTGGAGGATTATTTGGACATTTAAAAATCTAAATGTGAACCTTTATCCTTTTATTTATTTATTTATGAAATGTATTTGCTGCCTCTGTCTGATGATTTAAACTGTTCAACAGCTATGCTTTTATTTATGAAAAACTGAATAAAAATGAAAATTAATACTGAGCCAATACACACTCACACACACATGCACACACACACATACATACATACCGGCCATTTAAGTATGTTAAATAAATAAATACTGACAATGTGGTTATGATTATGAGGAAGCTAAAGCTTGAATCAAAAAGTGAGGTGAAGACTGGAGTAAGAACAAGAACACTCTTTGATATGCTGACGATACATCTCTCCTCTCAAAAACCGAAGAAGGCCTGGAACGTTTGATCAAGAAAAACAAAGAAGGCAGTGAGGATTTTAGTCTCTTTCTGAACATCAAAAAGACCAAGCTCATTGACCCACTGCAAGACATGGAAACATCAAAATAGAGATTGATAGTGAAGAGACAAAATGTGTGGAAAAATTCACTTTCCTGGGATCACAGATAGCTCAAAGCAGTGAATGCAGCCCAGAAATAAAACGTCAGATTGCTCGGAGTCGCACAGCAATGATGAACATGAGCTGAATACGGAAAAACAAGGACATCAGCCTGGCAACCGAATATAGGTTAGCCCACTATTGTGTTCCCTGTTGCTACCTATGGTTGTGAAAGTTGGACCTTAAAAAAAGCAGGACAGGAACAAAATCGAGTTATTTGAGCTGTGGTGCTGGAGAAGGCTCCTGTGTATTCCTTGGACAGCAAAGGTGACCAACAAGCAAGTACTGGAGCTCATAACTGCTTGAAAGACTTAGTGGTAAAAGGAAACCAGGCCACCAAGAATACAGTGACTAGATATCATCAAAGCTGACACCAGCCAGAGTATATAACAACTCAAAGAAGTAGTGCAAGATCAGAACATGTGGAGAGTTCTGGCCTATAGAATTTAAAGAAAATAAAAATGACCAATATATAAATGATAACATTACAGGGCAGTATACAGCATATTCTATCCAATGCTGTCATTCTGGACACAGAATCACATTCATTGACAGGAAGTTTTTCTCTTCCTTCTTGTACTACATTCTGGAGTACCTTATGGATACATGTATTGGCTGGAAAAAAATAAGACTGATAGCATTAGCAGTGTTATGTACATAATACAACATAATGCACAATGTACATAATATGCCATTGTGAGTTGCCCACGGTCACTCTGGATAGATAGGCAGATCGTATGTAAATAAATAAATGCTAAAAGTAGCCCTTCTCTGAAGTCTTCAGTTGAAGCTGGAGGGCTGCATGTGGCCCCTAAGATTACTTTATATTTAAACCAGATGCAGAGGTAGAAAATACATGGTAACTGGCTTGGCAGTAGCACTTGTGAGAAGGATCTGAGTGACCTAGTGGATCACAGATGAAGCATATGCAGCAGGGTACTACAACTGCCAAAAAGCCAATGTAATCTTGGACTGAACACATGTACTGTTGATATAACATACTGATAATTCTACTCTTTACTGCACTGGTCTAATGCATTTTGAGTTCCAATCTTCATCATGCAAGAAGGATGATGGGATACCAGAAAGACTACAGAGAAGATTGATAAAAATGCTGAGAAACTTGAAGTCTTAATTTTATAAAGAGCAGTCAAAAGAATCAGATATGTTAACTTAAGGAATAAGGAGAGACATGATAGCAGTCTTCAAATATTTGAAGGGCCATCACAAGGAAACACTTAATAGATTCAATAAATCTGTGGATTTATTTTCCAGAGGTCCTAAGAGTAGGACAAGGACCGAAACGTGTAAACTATAGAGGGAGATACAAACTAGAAATAAGAAGGAATTTCCTGACCATTCAAACTATTAAGCTGTGGAAAGCCTGCTTCCTGGAGTGCTGAGTGATTCATCACTGAGATGTTCAGGCAAAGGTTAGATAAGTCATTTTGTGACAGAAATCTTCCCTTGTGTAGGGGGTTGGAATAAACGTTCTCCAAGGTCTCTTCCAACTCTATGACTGTATGAACTGCCCAATAGTTGAAAGTACATAAAAGACTTATGCTAGAATAAATCAAACACCAATCATCCTCTTCCTCACAGTTCTTACTAGGACCTCCAGGGGAGAAAATAACATTTTATAATGCCTTCCACTGCTATCAAATTTAGTACTTTCTTAAATTGTTAGTAGTGTACACTAAAAAAATCCATAGAGTTCTCTCTCTCTCTCTCTCTCTATCACACACACACACATACACACACACACACACACACACACACACACACCATAATCAAAATGCCTGAAAAATAGGAACGTGGCTGCCAAACATCCCTTCCTATAAAAGATACTTCACAGTCAGGTCATTGCAGGTAGTCCTTGACTTACAATCATTCGTTTAGTAACCATTCAAAGTTACAACAGCATTTTTAAAAACGATTTATGACCGTTTTCCACACCTCCCACTGCTGCAGCATCCCCATGGTCCCGTGATCAAAATTTGGGTGCATGGCAACTGGCATGTATTTATGACAGTTGCCCTGTCCTGGGGTCAGGTGATCACTATTTGTAATGTCCCCAGAGGGCTTCCAACGAGCAAAGTCAATGGGGAAAGCCAGATTCACTTTATGATTCATTTAATGATTCGCACGATTCACTTAACAACTGCAGTGATTCACTTAACAACTGTGGCAAAAAAGATCATAAAGTGGGGCAAAACTCACTTAACAACTGCCTTGCATAGCAACAGAAATTTTGAATTCAATTGTGGTCATAAGTCAAAGATTACCTGTCTAGCTGAGAAAACTCTAATAGTTGAAACTTTCTACAGTATTTCCTTTCATCTGATGGGAACTCTCTTCATCCAAAATAATAATAATAATAAAACCCAAAAACCAAGTAAGTCTTTTTATCATTGGCTTGCTGATTTTAGATACTGATCTGTAAAGTTGCTCATTTCATACTCAGCTCTTGCTAGCATCTATGCAATTAACTCACTCCACATTTGTACTGATTTACATGTGCAATTTTAAAATGATTTGTGGACTACCAATGGTGTTAATGTTACCCTGCAGACAATGCAAGTGCCGTAAGTACTGTCTCAAAAATAACACATTATCATGAATTTAATACCTAGAATGCCCAGACATCAAAAGACTAATTATATTACATAGCTTGGTTCACACTCAGTTGAGATGAGGAGACTGCTGACACAACAAGCGTCCAGGTTTAATACTTTTATGATTGAGTTCTGTAGTGCTCTTTTCATGTACATGGTAATTAACTACCATCTTATTTGAGACTTATTTAGCACAAAAATTGTACCTCTCTACTTAGCTTAAGGATGTGAATCCTAAGGAAACGGAAGATTATTCATGGATTTCTTTGGCCTCTACATAGTAACTGGGAGCTATAGTGTGCCTATCCAGGCTACCTTTAAGGCAGCCAAAATACTTGCCCTGTCTAGTTTTATATTTAGGTTCTTTTAATTTTTAAAAAAAGGAATTTATCAAGTTTCAAAGCAAAACCCCAACTTCAAGCATATCCAGAATTTTCTTTAGCACCTCTAGGTCTCATGTATACCTCAGAGATATCCTTAAAAAAATAAAATGATGTGTAACTTCAGCCCATGCTTTGCATCACTTGGGCTGTACTTATCATAGCTGCCATTTTGTGAGAATGCCAATAATATGCTTCATAATTCAAAATATGGAGATGCCTGAGGTCTTATATTCACATACATATATGTTCATGATTATTCCCACACACATATACACATGCCTCCCAATTTTATCTTTACTGCAAGTCTGTGAAATATACAAACAAAAATCTACTACCATGCAAATAAAAATCAGGTACCATATATGTGAAAATTTCTCATATGTAAGGTGTATATCAGACTATAATCTGTTGCTATTAAGGTAAATCAAATAAATCCAACCAGGTTTGACCAAATAGTGGTTCCTGCTTCTGAATCCTCATTTGTCTGCTTCTGAAATCTCTTTAGTTTATCTCATTACTATATATTTATCTTTTATCTACTAGATCTTTTCTAATTATGAGAACTGAAGAAGCTTTACTAATCCACAACTCGGTCTTTATATTATCTAAAGTACAGCAACAAAAACAATAATTGTGCAACACTGGATTCCACCATAACATTTCATTTCATTTCATTTTATTAAATTTATATGCCGCCCTTCTCCCTGAGGACTCAGGGCGGCTCACAATAAAAATTAAAAAACATAGAGTAAAAAAATTTCAAAGAGAATTAAACAATAAATACAAAATTACAAAACAATTTAACCCAGTAAAAGCCTAATTAAAAATCGTAGTCAGTCCAGGCCCGCTTGTTGGAACAACCAGGTCTTCAGGTCAAAATTGTAGGCAACTCTCTTACAATTCAGATGTTCTACAACTATTTTTCTTACTACTTACATCATACTGCTCCATTTCATTAATCGAATAGCAAAAAATCCAGTGTGAAAGTATATTGTTGATAAGGAATCACTGAATGCACTTCAACAGAGTTCACAGCCCACCACAAGCCAGAATGGGATTTATCTGGGGTAGAAAGGGTATACCTAATATTCTGAGTTCTGCAATAGCCTCCATGGTAGATGCCTCTATCATAAATGCACATTTATCAGAAAAAGGATCAGCCTTCCAAGTAGTATTCTAATTGCCAGTGAGGCAGTTAGGGCCCAAAATCAATCCTGCAGGTATACAAGATATTAAAGCCTAATGCTTTGTTTTGCGTAATGCCAGGTTATTTGGGTTTTTAATTAAAATATTTATTATTATTTATTAATTTTATTTGTATACCGCCCTTCTCCCGAAGGACTCAGGGCGGTGAACAGGGCAGTACATGTTAAAAGACAAGATACAAAAATTAAAAGAGATTAAACAAAATGCCCACAACTCTTACAATAGGTTAAAACACAATTAAAAGTAATAAAACCCAACCCCATCCCATCAGGCCAGGCCAGCTGGTTCGAAGAGATAAGTCTTTAGATCGCGCCGGAAGGAGCGGAGGTCGGGTGCCATCCGGAGCTCAACTGGAAGACGATTCCATAAATCCGGCGTGCCCACAGAGAACGCCCTCCCCCTGGGGGCCACCAGTCGGCATTCTTTGACCGGTGGCACCCTGAGAAGGCCCACTCTGTGGGAGCGTACTGGGCAGAGGGAAGTTGATGCCGGCCGCAGGTGCTCCCCAAGGTATTCCGGACCCATGCCATGTAGGGCTTTGTAGGTCAATACCAGCACCTTGAATCTCACCCGGAAGACAACTGGAAGCCAATGCAGCTCGCGGAGCAGAGGTGTAACATGGGAGTATCGGGAAACTCCCAGCACAACTCTCGCGGCTGCATTCTGTACCAGTTGGAGCCTCCGAGTGGTCTTCAAGGGCAGCCCCATGTAGAGAGCGTTGCAGTAGTCCAAATGAGAGGTCACGAGCGCATGAGTGACCGTACGTAAGGCATCCCGGTCTAAATAGGGCCGCAACTGGCGCACCAGGCGAACCTGGGCGAAGGCCCCCCTAGTCACAGCTACTATATGGTCTTCTAAAGAAAGCTGTGAATCTAGGAGGACTCCCAAGTTGCGAGCCCTATCTACGGGGGTAGTAACTCACTAATTAAAATAATGCTTTTAAAAAATCACATAGGGAAGGTTGCCTCATTTAACTAGTAAGAAAGGATTCCAAGAGTACAGTGGCACTGTGCTATCTATCTTTGGCTTAGCGTAGTTGTGAGTGCATTCGAAATATGATTAAGCAATTAGTGAACTATATATTCTGGGTAGTGAGTCTGGTTGCTACCTTTGAAAATCATGAAGGAAATCCAGTGTCCTTTTGTGAATTTTGTAGAGACTCTTGAGTCTGAAGGATTCAAGATTCAGCAGCCCATTATCAATATGTACATAGATAAGCGACACAGTACAAAACAGTATGGATTTGACAGGCTTATAAAATGAAAGTGAAGAGAGCATACTTACAAGATATATAGTAAACAATTTATTTTCTTCAGTCAGGAGTAACTTCACAGTATCTCTAGAGGAAAAGCATTCCAATTCATAAATTAAGTTTCTTTATTTTAATGCAGCCTGACATGACAAGGAATGACAAGAAATATTGCCACATTTCTGAGACCTCAGGCAGTATTTGAACACAAAAATAGAATAAAATGTGTTTTTTTTAATAAAATAAATGAAGTCATGCTGAAGCTAAAGTTTTCCATTCAGCCCAAAATCACAGAGTCAGTTTTTGACATCTTCAGGCAAAGACTCTTCTCTGCAACCATATAAAACTCTGGTATAAGCCATAGGGATCAATGATCTGCTTCCTCATTACACTTAACCATGGTTGTGTGAATAAGCCACAATTAGTTGGCCTTACAGCCCACTCTTAAGTTATTAGTTTTCCTATACAAACTACAAAAAAACTGCCTTCACAATACATTAATCCTGTATAGGATTTGCAAATCCATGAACTCAACCAATATAAAGCAGGCTTTTATATTCCAAAGACAAGACCATGATCAGTTACTGAAAGCAAAGCAGTGATACAGACTTCACTTGGGGCCCAGCAGTCCCACCCATCCAAGCTAATGGTGGGAATTGTCATTAGCCCAAACCCAGAAAGGTGTCAAGAAACCTGACAACACATGAGAATAGCACCAAAGCTTCTTATCTTAGTTTTTCAATGGATGCAACCGCAGCAAACAAATATATTTACAAATACTGAACACCTCTCTGCTTTGAGGTTATTCTTCTATTAGTATTGCTGTCATAACTGAGGACTTTCCTAAAATTTTCACATTTTTTTAAAAAAAGAGGCAATAACTACCTCAGGTGATTTTCATGGCAATCAGTTTATCAGCTTATGATTACCATTTAAACCACAAAGTTAAGAAAAAAAAGCTGTAGCATGACAAAAATCTAGTTTTCATTACGAACTGAGGAACCTTCTTATTTAGCATTGGAAATTGATTTGGCTCTTTTCCCTCTAATTTCTATCAACTGGGGAACTCGTTCAACTGAGCATCACATTTGTTGATTTGGGACTGCACGGATACTGGTACATTTTGATTATGATGGAAAATGTGCTTCTTTTTTTGATCAGTTTCTCAAACTACATTCAGTTCAAATATGAGCCTATTTGAGTACTAATATAAAAAGCTGAATGAAGATAAGGAAAAAGCAAATAAGATACAGGAACACAAAAGCTGTAGTGATTGCACAAGTTTCTTCTGCAAATATTAAAATCCTATCTGATCAGCAAATGTACAAATATGGTTATCTAAACTGTCAGGGATAAGATAGAGCAACTCAATCAACTAACATCCTCACACTAATATGAGGTAACTCCAGGGTGGCTTTGAGCCATAGGATAGCTGCCAATTCTGCTTCTGACTCACATATCTAAGATCTGTCAAAGGAGGCTTTTGACAACACAAACCAAATCTATCATTGCTGAGGGACTTCATCCTGAGCCTGTTGACACTGCAAAATCAAAAAAAGAAAATGAACAAAGTAAAACAGTGAAAGTATAAAAGATGTTCATAACTTCTTCAGTCCTAGAGTGGAGAAGACGGTGAACATATTAGCCAATGGAACATCTGCAAACAACAATAATAATAACAACAACCAAGCAGAGAGCATCAAGGAGTTTAAAATAGATTTACAGCTGACAGGCGAAGACAATGAAAAGTTGTTTCAATGGATCTACAAAAGAATTTGGTTGAAGCTTTAAAATTTAAAAGAAAATATTCTGTAGTTCAGCACTGAATTCTGGAGTTCTTGGTGCTCTCTGAGCTTGTTTGCTTGCAGACATTTCATTACCCAGCTAGACAAGATTATCAGTGTGAGTATAAAGCTTGCTGCCTATTTTTATGCAGTAGTGGTGCGCTGCCAGCAGTGCTGGGACTGTAGTTTCCTCCTTGGTGGTTCCTTTATGGGAGCATTGTTTTCTGCCTGCTTATCCCTGCCTATCTGAACATGGGCTGCTGGAGGGGATGTATTTGTAATTGTTAGTTGTCAAGGGGATAAAAATGATAAAAAGGAAATCTATACTATACTGAGAATGTTGAAACAATAGCAAGGATGCAGGTTTAGCTAATATAACTGGGGAAAATGTTTACATCTAGATATGGATTTGTGTGCGTACAGGGGCTTTGAGCCTAGCTCGACATCATTATTCCCTATCCAGGGGTAGGCAACCTTGGCTCTTTTATGACTCGTGGCCTTCAACTCCCAGAATTCCTGAGCCAGCATGGCTGACTCAGGAATTCTGGGAGTTGAAGGCCACGAGTCATAAAAGAGCCAAGGTTCCCTACCTTCTGCCCTATACCATTGCTTCCCAAATCTAGGTGAATTACCCCAAATTAATTAAAAGTGGTTTTTCTTTGGGCTAACGACACATGAACTCATTCCCCTATCACAATAGGGATATTTAAATAAGGACTTTCTGGTAAGCGGTTTTGGGTATGAAGGAAACCGTTTCCCCTACACAGAGAACAGCAACAAAGATGATTGGGGGACTGGAAGCTAAAGTATACAAAGAACTGTTCCAGAAATTGGTTATATCTAATTTAATGAAACAAAGGACTAGGGGAGACATGATAGCAGTCTTTCAATATCTCAGGGGCTGCCACAAAGAAGAGGGAGTCAAGCTATTCTCCAAAGTAGCAGAAGGCAGAACAAGAAGCAACGGATGGAAACTAATCAAGGAGAGAAGCAACCTATAACTAAGGAGAAACTTCCTGACGCTTAGAACAATTAACCAATGGAACGGCTTGCCTCCAGAAGCTGTGGTACTCCAACACCAGAGGTTTTTAAGAAGAAACTGGACAGCCATTTATCTGAAATGATGTAAGGCAGAGGTCCCCAACCTTTTGGGCACTAGGTACCAGTTCCGTGGAGAGAGGTTTTTCTGCGGACCGGAGGGTGTGTGGTTTTTTTGTGCTGCCTGCATCCCAAGGATGGGGCTTTGCTTGTTTGTGTAGACCGGTTGCTGGCATGGTACTGATACTGGTCCACGGACCAGGGGTTGGGGATCCCTGATGTAAGGTTTCCTGCCTGAGCAGAGGGTTGGACTACAACAATGGCCCCCAACCTTTGGGCACTTGGACCAAATCCATGGAGAGAGGTTTTACCGCAGACCAGAGGAGGCGTGGTTTCGCATGCTGCCTGCATCCTGTGGATGGGGCTTCACTTGTTTGCGCAGCCTGGTTTCTGGCATACGGCACACAGCCTGGTGCTGGTCCACAGACCAGGGGTTGGGGACCCCTGGACTAGAAGACCTCCAAGATCCCTTCAAACTCAGTTATTCTGTTATTCTATTCTGTTAAAAATAGGGGTAGGGCCTTCTCAGTGGGTGCGCCTGCCCTGTGGAACCGGCTGCCTGCGGAGCTTAGGACTGCCCCCACCCTCCGTTCTTTCCGCCGGGACCTAAAGACCTGGCTCTTCGAGCTTTCTGGCCCAGGCTGAGAATATTTTTAATTTTAATTTTAACTGGGTTTTAATTTTCTCAGGGTGCTATTTAATCTAATTTGTTTTAACATTTGTATTGACTGTTTTTTAAATGCCCTGTAAACCGCCCTGAGTCCTTCAGGAAAGGGCGGTATATAAATCTAAATAAAATAAAATAAATAAATAAATAAATAAATGGCTGCTGAAGGAATGTGACTTAAATACAAAAATTAAAGACCAATATGAAAGAAGAATGCTGAATTGGTTTGGTTATAGGGAGAGAATTAATAAAGAGTGAATTGTAAAATAAACACGAAGAGTGAATGGATGGAGAACAAAAGGAATATTGAGAAAGTTGGGTTAATGAGATCCTTATAAATAGACACGCAAGAAACCTAAAGAACCAAAGGCAATGTCTGAAGTGGCATATGGATGTGGCAAAAGAAAGGTTCATTTGCAAGGTCCTGTCCATTTTCTTATTTCATACCTTTAATTTCTTTGACATTATTTCTTCCTTCTTTTCTGTGTCCATTGGACAACGTTCAGTAAGTCCAATGAATCTAGGTAACCAAATTTAGCAGGCATATTTGCCCTCAGTGGTTCTTCTAATATAAATAGCAATTGGTGGTTACTCTGAAGAAAAGTCTTTATCTTTAAATAATATTCAGTAGGTGTTTGCTCAAACTGACTCAACATTGTATATTTTCATAGATACAATGAGAGCAGGCCAACAAAATATCTAGTACAAAATATCCCATTGTACTAAGGCAGCCATTATGGCTTAATATGATGTGTAAACCGAGACAAAGCCTGACTCACGTAATGAGCCATATCATGGTTTGGTTGCTGGCCATGACCTTAGTGGACATGATTCTAGCCACTGTGATTTGTAAACCATAGTTGATGGCTGATTATAGTCTCAAACATACCATTTTGGGGGAAAGTGGGGAAATAGTACGCTCGAAGCTCTAGATGCATCTGATTCTTTCACTGGAATTTTCTGTATCTTTAGCTTTCTGGATTATCGGGTAGGATTGGACCCTGATACACTATTTTACAGTAGTTTTGGTCCCATGCTGTTGAACATATACATAATACTTCCTTTGTGTTAGAACATGTCCAATTTTTTTAAAGAATGTGTTGGATGAAATTAAAAGTATACAAAATAAACAAATGCATACAAGATAATTTCCTATTCTAAATAAGAAAAAGGATACGAGCTGGGAACTGAGATTTTGGATGGGAATGCACTCCCCTACTGAACAAATCCACACGTCTCAAAGTGTGATTTGATCCTCAGCTGCCTCTAAACTTGAAAGTGGCAGCAGACAGTGTATTTGCTTCATTTATGTAAAATGCTTCATTTAACATTTCTAGCCTGTTGAATTAAATAAACTATGTGGGTGTGTTCCAAAAAGACCCTCTCCCATCGTATCCTGTTCTTATATTAGCTAAATTTTTGTTAATTTTAATAGTTACCATTTTCAATGTTTCATATTGTCATTTTTACCATGTTGTAACGGTCTCTTGATAGTGAGGTACCATATAAATTTAATAAATAAATAAACTCTGGGTAGATTACAGCAATTTTAAAATTACAAATGCAGGAATAAAATCCATTAAATATGACAAAAACAACAATAAATCAGTAATAATCAATCACCTTCTCCTCAAGATGGTATTCAATAAAAAATTAGCCAGAGTTAAAATCCTGGGAAAATAGGTAAAGGTAAAGGTTCCCCCGCACATGCGTGCTAGTCGTTTCCAACTCTAGGGGCCGGTGCTCATCTCCGTTTCAAAGCCGAAGAGCCAGCGCTTGTCCGAGGACGTCTCCGTGGTCATGTGGCCGGCATGACTAGACGCCAAAGGCGCACGGAACGCTGTTACCTTCCCACCGTAGTGGTCCCTATTTTTCTACTTGCATTTTTACGTGCTTTCGAACTGCTAGGTTGGCAGAAGCTGGGACGAGTAACAGGCGCTCACTCTGTTACGCGGCACTCGGGATTCGACCCGCCAAACTGCCAACCATCTGATCGACAAGCTCAGCGTGCTAACCCACTGAGCCACCATGTCCCTTGCCGGAAAAATAAAAGTCTTTAAATTTCTCCTAAAAACCATGTAGTGTAGAATCATGCCTAGCACCATAGCAGCAACTTTTCCCATAATCATTGGAGTTGGCAAAAAGTATCCACACCTTCCTTGAATTCCACCTTGATGGCTTACACTTACTTGCTTGCTCTGCAGGGTCTATCCCTGGAAAACCTTCAGAAGTTGGAATGGAAGCAAAATGTCAGAGGAAGTCTGCTATCTACTGCAAAGAGCAGAGATTACATGCCTGTACTATCAAACATGCACAAGTTCTCAGACACAAATCAAAAGTGTCAGTATTAAGGTTCAGCTTCTGATTAAGCAGATTATCTGCACTGTTTGTAGTTTATTTTAATTTCAACAGCAGGGATTCGGTTAGGGCGTTCTTGGAACATGGAAAAGAAAAGGCTGTTCAAAGCATGCCAAAGGAGCAACAGATTATCCTTATTTTTTAAGCAAGGCCTGAGCGTCAGTTAGGGAAGCTAGATAAAAGCTTCCAACCAACTCACAGAGATCTCATCTTAATGTAATCACTAATCAAAGTGGACTGTTTCCAAGATTTCCTGGCATTTGGTCTGATTAATGAGATGCATGAATCTTCTTCTTGGTCATATGCTGCTGCTGTTCAGTACTTATCAGACCTGGGCGTGGGATGAAAAGAAAGCTAGGCATTCTAGTGGATAACATGAGCTATGAACTTAAGGGTGGGTCTGCATTCCTCTTGGCCCTATTACATTTCTCATCAGCTTTTGATACCATCGACTATGGTATCCTTTTGGGCTGCCTATAAGGACTGGAAAGCGAAAGCACAATTCTGCAGCCATGGGTGCTTCCCGTCAGTATTAATGGGAAGACGAGTGGTACCACGGTCTCACCACCGCTCTTCAACATCTACATGAAGTCACTGTGGCAGGTCATCTCCCAGTTTGGTGTGAAGTGTCATATATATGATATTCAACCTAGGCCGAATCTTAATGGTCCATGAGGATGGTCTTGAGCCACTATCTTTGCCGCTATCATGCAAAGGTGTTTCAACCCATAGGAAAAAAAGGGGGGGTATAGGAAGAGTCTCAGAAGGAACCCTCTTTTGTTTTTTCAAAAGTAAAAGTAAAGGAAGGAAGAAGCACTTTCAGACTTGCAAGATTCTTTTGCTATAACCTTACAATAAAAGTAGTGTTAGTACTCATTCAAGGACTACCTCAAAGAGCTGACATCAGTCTTACAAGTCTGAAAATGCTTCTCTTGCACGACAGTTGTCTGGGTAGCAACTCTTCCTCCTGATTCCCAAGATCATTTCCACAGGCATTACAGAAACAGGGAGGCTGTGAAACCAGAGATAAGATATGGATGAGTAGAAGGAAGTTCAGGCTTTATCTCAGCAAAAGAGAGTAACTATTTGTTTAGAAACATGGTGGCTCCAGGATAGTGCTAGCATTAACTATGTAAGGATTGTTCAGAAACTGATCCACACCTAGGGGGCCCTCTTGGACTCACATCTCCTACCTGAAATGTAGGTAGAAACCCTGGCCAAGTAGGGCTTTAACCAGCTGAAAGTGGTACACCGGTTGCTGCCTTACCTGGACCAGATTATGTCTATCTTCAAGATATCACTATGTATCTGGGTTACTATAACTAAATGAGGCTACCTTTGAAAATGATTTAGCAATCTTAGTTGGTACAAAATGCAGTGGGTAGATTACTATGAAGCTGTCAGGCTCTTTGTGCCTAACACTCACTGAATTCAAAACACTGAAGAGTTTATTACTGCTACCTATGCATACGAATCTGGTCAACTAATGGCCAAAGCTAAATTGGCACTAGATAAGAGTCAATGGAATTCATGGGGATCTGGACTTGGATCTCTTGTGGCTGTGCAATGATTCCAAACTGATGACATGTTTAACCCCGCCTTCTAGCTCAGCCTGTTCATCTCCTACAGAAGTTAAATAAATGAACTTTAATTATCTAAATAGCTTAAGGGCTGATGATCTGAAGGACTGCCTCCCTCATTATGGTGAACCAGTCCAACCATTCAGGCCTTCAAGAGAAGGCTTTTTGAAGGTTTGTATTTATTACTCGCTGCCACTGGCAGAAATCTGTTACATCTGGCTCACTTAGTTCCTTCCAAACTTCAGAAATTAAGTTTGGCCCTCACTTTCTGCATTTACAAAGATCCATTTTCTCCACTAGGATAGCTGTTAATTGATTTTAGTATGAATTTTAACGTACGCATTTAATTTTTTAGAGACTTGAGTATTTAATTGAGTAGAAAAGCAAGCTATGAATTGAATAACTTGTGAGCTGTCATTTAAGCAAAAAGAGATGTGTATTCAGCCAGGTTCTTTCATTTACATTAGCAACAACTTTAGCTACGCTTACACATTTTAAATTGTTAATATTTCATGTTATATTATTAACCATCCCAAGTGTCCTATGGGTACAATGGAAGAATATAAATTGTAATAATAATTAAAAAGCAATGACATAGTATAATATATGAATCCAGCCTTAGTCTTCTTTATTGTATCTTGCATTGTCACTTCATGCTGTGTATGAATACTTCTGATCGATGTGATCTATATATGGGGTCCATAAAACTAGTGTGTGTGAATATTTCCGATCAATGTAATCTATGCAGGAGATCCAGAAAACTATTTAGTCATCAAACTCTACAGCACCGTTCATATACAAAATAAGTGGGTTCCCACTACCCTACCAGTCCTATTTCTGAATAGAGGAAAGGGCTAACAATTCAATGGTATAACAACCCTTGTGATTCAAAAAACGTGATCAGCCCATCCAAGGCAGACACAGACCTAAGAGTTTTCTCTGTCTGCTTGCCATTGCTTAATACGCATGCAACTATCAGTGGAAATCTGTAACTCCCAGCAGAGGCCAGATAATGCCTCTGGTGAGAGGTCCAACAATACCCTTTACATAATACCAACCACAGCTCTTGGCCCCTCCTTCCTCGCCCCAACACACACTAAACAAAACTGCTATTATGACAGGAACTACTCACTAAATGGCTGCTTTTATAGCCCTGGCTGTTTCCTTTCAATATTTGTATTATGTTTTTTTCTTTAAAAAAAAGTTTTGCTTTTGTTTTGGTTTTTGTTTTTTTTTTACAAATAGGCTGAAGGCACCAGTAGACCCATCCAGGATTCTTCTGCAGCCCTCCCTCTTTTCTCTCCCACTCCCCTTTCCACTCACTCACCCAACCACCCACCCACCGGCTGTCAGAGGGAAACGTGGTTTGAAGGAGAAGCAGAATAAACCCACATTGCTGGGATGGAGAACTGGAAAGGGAGGGGGGCACACTGAGGAGTCCTTCTCATTTGCCATGCCCACTTCGTATACAAACACACACACACACCCCCAGGGCAAACTGGCAGGGCCTCTTCTGTCCAGCATGCCAACAACCCACACGCGCTATCTGCACATCTTGCAGAGCAAAACAACAACAAGAAAAGTCTAGGTAAACTTGAGAGGTGACGGGACAGCCACACCACTTGCGTTGGGGTTTTTGCTACAAGAGCTGCGGCGGTCAGCAAAAAAAAAAAGAGCCAAAGGCAAAGCCACCTGCGCTGCGGGAGGTTTTTCCTCTTCCCCCACCCGCCGCCCAACACCCACCCCGGGCAAGTTATTCCTTCTTTTCCGAGGGCGATGGGAAAGAGCGAGGGAATCGTCAGGCCCAGAGAGAGGACAGCTCCACGACCGCGCGCCGTGGGGTGACGAGGGGAGGAGGAAGAGGAATTCCTGAGCAAAAGTGAAAGAGGGCGAGGAGAAAAGGTGCCGAGCGACCAGGAAAAGGGGCGGCAGCCTTCGGTCTGGGGGAAAGGGCAGCGGGGCGGGCGAGGGAAGGGCGGCGAGAGCCCGCAGGGGAGAGAAAGAGGGATGCTGACAAACTGGCGCCCACGAAAGCCCCCCACCCCACCCCACCAAAAAAAATCCGGTCCTGATTTCCCCGCTTTATGCCCTTTGGAGCGGTTAAGCGTTGTTAAAGGGTGCAAGAGATGTCCCGCTCCCGATCGATAAAAGCAAGGGCTTGAAGGGGAGGGCGGGGGGGGGAAAGGAAAGTCAGAGAGGAAGACGTGGATTTTGGGAGGAGGAGGAGGAGGAGGAGGAGGAGGAGGCAGGAAGGGAGCGCGCACCTGTGTTTCAGAGGCTGACTTTTCAGCTCATAGTAGATCTTGGGCTCCTCGTGGAACTCCTCTCCCACCTCGAAGTCCGGCACAATGCCCGATTCCGCCTGCATGACCCCTTGTCTTGTCCCGTGCCCCCGCCGGGAGGGGGAAAACAGCGTCCCGTCCTCCCAACAAGCGTTGCCTGCCCGGCTGTCGCGGTACGCTGGCCACGCGCACTTGCTCCAGCCTCGGACTCGCCTTATTTGCCGACTCTGCTGCGTTTCGCCTGGTATGCCCACGACCGACTCCGCGGCGCCCGCCCCTTCGCACACACCTCCCTCCCGGTGCTGCTTGGGAATTGTAGTCTTTCCGGGAGACAATCTCAGGCGCTCCCCGAAGAATACACACTACTACTCCCAGAAGGCTAAAGAAGCGTGACGTAAGCCGAGGGCGGAGCCGAAAGAGACACCGGCAGGCGTCCTGTCAATGTCAGCAAAAGCGCTGGCCAAGGGTATTTCGGTGGCTCGGGGGGCAAGGCTGAGCTGCTTTCCTAGAATGAAAAGCATCGACGCTCAAACCTTCCAGGAAATTAGACTCTGTGTCTTTCATTGGAGACTAGCCCTGCTTGCCCTCTGCATCTGAGCAGGGGTGCCGTCTCCTCTGCCCTAAAGTCCTGTCTTAGATACTGGTATTTATTAGTTGCCAGTGTCAAGGCACTTCAGAAACGCCTCAGCTTCTTTATATCTGCCAGGATCTGTATTTAAGTTTGTGCAGAGACTATTACTTTTTTTTTTAATCCCATTTATATCCCGCCCTTCTCCGAAGACTCAGGGGGGCTTACAATTTAAAGCACAAATCAATGTGCTTAGCAATAGCCTTCATTCTATGTATATGCCTGCTTATTACTTCAGGGTATGGACTTGTTTAGCAGTGAAGTAAAGTCACCACACGTTATAATTTGAAACATTGAAGTTACCTTGCAGGAGAAAAACCACATGCACATAGCCCCATACAAAATCTCCTATCTACATACTGATTTAAAGCATCTTTGGGTGTGGTTTTTTATATATATATGGCACCTCTTAAATGTTTAGATTTACTTTAATTAAGGTGTAATTAAATTTTAAACTTTAGTACCCTAGAAGTCGTTTAGAAGCTCTTCAGATATTAAGAAGCCTGCCTGAATATGCCCCTCTTATGAACGGCTCTGTCATTTTCCTCTATATGACTTGCAAATGAGAGCCAGCTTGGTAGAGGCTGAGGCACTGGACTATAAAGCAGGAGACTGTGAATTCAAGTCCCACTTTAGCCATGAAAGCCAGCTAGATGACTTTGGGCCAGTCACTCTCTCTCAGCCCAACCCACCTCACAGGGCTGTTGTTGTTGGGGAAAATAGGAGGAGGAAGGTATGTTGGATATGTTTACCACCTTTGATTGTTTGTAAAAGTAATAAAAGACAGGATACAAATAAACAAATTAAATGATAGAACACCTAGAACACCCTAGGAATTATATAAATTCAATAAAAAAATAAACGTCCAGTGGAAAGGCAGAAAAACTACTGATTCTTCTTTCTCTCTTTTACTCTTTTCACACACATGCATGCTCATGCGCGGATGCACGCATGCACACACAGACATATGTAGGATAAAAGAACCTTTTCTATTTTGAAATATTGGAGTGCTGATTGATGAGGGGTTTTTTATTATTATTATTAGTTCTACTGGTTCTAGAAACATATCTTTCTTGCCTTATTTGGACTGACTATTACTGAAATAAGTTTTCCAGCAAGAAACGTTGCACATGATTCTCTTCTGACCCCTCCTTTCTTCACAAATTTTAGAGGCCAGTCTCAGAATGAAGTCATCAAAAGTGTGCTTTCACTCTCAGAATGCAGATTGCAGTGTTTTCTTCAAATCACAGGGCTGGAAGGAGTTGGGAGTTCTAGTCCAGCCCTCCACCCAAAGCAGGTTTCCTCATACCAATTGGTTGTCCAATCTCTGTGTGAAAAAGTACAGTGACAGACAATGCAACTCCAAGAGACAGACTTGTCTACATATCATAGCTCTTGTGGTCAGGAAATTCCTCCTCCTTTCGAATCTGGATCTTCTTCTGTAAAACTTACACCCCTTGGTTCTTCCCCTACTTCAGGAGCTACAGTGAAGAAATCTATACCCTCTTTCCTGTGACAAGCCTTCTCTTTCTCTTCTTTAGGCTAAACACATCCAGTTCTTTTAAGCATTCTTCATAGAATTTAACCGTCAAGGCCTTCACCATCTTCTTTGCTCAATTTTGTCTAATACTCTATTCACAACATGTACCTGCAGGGATAAATTGTACTCTTTTAGAATGTTTTTCTGTGGCCTTGGGAAGTGAATGGCTTAACATATTTATCTCCCTGTGTTTGGGGGGGGTCTATAAATCTATCAGCAACCTTGGTTCCCACTGGTCCTAGGATTTTGGTACATTTGATTATTATGATGTTACCAATAAAGGAACTCAGGGTTGAGAGAGCATCAAGGACTCCTCATTAGGATGTTTGCCTTTCCCTCCTACTAACATCAGATGCCTTGTGTTAGTTCTTCTGTCTCTGCATGGGAAGTGCCAGAAGTAAATCAGGAAGCATGTTGCTCTAAACAGAATATCTATTAAATATTTGTCCTAGGGTTTTAATATCAGCATCTTCTCCTTTTCTTATTACTCATTGGAGATGATGTGACTAGCTGACACAATGTGACTTGCTCTGATCTAATAGTTTTTTGTTAGGTCCAATGAATTGCCTTCTTGACCATCTATTATTGTAAATAATTTTACAGAGTGAAGATTTTAAAATTCTCCTTTCTTTAACCTATGAGGGCTTGAAGAAGTAAATCATGGAGAGTAAGCAATGAAAATACAGTCATCAATAGAATAAAGTATTTTGAAGCTAATAAAGAAAAAAAGAGAGAGAGACCAGTGCTATTAGAAGTGCCAGATTTAATTTTCCTGTACTGTCTCTGATCTTATTTAACAGCTCAAAACCATGCCAGAATTTGAAATCAGCCATCATTAATATCATGGGAGCTAATAGGTAAAATGGTTAGAGTAGATGCGTATTGTGGATTATATTTCAAATCATCTGGAGGATACCATACTGCCTAACTGTCTGCTTATTAGAGTCACCAAAGGGTATCTTCACATATTGATATTCATCTTACAGACATGTGAAATTAGAGGACAAAGCAGATAGATCACAGGAAGTGACTTCCATGCAATCTTAAAGCTTGACTCCTTTTTTTATGAAATAGACCTCTAGAGGGCTATGTGTCAGAGAGCTAAGCATCTCTGGATGGTAATGATTCACTTGAGAAGGATCTCTTCAATTTGAAAAGGTTTACCATCCACTCCTTCCTTTTTAACACTTCAAGATTTTGTCAAGGAGTCTGGGTTTTTTTATGAAACAACAAATCCTATTTTCTACAGTAGGTGATAGAGTATTGGCTTTTTCAACTCATCAAATAGGACATGGAAATATTTGATTTATACAAAATTCTTCATTCGACTGCTATGTTTGAAAAATGATATAGATCTCCCTCTGTCAAAATGCTGACTGGAAGTTCCTGGGTAGAAGCTTTTTCTCTTTGATTGATGGTGCTCTGGAAACTGCGACATGTATTGATTATGCTATATCAGTAATAACTCTCACATTTGAAACATTGCCTCCTAGAATCACAGAGTTGGAAGGAGTCATAGAACCATCACACCCAACCACCTGCTTCATGGAAGACCGCCGTTCAGCTGAATACCACTCAGAAAGGAAAGCCCACCACCTCTCTTAGTAATTTGTTCCACTGTTGAATAGATCTTAATTTTAGGAAGTATTTACT
The DNA here is from genome assembly GCF_964194415.1 of Vipera berus. Lineage (NCBI taxonomy): Eukaryota > Metazoa > Chordata > Lepidosauria > Squamata > Viperidae > Vipera > Vipera berus. Next base: position 252,071,143 of record NC_138203.1, read on the forward strand.
AACACTGACATACAATCTGCCTTCCTATAACTGGTGCTCATTTTAATTGTCATGCCATCTGGGAGCAACAGAGAACAAGACTTTCAGGCTGGCAGTCCTTCTCTTCCTTGCAAATTGCACAGTGTCTCTTCGCAGCTGCCTTTCTCTTTCCTGACTCTCCTTTAAAGATGATGTATTTCTTCTAGTTTATTCAACATTCTATGCCTTCCTCCACCCTGTTTCAATTTTTCTGGATTTTCATTAAAATATATTATCCAGAACTGGACACAATATTCAAGAAGATTCATTGGTGGAAAATACAGTGTGACAGTCCTGTAGTTTGAAAACTCTACCTCTGTTGATGTTTCCTAACATTGTATTTACCATTTTAACAATCACAACACATTGCTGTTTCATATTCAGCTTGTGAACGATATATATCCAGTTTCCTTTTTCATTTAGGGAATATTTTTGTCATCTTATACTTCTGCATTTAAATTCTACTTCTTAAGTGGAAAACATAACGTTTGTTTCTATAAATTTGCATTTTTTCTGCCCACTTCTCTAACCCATCATACCCATTATTTTTATTTTCTAGAGCTCCCGGCTGACCTTGGCTGATTTCAAAATGTTAGGTAGGACTGGACCTAGTTAATTCTTTGAATGAAATTACCAGGGAATGGTTGTAAGCTATTGTGGGAATTTTGTTTTACGAAACAAAAACAAGAAGGCAACCTGTTTTATATCCTATTCTCAGAAAAGAGAGAGCAACATTATCTCATAATAACTCATGTCTTTCTGACCTTTTGTCTGGACCACTGCAATGCACTCTGCATGGAGCTGCCCTTGAAAACATTCAGAAGCTTCAACTGGTGCAGAACATGGCTGCACAGTAAAGGGCATTCAACACATATAACATCTCTTTGTGAGCTGCACTGCCTGCCAGTGTGTTTGGGTGAAATTTAAGATATTGGATAGCATCTTTAACACCCTTCATGGTTTCAGATCGGGTTACCTAAGGGACCATCTTCTCCCAGTTGTTCTACCTGTCCAATTCAGTCAGGCTGGTTGGGCATGCTGGAAGGTCCTTTCAGCGAAGGAATGTTGAGTGGTAGGAACTAGGAGACCTGCCTTTTCTGCCATATCCACGAAGACTTGGTTCTATGAACAAGCCTGGAACCTGAGTGTGTTATGGACCCCATTTCCTGACACTATTGACATCCATAAGTCTATATAGGGCCTCCTGCTTGACCGTGGTGGGTTGGATAAAAAGACTTCTGAGGTCAAGTGGTGGGATTCAGCCAGTTCGCACCACTTCGGCAGAACCGGTAGCTAATTTTTTGTTGCCCAGGCACAGAATGGATTTCCGGAAGTGGCATCCACACAGAGAACCGGTTGTTCACATATTTGAATCCCACCACTGCTGAGGTCCCTTCAAATCCTATTGTTATATGTTCTGTGTTCCATAGTATCAATTGCACTTGGTGCTATATACGATACATTTAAGTGTTTTAAGTGTTGCTTTATTTTCTTTCCATTTGTTTTTATGTTTTATGATATACGCTGCTTACTTGTTGATGTAGGCTTCTTTAGAAATCAAATCAATAAATAAATTAAATAATGAGTTTAGTTGTTCTCTTTTTTGTTATCCAATATAATGTTGCCATCTTCATAGAGCAGGTTATTTCTTTTCTATCTTAAACATAAGAAAAAGTCATTTTTCTTCTTAGCATCCTTTGCTAACTTCACTTCAGGAGGAGGAAAGAATATTAGGTATGCTTGTTGCCTTAAGTCATTTATAAAAATAATTATCAAAGCAGAATATAATAGATAAATAAAATATAAAGAAATAAACAACTGAATGAATGAATGAAATTGTGTTGCAAAAGCTCTTTTCTGCAATTCTTTTTATTCCAGCTCACAATTAAGGCAGGGTTAAGTTCACTCTTAGCTGTACCCATGTTAAAATACTAGTTTTCCTCCTCCTCAAGGTAGGGAACATGTGTTTGGCTTTTTCACCCATTGTCCTGGAGGAATGTCAAGTGGCTTCTGTAATTTGATATGAAGACAGTAAATTTGATACAAAGACAGTAAAGGCCAGTTAGAGACTGGCAATGGGGTAGTAAATTTCATGCTGGGACAATCTGCTGCTCAATTAAGGAGTGGTTGGCAGCAATGCTAGTTTTAGTTTTTCTTAAAAATTTGGGCTTCCTGTATATAAATACCCCTCAAATACTTCAACACCTCAAACATTTCTTGCTATAAGCCAATCATTTTGAACTACAAGATGGGTAGCAATAAATTATAGATGGAATGAAATATATGTTTGTGTGTGTGTATTAGAGAGGGGGGTGTGTGTGAGAGAGAGAGAGACACAGAGAGAGAGACAGAGAGAGAGAGACAGAGAGAGAGAGAGATGGAAAATTAAGGAAATCTATTTCTAATCATCCTTAAGAATCCAATAAATTATATCAAAGAAAGATACCTCCACCAGATGTTAAAATTGTATCATGACATCTATTACAAGATTACAGTGTAATGATCTAACCATACTGCCTCCCACATTTGTGACAAAGTAACATAATGAAGATGGTGATATAAAAATTAATAGCTGGCAGTCTAAAGAGTTATTATGAGTAAGTTTGGCATCAATGTTCCAATGACTTTGTGAAGCAAAGGTATTTCCCAAGTTTATTCTATGGGTATCCACCCCTTGATTATGAAATCCTGACCAAAGAAAACAGTTACGTAACTTGGCAGAGAAATTGTCAACAATACACAAGCAAGTAGCAGGAAAAGTACCCCAATGCAGAATAGGCTGTGGGAATGGAAGGGAATGGAATGGAACAGAACAAATTCTGACAATCATGCACATGCATATGTAAGTAGTGGTTAAAGTCATGGATTAGAGCCAGGGTGACTTAGGCTCCATTTTACCATCAATCACAGAAACTCATTGTGTGATTTTGGGACAATTACTCTCTCTACCCAACTTGCAGGGTTCTTATGGGGATAACATAAACTGAGATGTCAGTAAGTGTCTTTGTGCTCCTGGAGAAAAACATACAAATCAAATAATGCGAAAGGCTTTGTTTCAGCTTTTAAAAATGCACATAATCCTTATAAATACAATACATTCTCTGTTCATCAGACCTTGATTTAACAGATTTTGGATGCAATAGACAAAAGCTGTTTGTCATTTTATGTAGGCACGACAACATTTTGTAGCATATGTAAAAAGGTATTGTGGGTGCCTAAAAAATCCATTTGCCATTTTACATATATTTCAGGGCTAATGGACATCCCTTCCACAATTAGTCTGTTAAAAGGAACACTTACACCAGTGATGGCGAACCTTTTAGAGACCGAGTACCCAAACTGTGACCCAAAACCCACTTATGTATCATCGGGTGCTGGGTGGGTGTGGCCCATTGGGTGGGCGTGGCCAATTGAGTGGGTGTGGCTGCGTTGATAATGACAGACTGGGTGGGACTAAAAAGTTCAATCAATCAATTCCAACTTTGTGAGATCTTTTTTTTTCCCTGTGAGAAGTTGAAATTGATTGAACCTTTTTTTTTTTTTTGCACATGGCGGTGGAGGCCTAAAGCGAAAAGGTTTTATAAAATCCAGCTGAAGGCCTAGGACTGGGGTGACTGTGCACGTGCCCACAGAGAGGGCTATGTGTGCCATAGGTTCGCCACCATGGACTTACAGTGTCCAGACTGGGACAGTGATTGGGAGCTGTCCAGAGTTGATTTAAACATGGGTGACTATATAAATGTTTGGATGAATGAATGAATGAATGAATGAATGAGTCAGGCTAACTTTGGTGGAATTCAGGTGTTCTTTTTTCACGAGAGACAGCACATGGAAGAGGAGAATCTTTCTCTTCTATCCACTTCCTCAGAGGTTAAGAAGGCAGAAGCAACATATACAAAGAGTACCATAGCAAGTGACTCATTGGTTCTTCTTTCTCCATTGTGCTTTCTCTTAGTGTGGACAAAGGCATTCCCCCATGTGATAGCAGAGCTGGGAAAGGCAACAAGCACGAGTCAGTCATAATTTATTTGTTTTCTCCTGTGTAACATGGAAAAATTCCCCTCCCCTAGGAACCTGTCACATGGGCAAGAAATGAAAAAAAAACTTTCTGAAAATATAATCAGTGGTTTCATATACTCCAAAAGGAAGAAGTACTGCTAAGCTTGTAAGCCGCCCTGAGTCTTCGGAGAAGGGCGGGATATAAATGTAATAAAAATAAAAATAAAAAATAAATGTTGCTCAGTGGTGGAGTGCTGGATGGAAGAGAGAGACTTTGATATTTCTTGGCAGCAGGGGCAAAACACAAGAGACTGACCACTGAAAGATGACTTCATTGGAAGCCCCTAGATACATACATGTCAAGGATCCACCAACAATGTCATGTTGTTTTCTTCACTACAGTATATGGCCATAAATCGAGAGATTCTGAGCAGCAAGATTATTTACAGATAGTCCTTGACTTACAGTCATTCATTTAGTAACTGTTCAAAGTTACAACGGAACTGGAAAAAGAGGCCTGTGACCGGTTTTCACAATTACAATGGTTGCAGCACCCCCATGGTCAAGGGATCAAACTTCAAGCACTTGGCATGTATTTATGAAAGCTGTACTCTCCCAGGGTCACCAATTATAACATTATAAGAGATGATGATCATCACCATCATGATGAAGAATATAGATGGAAAAATAGACAGGTACCAATAAGCAATTCTCAATTCTGCTCTTCAAACTAATGAAAATGTGTGTGTGTGACTTCCTGATGTAATCAGTTAGCTGCTCTAATTGTTAAAATGGGGTATGCATCATCAGACAGGGTCCATTAGAATCCAGCTTCTACATCATATACTGGGTCTATATCCTGGATAATCGTTTGAACTTCCATAATACACAGATCAAACTACCACCAAGGGAAATACTTTATTTCTACAAAGAGAAACATCTTTCTATAAAGATAAGTTACACAACAGCCTGCGAGTCATCCAATGAGGACTGAATAGGTAGTTGATCGCAGTCAAAAGAGCCAATACTTCCTAGATAAGCTGAGGTCAGTTTTTGCACTCAGTGGGTTAGGACGCTGAGCTTGTCAATCAGAAGGTCGGCGGTTTGGTGGGTCGAATCCCGAGTGCCGCGTAGCAGAGTGAGCGCCTGTTACTCGTCCCAGCTTCTGCCAACCTAGCAGTTCGAAAGCACATAAAAATGTAAGTAGAAAAATAGGGACCACTACGGTGGGAAGGTAACAGCATTCCGTGCACCTTTGGTGTCTAGTCATGCCGGCCACATGACCACGGAGACGTCCTCGGACAAGCGCTGGCTCTTCGGCTTTGAAACAGAGATGAGCACCGGCCCCTAGAGTCGGAAACGACTAGCACGCATTTGCGGGGGAACCTTTACCTTTACCTTTAAGTCCATCTATAATTGCATCACCTGCATTTAGAATGAATTAATTTTAAAACTCTCTGCACTTGTAAACAGATGGGCAATCTATTATTCCTTTGCACTTAGATGAAGTACAGTATGATGTTTTGAGGGTATTAGTTCCATTTTTGGTCTCCTGAATAGGCAGATTTACAGTAATAAAAAAAAATGTTTTGGTAGTGTGCAAAAAAGGGCTACACAAGGAGCCTTAAGCAAAGTGTTTGGAATTAAAGATAAAAGGGATGGCATGATTTGGGATGAAATAAATGTGGGACAATGCTGGAAAGAGTATTTTAGAAGTTTGTATTGGGTGATAGCAATATGTTGAAGAGCAGAACTGAAACAAATGCTATAAAAGCAGTGTGCATGGAAAACAATGAAAAGGAAGTCATAAAAGTGTGAGCATACTGGAAGAGTGGTAAGGTTGCAGCAGTACAGGCAGTCCTCGAGTTACAAATGTAATGAAGCTTGCCCAGTGCTTTTTTCTTTAAAAAAAAAGGTGCCGGAACTCAGAGGTGCTGTCACTGGGAGCAATGCCGGTGTCTGTAAGACCCCCCCTCTTGCTACGGCATTGCCGCCCGTCCTTTGCACCCCCGCCCCTGTGGCTTGGAGCCACAGGCCGCAGAGATTCCCCTCCCCACAGTCACCACGGGGATTCCCCTCCCCTCAGTTGCCATACCGCAGCCCGTGCTGAGCCCCCACCTGAAGTTGCTCCGAACCCCGACCCAGAGCTGTGTTCCTCATGGCAGCGGTCTCCGGCGCTGAACAGCTGATGGCCTCCGGCACCGGCCCTGACACCAGCTGAAGATGCCCAAGCTGCAGGCCACCTGGCGTCTCTGTTGCCAAACAGCTGATGGCCTCTGGCACCGGTCTCGATACTCGTTCACTTACTGCCCCGTCACTTCCAAACGCAGTAAGTGAGTGAGCGAGCAAGTGGCGTTTGGAAGTATTTAGAAGCATTTAGAAGCGACAGGGCAGTAAGTGAGTGTGTGAACAAGCAAATGGCATTTGAAAGTGATGGGTCAGTAAGTGAGCAAGTGAGCAAGAGGCCTTTGAAAGAGATGGAGTGAGTAGGGGAAAGACTGAACGAGGTGCCTTTGAAAGAGACAGAGGAGTGAGTGAGAGCAACTGGAGGCTTTTGTGAGCAAAGTGTGAGTGAGGGGGGGGCTTTTGCGAGCGAAGGGTGAGAGAAAAATGGAAAAGTGAGGGGGAGAAGGGAAAACGAAAAGGCACTGGCTTCTGACTTCCTCTGTTGCAGGAGTAAAAGGAAGCATTAACATTGAACCTCAACTTTTTACTTTTCTATAATATTATAAACTAGCCATTTCTATAACAATAAATGAATCTAACCAATGAAACCGAAAATACCCCCCCCTTTTTTTTAGTCATCAAGTTTTTGATACCTTGGTAAGCACTGGTGGTACCTGAATAATGTCATGTCCTAAAAGTGGTACAATTTCTGAAAAGGTTGAAAAGCCCTGATGTAAATGCAGCCTAAATTGTTTATTATCATCCTATTTGGAAATAATATCTTACTTACCTAATTGAGATGGTGTAGATGGGCAGCAGGGAGGGGTGCAAAGTTCCTGCCTTCACTGCAGACAACTTGCCTGTGCAACGTTTGCCGGCTGGGTCTTTTGGCGCACTTAGCAGCAATTAAAAGCCAACAAAGGAAGTAGCACAGCTTGTGCAAAAGCTTTTTTTTTTTTGCAAAAAAAGGTGCCAGAACGCCATTCTGAACATTCTATGAGGAAAAAAGCCCTGAGCTTGCCCATTCCATTCATAACTCGAGGATTCATAGGAGTAAATCTGTACCTTGGACGCGATTCACTCCCAACTTTGGCCCATGTATTCACTAATTTAATATGTGGGTGAATGCGCGACTCATTAAGTGAACATGAGGTATCTCAGGGTAGGGAAGTCCATGGGGGGCCTAGTTGGTGCTTCAGACCACCAACCCCCCCTGAGATACCTGATGCTTCCTCCCCTAGTGTCCCCACAATTGCTTCTCCGCCCAATCCTGCTACGCCAGGTCACTTACCTTGTGAAGATCTGAGTCCTCTCCTGCCTCTCTTTTTTCTTTCTCTGCTCCCAGCAAGAGCAGAGGGAGACCTCTGAGGCCCAGAACAGACCTCCAGAGGCCTGTGGAAGCATCCCCTGGCCTCCTTTCCAGGTGGCAGTAGCCCAGAAAAGGCCTCCGATGCCTGGATTGGGCCTCCAGAGGCATGAGCAAGCCTCACCCAGCTTCAGTTCCCTTTTCTGTTGAAAGATCAGTAGTGTGAGATCTTGCGCCACTGATCTCATGTTATCTTGCATTACTTTAGGCCACCATTCTCTGTGAATGTACCAAAGGCCTGGAGCACCAAGAAAGCAAAGGATCTTGATCTTAACATGGTGAGTATCCAAGGCCTAGTGCCTAGGGAGACCCGAAACAGAGGGGGAGAGGGAGGAATAGCCAGGGTGAATGTTGCAGTGCCACTGCTGTTATTCATAAGGGTGAATGACTGTTGTGGTGCAGCAACAGTCATAATTTTGTGACTTTTTCTTAAACACTAGGGGGTGCTTACCGTGGAACTTTGAATGTTCGCTAAGGGAACACTTGTAACTCAAGGATTACCTGTAGATGGTATAATTGGAAAAGATCATGGATGTGATTTGTTTATGGAATGGGATGTGCAAATTATTTAATTTCATATGAAGAACACATCTGTGCTGGATAATTGGAAGAATGTTCCATTATATAAGGAATAAAATAGCAAGGGTGAATGCAGAATGACAAAAGAATATGTTTCTTAAATGTGCCTGGGAAAGTGGTAGAATTCTGCCAGAAGAGTATGAGAGATGAGAATAAGTAAAATTTGCTACTGTGTGTACATTCTAACTTTAGAATGGGAGGTTAAGCAGATCAGATTTTTTTTGCTCTTTAGCAAGTCATTAAGCAATGTATTTGCATTTTTGTTAGCATGGGATAAAATGAAGAATTTGAAATATGAAAAATTTTCACAAATATGGAGTTGATAATTGCTTGCTGAAGGTGGAAAGACTGTCGTATGATTGAAACAAAGCAAATGTAGGAATAAATTGAATGCTTAGCAAATTGTTCATCATTGATAAGAGAGTAAGGCAAAGATCATAATGGCTCCTTGGTTGCTTTATCCAGGGCTTTTTTTCTCATAGAATGCTCAGAATGGTGTTCCAGCACCTTTTTTTGCACACACACAAAAAGCTTTTGCACAAGCTGTGCTACTCCCTCTATTGGCTTTCGAAAGCTTATTGGCTTTCAAAAGCCAATAGGAATTGCTGCTGAGCATGCCAAAAGACCCGGGTGGCAAACGTTGCACAGGCAAGTTGTCTGCAGGTGAGTTGGCAGGAACTTTGCACCCCTCACTGCTGCCCAACTACACCATCTCAACTAGGTAAGTAAGAGAGAACAAGGAATGGGAGGTGGGTTCTGCGGAGTCCATGTGCACTCCTTCCTTGTGCTCATCCTTGTCAGCCAGGCTGGTGGCCTACCCAGTGCTGAACCTGCGCTACTGTTGCCTCGCCTTGTGCGTCTACGTGGCTGCCCTGCAGCGCCTGGCCCACACCGCCTCCACCGCCCACCCCAAGCAGCCCCGCCATGTAGAGTGGGCCCCGCTGCTCCCACAGCACCAGCCACACCATCTCCAGCCCCAGGGGGCAGCCCGCTGCCAACATCTCTCGCACCCGTGACTGCAGCAGCGCCACCCCTCCGCCTCCTGCGCCTGCCAAGATGAGAGTTCCGGCACCTTTTTTTAGAAAAAAAACACTGGCTTTATCTATTTTTGAATAAAAGTGTAAAGGAATGCTTATAATGACATTTGAGGAGCTGGTGAGAGATATGAACATGCATGTTCTTTGTGTATTTATGATGCTCTATATTTGACTGAAAAGGGGAAATATGTGGTTGGATGGAGTTGATGTGATCCTCAAAGAGGGAGGCAAGATCTACAAAGTACAAAAGATAGTGCAAGAAGTGGCATAGGGAAAGGATGAGTTGCAAGGACAGAGAGATAGCTGGAAATTATCGTGAATGATGTTGGCATCAGCTAGCTTTAGATATCTTACTTTATATTTTCCATCAAGGTTCCGATGAATGAGACAAATCAAACAAATTGCTGGCATAATTATTTATCTAAAAAGTCTTAGTAATGAAATGAAACATTGGCACTCATGGAGGGATGCCAGAATGTGAAATCTCCTCCCCCCAAACCCATCCTAACACACACACAATCCCCACCCTTATCTACACATCATAAATCGCATTATCCAATTAGTTTCACATATGAGGTCTCTCCTCCCATTCTGTACGCAGGCTTCTTATCTTCTCAAAATAGCTGTTAGAAAATTCCCTCCCTACAAGATTCAAAGTGAAGCAGTTTAAACAAAAGGCTGTCTCTTACATTGTCAGTGCAAAAACATGTCAATGTTTGCAGCATTGACACATGCCTTTCATTTCTTTGGTCTACTATTTCTCAACCTTTTCTGTGTTCTGTATAATGTCGGTTACCCTGAAAAGACATGCATAATGTATGCATAATGGGCACAATGAGTGTAGGATATTTCCTTTGGACTCTAGAAGAATTAAATGAAAAAGCTGGTAACTCTGCTAGGCTGGAATCATAATTCGGTAACATGGCCACATTTTGCCATGGGACTCTCAGGAGTAGCTCAAAGGAATCTAGTGCCTAAGATGTAGGAAGACCAGCCACTTGAAGTAGGAGGGGACTTGCTCATTCTTCTGCTTCCCTCATGCTTCCTTCCTGGAAAGGAGCACCACCATTCAACCTACAGTGTTTCCCGCTCTACAGTCCCACATAATTATGAAAAGTCCATAGTGTATATTTAAGACAGGAGTGTCAAACTTGCAACGTCACATGACATGTTGCAACGTATTGCAACTTTTTTTCCATTGCCAGCAATGGGGTAGGTGCGGTTTCGCCATGACGCATCTGGCCCGACTAAAATGTTTTTATATATTAGTACTGAAAAAAAGAAGTCAGGTATGCATTTATAGAAAATAGAACATTTTGCATTAAGTGGAAAAATAATCCAATATTTTGAAGATCATATTTAAGAAATCAAGGTTTTATGGCTACCAGATCGTAAGAATCCAACCAAACACTAGAATGCAACAGAGATCACAAACAACTCTCTTTCCTGCCATCTAGTTGTGACCTGGATTTTGGCAAATGACATTTGGTAAACTTGCCAAATTTGCCACTAGGCGTATTTTGAGTGAATCCATAAGTTATCCTTAAAACAGTAGGAAAAGGAATGAAAACAACAACTGTACAGTTTTCAACTTAGTATAATGGAAATTATTTGCAATGCTGTTGGTATGCATAGCATTGTGATGCAGCTCTCTTTTGTTCTCCTTAGCTGGAGCCTAAAAAATTAAATTTTGTTTTTATCCCCATAAGTGTTCCCTTTATTTTTTTGAGCAGTATATATATATACACATATATATTGCTGACTCACAAATCTTTCTTTCGTACAGCAGGTGTGTTTTTGCTGTATGCTTTGGAGCTATTATTATCATTGGTTGATGAAGCACGCCTGTTATCTTGTGTTGTTGCTTGATTACCTTGCACTGCCTGTGCATGTTATATTTCTTGCACGTTCACTAGAATTAGCCAATCTGGAAAACCAATAAACAGTGAGAAAAGCCCACAGTACTTCTAATTCTAGCATCTTCTTTTGAACAATAGGAAAGGCACAACACAGTCAACAAATAATCCAGTTACTTACTTCTCCCAAGTTTTTTTTTCCATGTCAGAAGCGCCATAGTGCTTCCATGGTGAAAGGATTTGCCAGTAATATCACCATTGCCCACCTTTCATGTTCCTGTGAAGTTGCCCAACAAAGTTGCTGGAATTGGGTATGTCTAGTTTAATGAAGAGAAGGACGAGGGGTGACATGATAGCAGTGTTCCAATATCTCAGGAGCTGCCACAAAGAAGAGGGAGCAAGCTATTCTCCAAAGTGCCTGAAGGCAGGACAAGAAGCAATTTGTCTGAAATGGTATAGGATTTCCTACCAGAGCGGGGGGTTGGACTAGAAGATCTCCAAGGTCCTTTCCAACATCATCATCATCATCATCATCATCATCATCATTGTTAATAATAATAATAATAATAATAATAATAATAATAATAATAATAATAATAATAATAATAATAATAATAATAATAATAATACGCTCGCACAGGGAGGGTCTTCTCAGGGTGCCGCCAGAAAAAGATTGCCGGCGGATGACATCCAGGGGGAGGGCCTTCTCTGTGGGTGCACCTGCCCTCTGGAACCAGCTGCCCGTGGAGCTCAGGACTGCCCCTGACCTGCGTTCATTCCGCCGGGACCTGAAGACTTGGCTCTTTGAGCTCTCTGGCCCAGGCTGAGAATTTTAACTGGGGTTCTATTTTCAGGGATAATTTAAACTTTTTAATTGTCTTTTAACTTTTATATTTTGTATTGGTGTGATTTTAAAATGCCCTGTAAACCGCCCTGAGTCCTTCGGGAAAGGGCGGTATATAAATCTAATAAAATAAAAATAAATAAATAAATAAATAAATATTATTATTATTATTATTATTATTATTATTATTATTATTATTATTATTATTATTATTATTATTATTATTACCATTAATCTATTCACGGTCATCTGCTTTCAAACTACTGGGTTGGCAGGAGCTGGAGCATGTGACAGGAGCTCACCCTGCACTGTGGCAGCAACGGGTCTCAAACATGAGCCTGCCAATTAGCAGCCCAGCATTCTAACCTCGTGAGCAACCACACTCACTTTTCTCAAATCGAAAGAATCAATTATTTTAAGCATCTGAGCCATGCTATGAGTTCAGTTTAGTTTAACTGGAATTTTAGTTCCATTGGCATTTAGAGCTACTTTCATTTGGTCTGTGCATAAAGTGCCATTTGACAGAGCTTTCTCATTGGTGTGCTAACAACTGCTCCAGAAAAAGCTGAGAGGCAACACCATTCGTTCTCTCATGCCATTTCACCTGAAACTCCTGGATGTAAAAAGGAAATATTTCAGGAACAACTGAGCACAGTATTCATAGCTGTAAAATGAGAATAAGAAAGTACACAGTTTACAAATAATGTTAATGGTTTAAAAGTATACACCATAATAGAATAAAACAGATTAAATTAGAAAACTTCACAAGGCTTTAAAACCCACAGATCAAATTTTTATTTCCCATATGTTTATTATATACTAACAATTGGAAATAAAAAAATGCATCTGTAATTTTAAAGCCTTGTGAAATCTACTTATTTAATCTGTTTCATTCTATTATGCTGTATTTTTAAAACCTTTAATTAAGTAAAAAAATGCTTTGCCTATGCTATTGAGCAATCAAAACAGTATGGCAGAATATATAAACAAACTAAAACACTTTAGCATCTGTTTTTGGATGAGGGGGATCTAAAATCCTCATCACTGAGGTTGCAAAATGTTGACTTGACTCCCTCCTTTAATTTGGTATCCTCCTGAGTTTGATGGGTGTAGAAAACTGCAAGAAACCCAAGAGAACATAAAGACGTATATTTTTTTTATTTAATTATTATTGGTAAATGATTCTTTGGAGAGGACCTAGAATGGGACAGGGTGGCTGGATGGGAGGGGAATGTAGATCAAAGTAAGAAATCTATCTGAAGTCTAAAGTCTAGAGTTGTTTTTGTTAATATTGGTTACAGTAACACAGTCCTGCAACTGCTTCTTTCCCCTACCCCTCAACGCTCAGGGACTTAGCCATGTTTTTCCTCTTGTTGGTTTGATAGTGGATCTGGCCTATCTCTGTCAAGATTATCTTCCTTACTCTCTACATCAGTACAGAGTCTGACTGCAAGATCTATAATAATCCTTTAGATCAGGGGTAGGCAACCTTGGCTCTTTTTTGACTCGTGGACTTCAACTCCCAGAATTCCTGAGCCAGCCATGCTGGCTCAGGAATTCTGGGAGTTGAAGTCCACGAGTCATAAAAGAGCCAAGGTTGCCTACCCCTCCTTTAGATGATATGAGGATTTGGAAATCCGCTGGCAAAACTCTTATTTCAATAGTTGTTCAAATTGTCCCTTTATTAGCGATGGGACATATTACTCCCTTGGATATATGTGAATAATAATGAAATTAAATAAACAGTATTGCTGAGAGAGCCATGAAAGCAATTAGGAACAGAGGTTGGAAACTCCAGGTAAATTGATCCTAGCTAATGTATTCAAAACATGAATAAAGTTTCTTGATTTACCAAATATAGAATAGTGTCATTGATGCTAGGGATAAATGCATGTATTTGCATTAAACTACTGTATGAGGATGGGGGCACGATGGCTCAGCAGTTAAGAAAGGGAGCTTGTCAGCTGGAAAACTGACAGCCCGGGTTTGAGACCTGAGCACCGCGCAGTAGGGTGAGCTCCTGTCCTTGCCCCAGTTCCTGCCCACCTAGCAGTTCAAAAGCCCAAAAAATGTGATAAATATGTACCACTTCAGTGGGAAACAACAGTGTTCTGTGTTTTGACGCATGGTCTGTGCTTTGTCATGTTGTCATGCCGGCCGCATGAATGTCTTCAGGCAATGTTGGCTCCCTCGGCTAAGAAATAGAGATGAGCACCGCCCCCTGTCCACCACGACTGGACAGGGGAAACTTTTACCTTTCCTGTGTGAGGAATTTCATGAATTTATTTATTGGAAGTCCTTGATTTACAACCGCAGTTAGAAATGCAGCCGTAAAGTGAGTGTCACATGACTGCAACAACTTATGATGGCAATCCCGGCACCTCCAATGTAGTCGTTAACCAAAAATTGGAGATCATTTAGCAAGTACCCAACCCAATCCAACCCAAGCCATTCTGGGCCTGGCATAGGACCTCCTGCCATGGGAAGAGAGTTGGACTAGAAGACCTTCAAAGTCCCTGCCAATCCTATTATTCTATTATCTATGGTCCCTCCCAATAAGGGAGCCTCAGTAAAGTAAGGAACTGCCTCCAACTCCCCACACCAACCTCTCTCCTCCCTGTATCTGCTCTTTGGCCACCCAGCACTTTGCAGGGTGGCAAGCAGACCCAGAACCATATAGCTCTGAGGCTGCTTGAGAGATCCTTGGAAGCCTTGGCTACCCCAGCCCACTTCATCCAGCTGCCTTCTCTCTCAGTTCCCCACACTAACTGTCAAGGTTCCGACTAAGGAACCCAACAAAGTAAGCACAGATGGGATGATGCAATCTCTAATGCAAAACTTTATTGAGTGCATCATTTCGGCACAGGTGGAAAAAAAATTTGAAGTGGCTGAAGGACCACACGGTGACAGCTGGCTGGCTAACAGGATTTATTTAGAGCAAGGCAAAAAAGGTACAAACTAGCTCGGCTTTTATAGCCGGCTGCCGGCTGGCCGGACCAATCAAGGTTCAGTCTTTTCGCGCCGCGCCTCTCTCCTCCAATCGTCTGGTCCGCTCCTTGACAGTTCTTCTTCCTCGTGGCTGGGCGGCTCTGCGTTGTTTTGACAGCCGCGAGCTGTCAGTCGGCTGCGCTTGCGCTCTGGCGGGGAATTTTGACAGCTGTCAAAATTCCCGCGTGTTCTTCTGTCAGATTGGTTTACCTCATACTTAACGTGTTAACAATAGTAATAAGTATTTACATTCAAAGGGACGCGGTGGCTCAGTGGGTTAGGACGCTGAGCTTGTCGATCAGAAGGTCGGCAGTTTGGCGGGTCGAATCCCGAGTGCCGCGTAGCAGAGTGAGCGCCTGTTACTCGTCCCAGCTTCTGCCAACCTAGCAGTTCGAAAGCACGTAAAAATGCAAGTAGAAAAATAGGGACCACTCCGGTGGGAAGGTAACAGCGTTCCATGCGCCTTTGGCGTCTAGTCATGCCGGCCACATGACCACGGAGATGTCCTCGGACAAGCGCTGGCTCTTCGGCTTTGAAACGGAGATGAGCACCGGCCCCTAGAGTCGGAAACGACTAGCACGCATGTGCGGGGGAACCTTTACCTTTTTACTTTATTTACATTCAAACACACACATATATTACAAAACTGGCTCTCATTAATTGGCACCAAAATCACCACCCCCCAATAGTGCAGGTCCCATTGTCCAATAAAGTGTCGGACAATTATTATGAGAGAGTGTTTTAGTCCTCAGTAAACAACTCTTGAGCAACCTTGGTTCTCATGGCTTGGCAGTCCAATGTCTGAAGCCTGCGTTCCATACTTGTCTCCCCTCCCCCCTGAATCTGTAGGCAAGTAATGGATGCCGCAGCATAGATATTCTTCGCAGCTTGACACTAACCTTTCACCTTTTGCACTGAAACAGACCTACTGGAAAGCCTCTAGAAAGACACTGCAGCTTTCTGAAGACAGCACAGCTTTATAAAGGCTCTGGCCACATATTTGCCAGAAAAGCTAGGTCCAAAAAGGAGACAGCAAAAGGCAGAGGAGGCTTCTGCTTTGGCCTCTGCAACTGGGCGCAAAAGGCTAAATGTCTATGTGGGAAACTGGGAGAGAAAGAAGCTGGGTGAATGAATACTTGCTGGCACTTGCTGCAGCTTCATGGGCACTGTGCTGCTGGGACAGGCTGGGGAACAATGTGTAGAAAGCATTTGCCATAGAAGCTGGAGTGCCCAAGAAAGCATGGTGGCTGTGGATCCAAAATGGAGATGGCGAGACGCTTCTGTATTGACTGCAATGGCTGGATGCAAAACATGAAAGATCAGTGAGGGCAACTGGGAGTGAAGGCAGCCAGGCAAGCGAATATTTGCTAGCACTTGCTGAGGAGGGCTGGAGTAGCAGAAGGAGGGTGCAGCGCAACCAAAATGGCATAGATGGGGATGAGATAGACAGTTGAAGCACCCCTGTAGTCATAAGTGTGGACAGACTGACAAGTACCTAATTTTTGATCATGTGACCTCAAGGGCACTACAACAGCCATAAGGCATGGTTGTAAGGCTAATTTTTCAGCACCATCGTAGCTTCAAACGGGTGTTGAATGAATAAGTCAAGGACTTATTGTGTTTTACTCTTGTGTTTAGGTACTCTATCATATTGTACCCAAAATACTCTGCTAAAATGAAGTCACAATAAATATTCTACTTATTTTTTTAAAAAATGTTATGTTTTTCACCCAGAGTGGGCCTTTCGTCTGCATTCTATCTGGATATCACATTTGTAGTGATGTTTCAAGTTGTTGTTCAATTTTCCTTTATCAGTAAATGTAGATGATTTGCCGTTCCTAACTACCTTGATTAAAACCTTGCCATGATATGGTAATTTTTCAAACTTCACTGATTTTTTTTAAATGGAGCTTTTGTCTTACAAATACACCTGTGGTTTTGTATAAATGCAAAACTTATGGCAAAATGTAATCTAACATGTTGTGAAGGAAAACACTAAACATAAGCTACATTTTATATGGTGTGTGCTTTCAGATTTATGAATGAGTAAAAATAGTCTTTTCTCAGTGGCCACAATTGGTACCAGCAGTTCCATTGCTAAGCAACATGGTAGCTAAGTAAAACATTACATGATTGTGCTGGAAGTACTATGTCACTTTCCAGTTTATTATTAAGTGAGTCACCTTGAATTATTAAGTGAGACATCATGTGACCGTGACTTGCAATTTTATTACCAGCTTCTCCATGGCTTCTGCTTCTTGGGGAGGCATAGTGGCACAGTGGTTAAAATGCAGTATTGCAGGCTAACTCTGTCAACTGCCAGCAGTTCGATCCTAACCAAAAAATAAGAGATAAACTTAATATATTGTTTTTCCCAATTTGATTTCTTAAAAGAAGATATTTCTTCACACTGTTGTGAAGAACCTTAACCAACACCTTGCTGATACAAACTGCTAGTACAGGTAGTCCTCAACTTACAACCATTCATTTAGTCACCATTCAAAGTTACAATGGCACTGGAAAAAGTGACCTATGACCAATTTTCACACTTACCACCATTGCTGCATTCCTATGGTCATGTGATCAAAATTCAGGTGCTTGGCACTTGGGGTTGTGTGATCACCATTTGTAACCTTCCCAACTGCCTTCCCACAATTCAATATCTATACTATCTAATTCAATATTATAATGTTCTACATATAACAAAATATTCTACATAGAACAAAACAGGCTTACCATTAAAACCTAGTTAGACCTAGTCAACTTTCTTATTCTGCAAAAAAAAAAAAAAAACAGCTGGTTTTCTGGTTTCTCTGTGCTATCTCTGAATGGGATTGCACTCATTGTGGGGAAAAAAGTCAGGGACCTCTAACTTCTACTAGAAGAGCAGAAGAGGCCAGGGCAAAGGAAGCCTCTAGCTCAGAGGTCTCCAATCATTTTGGTTTGGCAGCCCAGAAAGGAAGGCAGGCACCATTACGTGCATGTATGCACACACAAATGGGCCACACGTGAGCATATGCTCATGCGCAAATGGGACTGCATGAGTGCAAGTGTCGCAAATGGGGCAGCACTTGTGCCAGTGGGGTGCTCGGGGCAATGCTAGTGCTAGTGGGATGCTCAGGGGGGCAGCACTAGCGCCGGCGGGATGCTCAGGTCAGTGCTAGTTTTGGTGGGACGTTCAGGGCGGGGCTGTGTGGGATGCTCAGAGCGGCACTAGTGTGAGGGTGAGGGTGAGTGTATGCATGTGCCCTGGCCATTCCTTCACGTGGCCTGGTGGCCAAGGGGCCACGGCCCAGTAGTGGGCCACGGCCCATAGGCTGGGGATCCCTGCTCTATCTGATTACAACTGATATATTAGCAGCATCTCTCCCTGGAGTAGGAGTCTTGAGCACACTTATACCTTTTATTACTTCTAAGAGAGATAACTGCAAAGGCTGTAATTAAGTTTCTTCTGGAAAACTACTCAAAAACTTTCTTCCGAAATGCTCCGGTCTATACACCAGTGGATGAGGATCGATGCAGCAGGACTTCAGCAATATGATGTGTGTTACATTGATTTTTAGATGTTTCTAGTTATAGCTGGTGTGGCCATCACCTATAAAGCCCCACATGATTTGCACTCAGGAACTTAAGGAAAGTTCTGCCCCATAGGGAATCTATCCATCCTGTCTGATCAATCCACCAACTTATTCCCCTTCTTAACAGATCAGGATGAAATAGATCCATAAATGGACCTTTTCAAAAGTTCTCCCACTCCTGGAGAATACGTACTAAAATCTATATGGCTACCACACTTTTATTATTTTTGTGCAGCAATAAGCCTGACTCTTTAAGGAAGCATTTGGTTAATAAGATTCATAACATGGATTGTATCTACTTCCAAAATATCTCTTGCCTTTTCCTTATTTTTTATATTACACTACTCTGATATTTACAGTTTGATTATCATTTTATGAGTTTTATTAAGAAGTCAGCTCACTCACATTTCAGGATAAAAAAATAATAATTGCAGAATAAATTTCCTTGTCAGTTTCCATTCTCTCAAGTAATTTCTCTTTCTCAAACTCCCCCATTTTTTTAAAAAAAATCACTTTTTTCAACTCTTGTTGTCAATGTACCCAAGAAAGTTCACAACACAAGTGATCCTGATAAAGTTACCAGTTCAGATTGAGAGCTAATTCATGTTCCTATTCTAACTATATTCTACAATGCAAAATAGCATCAAGACATTAGCTACTAAAATAAAATGTACTCCGATCACTCTCCAGAGTTCCATTTTCAAACAATCTAATCTTAGCTTTCATTAAAAAAATTAAAAACCTGTGTCATTCTAACATCAACAACACTTATATCTAAATTTGTACTTGAAAACTCCATTTCTTAGGTGAGGTGGAAATCTTTCCAAAAGTGCCCTTAATTTGGTTTAGGTGTGACATAAATGGATTTTATTCTGTTTCAACTATTTATACACAGCATAATTTCTTGCACATACCCAACAATGCAGTAAAAGAGGAAAAAAGGTATTTAGGTTAGTCGAAGAAGAAGGCTGCATGAGCAAGAATTGCTTATTACAAAATGAGTATTAACAACATTTCAATTGAAAGTCAGCTAAATTGAACTAATATTTACAGAACAGGAATTGGTACCTTTGTATATGTGCCAGCATGGACTATCACAGATCTGAGCACATATCTGATTATATACTATGTTTTTATTTCAGTATCTTGTTTATTTTTGTATTCTGGTCCAATGGTAAAAGTTCCAGGATTTTTTTTCTGAAAAGGAATGATTAGATTGCTGCTGGAGTATACAAAGAATCCTCTTTTTCCTTCCAAATGAGTGCCATGATCTATTAAGATGTCATGGTTTATTTAAGAATTCAGCTGATTTTTTCACTTCCGGTGGTGACGCCACGCCGATGGCAGCTTTCTTTTGGCCGTCAGCCTTGTGATTGCGTGAAAAGCGTGCGGAGACAGCGAAAATCAGCTGTCCCGCGGCTTGAAAACCTCCCCCTCGGGAGAAGAGGGGGAGGAGAGTTTTCCTCGGGTAGAGGTAGAGCTCCCCTTGACCCCCTTAATTATTTGGGGGTCGGAGGGTGAGAGCTCCCTCGGAGCCCGAGGCTTTCTCCGCACTCCAGGACGCCTTTGCTCCGAGCTTCAGGAGCGAAGCAAGACGCCGCATCCACATCTGCTATTTAAAGGAACTTGTGAGTAATTTAAAAGCAGACAGAGCTGACCAGGAGAAGTAAAAATTGCAAGTGCTGGAAACTTTAACTCGGGGAGAATTAATCTTCTCCATACTTTAATTTGACTTAAAGGGGAAAAATGGCGCCGGAATGCTGTTTCTTGGTTTGAAAGGAGTGTCAAGAAAGAGATACATTTGGCAACAAAGTTTAAACAACGTATCAGACTTTGTGCATTTAGAGCTTCTTTCTTTCTTTAAAAGAAATAATTCTTACAGAATATTTTTTTTCTTTTTTGGGGGACTTTGTTTTTTACTTTTTTTCTTTAATTGCTGATTTTGTTGAAGGGGAAAGTGAAACTTATAAGAAGTGGATTTTTATAAGCAGGAAAATGGCTTCAAAGCATTTGGGAATTTCTGCTGTTTCTAAAAGTGCAATCTCCTGTAGCACAATCTGCAGTGCAATCTACAGCTAAGCCTAAATCCCCTCCACCTTCTCCCCCACCACCTGCATTTACACTTAAAGACATTTAAGATGCTTTAAAGCAAGCAACACAAGAAATAAAGGAGGAGATGGCTGATCTCCTTGACAGTAAAATGAAGGAGGAGATGGCTGACCTTCTTGAGAATAAAAATAGAGAGATGAGGGAAGGCATATTGCTTGCACTTCAAGGGTTAGCTACACATGTTGAACGCTTGGATGATCGGGTGGATGAAGTTGTGGAAAATACTGAAAAATTAGAAAGCAGAGTTGTCAAAGTTGAAAACAAGATTGATACAACAGAGGATGAAGTGACCATCTCACAATATAGAGATATGGAATTTGCATTGCGATTAAGAGGATTAAAGGAGGACCCACGAGAAGATCTGAAAGAGGAGGTGGCAAAAGCTATAGCTCCTATTCTGGGATGTGAACCTGAGGAGTCATCAAGAGAGATGGATAAGATATTTAGGGTCAATTCCTGGATTGCGAGGCAGAAAAATTTACCCAGAGATGTGGTTATTTATTTTCCAGGAGATCACTTTGAAATGCAATTATTCAGGCTTTTTACAAACAGAGATTTCAAATTGCAGATCAAAACATAATTTTAAAAGAAATACCTCCAAAAATTCTTAGAAAAAGAAAAGATTTTGCCCTTCTGTCTGAGGAGCTTAAAAACCAACAGGTCCAGTTTAGATGGGAGATACCTATTGGAATAGTGGTGAATTATGCAGGGACACGTTATAGACTTAATACAATTTCAAAGGCAAGAGAGTTTTATACTTATGTTCTGAAAGCAGGTTCACCACCATCTCCACGACTTAAGAGAATAGAAGAAAGGCTGGAAGATAAACAACCAGTTGAAGGGGCAATGTCACTGGCTGTTGGAGATTTACCACAGGCTGAGCCTATTGAACAGAGTGTGGTGTTAAAGGATGATCCAAAGGAACAGAGGATCACTCGGGCTGCGTACAGCCATAAAGAAAAGGAGCAGAAGCAGAAGGCTAATTCTGGACCAATAACACAAGGCCCGATTACTACAGAGCTTGTGGGAGGGGCACGACTGAAGAGACCAACGGCTGATCTTCAGGCAGTGTTCCAGAGGCTCCAGGCCACTAAGGATGACAAAGCTTCTGACATGGAATTTTAATGGCCTGAATTCACCACAGAAAAGAAAGAAAGTATTTCACTACCTGAAACAACATAAAAATGACATTGTTTGCTTACAGAAGACTCATATTGCTGCAAAAGATCAAAAGTATTTGATTAGTTCTCAGTTGGGATCACATTTTATAGCTTCTGCTGCAGATAAAAAGGGGGAAGTGGTTATTTATGTAAGAAGAGACTTATCGGCTAGATTAATTGAATCTGATATACAAGGAAGATATGTTATTATTGAATTAGTGCTACAAGGCAAGAAAGTTCTTATAATTGGATTATATGCCCCTAATCAACAGCAAAAAAAGTTTTGTAAGTTTTTACATCACAAACTAATTCAATTGGATTACAAATCTGTTATTATGATGAGTGACTGGAATGGTGTTTTGGACTCAAGTAAAGACAAGAAGCGATCTTTCAAAAATTCTCCTAATCATTCTAAATTGTCTAAAGCTTTTTTTTATTTGAAAGATGACTTGGAATTAAGAGATATTTGGCGGGAACGGAATGTGGAAGATAGAGACTTTACTTTTTTTTCCGGATAGGCACCAATCGTTTTCCAGAATTGATTTTTTTTAATTACTACTGATCTTTTCTCCAGAGTCAAGAATGTTAAAATCTTTCCTAGAACATTGTCGGATCATAACCCTGTATGGTTGGAGTTATTTGCTGAAGATGGGAACAGAAGATCTTGGAGATTGAACAAAAATTTATTTAGATATGAGGTGCTTTCGCAGAAATGTAGAGAACATTTGAAAGAATTTTTTGCTTTGAATATGCATAAAGACACATCGATGGCAATGGTTTGGGATGCTAGTAAAGCTTATATGAGAGGGGTTTTGATTCATATGAATAATGGATATAGGTGTAAGCAGATGCAAAAACGTAAAGAGCTTGAAGAAGAGATTAAATCGAAGGAGAAAGCTTTTGTTTTGAACCCATCAGATAATAGATTAAGGGTTTCCATAAATTTGTTGAAAGAGCAATTTAATATGTTAATGGCTGATCAGGTTGCAACTAATTTGCATTATGCAAAAAGTAATACATTTTGTAATGTAAACAAGCCTGGTAGGTGGTTGGCTTATCAATTAAGGAAGAAACAGAAATCACGTATTATAGAGAAAATAGAATATAAAGGTAAAGAGGTATATCAACAAAAGTTGATTAAAAAGAGTTTTTTAGATTTTTATACAAAATTATATGCTAGTGAAAATATACAAGCCTTAGATATAGATTTATTTATTTATTTATTTATTTATTTAATTTTATTTATATACCGCCCTTCTCCCGAAGGACTCAGGGCGGTGAACAGGGCAGATATATAAAAATACAAAAATACAAAAGTTAAAAAAGAATTAAACATGTGCCCAGCTAAAAACAATAAATACATATAATAAAATGAGAATAAAAAACCCAAACCATCCCCCATCAGGCCAGGCCGGCTTGTTCAAATAAGAATGTCTTCAGATCGCGATGGAAGGAGCGAAGATTGGGCGCCATCCGGAGCTCAACCGGCAACCGATTCCATAGCTCAGGGGCGCCCACAGAGAAGGACCTCCCCCCTGGGGGCCACCAATCGACATTCTCTGATCGGTGGCACCCTGAGGAGGCCCTCTCTGTGGGAGCGCACTTACAGGCAGCACATTTCCCTAGACTTTCAAATGAACAATGAAAGGAGATGAATTGTTTAATTACTTCTGAGGAAATTATTTTAGCAATTAAGCAGTTAAAAGTGGGGAAGGCTCCTGGTACAGATGGATTATCAGCAATTTATTATAAAATATTATTTGCAGAGATGATAGAACCATTAAAGGAACTCTTTAATAATATCCAGATTGGAGGAGAAGCGCCTCCGTCTTAGAGAAGGGCTTTTATATCGCTGATTCCAAAGGAGGACCAAGACCTTACCCAGCCTAAGAATTATAAACCTATATCGCTCTTGAATACAGATTATAAGATTTTTTCAAAAATATTGGCAAATAGATTAATGCAAGTTTTGAAGCAAATGATTCATAGTGATCAGTCTGGATTTATAACTGGAAGATATATGAAATATAATGTAAGACAAATTGTTAATTTAGTTGAGTATTTGGATAAGAACAACCAAGTCCCTGCAGCATTGATATTTTTGGATGCTGAAAAAGCTTTTGATCAGTTGAATTGGCAATTTTTATTGAAAGTTGTTGATAAAATGAATTTGGGGGATAAATTTTTACATTCTCTTAGGGCTATATATCAACAACAATCGGCACAAATTATAATTAATGGGGGATTAACAGAGGCATTTAAAATTGAAAAAGGCACAAGACAGGGATGTCCACTATTGTTCTGAACCAGCCCTCTTCTGGCCTTGTAATAAGGCAAACCCCTATTCAGAAAGAAGAGACTGGAGAGCGTCCAAGGCTAAAAGGCATCTGCCAAGATTTATTACGCAGTTAACAAAAACACTAGAGCTTGTCTTCTCAAGCGGAAAAGTTGCTTTCAGCAACCAGCCCCTCCCCAAACACTCCTTTTATAGAGAGCTCAGGGCGTGGTCTCCCTGTGCCTCCTCCCGAGGAGTCCCGCAGCCTTTCTTTGTTTGTTCCTGCTCGACTGCCTCCTGCGTCGGGCGTCCTTGAACAGGGCCAGCTGTGGGTCATCTTCCTCCGCACTCTCGGGCTCACGCAGCTGAGAAGAGGTCCCCGGCTGAGGGCTCTGCAAAGCCTCCAAACCGTCATCAGCCGGTTCGTTTCCCTCCTCCCCCTCGTCTGAGTCATCCGATACATCGGAGCCGGCTGTCGGACCCACAGGCTGGCCCTGAGTCACAACAACTATCACCATTGTTGTTTGTTTTAACATTGGAGATTTTATTGATTAAAATTCGTGAATCAACTATAATAAAGGGAATAAAAATAAAACAGAATGATTATAGGTTAAGAGCCTTTGAGGATGACTTGGTTGTCACATTATCTCAACCGATTCAATCGGTTATAGATTTGATGAATATTATAACTCAATATGGGAAAGTTTCTGGTTTTAAGGTAAATAATAATAAGACTAAAATATTACCTAAAAATATGACCATGAATGAAAAGGAAATGTTAGTAAAATTGACAGGTTATGAAATAGTGAAAAAGGTTAAATATTTGGGAGGATATATTACAGCCTCTAATGTGAAATTATATAAGAATAATTATGAGACATTATGGCTAAAAGTACAAAAGGATTTAAATAATTGAAAAAAATTACAATTATCTTTGCTGGGGAAAATTGCAGCTGTTAAAATGAATGTTTTACCAAAGTTTCTCTTTTTGTTTCAAATGATACCTATATTGAAAAAAGATGCTAATTTGGATGAATGGCAGAAGGGTATTAATAAATTTATCTGGGCGGGGAAAAAACCAAGAGTTAAACTTAAGATTCTACAAGACGCACGGGAAAGAGGACTTAAGGTGCCTAACTTGAAATTATATTATGATGTGGTAGTTTTAACATTGGTTATTGATTGGCTTAATTTAACAAATAAAAGAACACTTTATCTTGAGGGATGGGACTTATTATATGGGTGGCATGCATATTTAATTTATGATAAAAAAGTTGATAAGGCTTTTAAATCTCATATTTTAAGAAGTGTTTTATTGCGTGTCTGGAAAAAGTATTATTATAAGTTAAATTTTAAAATACCAATTTGGGGGATTCCTGAACATGCGATAGAGGGTGTATCTATGGGGGTGAGTTTGGATATGATTTCTTATAAGGAATTACTTAGATTGGTAGGGAATGATTGGCAAGTAAAATCGTTAGCTGAGTTAAAGCAAGAAAATATTGTACAGTCCTGGTTCCAGTATACTCAACTGCGAGCTAGGTGGAAGTTAGATCAGAGGGTTGGTATTACATTAATGGATGAAAATTTGGTAAAACAGATTAAAGATCAAAATCGAGCGCATATAAAGAGAATTTATAATGCTTTAATAGAATTGGATTCGGAAATGGAATTAGTTAAAGATTGTATGGTAAAGTGGGCCCAAAATATTCAAGAACCGATCCCATTGGATATATGGGAGGTAATTTGGGTTAGAAATGTAAAATTTACTCAGGCCCAAAATTTAAGAGAAATTTTTTATAAAATGTTTTATAAATGGCATCTGGATCCTAAAAAGTTGACTTGTATGTATCCTAATTTACAGCCCAAATGTTGGAGATGTGGTAGTTTGGATGCTACTTATTTTCATATCTGGTGGACTTGTAGAAATATAAAAGCTTTTTTGATTAAAATTTGGTGGAACATTCAAAAGATTTTCTAGAGAAGGATAAAGTTTACTCCACAATTATTTTTATTGGGTGTTATTACAGATTGTGATACTAAAGAAACTAACTTGATGTTGAATTTGATAACAGCTGCAAGGTTATTGGTAGGGCAATATTGGAAGAAGGATAGCTTGCCTACTATAGAGGAATGGATGCTGAAAGTGTCAAATCTAGCAGAAATGGCTAAGATTTCTGCTTATTTGAAGGATCATTCACAAGAATTTCAGTCTGGAGAAGATGGACTGGGAAAGTACTAATTGTCTTTACCTGGCACTAAACAATAATGAAGATGGTGTCATGCTATCTTACTAGAAAGGACTTTGCAGAGTTTGGTGCTATCACAGAAAAGGGAAACTTCCAGATGGGTACATCCCACACCTCCTCATGGAAGGCACCCAAAGCAAGTCCCCTTCATTTATAGTGGTACCAAGCCCAACAGAGACTCCACTTCCTCAGGGTCTTGTGGAAGAACAGGGTAGAACAATGGCTAATGACCTTCTTTTACCGGTCTACTATAAAAAGCGTCCTCTCGCACTGTATTGTGGTTTGGTATGCTGGCCTGACAGCCGCGGATAGGAAGATGTTACAGAGGGTGGTGAGCATAGCAGAAAACATTGTGGGCTGTTCCCTGACACCACTGGATGACATTGCCAGGGGTCGCTGCCTTGGAAGAGTGAGAAAAATTCTCAGGGATAACTCACACCCTGGTCAGTACCTCTTTACTCTCCTACCATCGGGTAGGAGATACAGGAGTATACCCAGCCGTATCAACAGGCTGAAGAACACCTTCTATCCATGGGCTCTCAGGCTCCTGAACTGGAAATAACTTTATGTATGATTGACTTGCGAGGCCGGTGTGTTGTGCAATTAGCTCACATGGTGTAACAAGATGGTGGGTTTGTTGTCACTGTGAGTTGGGTGGGCACGAAGGGAGGTTCAGCCAATCTCAATGTATACATGCTTGTACTTTGACAATAAAGGTTCATTCATTCGTTCGTTCGTTCATTCATTCTTCTAAAGGATTTCCTAAGTTAAATCCAGCACCTTGGACTGGAACCAGACATGCTAGAGAAGATCCTAAAGTATTTGTCATGATGTGTGTCAATGGCTCAGGAGTCTTTGCTGCAGCATAACAAAGCTTCACCATGACCTTCAAAGGTAGTCCCTTGCAGAATGCAAGAGAGTAATCCAGACAAGAAATTATGAAGACAGGGTGATACTGTTGTGAGACTATTTCTATCCATATAGTCTATTGTGAGACTATTTTTATCTGTCATAGTCAACACACCACATTAAGCTAATGAAATGAGCTTCATGTCACCAAAACCTGTGATTCTAATAATCAAAGTTGACTCCAAAAGCAAGCTACAGTCTGGATCCGAAGCACATTGATTGTGTTTAGATTGTAAGCCGCCCTGAGTCTTTGGAGAAGGGCGGGATATAAATGGGATTTTTTTAAAAAATGTAAAATTAAATAAACTTCTCAGTGCATTGTGTTTTTTTGTTTTAACATGTGCGTAGTTTTGACATTCAATTGGCAATTTTTGAAACCAGGCTGCAGAGGAAAGGCGTGAGCAAGGCATGTCTCATTAAAAAAAATCAACTCTGCAAATAAGCAAAATGCCAGCTTCCCTTTTTGCTGCCTTTGGACTTCTCTATATCCCTACATTGCTGATTCATAGAGGAAAAACAACACAACATCAGATGTAAGAATTACAGACTATGTGGTGTGTTCTGGTCACACACTGTTTGGAAACATCCTCGGGGCATAGCAACTTAAAGCAAAGGGTGCATGTTTGTTCTAAGCTAAATTACCAAATTTTCCACAGTGATATTATCCCACAAGGAATGCTAATATTCTGATTTTACTTCTACTTTTTTTAGCTACTTAATTTGACACCTCTTGCAGGAAAATACAAACAACGTTCTACATGGAACCAAAGCAGTGGTGTAGGATCTTTAAAGTCCAATGTTGCAAAATAAAGCCTTGGTGGAGCAGTGGGCTAATGCCTCCTTAAGTAACAGCAACTGCCTGCAATTAGTGAAGGTTCGTATCCCACCAGGCTCAAGGTTGACTCAGCCTTCCATCCTTCCAAGGCTATTGCTAAGCACACTGATTTGTGCTTCTTAGATTGTAAGCCACCCTGAGTCTTTGGAGAAGGGCGGGATATAAATGGGATAAAAAAAATAGAATGAAGGCTAGAAAAGGATGCCTCATTATGATGAAAAACATCTTACAATGGATTTTTAAAAAGCTACTGTATCCTCAGAGTACAACTGCTTGTAACTTCTGCTGCTGTGTGATTACATTTTGAGTGCTTAGCAGCTGAATCGGTTGTAGTGTCCCACAGTCACGCAATTGTATTTTGTGCTTTTTTTTTTGCTAATTTCTGGTTGGGTTTTTTTGCCCTTTCCAGAAAAAAATGCCCATCAGATATGCTGGATTCACTTAACAACCACATGATTTGCTCTACAACTACAGTGGCTCACTTTACAACCATCATAAAAACAGTTGTAAAATCAAGACCTGTCACATGGTGCCTTGACTTACCACCACAACAATCTATGATCAAACTCCAGGCTTCACTGAACTTGTAAATCAAGGACTACCTGTATATATTCTTGTAAACTAATATTGGGTTGTTTTTTCTACTAGGGTTATATGAAAAACGCAAGGTTTCTCAATTTAATGATTCAGAACATATTCCATTTCTCCTGGGAGCAGTTAGGAGCTCTTCCTCATTCAGCCAGGCACCTAAATCTAAATCTCAATTAAGAAATCTAAATCTTCCAGGAAGTATAATTGAGAATAAATAATGTGGTTTTTTTCCCCTCCAGTTGCATGACAGTTTAGTTAACCCTAGCAACTTTATTTAGGAATGAAGTTCATACATGGGAGTTTCTGACAAACAGATCCATAAATTGTAGTCACAAAAGTCAAGATGTATAAATTTGTATGTATAAAGTATAAAACAAACTTTGGGGGTGTATAAACTTTCTATATCTCTCCCTCTCAGCATATCAGTCTTTCAACCACTTGACTTGTGGGAAGAATCCAGAGAAAGAAATATTTGGGGAAATATTAAAAAGGCAGAATATATTTCCCCAAAGGAATAATGGAGAAGATCTTTTAAAAAGTCAGAAACCAGCCCCCAGAAATCAGCCCCAGCTCCTTAGGTAGAAGCCATCTTTTAGAAATGCAAATTCAATAATCCTTTTAGAAAAATTGGAGCCTTCCAGCTAGAAACTGAAGAGATTAGGATGACAAAGACCCTTAAAATCTACAAACCCCACCCAAACTCTAAGACAGGACATAATAGGATTAACCCACCAATGCCAAAGGGGCACACTCAGACTCAGGTCAAAGTACATGACACAGGAAATACAAAGCCTCAAACAGGAACAGGAAACAACCTCAAGAGTCTCAAAAGGTATAAAAACCCACTCCCTACTACATGTGGTCAATTTTCCAGAGCCATCTTTCTGTCTGGTTCTCCTCTTCAATAAATTACAACTTTCTTTCTAAAGCAGTCTCCATTTTGTTTATTCCCAGCTTGGACTGGACCCTGATGAAGATTCTTCTTTCAACAACTGCATAGATTTCTCAGAATTGTTTTCTGACCAGTGGCATTTACACAATTTTTACTGCACTTGTAGTGATATGAGACATTTCTAGTTTGTTTGTCTTGACTGCAACTTTATGGCATCTATGTCATAACAAAGAGAGTTTTGATAATCCTACATCTTTTCATACTAGAACTAAGAATGCCTTAACTTAACTGGCAATGGATTCACAAAAAGAAGAAAGTGCTTTATTACATAACTAATACCTACTGTATATATTTAGGTATATATACACTTATACATAATTATAACATATTAGTTAAATAACTGTTACCCTGCTTGCTAAAAATAATTTTAAAAACCCAAAATAGTATTGTTCACAAGTTATGCTAGCTTGAACAATAAGACAATTTTAGTCATGATTGATCTAAGCCAGACATGTCAAACTCGCAATGTCAGGTGACGTTGTGCAACGTATCAGAGCCCTTTCGCCATTGACGGCAATGGGGTGGGTGCGCCTTCTGGATGCCTGCGGGCTAGCAGTTTGACACCCCTGATCTAAGCTGTACTAAATCCACTTTAATTTGTATGATCAGAAGCAAAATGTCCAAATTTGCAAGAGTATTTCTTTTCTGCATGTAATTCAGCCTTCCCTCAGAATTACAATTGTAAGCCAGCCCATATGGAAAAGCAAATCTTTCTTCACTGTGGGATGCAATCTTTGCAAAATTACTCAAAAAGTTGTAGCACTGAATTTTGCTGAATATTAGAAAAAATTGTCAGTGATACCAAATTTTAAAAGGGAAGGCAGAAAATATGCAATTTGGCATTATTGTCAGCAGGTGGCAGCGCAGGGCTAGAATTTGCCCAGTCTTTGAAAGGTAATGAAAAAAAATCGTTTTGTCCATTGTAATTAAATTAGTTGCTAATTACTTTTAGACAAAGCATAACAATTCTTAGCAGTAATGCAATTTGCACTGTGGCATTATGCAGCCCAAGTTATTCAATTTTATTTAAAACCAGTTTTGCCTACACTGACTAAGAGATGGCCACACTGCCAATACAGAGGGTGAAAGAAATGCCATAAGCGCTGCACAACATGTAATAAAATGTAACAGTAGCAGAGATGGAAGGGACCGTAGAGGTCATCTAGTCCAACCCCCTGCTCTCGCTATACTATTTCTGATAAATGGACTGTCCTGTCTCTTCTTAAAAGCCTCCAGTGATGGAGCAACTTCCACAACTTCCAAAGGGAATTTGTTCCACTTCTCACTGTTAGGAATTTTCTCCTTAGTTTTAGGTTGCTTCTCTCTTTGGTTAGTTTCCATCTACAGGTGTTTTGGTAAATAAGTCCCCACCCCACCCCACCCCCCGCTTTTTTGTGGCAGCTCTTCAAGTATTGGAAGACTGCTATCATGTCACCCCAGTCCTTCTTTTCAGTAAACTAGTTCCTGCAATTGTTCTTCATCTGTTTTAGGGCCTAGCATATTTTTGTTGCTCTTTTCTGAACCCTTTCCAAAGTCTCAACATCTTTGTTATATCGGGGTGACCAGGATTCTAAGTATGGTCTTATACCCCACTTACCTATATCTAGGATCTGCTTTTTGAAACACCAAATAGTTCAATCAATTACACGGCGCACAATGTCCACACATATGTCCTATGCCTGTCTCTGCTTTTCCTGACAGAAAAATTAATCAGTGGAACAACTTGCCACCAGAAGCTGTGAATGCTCCAACACTGGAAGTCTTTAAGAAGAGACTGGACAGTCATTTGTCTGAAATGGTATGGGGTTTCCTGCCTGAGCAGGGGGTTGGACTAGAAGACCTCCAAGGTCCCTTCCAACTCTATTATGATTATGATTTCCCCTCATCCCCTTCTCTCAAATGCTCAGCAGTGCTTAAAATGTGCAAGCTTTATAGATATTGATAAACTGTTCACAAAATGCCTTTCAAATAACCTTTATTCAGGCAGATAAAGAAGCAATATAGTTTGTTCCAAAATATTATTAATATTGATTATTAACTCTTTCTCAAGTCCAACATCCACAATACAGGTAGTTCTCCACTTATAACCACAACTGAGACCAGTATGACTGTTGCTAAGCAACACGGTTGTTAAGTGAGTCGTGCCCAATGTTATGACCGTTTTTGCAATGATGGTTAAATAAATTACTGCAGTTGTTTTGTGAATCCAGCTTCGCCCATCGCTTTTGCTCACTGGAAGTTGGCTGGGAAGGTCATGCGTCGCGATCACATGAACCTGGGACGCTGAAGCTGTCGGAAATACATGCCAGTTGCCAAGCGCTTAAATTTGGATCACATGACCGTGGGGATGTTGCAATAGTTGTAAGAGCAGAGGCCAGTTGTAAATCATCTTTGTCAATCACTGCGGCTGTAATTTCGAATGGTCACTAAACCAATGGTTGCAAGTCAAGGATGACCTGTATTCATTTGTGAACACTCCCTGCTGTGATGTTTCACACAAGAGTTTCACAAATATTTCCCAGTGACTTCACTGATTTACTTATTTTAATCTCTCTGTGTGTGTGTGTGTGTTTGTGTGTGTGTGTGTGTGATCCCAGAATTGGGTACCTTTCAGAGTGGATTCCTTCTACAGCATTATTCCCATTGTGCAGGATCAGTTTGAGAAGAGGAAGCAAAGAACCACTGCATGGTTTTAAAAAGCTACAACTCCTGGAGAAACAAAATGTCCTGAACGCCATTCCATGCAAAAAAGAAAGAAAAGTAATTGTTTCCCTGCATGTGCACAGGTATACACACACAGAGACACACTGACTCACCCACATAAACACACACAGAGTTCATGTTCCTCATAGAGATTGGTGCTCGGTTTGTTGGAACATTTTGTAAAAAAAAAAATCTGAACATTTCTTACTAATAGGAGCTGCTAAACCATCAAGCCGATTCCACCTGAAAAGACCTTTAGGAGGGCCAAAGCCCAAAAGTATCCAGTAAGAGTTCCCATAAATGGGGAAATGGATTTGCTATGTTTTTAAAAGGAGCTTTACTCCAGCTTTACTCCAGCTGCATGAGATCAAAAGGTGTGAAAATAAATTAGCATACCTGTGTTTCAAGCAACATGGCACCTTTCTCCCCTCTGGGTTCGCCACACGTGTGGAATTGAAAGTTCATGCTAATCTGATGTGGCTGGAGTGAGTTAGAATATGGGAAAAGCTAGCACAGAAGAATGAGAAGACAAGGAAGGATTAAATATATTTAAACCTTTTTTTTTGAGATAGGAAACTTTAAGTATTTATATTAGGGCATGCTACTTGGAAATCACAACCCCTGCCCATTTGCAAAGTACTAGTTATTAAAGTTCACAGTATTTATATAAACTTTTGCTAGTGATGCTGGGCTTTTAAGTATCATTTTTATATAGAACCTGATGAGACAGATTTGACCTGTGGCTTAATTTAGCAGAGATGTTATTTTGGGAGAAATAATATTTTTAAAAATAGCAATTAGATGATTAAACATCTGTGCCAATGATAAACTTGGCCAGAAAACTTGAAAGATAAAACACTGCTGGAAACTTAATTGAATATTCCCCAAAATTTATTTGTAGCAAATAATAACATAGCCATATATAGAAATGTTTGAGAGGCTGTTTTCAAAAGTTACGTTAGAATTTCATACCAATCCCACTCCCAACTAAAATCTAAAATAAAACCAATGTTGGGAGGCAGAATATGAGCCTTATATAAGGCATCTTAAGAGCCAGGAGGAGGGGTGTATCCCTCAACTTACAACCATTTGTGACTGTTCAAAGTTATAATGGCACTAAAAAAAGCAGTTACAATTCATCCTCACACTTATGACCATTGCAGCATTTCCACAGTCAGGTGGTCAAAATTTGGTTGCTTGGCAACCAGCCTGTATTTACAATGGTAGCTGTGTCCCCAAATCATTATGATCACGAGCCGTGATGGTGCAGTGGTTAGAATGGATTATTGCAGGCTAACTCTGCCAGCTGCCAGCAGTTCAGTCCTGACCCCAGTCAATGTTGACTCAGCCTTCCATCCTTCTGAGTTCTGTAAAACGAGGACCCAGATTGTTGCGGGGAATATGCTGTAAACCGCTCAGAGAGGGCTGTAAAGCACTATGAAGCGGTATATAAGTCTAAGGGCTAAGAGCTATTTCTATCATCATTTGCAACTTTCCCAGCTGGCTTCCAACAAGCAAAGTCAATGGGGAAAGCCAGAATCTCTTAATGACTATAAGGTTTACTTAAAAACTGCAGTGATTCACTTAACAACAGTAGCAAAAGAAGGTCATAAAATTGGGCAGGAGTCACTTAACAACCACCTTATTTAGGAACATAGATTCTAGTCCGAATTGTGGTTATACATTGTGGACTATATGTAGTAAAATTTCCTTAAATGAAGATGCCACAGCATGTTTTTGTTTTTGTTTTTAAAAAGCAATCTAACTTCAAAGTGAGGCAACTATACCTGAACCAGGAATACATCACAGGTAGTCCTCAGTGTATGACCACAGTTAAGCCCCAAATTCTTGTGGCTAAGTGAAACATTTCTAAAATGAATTTTGGCCCCATTTTAGGACCTATCTTGCCACAGTTGTTAAGTGAATCACTGCAGTAGTTAAGTTAGTAACATGGTTGTTAAGTGAATCTGGCTTCCCCATTCTGACTTTGCTTGTCAGAAGGTCGCAAAAGATGATCAACCATCATAAATATGATTCGATTGCCAACCATCCAAATTCTGATCATGTGACTATGGGGAATACTACAATGGTCATAAGTATGAAAAACAGTCCTAAGTTCCCTTTTCCCCCCAGTGTCTTTGAAACTTTAAATGAATTGTTGTCTGTCAAGGACTATCTGTAATCATGTATGATCAGATGGCATTTTATCTTCCAAAACTAATATCCTCCCTTTCTGCTCTAACACATTTTCCATTATACATAGTTATGGCATTAAAATAGGTCTATTGATTGCACAATAGCAATAGCACTTAGACTTATATACTGTTTCATGGTGCTTTACAGCCCTCTCTAAGTGGTTTACAGAGTCAGCCTATGACTCTGTGTCCTCATTTTACCGACCTCGGAAGGATGGAAGGGTGAGTCAACCTTGAGCTGATGAGAATCGAACTGTTGAACTGCTGGCAGCTGGCAGTCAGCAGAATTAGCCTGCAGTACTGCATTCTAACCACTGTACCACCACGGCTCATATATCATATGTCATAGGTCAGGCGTAGGCAACCTTGGCTCTTTTTTTTAATTGAAAAGTTTTAACATACATTTTATCTTTAACAATCCCCCCTCCCCCTCCCATACCCATCCCTCCCTACCCCTCCCCCCTTCCCCCCCCCCGACTTCCCAGAGCTAAGTACAGGGTATAAAAACAAGAAAAAAAACAGTCATAAACATCCAAATGCTAACAACCACAAACTCTAAAATCTATCACTCTCTAGCTCATATAGGATAACTACAAACACTATTACTATTAAATATAAAAAAAAGAAAAAAGAAAAAAAAGGAAGACTTATTCAAATGCTACATGAAACTTTTTAGTCCCGTATTTGTTCTGGATATACTCAATCCATTTTCTCCACTCCATAATGTAACGTTCTTGCGAGTGATCTTTCAAATAAGCCGATATCTTTGCCATCTCTGCCAGGTCTGAAACCTTTAAAGTCCATTCTTCTATAGTCGGCAGTTCCTCCTTCTTCCAATACTGACCTATTAAGAGTCTTGCTGCCGTAATTAAATTCAACATCAACTTAGTGTCCACAACAGTAGCTTCTGTAATTATACCCAACAGAAAGAATTGCGGACAAAACTTTATCTTTTGCTTGAAGATCTTCTGCATATTCCACCAAATTTTAATCCAAAAGGCCTTAACCTTTTTGCAAGTCCACCATATGTGAAAATATGTTGCATCTTCGTCACCACACCTCCAGCATTTGGGCTGATAGTTCGGATACATACTTGCAAGCTTTTTAGGATCTAAATGCCATCTATAAAACATTTTATAAAAGTTCTCTCTTAAATTTTGAGCTTGTGTAAATTTTACATTCCTCACCCAGATCTTTTCCCACGTGTCCATTGTAATAACTTCTTGGATATTTTGGGCCCATTTTACCATGCAGTCTTTAACAAGTTCTGTTTCTGAATCAATTTCTATCAATGCAAGATATATCCGTTTAATATGTGCAGGACCCTGATTTCTAATTTGCTTTATCAGATTTTCATCAGTCATTGTAAAACCAATTTTCAGATCTTCTTTCCACCTGGCCCGTAGCTGAATATATTGAAACCAAGTTTGAATAATCTTCTCATCTCGCAAGAGATCGTACGGTTTCAGACACCAGACATTTCTTTCCAGACTTAAAATCTCCTTATACGTAGTCACATCATGTTTAAAACCAACATTTATATTTTCTATTGCGTGTTTTGGAATTGCCCACAATGGTATCTTACAATCTAACTTATATCTATACTTCTTCCAGACTCTCAACAATGCCTGTCTTAAAATATGCACTTTGAACACATTATCTACCTTCTTATTATACAACAAATATGCATGCCAGCCAAATAACAAGTCGTGGCCCTCAAGATTTAATAATCTCTCTTGCGTCAAATTAATCCAATCACTTATTCCTGCTAACGCAGCAGCTTCATAATATAATTTAAGATTGGGCATTTTAAGGCCACCTCTCTCACGAGTATCCTGCATAATCTTAAGTTTAACTCGTGGCCTTTTCCCTGCCCAAACAAATTTATTGATACCTCGCTGCCATTCCTCCAGATTAGCATCTTTCTTAAGAACCGGTATCATTTGAAATAAAAATAAAAATTTAGGCAGGACATTCATTTTCACTGCTGCAATTCTTCCCAGCAAAGACAATTGCAGTTTTTCCCAGCTCTCCAATTCTTTTTGAATTTTTCCCCATAACTTTTCATAGTTATTTTTATATAACTTTGTATTAGAGGGTGACAAAAACACCCCCAAATATTTGACCCTTTTAACAATCTCAAATCCAGTTAATCCTTCTAAAAGGGCCTTTTGCGATACTGTCATATTTTTGGCCAGAATTTTAGTTTTTTGTACATTAACTTTAAATCCAGAAACCTTCCCATATTGTATTATTATCTCCATCAGGTCCACAACAGAGTTCTCCGGCTGGGTCACCGTAACAACCAGATCATCTGCGAACGCTCTCAATCTATAATCCTGATCTCTAATTAGTATACCCTTAATTCTTTCCGAATTCCGTATTTTTACCAATAATATCTCCAGTGTTAACACAAATAACAAAGGCGATAACGGACACCCTTGCCTTGTGCCCTTCTCAATATTACAAGCTTCAGTCAAGCTATTATTAACTATTATTCAGGCAGTTTGTTTTTGATATAATGCCCTAATTGGTTGCAAAAATTTATCCCCAAAATTCATTTTATCTAGAACTTTCATCAAAAATTGCCAATTCAATTGATCAAAGGCTTTTTCAGCATCTAAAAATTTTAGCGCCTCAGGGATCTGGTTGTTCCTTTCCAAAAACTCTAACACATCAACTATATGCCTCACATTATTTTTCATTTGCCTACCACTAATAAACCCAGTTTGATCCCCATGAATCACCTGTTGCAGAACCCTCATCAGTCTATTAGCCAATACCTTAGCAAATATCTTATAATCTGTATTTAAAAGTGATATCGGTCTATAGTTTTTAACTTGAGTAGCATCTTGATCTTCCTTCGGTATCAAAGAGATAAAAGCAGTTCTCCAAGACGGAGGCACCTTTCCCCCTCTCTGAATTATCTGAAACAGCTCCTTTAACGGCTTTATCAACTCCATTTGTAGATTTTTGTAGTAAATCGCAGTCAAACCATCCGTACCTGGTGCTTTATCCAACTTCAATTCCTTAATTGCTATAAGAATTTCTTCTTCTGTTATCAATTGGTTAATCTGCTCTTTTTGTGCCTGCGTAAGAACCGGGATGCTAGCATTCTCCAAATATACATCAATATCTTTTTCATTAATCTTCTCCTTGGCATATAATTTAGAATAAAAGTCCAGAAAGGCCTCCTTGATAAGATCCTGTTGAAACACAACCTTTCCCTTATGTTCAATTTTATCTATATTAGAAGCCCTTTGCTTTTTCCTTAGTCTATAAGCTAACCATCTACCTGGCTTGTTAGCATTGCAAAAAGTGTTATGCCTAGCAAACCGCAAATTGGTTGCCACTTGGTCAGCCATTAATTTATCAAATTGTCCTCTTAATAGCTTAATAACCTCCTTAGTCTTCACATCCAATGGGTTCAAAATCAAGGCCTTTTCTTTTTCCCTAATTTCATTCTCCAATTCTTTCCTTCTGGCTTCCAAAGTACGTCTGTGTTTATTATTCATATATATCAACACCCCTCTCATATAGGCCTTGCTAGCATCCCAAACCATGTCCATAGAAGTATCCTTATTCATATTAATTTCAAAAAAATCCTTCATCCGCTGTTTACATTC
Source organism: Vipera berus (assembly GCF_964194415.1). Lineage (NCBI taxonomy): Eukaryota > Metazoa > Chordata > Lepidosauria > Squamata > Viperidae > Vipera > Vipera berus. Next base: position 252,109,178 of record NC_138203.1, read on the forward strand.
TTCCACGTTTCTCTGATTTCTAAACAAGTTCTCATTTACGCGCCACGAGCGCCTATCTCTATTGTCCTTATTGATCTCTAACCAAACTGGACTATGGTCAGAAATAGCTCTTGCACAGATCTTTACCTTCTTAATCCTAGAAAAAAAGTCATTGGTCAACAAAATAAAATCAATCCTAGAAAAAGATTGATGTCTGTCAGAAAAAAAAGTATAATCCTTTTCATGCAGGTGAGTGTCGCGCCAAATATCTCGCAGTTCCAAATCATCCTTCATTTCAAAAAAAGATTTAGGCAATCTGGCATGACTCGGAGAGCGCTTAAAAAGACCAGCCTTGTCCATCTGTACATCCAAAACCCCATTCCAGTCCCCCATAAAAATAAATGATTTGTAATCCAATTGGGTAAGCTTTGTATGAAGTAAGCTAAAAAAATCAGCTTGCTGTTGATTAGGAGCATACAGTCCAACTAAAAGCGTTTTTTTTGCCTTCTAGCAGCAAATCTATCATAAGATATCTACCATGTTTATCCGCTTCAATTAGTTCCACTGATAAAGTAGTTTTAACATAAACAACCACTCCATTTTTCTTATTCATCGCAGAGGCAACAAATTGCGTGCCCAATCTTGAATTGGATAAATACTTTTGGTCCATAACCCTAATATGCGTTTCTTGCAAACATATAACATCAATCTTGAATTGTTTTAAATATTGAAAAACTTTCTTTCTCTTCTGTGGTGAATTTAGTCCATTAACATTCCAGGTTAGAAATTTAGTCGCCATGCGTGGCATCCCGAAGCTGTTGGAGCAGATCTTTAATAGCCCCTCTGTCTTCTTTGGGCCGTGCTCCTCCCACTGCTTCGCTGTAAGTACGCTTTGAGAATTCCATAAACTTCTGTTGGTCTTGCTCTTTTATTTGTTTTGCTCGTTTTAAAGCGGCACGTGTCACCCTCTGCTCTCCAGCACCAGCCAACGATGTTGTACTTTGATCCCCTCCAGCACCATTCTCCTCTTTCTGTCCACCTTCAGCCTCTTGAGATTTCCCTTCTCCAAATCCCTTTACAGCTTCCAAAAGTGATAGTGGGGTCGCTTTTAAAACATCATTATAGAAATCACGCGCCTGTGTCACAGTAACCAGACGGTATCTTTTGCCTTCATGCATCACCACCAATCCGACAGGAATCTCCCATCTAAACTTTATTTCACGTTGCTTAAGTTCTTGCACAAGAAATGCAAAATCCTTCCTTCTCCTTAAAATCTTTGGAGGAATTTCTTTTAAAACCAAAACTTCTTGGTCAGCAATCACAACTTTAGTATCATAAGCGGCTTGAATAACTTCATCTCTGGTTTCTCTCTTTATAAAATAGACCACCACATCTCTAGGTAGCTTTCTCTGTCTAGCAATCCATGAGTTTACACGAAAAACTTTATCCATGCATCCCTTTATTTCAGATGCTGGCTGATCCAATACTGCTTCCAACGCCTCAGAAATCAACTGCTTTAGGTCTTCTTTAGGATTCTCTTTTAAGCCTCTGATTCTAATAGCATGCTGCATCTGATGATACTGGACAAGACTCAATTCTCCGTCCATTCTATCCCTTAAATCTTCATTCTCCAGTACCTTTACTTCTAATATAGCATTCTTTTGACTCAGATCCTCCACTTTTTCATCCAAACTTTGCACACATTCAGCCACGCTTTGCACTGTAGACAATATGTCTACCCTCATCACACTAAACTTCTCTTCCATCCTCTCCTCCATTACTTTAAACTTCTCTTCTATCCTCTCCTCCAATTTCTCCAATTTCTCCTCCACCTTTGCCAGCTTGTCACCCAGCATTTCTGATATTACCTGGGATTGTTTTTCCAAAGCATCTACTAGCTCTTTCGATGTCAATGCAGCAGGAGGAAGGAAAGCTTGCAACGATGTCTGTTGCACCGGGGAAGTTCCCGCACTCCGAAGAGTTTTTGAGGGAGGTTTAGCCGCCATCTTTTCACTTTCACTTGTTGCGCACTTTCACTTTAGGTTTATAAAGTCCATTAAGCTAGAGAATAAGAATAAAAGTCCTCTTCACCTTGACCTCCTGTACCGCTCTGCCTGCTCCTTTTTATTCCAAGGTCTTTCCTTCTGGCAGGGGTGGTCGCAAACGCCTGGCTCTGCTCCAAAAATCCCGGAGCAGAGACGCTGAACAGCTGGGAGCAACCCAGGCTACGGGGGAGTTCAATCCTTCAGCCGCCCAAGCTTTAAGCTCAGGCGGCCCCGGAGAACTCAACCCCTACCTGGGGCCTCACCCCCTCCTCTTCTCCCAAGGAGGGGGCTTCAAATCCACCCGAACAGCTGATCGGCGCTGTTTCGGGTGAAAACAACTCAGCTGAGCAGCGGGCAGCCCGAAACGGCTGTCTCCAGCGCCGCGCCGCACCAGAAGTCCATCGCAACCTTGGCTCTTTTATGACTCGTGGACTTCAACTCCCAGAATTCCTGAGCCAGCTTGGCTCAGGAATTCTGGGAGTTGAAGTCCACAAGTCATAAAGAGCCAAGGTTGCCTACCGCTGTCATAGGTCAATATGACATATTCAGAAGCCAAAGAGAGTCAGGTTGCAATTCAAGTCCACAAATATGCTTCATTAACCAGTAATAGCAATAAGAAGCCTGCACAGTACATATTTCCCTAAGTACTAATCCAAGGTGGTGTTGTGGCTTTTGTAGAACTAGTCTTCATTTGACGATTTAACATTTAACAACCATTCACAGTTACAACAGTGATGAAAAAGGACCAATCCTCACATTTATAACTTTCACAGGTCGGTAAAACAAAGGAAAGCTGAAGTAAAAGGATAGGCATTATTGTAGTTTCCCTTAGCGACCGCCAGTTCCAATTGTGGTCGCTAAACAAGAACTGGCTGTATATGAACAGATAACATTGGTACTCCTCTGCACCTCTGTTTTCTTTAACTGGTCACTGTGTCATTTTTCAGCTCTTACTCCTGAATATTTCTATTCAGATAAAGTGTGAGAAGGTTCAGCCTTTAACATAAGTTACAACCTAAAGAACTCATGAGCTATTGATGCTTGTACTGTGGAAATAGAAAATTGGCAAGCTTTTAATTCAGCATGATGTTTTTTTCATACATCACTTGAAACTTTAAACAAGCCTTTCATCCAAAATGCTTGTGGATAGGTGATACAGGGTTGATTTTATAAGTCTTATTCCATTATTTCTCAGCAATGTCTAAAACTGTTTAGTTCTGTTTGGTTACTCGTATCCTGGAAGATTTATTTCTTGCAGCTATTAATATGCCAATGATATCTGTGATATCTGTTATTGAAGTCATTGATAACACCTCTGGCTATAATCTGAAACAACTTAAAAGGTTGTACACATAAATGATCCTTCAAAGTCTTTAGGAATTTTTTGCTATGAGATTGCAGACTTTTCCCATAGGTGGAAAGGTGTTGTTTTTGGCATCTTTGGCATTGCAAGCCATTCATTTTGTTGATTTATTCCTGGCTGGCAAACAAGACTATGACCCAGTGACTTCATTTTTATTGGTCCAAGATATCCAACTTGTTCTTCCTCCAACATTTGAGTTTTCGGTTTGGAAACTATGGTGTTCTCAGCTCTCTCGTGGTACAATATCTGCCAATTATAAGCATCACTGCTAGAAACCAGGAGATTGTGAGTTGTAGTCCCATCTTAGTCACTAGGGTGACTTTCAGCCAGTCACTCTTTTTTATCCCAGTTCATCTCAACAGGCAACAACAGGCTTGTGGTGTTATTTGAGTTATTTATAAAAATAATAAGGGACATAAATAAATAAAGTTTAATGGAATTAAAGTTCTAGTGGAATGAATTTGAGCCCAAACCTTGCTCATAATTCCCTCTTTCAACTTTGGGGAAGCAAGTTATTGGATTATTACTTTCGAGGAGAATAGTTGTAGTTCAGAGTTGAGATGCGGGGTCCTTGGTGTTCTCAGAGTTTAATTGTTTCTTGCAGACATTTCATTACCCAAACTAGATAACATCATCAGTGCACTGATGATTGTTACCTAGTTTGGGCAGTTAACCATTTGTAAGAAAACAACCAAGCTCAGATTTTTATTTTGCTCGCTTGGGTTTTTTTGTTCTGTTGGTTGAAGGAGGAATGGCTACAGTTACCTTGAGCAAAGCCCTACCACCTTCCCAGCTTCTTTTGCAGCTGCAGGTGCTGGCATAGAGAAGAAGAAGAAAAAAAAAACTGGGATGTGGAATGGATAGAGGCAGCAACAATTGATACAGGAGTAGCATAAACTGAATCAGTCTTAATAGAACACTGGAACCTTTGTGAAACGTTCACTTGTTAGCACTAGCTTACAGCCTGACTTTGTCTGCATATAAAGGAGGTTTCACCTTCTGCTCAATAGACAGGAGCTGCTGCTTGCCTCCAGCATTGCTGAAATCAATAATACGAGATTTGATTTCAAATGAAGGTGTGGTTCTCTGTTGCTTCAAAACTATCGAGCAACTTTCCTCCAACCTGATCCACACAATGACAGCAGAACATTTTAATGCTGCTTACTGTTTACTGATTTTCCAGAAGAATTAACTCTGGGGAATTACAACACATTGCAACCACTGAACAACAAGATAAGATCAGAGGTATATTTAATCAATCACTCCCCGATGGTCACAACCTAATAAACCTAGAAAGTAGGATTCTTGCAAGGGAGAAATATTGTCCCATACCGTGATGGATTGAATATTAAAAAGTCATGGCATGGAGCTGGCACTAAATGTTTCATAAGGATTATGTTTTCTAAGCGATTTTGTTGAAGTTTGTCCAATATCCCAGGATCCTGAATCATATTTTGGGCTGCACTGTTAAACAAATTTCTTACGAATATAATTTCCTCAAAGCAGAAACATGCAGGTTTTCACTGTGTTGCTTCTTTGTCTCTGCTATGAACACAGCTCAAACAGGGTGAGATAGACAACTTGCTTTCCCAATAGTTACATTTGAATATTTGAAACTGTATTGGGCATGGTTTCGCAAAACACTGAGGAGGAAAAAAAATGAGAGAAGCTTACTTGTTCACAAAATGACTGAAGAGGAAGGCTGCAGCCATTTACAATATATTCACCACCAACTGATGAAGCTGGTGCCTGTCATCTTCTCCCTGCCAGCTTCTCAGATTGACATTTTTTATTTTATTATCTCATTTTTGTGTGTGTGCAGATGGGCACGCTTTGGAACAAAACCACTGAGCTGCAATCTTGCAAGCAGCTCCTGGCTGAGTAAAAATGAATACCGTATAAGCACCCATAAGCATTATTTTATGTAAAGATTATACAAGAAAGATATTTGGGATTGCAGAATACCACTTTCTTGTTTATTACTTTTTAATTAAAACATTTTTAATTTTTTTTTAAAAAAAAATCTAGATTACTTAGGGGGCCCGGCAGGTGCCAAGAGAGCTAACTCTTATTGCCGAGCATATAAAATGAATAAATAAATGGCTACAAGTACATCAGTGCCCAAGAGCACCATATAATCTATGTCACATTGTAGGAGATAATCTGGGCAATGGATATCTTTAATTTATTTGGTCCGTATAATGGGGAGGGGGCACTTGGTAGACATTTATGCGATTGCATCACGAAATATCAGAAAATAAGTATGAAATTATGCAGGATGCAAAATTAAAGTTTCTATGTTATTCTTCCTTCAAAACATCTGAACTGTTCTGTTATTGTAGACATTTGGAAAGCTTGCAGAAATCAGAAGTTCCATTGCCAAATTAGATAGCAGCAGGGCCAGACATTTTTAAAAACGCCCAGCTGGACAGATAAAAATGCATGGCAGAACACTGGTCCAACATAAAGTATACGCAGTCAGCCACAAATAAATGATTACTTGGCAATTGAACTTCCCAGCACAGGCAACATGGTTTTAAAAAATACCAGAGGCAGGTGTGTCCCCTTCCCTGTGTATGTATATATACAGAGGTTTCTATAACTGATTTTCCTATGCTACTCAATTTTAAAGCAAATATTAAAACAATGGCAATCCTATGAAAAACAAAAACATATTTCAAGCCACAGGGAACAGGTTAATCGGTGAAAACATGTACCGAAGCCCTGAGGTTCGGTCTGTATATCTACTTGGTGTCCCCCTAAATTCAGCAGTCTTCATTACCAAATGCAGTGATGCTATCCCAGACAGAAGGCCAGGCTAACTAGGCAATACACAAGCATTTACATCTCAACATCCCAAGAATGGGTTGTTCAGTTGCTAAGTCACCATACTACAAAATAGATATTGAGACCTTGAAAAAGTTAAGAGAAGAGCAACTAAGATGATTGAATGCCTGGAGACTAAAACATATGAAGAACGGCTGCAGGACTTGGGCTTGGCTAGTCTAAAGAAAAGAAGAAACAGGGGTGACATGATAGCAGTATTCCAGTATTTGAGGCACTGCCACAAAGAAGAGGGGGTCATGTTATTCATCAAAGCACCAAAGGGAAGGACGAGAAACAATGGATGGAAACTAATCAAGGAAATAAGCAAACTGGAATTAAGAAGAAACTTCTTAACAATGAGAACAATTAAACAGTGGAACAGCTTGCCTTCAGAAATTGTGGGTGCTCCATCACTGGAGGTTTTTAAGAAGAGACTAGACAATCACTTGTATTAAATGGCATAGATTCTCCTGCTTGAGCAGGGGCTGGACTAGAAGACCTAGAAGGTCTGGACTAGAAGGTCCCTTCCAGCTCTATTCTATTCTATTCTATTCTATTCTATTCTATTCTATTCTATTCTATTCTATTCTATTCTATTCTATTCTAGTCTAGTCTAGTCTAGTCTAGTCTAGTCTAGTCTAGTCTAGTCTAGTCTAGTCTAGTCTACTCTAGTCTACTCTACTCTACTCTACTCTACTCTACTCTACTCTACTCAGTCATGTCCATCTCTTCATGATCCATGGACCATCTGTGCCAGGGCCCCCTCCTCCATTATCTCCCACAAATTCATGTTCATTACATCATGAATTTCATTAATCATTTCTGGCCTTTTCCTTTTGTCTTCCACCTTTCCCAACATCAGGGTCTTCTCATTTGGTGGTCAAACTATTTGAGCTTTGGCTTCAGTATCAGTCCTTTCAAAGAACAGTCAGGGCTGATTTCCTTTAGGATTGACTAGGACTCCTGGACAAAAGCTGTCCATGAAGACCATTTCCATGCCATTCCCCAACCCTGGAGTTCAGACTGCTAAAAAGCCTGACACCGAGATAAGTGTGTCTCTGAGAGGGTGACATCATCCACATTCCCCAGCCAGATTTCTGTAATTCCCCCTCAGACCATTTGACTATCCATAACCAAGTTATAGATGAACGTAGTCTTAGTACAAATGGACCTAATGTTTACCATCATCACCTTGAAGTCACTAGAACTCCAATCTCCTTAAAGCATTCATATGAGAAGACAGAACCAGAGTCACATGGTTAATCCTCCTTCCCCTATAATGGTTTGGCCAATATTCTTGATCAGTCACTACCAGATGTATTCACTCCATTCCTCGCCATGAAGTCACTAATTGTACCGTCTGACAAAACTGTCAAGTTCTATACCTACCAGTCATCCTACTGCGAAACCTACCATTTTCCCAGACTGCTACCCAGATAAACCTGGGCAATTCAGTGATGTAGCAAAAGCCATTGCACCACTCCTAGATACGGCCCCATATGGACCCATTTACTTCCTCCCATGTCTATATAATATCCCATCTAATCCCAAAACTTGCTAGGACCATTTCCAAACACCACTGTTCGTATAATCCCAGTGTAAACCAAACCAAGAAATAGTCCTTCAGAGTGATTTAGAAATTCCCACACACCAAGGATTTAACAGAGGGAATCCCTCTTATTCTCAATCCAAGGAAACCTCATTTTTCCACTTCCCACCTCTAACCTGAGAACAGCCCTTCTCCCCCAATTCCTTCCTTTGACCCTCTCTTCAGTCCTCCAGCACAAGGCGTTCTTCTTGATGTAGTCAAGGGCACCTCCTAGCATTACAGACTGCTGGCTTGAAATGTTTGGAGTTATAATCCATCACATCTGGAGGGTACAAACTTGGGAAATGCTGATTTATGCCATCACACAATTCTTAGCCTGGGTTATTTTCCTCTTGGGTCACATTATTCTTCCAGGCTGGCCAAAGATTGAAGTAAGTTTTCATGATGCAGAATCTACTTTATCAGATACAGCAGTTGTTATCTGAAATTTTACCTGCCCTGCCTTACTTGAGCGATGCAGTTTTATAGCTATCCTAGTTGCTGAAATACAAATCATTATAAAACTTATTTTATGTATTAGAGATACTCTTTTATTGGATATGCTCTGTTGGATTGCATTTTAATGACCCTAAAACTATAGACAGTTGTAGAATAATAATTATACTGTTGAGAAAGGCAAAATTATGACATATTAATACTTTCTAATAAAGCTTTCTTTCCAGAGAAAGGATCAACCAGTTGAATTCAGAAAGCAGCTAATCAATTTTAGACCTCAATGCTTGCTGTGGATTTCTTAAATATGTGGTAGTATTAGTGAACATTTACTTGCATTCCATTTCTAATTTTATTTTCAAACTGTTTTTATCTAGAGTGAGATTTTTTTTAGGTATCAGGTCCAGCTGTACAATATAATCAGAGTCACTAGCTTAGGCACTTTCACCCCTCCATTAAAAAGCACGCCGTCTAGGCCTTCAGCTGGGTTTTATAAAACCGTTTCACTTTAGGCCTCCGCCGCTGTGTGCAAAAAAAAAAGTTCAATCAATCAATCAATTTCAACTTCTCACAGAAAAAAAAAGATCTTGCAAAGTTGGAATTGATTGATTGAACTTTTTAGTCCCACCCAGTCCCACCCATTACCACTGCAGCCACACCCACCCAATGAGCCACGCCCACCCAATTTGCCACATCCACCCAATGGGCCATGTCCACCCAGCACCTGACGATACATAAATGGGCTTTGGGTTGCAGTTTGGGCACTTGGTCTCTAAAAGGTTTGCCATCACTGGTATAGGTTTTCCTGCATGAGCATGGGGTTGCACTAGAAGGCTTCCAAAATCCTATTCCATTCCATTCCATTGATTTTTTTTAGTCTAGCAATTCATCAAGGCAAGTCCTTGGTAAGTTAGTTTCCCCAGAATTGCTTGTTGCCTAATGCTGGACTAGTGGAATCAGTCTTGATGGGGCAGGGAATGGCATTTGAACCACTAGGAGAAAATTGACAGCCATGGTGTCACCTCCATTATCTCCGCTTCCCTTCTGAGTGTCTCATTTGGGACACATCTAAGCTCTTGACAACGGGCTTAGATGTGATTTGTAGTAAGGGGATTATTTCAACTGTACCACATTTGGGTCAAAGCTTTTGTTGAGAAAAGTTTCAAACTTGCTTGTAGGCATTCTCTAACTTTGTATGAAAACATTTGTGTTTGTGAAGGAGCATGATTTTCCAGGTACCTGCAGATTAGAGTCTTATCCCCAAACACTGTATTTTAAACTTTTAAATGGCTCAGTTTCCCCACCCCCCTTCACTGGCTCATTTAAATCTTTTGGGTATCTTGGCAAAAAAGACCACTTTAGTTTTGTGGTCATTAATTACCAATGAGTACTCTTGGCACAAATAGGTAAAAAATATGCTTGCCTAAGTACTACAAGTATTATTTAAAATGTAGCTGCATCACCAACATAGAGAGATTATGGAATATCACCCCAGAAATATTAAGGATTCATCCTTGCTTGAAGTCTTGTGAAGTTTTGGCTTTCTGGTGCAAAATCTTGTAAGAGTTCAGTATTGTTCACCATGTATTCTCACAAAAAATGTACTAAATGTTAAATTGAATTAACAAGTCCACTGCTGAATCATATAATTACTGAAAACTAAGACAGAAATAAAGTAGCTAGGAAAATTAATTCATTAAGGCTCTTATAGAGCAACCCTGTGAATATATTATTTAGATATCACAGGATTTAATAAGAATCCTCTGCCTTTTACATGGAATTATATTGTAACTTCAGACTACCCAGCCACAGAGTAGTTGTCATGACAAAATCAGGTGCCTTGGTGGCTGTATGGCTTGTCAAATACAATTTCTTTCCTATCTAGCATCACATAGATTCCTAATATGCAAAAGGTGTTTATTTTTCCATACTAATCACTACCTCAAAGGAACAGCCAGCTTTGATTTACTTCAGGGCTGATTGCTTAGTTCTTCTTGAAGTCCATGGTACTCTGTCTCCATGTCCTGTATTTGAAGGTGTTTGTCTTTTTTATCTTATTCTTTTTGCAGGCAAGGATGCAAGAAAGCCATTGCATTAGAAGTAGTGTGTGTGTGTGTGTGTGTGTGTGTACCTTCATTGTTGACTCTTAGTAACTGCCTGGATTAGTTCCTGCAATCACAGTTCTTCAGAAGTGGTTTGCTATTGCCTCCTTCCTGGGGGGAAGGGAGGGAGGAAGGGGAGAGAGAGAGAGAGAGAGAGAGAGAGAGAGAGAGAGAGAGAGAGAGAGAGAGAGAGAGAGAGAGAGAGAGAGAGAGAGAGAGAGAGAGAGAGAGAGAGAGAGAGAGATTGGCTCAAGATCACCCAGTTGGATTTGTGCCTAAGGCAGAGCTAGAACATACACTCTCCTGTTTTCTCCTTTGATGCCTATACCACTATACCAAAATATCTATGGAGTCCAATTAGGAATTATGATATCTCATCTGCAAGATTAACCCATATCACCTCTTTCCAAGTTTTATTTGCTTTTTGGGAAGCTACCTGCAGTCTGATTGTGTCTTTGCATTAAAAACATTCTATTCTCATAGAAGTTCAATACAAGATGCAATGAGGAACCACTGTACGCAATTACATACATGACCTCACTTCCCTCCCGCCTTATGGACATCTATGTCCATCCTTCACCATTTCACCCAAAATTTGAGGGAGACAATGTAGTTGTAAAATCTGAATACCATCTCATTTATTCATATCTAGATATTACAAATTCAGTATTAAAGCTGAAAATGCTGTCAATGAAAGAACAAAAAGCTGAAGAGACTAAGGCAGTTGCAGCAACTTCTCACTGTAGCAAAATAACAAGGATAAATCACCTTTTTAAAATTTCAGTTTAGCTGAACCTGACTTCCCCTTCAATCTGCTAGAGACTCTACTATCAAGGCGTTTGGATCCAAGGTCAAAAGTTCCAAGGATGTTTTCAAAAAAAAGATACATAATTATATTCCAGACACATAAAATTAACAGTTCTTGACACATACATTATACATTATTCCTTTTCAGTATGTAGAAAATATGTTACATGAATTCTACATTGTAGAATTCATTTAAATATTTACTTACTTGTAAGATATATAAACTGCTTCAACCTCAGTAATACAAGAGCAATAATGACACAACCAATGCAACACAATTCAGTATATACAGTGAAGCACAAATTAGAAAAGCAAATCTAACAAAAAAACAACCCAAACTAACCAAGTGATCCATTACCAAAGTAACAACCAGCCTTCCATAACAGAAACTGTGTAAGAACATTATTCAAATGAACAGAAACACATTGCAGCAATCCAGAACACCAGAAAACAAAAAGGCCACCTATACAACATCGTCCAACAAATGGATACCCACACAACTTTATCTAAAAGTGCCTGACCACTTAGCCCACTACAACACAATGAATGTAAGCTATGAGAAGATTAACAGTGGCATACATTAAAAAAAAATCAGAAACAATCTGAATATTGTTACAATGGCATCATCATAGCACACAAACCAACTAAAGGCTTTCAAAATATCTTAAGAAAAAGAATCCATCTACAACAGACTCGTGCGACGTATCGGGACTCTTTTTGCTATTGCCGGCAATGGGGTGGGCGCAGCTTCCACTTGACACATCTAGCCCACGGGCTGGCAGTTTGACACCCCTGATTGACAACATACAGTGGTAAGGACTGTAACAGCCACCCTGTAGGACAGAATGGCATAAAATTAGCATGAACACCAAGTAGCAGTCAGAAGACACAATGAAAACTCCTTAATTTCACAACATATGGACAGAATCAATCATAGTTTCAGTTATGAAACTGTAAGCATCGTAGATTCAAAAAATGATAGGGAATTCCTAAAAGCTTGGCACTGAGACAAATCAGCTATCAACAGACACATAGAGATAAATTGTATTTACACATTGTTCAAAAGAGACAATAAAAAAGCTAAGAAAAAACAAAAATTGTTCTCTCACAGTCTTCATCATATGTTTTAGCCTCTGGTCCCCTAATCTTCTTTGTTGCTCTTCTCTGCACTCTTTCTATTGTCTATAGTCTCATAATGCACATGCTGCAATGAAGAGACAAGAATACTTGAAGAAACCTTTCAGAATTCTATGCTTGGTTTTGGGTCTACCAGGTCAGGCTTACCAAACTCCAGATGGCCACTGATAGAGCACAGAGCCAGCATTTTCTCTGTTTTTGCTGCCATTGGTATCTATGCGTACTCCTGCAGCCCAAATCCGTCAGCCCACTCAAGTTCCTCTATGTTTCATGGAACTAGATTGTTTATGCAATTGTTTATATTTAAACTCCCACCAATTGGTGGCTTTCAAACACAGGCTTTCTGGAATTTGTCCTAAACTTCCAGAACTGATAGCAATTGGAAAATATGAAAGGAAAAGGAGCCTTTCTTTTATCTAAGTTTAAAATATTTTCCTTCCTTATTCCATGTATCTCCTTTGAAGGAGATTCCCTAGCGTCAGAAACAGTGAAACAGTTCCTCTAGAGCAACTCAAATGTTTCATTAGAATAAATGAAAGAGAAGTCATTCAAGAATGTCTCTTCAACCTGGGGAAATGGTTTAAATTAATACTTAAATGTAAGAGAATTCTTCTGCTATAAATGTAATATCCTGAATGGTTATTTGAACACTATTCAGTTGAAACCGGGGCAGACTGCTTAACGTTCTATCATGTATTATTTAACATTTAATTTGCTAGTACTGCTACCTTTAACCCGACACTGTTCAAATTGGCTTTTCTACGCAAAATCCCTGAAAAGCAAAGAACAATACAGAAATCCTCAGCCTTTGGCCTAGAGCAGTCATTAAAGGGGAATGTGTGTGCGTCTGTGTGTGCTTCTTCAAAAGATGGAAAACCTATACAATATGACCATAGTCTACCTAATTTCATACTGCAGGATGAACATACATGAAGATGTTTCAAAGTGCAGGATTAAAAGAAAACCACCCATTGTCAATATCCAAGCCCCAAAAGAGATATTTTTTAAAAAAATAAGCATATCTTTGTGCACCTGCATCTACATAAAAGCCTATCAGATTAACAGATCCTGTACAATGCAAGTCTGAACAGAAGTTTAGTTCCAGGTGGGATTGAAGTCTTTATTGACTTTTTAACAATGACAAGGGAAATCCAGGTGTGCTGCTTGTTAATGGAGAAAGTGCAAAATATGGGAACTATTCTGCCTCCTTTAAGTTATGTGGCTATTATATTTGCCTTATGATCTATTACAATCAGCCTAAGAATTGATCTATAGTTGGGCTTCTCTTTTGAAGTTCTGCTTTTTTTCCATGTCCAGCAGAGCCACCATGATATTGGCAGAGGCCCTCATGTGCTGAGGCATGGCTGTCCATGTCCTAAGCAAGGAACATACAAATTTAAGAGAAAAGGGGCATGAAAACAGAAAGGTCAGAAAACTCTTATCCACAGAAGAATGGAACAATGGAAATTAGCCAAGGACAAGATGAAGTATCTCTTCTGTTCCCTCTGTTCCAATGCTCATGGTGATTAAGATGGGGAGACCCTGGTTCTGGTTCCCCTTCAGCCAGGGAAATTCCCTGAGTGAGTTTGGATAAGTCATTTTGTCTCTCAGCCGGATTCACCTGAAAGAGTGATGGTGTTAGTGGTGGTGTCAGCAGTGACTTGGGAAAAAGGAAGAGCAATGTATTGAAAGAAAAATCAGGTCCAGTTTCAAGCTGGGAGTACCTAAAATGGAGGCTAAGATGCTGGAAATAAAAATAGGGGCTGCTTAAGAAAGAAGATTCCTGTTTTATTGATGAGCAGAATCTGCAACTGCATGCAGTTCTGGGACAGCTGAACAAATGGAGTTGAGAATGGTTGGGTTTTTATACTTTCTTTGCGGCTTTGTATTTGAGGTGCTTGGAGGTCATGTCCTGTCCTTGCAGCTGGGTGGGGGAATGTAGATTTTAGGGGTCTTTGTTTTTCTAATCCCTTTAGCTCCAGCCTTCCTGCCTCCAGTCTTCCTGAATGGATCAGAAAATCTGCATCTCTAAAGAATGGCCTCCTCAGGTTTCTGTGTGGGGAAACTGGGGCTGCTTTCTGCCTCACTTAAGATTTTTCCCCAAAATATTTCATTCGCTAGGAAAGTGGGTGGGTGCTGACTCCCTACAAATGTCTATGGAGATTCTCAGTCATCCAGCTCAGGGTTGTCCCAAAGGTGCTTTTTCAAGAGGCAACTAGGGTTTCTTTTTTTTTTTCCTTGAAGATATTTCGCTTGTCCTCCAAGAAGCTCAACCAAGAACTGAAGAAGTTTCTTGGAGGAGAAGCAAAATGTTCTTCAAGGAAAAACAAAGAAAGTCCAGTTGCCTCTTGAAAAAGCACCTTTGGAACAAGGAACAACAATCTCCTTGTGGGTTATTTAGGGTTCCTAAACAAAAAGTGACATCGCACAGAAGGATTTAAGTGTGTCTTAAGAAGGAGGTGGGGAAGAGGAAGCAATTACTCAGCCCTGGGAAAATAGAAAACAGGAGAACAAAACTCAGAACGACCTTACCTTGACCTTGTCATCTGAAGACTTCGGACATATTTTCAAAATTCTGTTAACATATTTCATAATGTAACATTCTTGGAATCCCTGCAAATGTCTATTTCTTAATTTAGCCTGCTCCAAGAGCTGATATATAGCAATTTAACAAATAAATGAATTAAGTAAAAAATATGTGTGAAAAAAGGAAGAGCTGACTACAGACACACACACCCCTCCACCCCCATCCTGATATCCTTGCATTACAAGGTAAAAAGACTAATTTAGACAATTTAGGATAAAATAGTCACTTTTCTGGGACAGATTTGTTGGTGGCATTTCAGTTAAGCAGCATTCTGCTCTGCTGTTAGAGAGGTATTATTTAAAACAGTTTTTATCCAGCTATCAGGAAATAGAATAAAACTGAGATGTTGTCCATCTGATCCTTCAACTCCCTGCTAACAGTTAACAGAATAACAGAGTAACAGAATTTTAGGTTAGAATTTTAATGTTTAATTTTAGTTAGAAGTTCTAACTGTACAGATCCAATCGGTAGTTGAAATTCCACCCACCACTTTATCCCATACTATGTTGCTGGTAACTTGTTGATATATATGTCAAAACCGTTCATCATGGAAAAGAAGTAATTTATTTTCAAGTTAGATGCATTTTATTTATTTATTTAGAAACAATGCATCGATGGTGTGACAAGTTTGTTCATTTTTTTATGTTCATCAACTCATTACTCAGAAGTCTGTAAAATGATGAAGTGCTCTGTTTATATGTCAGCCGAACAGGTAAAATATAGCTTTATGTGTGGAAGATTTAATTTAAGTATAAAATTTGCCATAAAGTTAGCTGGCCAGAATAAATTATAACAGTTCAATGATCTGTCACCAACATGGAGATGTTATGCACAAGCTTATTGGATTGCCCATCGTCCCTTCTTGCCTTTGATTGGGCTGATATGACAAGGCAGAGAAATGTAATTTGATGTTGTTAAATCAAACTGCCTTTCAATTGATTGCAAGCTATATGGCCTGGAACAACTAACGAACAACCATTTGAGATCTAATTAACGTGTTTGTCCAGACTGTTTTCCAAGGATATGAGGATGGACAGCTTTAATTCAATTAAAAGCAAATGTTCAACTTTCATTAAGGGCCTTAGAATAGCCCACATGTCCCATTCCCCAGGAGATATTTTAATGGAATCATTTGTGTAGCAACCAGGCATCAGACATCACATTCTGGCCATAGCTTATAAAGGCATTATTTTCTTAAAAGGAGCGAAAACAATGACCACTGGAATCAAAGGCCTTTAGAGTTGGAAAAATCAAGATTCTGAATAAAGACGTGGTAGAAAACAAACTATTTTTACTTTATCATTTAGAGCAAAGGGAAGGGAAAAAATCCTTAGCAGATTGTTCTTTTGTCCAGAAGAGAGTTATATTCATTGTTCAAACCTGAGTCCACAGAGATGCTTGAAAACCTAGGGGGAGGAGGGGGGACAGACCCCAGAGTCTTCCAGAAGTATCCAGCACGTCGTAATTTTTAATATGACAGAAGGAGAATTAGCACAGAATATATGTCTGGAGAGTAATTAAATTAAAAATATTTAATTTTAATTCAATGGAAATGGAAATGAAACTAAATCCAATTTAGTTTTGTCCTGGCCTTAATGGCTAGTCTGATGCTGCTGGGTTCTCTGCACAAAGCCTACAGCATTTGCAATCTTGCACGACTTTTAAAAATATTTTGAGGCTGTATTTCTGGGGAAAGCTTTAAAATGCATTCTACTTGGACTGTGACACCTAACTATCTGGTTTCAGCTGTCCTACCTGTGTAAAAAAAATGAAAGAGTTTGGGGTCCTTTTTACCAGGAGTTAGAGTGTATGCTGGGTCACCATTCCTATAGAACCCATTCTTTTCAACTCTAAAGCTATTCCTGAATAGGTAGAAAAGGTAACATTTATAATAATTCAATTCTTAGTGCTTAAAATGGGTTAACATTTTAAGACACAAATTAGACAGGACACCTGGCTTAAAGTATATTATACTGCCTTTTCTATTGTTATATCTTTCTTATGCCTCCACTGACTTTATGCATTCTTTTCTCTTCTTCCACAGATTTCTTTTTTGCTTAAAGATAGTACATTTTAAAACTTTATTTATAAGGAAGGTTCACAAGCTATGGTTAAAAAAAACTCTCAAGAGGGTGTTCCTATCAATATAATCAAAGGTTTTTTATGTGCATTGCAAATAAAAAGTAGGTAGAATTTCAACCACACTGTTGTAGTCACTATCCTGACTTTGAGCAGGACACCCCTATTTTGGGTCAAAAAATACACCATACACACATGACTATCGCCTGGATTAATTTATTGCACTTCAACATGTTTTTTAAATCATGATGTATCATACAGAGTTTTGTTATAATAGGTCATTCTACCTTTATATTTATTTTATTCTGGTAGATGATAGATAGATAGATAGATAGATAGATAGATAGATAGATAGATAGATAGATAGATAGATAGATAGATAGATAGATAGATAGATATGGATAGATAGATTCAAGACTTAAGGGCAAATGGTTAGGTTTCTTTTCTAGCCAGTGTAGTTATTGTATATAATAGTAATACATTCAATTAAACATTATTATTTAATTTGTATCCAAGATAACAATTAATTTTAAAAGAAATGTTAACTCTAATGAGTTTGAAGTCTAATAAAGTCAATAAAGATGATTTAAGAAGTCCATGATTAAGCCCCACATTGTGTCTGAATACTACATCAAAATTAATGTGTACTCTGTTTCCTTTCAAACATGTTGTATGCATATTTACTTTGAAATCACATTGCATTTAGAGAAGATGACTCTAGTAGAAGATGAGGATAATAGTGATCATATTTCCTAACCAAGCAAGTCAGGGCGAAACTCCCAGGGTTCTCCATTTCTTTCTGAGAGGCATTCCTACATTGCCTTGCCAATAATCAGGCTATGGAAGCACAGCCAAAACAGCTGAATGGCAACAAAGCATATAACCCTGATAGGCAGTTCTCTATATTAAGCACAAGATTTAAACAGATTCATACCCACCAGGCAAGTTTCTTCTAGCTTTGCCTGTTTTTGATTTAATTGAATTCAGTTTATATCATTATGATCCTGTCTAGTTTATCCTTTAGAAGCAAGATAGACTGCAGGAAGACAAAGAGGAATTTAGAAGAATTAAGAATTCCTAGCCTTCAGGAGGAGATAGGAGAGGGGCAATGGGAAGGTTCAAAGTAGGACAAAGAGGATCAAAACAGCTTTAATCTCACTGTGTAAAAAGAGACGGAACATTTTTTGCTGAGTTTTCAGAATTCCATTAATTTACCCTACAACAATATAACAGCAGTCCTGAAATCCTTGCTTTGTCTGTTTGTTGACATGGCCTACCTCAAAGGCCAGGGTTTGTATATCCCACCGAATAAACAGTATAGAGCCAGTTTGATGTAGTGGTTAGCACAAAGCCAGCTAGGTGACCTTAGGCCAATCACTCCCTCTCCACTCTAGGAAGGAGGCAATGGGAAACCACTTCTGAAATATTGCCAACTGCAAGAACCTGACTTGAAGGCACAAATATCATAATATAATAAACAGTGCAGTTTGTTGCTGTGTTGCATTGTGCTTTGTGAACTGCGATGTGTAGTTTGAGGTGCTGTATTAAACTAAAGGTAAAGGTAAAGGTTCCCCCGCACATGCATGCTAGTCGTTTCTGACTCTAGGGGCTGGTGCTCATCTCCGTTTCAAAGCCGAAGAGCCAGCACTTGTCCGAGGACGTCTCCGTGGTCATGTGGCCGGCATGACTAGACACCAAAGGCGCACAGAACGCTGTTACCTTCCCGCCGTAGTGGTCCCTATTTTTCTACTTGCATTTTTACATGCTTTCGAACTGCTAGGTTGGCAGAAGCTGGGACGAGTAACAGGCGCTCACTCTGTTATGCGGCACTCGGGATTCGACCCGCCAAACTACCAACCATCTGATCGACAAGCTCAGCGTCCTAACCCACTGAGCCACCGCATCCCGTATTAGACTAGCCAACTCCAAACTATGATTTATGCCATATATACACTCAGCCATTAAGTGGTTCAAACTAACCTTTGTTCTATGGTTGAGCAAAGACTTGAATCTGGATTTCCCAGGCTTAGTTCAATGACTTAACCCTAGCTTCTGAAATAAATGTGGCTAAAATAAAATTAAATTGTTTTGGAGTTTATTCCAGTTTGTTTTCGCTTGGTAACTTGCACAACAGATCACGTTAATTCTGTCAAGTGAATGCTAGCTCACTTCCTCAGAATTTTCCTCTTTATTATTTTTACTTCCAATGGATGGGCAGCCATTTCAACTTTTTTTAACATTTTGTTAAATGCCTGGCACAATGTCCACCCTTTCAAACTTGTGTCTCTTCTGTAATGGAACAGAGAAGCAGTCTCAGATATGCTTGTGGTCCTGTCTCAACAAAAAACTCCTGCAGGTGTACCTTTTGTGGGCATTAATTTCCTGCACGTCATCTGCATCAATTGGCAGCGACCAGAATTAAACCATATGTGAAGCTATAACTGCATAGTGCTAAAGAAAAGATGGTCCACCATATCAGATCTCATTGCTGGAAGAAATGTACCTGCTGCCTGTTATGGAAGGGGAAGCAAGCGGCCGCTTGGCTAGGCATGGTATCTAATCAAGAACTGGTTTTGCAAGGAATTTGCATGGAAATGTCAGTGTTGAAAAGCATCCCATTTAAAAAAATAGTTTTCCATCTTTAAAAATAAATAAAAAGACACTAATTTAACATGAAACACTATTGAGACTCTAGAAAGAGTGCAGAGAAGAGCAACAAAGATGATTAGGGGACTGGAGGCTAAACATATAAGGAAGAGTTGCTGCAATTGGGTATGTCTAGTTTAATAAAGAGAAGGATGAAGGGGGACATGATAGCAGTGTTCCAATATCTCAGGGGCTACCACAAAGAAGAGGGAGTCAAGCTATTCTCCAAAGCACCTGAAAGCAGGACAAGAAGCAATGGATGGAAACTAATCAATGAGAGAAGTAACCTAGAACTAAGGAGAAACTTCCTGACAGTTAGAACAATTAACCAGTGGAACAACCTGCCTCCAGAAGCAGTGAATACTCCAACACTGGAAGTTTTTAAGAAGAGACTGGACAGCCATTTGTCAGAAATGGTATAGGGTTTCCTGCCTGAGCAGGGGGTTGGACTAGATGACCTACAAGATCCCTTCCAACTTTTATTATTATTATTATTATTATTATTATTATTATTATTATTATTATTATTATTATTATTATTATCCTTTATTCATTAAACATGAACCTCAGTCAACTGAACATTCAAATTGACTGGCACTGATGGTTGACACGTGTTGCTGCCAGCATCCTAGGTATCAACCAGGTACCTCCTTAAAATGTAGGATGTTCCGAGTAGCACAGTTTTTTGTAGTATTGCTGGAGTTATTGTAGGAAGCTGCAATTTCTTGATGTATTTTGCAAAGTTGTTTATTATTATTATTATTATTATTATTATTATTATTATTATTATTATTATTATTATTATTATTATTATTATTATTATTATTATTACTACTACTTCTACTACTACTAATGTTTCACTCATTTTTCCTACAAATCAATTTGTGGCAGATGTTTAAATAAAAACCTCCATCAAGTTTGATAGTGGTTAATCATTCCAGTGAACACTGAACAAATTTCCTTATTAGTAATACTTACATGAAATGCTTAACCTAAGCGATCTAAGCACTCCTGAAAACCTTGCCGACAGAATCACATTAGTAATGAACCTATCATCTGAAAAGTAAAAGACCTACATTTTACACATCTACCCTGGAAGTCAATTTCAGGCTTTTCATCCTTGCCAAATGCTATCTCAGCTTTACACCAGCCAAAGTCCATGCCAAGAAGTAAACAGCATGCCTTGCTAATAGAAAAGATTATCTGATAGGATGCTTAACACAGAAATAGATTTTACTATTTTACAGCGCCTTAAGATTTGTGAAATTTTTGAGGTAACTTATATCCACTCAAGATGCATTTCAGACACCCTGAATGTAGCCCAGCAGTCTGTGGACACATGAGACCTCTGGTTGCATTGTGTCTGTAGCTTGGATAGCTTGGGGAACTGTCTTCTCAGTTCTTGATACCCAAATGTTCAGAGAAACAGACCTTGATTTTCTTATTGCTTATAGCAAAGGGAGAACAAATGTAAAAGAGCAGGTTGAGGTGGAAGATGGGATTAAAGGTGTCATCAATTTGGAATCATTGCACAGTCGCAAGAGACCCAGTTGACTGTGAGTTGACCAGATTAATGTTAAGCACAAATAATTAGAATCATACATAAAGTTATGACATAAAATTTATACCCAAGAATCTGGTCAACTAACAACCAACAATAAATTGGAGCTAGATGAGAATCAACAGAATTCAGGTGGGAGTGGACTTGGATTTCCTGTGGCAATGCAAGAACTCTAAACTAATGATGCATTTAGCTCCACCCCTCAGCTCTGCCAACTTTTCTCCTACAACAGCAGTCTTAGTTAAGGAATAGTGGATGGGGTGATTATAGTTGCAAATGTGAGTTTAGTGGTTATCACAATTTGCTGATCACAACAGGCAGTGGGAGTGGGTCTTATCCTTATGACATTCCTAATCTCAAGGATCTTCTTTTGCCTTTGGTCCTTGGCATGCATA
The DNA here is from genome assembly GCF_964194415.1 of Vipera berus. Taxonomy (NCBI): domain Eukaryota; kingdom Metazoa; phylum Chordata; class Lepidosauria; order Squamata; family Viperidae; genus Vipera; species Vipera berus. The sequence goes on from NC_138203.1 coordinate 252,130,746, forward strand.
TCTGGAGCTCTCTGATTCCCATCCACCCCCACCATCTGATGTGACTAGCTTGGGGTTAGGCTCCACCTATCCATATTGTATATTTCCTCTCCTTCTGTTAAAGTTATGTACTGTATCTGCTTCATTTGTCTTTGTTCAAGATCCCATTATTGAACACAAGCAGTGCTGCTATCTCAAACAATTAAAGCTTTTATTATACATTATCAGCACTTCAAGCTAGATCAGACTAGGATACCAGTGTAATGAATGCTAATACTATACTACTTTATTATAAGTTTACAATAATAAAATCTTGCAAGTCTGATTATGCCTCTCCCCTCCTTCCCTTTATCTTCATGAGAAGTGAGGGGGGTCATATCTGAGATGCTTACTCAAATTATATTTCTGTCCTGGACTCAGATTTCTTTTATCTGATCTTTAGCTTGGTTACACCTTTTACCCCTATTCCTCAAGGTTATTCTGATTTCTTATTACAGAAATTCACACAATCTGAATCCTGGGTGACCTTAGGCCAGTCATTCTCTCTTAGCCCAAATTACCTCTTGGGATGGTTGCTGTGGGGAAAAGTAGAAGAAGTATGTATATCATCTTTAATTCCTGAAAGAAAAGCAGGATATAACACTAATAAATAGCAATAACACTTAGATTTATATACTGCTTCATGTTGCTTTACAGCCCTCTCTAAGCAGTTTACAGAGTTAGCCTATTGTCCCCAGCAATTTGGGTCCTCATTTTACTGACCTCAGAAGGATTGGAGAATGAGTCAACTTGAGCAGGTTAGAATCAAACTCTTGGCAGTCAGTAAGCCTGCAATACTGAGTTCTGACCACTGTACCACCATGGCTCTAAATAGACATTGTTTTGCTTTAACTTTATTTATTTCTTAACAACTCCTTACAGAATGAATAGGGAACCAGGGATCTTGACCAAAATCATGACAGAAGAGGAAATGCCCATTGTAGACATGATCATAACCTATAGGTTTTTCTCTCATGCTTTTTTTTCTTTTTCAGAAGAGAATGATAAATTCCGCAGACTGGGGAGAGAAGTGAGAATAGCGAAATAACTATATTCCAACTTCTATTTATAGAAACCTTCAATGCAACGTGGAGACTTCCTTGAGCAGGAGGACACCACAAGGAACTGCCACCCTGAAATTAAGTGATGATTAAGGGATTCTTGCCATCGGGAAAAATCTCTCTTCATTACCTGTGCATAATTAAGGCTGTAAATTTATGCATGTTTATTCAGAGTTAAGTCACACTGAATGCAGTTGGACTTATTTACTTCTTTAATTCTCAGGAGGCTTGCATCTGAGGGATTTTAATATCAACAAATCAGAATTTGGAGGGGTATGTATTATTTATTGTTATTTTTGTAATTTATTATCCATTTTCCATCCAAGTTGGGCAATCAAAGTGGCTAACAGCAACATAAAAAGGGAAGAAATACACAACGAGAAAATAAAAATAGTATACTTCAAACATAATTACAAATACAACTTGGAAGCTAAAACAGTTCTTTGAAACAGGCCAAACTCATTAGAATGGAACACAAACCACATTTCTACCCTTATGGCTTTCCATTATATTAACAACATTATTTATTTCTTTGTTTGAATTGGTTTTAGAATTCACAAGCCTATGTATATAACTTACAGAATGGTTGTGGATGATGAATCTATTCAAATGGCCAACGTTATCAGAAAAAAAAATCCTCAACAACCCAGGTGCATTCTCATGTATTTTGCCAAGCATTACTTAAATGTGCTAAATTGCATAAGAGAAGCTCATTCTGAATCAGAGTTGGAAGGCAACATTTAGGCCAATCTGCCCCAAACCTGTTCACTTTGAAACACATTCTGTATTAAACTGTACTTAGCCTCTGTTCTGCTTTAAAAAATCCAATAAAAAAGAACCCATCAGCTTTTTCAATAATTTATTTCACTTCATAAAGTTAGGAGATATTTTCTAATATTCGGTTGGAATATGCCTTCCTATTGTTTAAATTTATTATTCTTAGTCATAATACTTTGGAAAAGACACCTGGAAAAGGAAATTTTTTGCAGACTGATTATACGCTAGCAATATGATATAACTGCAAAGAAGGCAAATGAAATTTTAGATGATATCAGCAGAAATATCATTTCCATATCATGAGTTAAAATTTTCTACTTCATTCTGCTTTGATCAGCCCCCACCTTGAACATTTTCTCCAGTTCTGGGCACCATAATTTCTTTATATATATATATATATATATATATATATATATATATATATATATATATATATATATATATATATATATATATATATATATATATATATATATATATATATATATATATATATATATATATATATATATATATAGGGTTTTTTATTGATTTTTAATAGAATTCAACCGTGCTTATTCAACAAACATGTTGTCTGAGTTTATCATTCACTAATACAAATTAAATTCCTAACCCCTAGTTCATTTCTCCAACCATTGATAAAATAAGTCCCAAGTTTGAAAATATTGTTTCTTCTTTTTCTTTCAATCTCAAAGTAAGTCTGTCCATTTCTGCATAGTCTAGTATTTTTTTTATTATTTCTTCCTCTGATGGTATTTCTTCATTTTTACAATATTGTGCAAATATAAGTCTTGCTGTTGTTGTCACAGGCAAGATCAAATATATACTTCGTTTGTCAAGCTTTTCTGGCATTATACCTAATAAACTTCAGATTTAAAATCTACATGTTTTCCCAGCATATTTTCTAGCCAAGTATGTATTTTTGACCAATATTTCATTAACACAGCAAGATTAGCAAAAATGTTTAAAAATAAGTTGGATAAATGTTGAAAATGTAATCATAAACCAGGTACTTATCATCATGTAAGGTGGACATGTGGGCACCATAGTTTCTTGCTGCTCTAGTCTTGAACACACTAAATCTCCACCTGGACTGGAATTTTCTTGGTGTGGGTTGAATAGTTTCCACAAATAAATCCTGAAACCGTTCAAGGTGTTCCAAATAAAATAGAACAGTTTCAAAGCCATACCATACCAGAATATCTAACAAAATGCTTCTGGACTAGAAGATTTACTTCTGAGAAATGCTAGATTGCCCTCAATCTGCATGATCCAGGAAGAGTTTTGACCAGATGCAGGAAGAAGAGACATGTTGCAATGTTATGGAAAACATTCTATTTTTGAATCAACAGACTTTGTACATCCCTAGTTCAAAATAAATGGGAAAGAAAAATAGAAATTGAAAATAGAACTTATTTTCCAAGAAGTGGAGAGTTGCTTAACTGGACACTGTTCCTTATTTCTCAGCATTGTTTTATTCTGGGATGCTTTCGTGCAGTGGTTTTAAACCCTTGCACTTCTAAGATATTTGGACTTCAAACCTGAGAATTCCCATGCTGGCTAGGGAATTCTGGAAGTTGGAATCCACCTATCTTAAAGTTATCAAGGTTGAGAGAACACTTCTTTAGATTCCTGCATCCAGTAGCTTAAATTAAATTAAAATTATTTGAATTAAAATTATATGAATTATCTATTTGTTTCCAATGAACTCCATAACCTTACAGTTTGCATTCAGGTAAAATAGGAAAACTGTTATTGATGCAGAAAATACAAGTCTTCCTCTCCTGCATGGATGGAGACTTTTTTCCCAACAAGTTTTTTAGTATGTCTAAATTTTATGAATTTTTCATGTTCAGACAGCATGCTCAGCTCTTTCATGCCTTGCTTTCATTAACAGCTGGCATTGTGTCTCTTCAAATTGCATCTTGAAAATTACACTCCTAACAGAAAGCAGAGAAACAAATGGGGCCCAGAAATGGTTGAGGAATAATACATATGCTTCTAAAGAGGAGCAGGCACACTTTTCGGAGCAGGATAAACAAAGAATCTTGCAGCTCAGTAACAATTTGCATTTAGCTTCCATGGACTCCGTTTTAATAATCTTCATTAGCCAAACACATCAATGTAAAAAGACAATTTTACCTTCTGCTCAGGCACCACAGACTGTTGGGCGGAAATTGCTTTGAGTGAAATTAAGTTTAATTAATAAAAGACATTCACTGCATTGTTGGGTTGTATTAATAATTCTGCCCAGGTGATGGTACCCACAGCGCAAGAGGAATAAATTAAAGCCCAGCCAAGGCAAAACAGATGGAGAATCAGGGATTATGGAGAAAAAGACTTGGGCTAGGCTGAAGAACATGATAGGACCTTATGCGCAGACCCAGAAAGTAGGCTTCTCTGAGATTTGGGTAAGACGTGAGTTTGGAAAATTATGATCATGGTCTCCCTTCTCGCATTAAGGCACCAGAATAGAAAACAGGAGACTGTGAGTTCACATCCTGCCTTAGCCATGAAAGCCAGCTGGGTGACTTTGGGCCATTTTATCTCTCTTTTAGCCCAACCCACCTCACAGGACTGCTGTTAGGGAGAAAATAGGAGGAGGAGGATGTGCTGGGTATGTTTGCAGCCTTGGGTTATTTGTAACAAGAATAAATGCAGGATAAAACTAAATACATAAATAACAGGCCTACATCCAGGCCTTTGAACCTAACAGCAGCTGTGACAAAACTCAGGGCACCAAGCTAAGGAACTGGAGACTGAATTCAAGTCCTGCCTTAGCCACGAAAGCTAGCAGGGAGACTTTAGTCCAGTCTCTCTCTCTCTCTCTCTCTCTCTCTCTCTCTCTCTCTCTCTCTCTCTCTCTCTCTCTCTCTCTCTCTCTCTCTCTCTCTCTCTCTCTCTCTCCCTCCCTCCCTCCCTCCCTCCCTCCCTCCCTCCCTCCCTCCCTCCCTCCCTCATAGGGTTGTAACTCATAGCTATAAGAGGAAGAAGTGTGTTGGATATGTTTGTTGCCTTGGATTATTTGCACAAATAATAAAGGTGGGATAAAAACAAACAAAAAAACAAAAAATGGAGAAAGTGGAAGATCTTAGCAAGAAGGCCCAGCCAAAGGCTAAGAAACCAGTTGTGATACATCTTCTTTGGAAATATTAATTTTCAACAACCTTCAGGCCTTCAGGTTACAGGTAGAAGTCATTAGTCCATTTACATTTGAAGAAGAATATTATGAATGGGAGATAGCTTAATTCCGGCCTAGATCAGTATTCCATAAGTTCTTTGTCATCTACATGGAACCAGTGAATGGAATGCCATCTGTACAGAATACATAAAATGCCTCCTTCAATTTTTCCCCACAATTACCACCCCAGTCACCAACTCAGCTTCCATGGCTGAGGACAGATTTGAACCCAGCTCTGCTGGTCAACACTTTAATCACTACATCATATTGGCTCTCCAGTTTATGGCTTCACATATTGTCCAAGCCAAGAAAAGAGGTCAATAATTCAGTAATCTGAAACTCTTCCTTTTGCATAGCACCACAAATTTTTTCGAGGCAGTTTCAAAAATCTCCATGTTTTCGAGTTACAGAATTAAAGGAATCAAGAGGAAAGAGGAGGAGGAATACATATTGAGAAAAGAGATAGGAGAAAGTACAAAAAAAACCCCTATTACCAAACACATTTCTGAGTTACAACAGTATTTTTCTCAGTTAAGAAAACCAAATATTGATTTTGGTGAAGTAGTCAAAATGTTCTTTAGCATACTAAGCATTCAGTAGAATAATGCTAAAATTTATCTGTTGGTCTAGTATTATTAGCTTTTTGCAACCGAGAGAAAATAAAACAGAGTTTTGTATTACATGATTAGCACGCAAGAAAAAGCACCCTGTCCTGTTCCTCATGCTGACAGCTCATATTTTAAAGCAGGGGTCTTCAAACTTGGCCCTTTTATGACTTGTGGACTTCAACTCCCAGAATTCCTCAGCCAAGCATGCTGGCTGAGGAATTCTGGGAGTTGAAGTCCACAAGTCATAAAAGGGCCAAGTTTGAAGACCCCTGTTTTAAAGGATGGGGAGGTCTAGAATAAAAAACTCAGATTGAATCAATTATATAATTATGTGTAAATGTAGTATTACTGGGGCAATTTATGCCTGGTGGTATCTGAGGGGTTACAGAATTCATGTCCTGAAAGAAAACAGAAGATTCAAGAATGTACACTGCTATACCTCCTTATCTCTCTCATTCCACAATAAAGTATAGAGACAGTTTTTAAAATAACAAAAGCCTTGGTCTAACTCCTATATCAAAGCTACTATATTGCCTTTCAAGATACATAACTGAAATGTTTTCACACACTGAAGAATATCTGTGTCTCCCATGTGGTTATCTTTATTATTGTTAACTGTAAAACTATGCTTTGAGTTGGGTCTCCCATTAATACACACGTATGTTCAAGCTGTCCTTTATATACCTTTTGTGTAGTACCTATACAACCTATTGGCTCTTGCTTCTGGTTCTTACAGGTGTAAGAGACCAGTAACTCATTGAAGAGAATATTTGTAGGTCAGGGTTGAACATCTGATGATGTTACCTAGTTGGCTAATGAAACATCTGCAAAAAAATCAAGCAAGCTCAGATAGTACTCAAGGACCACACAGGTCAGTAACTCATAGCTATCTTTGGAAAATAAAATTATCATCTGGATCATCCTTGGTTGTTGTTGTTCTAACACAGAAAGGACTTGATACAGTCCCTGCCTTCGTTTAACATCAAAACATTTTTCCCTCTAGCTCTATAATATATTTTTACTAGAGATAGTTTCTTAACAACAATGCCAAAGCGTTTATGTGATAAATAAGGACAATTTCTGACACATATGTTGTCTCGAGGTGAGATGGGTGGCTAACAAATCTAACAAATCTATAAACCAAATCTATTAAATAAAAATAAACTAGTACTGGTGGGTAGGGCACATACCTTTAAGTCAGATTGCTGCTATTCTGCTCATAAGACACTTCCTCTTTGTCAGTTACAGTCCATCAATATCATCGCCTAAAAAGTTATTCTCAAGAGAGGAGGACAGCAGGAGAATATGAAACACATTGTGTTCTTCTCTATTTGCCGAAGAGGAAACAGAAGACAGCTTCTCTTTCTGAATCTGACTCAAATCTTGTCCCCCTAAAATGGAGCTATATTGAAGGATGGGGAGACATGTGCAAGTGCAAGACATACTGCAAGTGAAGAAATATCAACAACACAGAAACCTTTCTTTTGTGTTTATGCAGGTCAACACAAGTTTCAAGAATTGGTATGCTTGGTTTTGCTTAGTAAGCCTGATGGACTGCATGCATCTACACACCTCTTTTGGGGAAGCACAGATTGTCATCCCAGATAGCATGTTTAGGCCTGGAACAAGAAGGCCTGGACTGAACTCCTTGCACAAAGATATTGTTGAAAATTGGTTAATAAATGTTGCTTCAGATTGTTAAACTATGGAAAATAAAGCCAATCTTCAACATTAGAAGAATAAGTCTGCAAGGTCTAGCAGTCAGGTTGGGTCCAACCATTTTAGTCTTGCAGGACAAAATGGCACCTCCCCATTTTTCATTTAGAAGCAGAAGATTAGATTGGAAACCATGGTCATATTGCTTTATTCTAATATCATTCAGAACTACAGAATAACACTGTTGGAAGGAATCTTGAAGATTTACTAGTCCAACCACTGCTCGAGCAGGAGACCCTATGTAATTCTAGACAAAATGGCTGTCTAATCTCTTCTTAAAAATCTCCAGTGACGGAGCATCCACAACTTTTGAAAGCAATACTTTTTCCACTGGTTAATTGTTCTCTTGTCAGGTAATTTCTCCTTAATCTAGTTTGCATCTTTCTTTGATAAGCTTCTATCTGTTACTTCTTGTCTAGCCTTTGCTTACCAGCCTTCATAAGGTTGTGGTGGATATACAATATCACAGTGGTCACATATGTGCCCTTAGATCTTTAATGTAGATTTTTTTCAATTTGGCATTTCTAAGTCTGTTGGACTATGATTGCTATCATTTACAGTCAAAATGCTTAATAACCCACAGATTGATACAATGGAAATATAGCCCAATACACTTAGAGTTCTCAGGTTAGGGCATGCTATTTAGATGATGGATGGGATTTAGCAATTAATAGCCCACATTTAATTAGCTCTTGTAACTTTAGAAAATTCAAATTTCTCGTACTGTGATCCAATACTATGGATGTTGAAAGGATAAAGGGTCAGAGTTCAAGTCAGAGTTCATATTCTTAGAATAACAAGTGAGTTTTATAGCCTTCATCAACTTGATAGCTTGAGATGGACTCAATTTTTCAGAGGTTGTTGCTGACATAGCCAGCACTGATGGTCTCTGAGAATTCTGGATTTCATAGTTCCAAAACATCTGGAGAAAAGAATGTTAATGAAGGCTGGACTCATAGCCTTATTGTTGAACATCTCATTATTTTCTCTAGTTGAGGATTTATGATCTTGTACTTATAAAATCTTGTTCAGTTGATTGTGTTACTTTGCCATCTTGCCCTAGTGAGCATGCATGGCCCAAGGCAGGCTACAATGAATAGTTTAGTAAAGTGCTGAATCTCTATCTTTGACATTCCTTGTCTGGAGCACTATAAAAAACTGCATATGGCCTTTGATTAATGAAGGCTAGAGATCGTAATTCTATATTATCTGATATCAAATCTCAACACTTTTTTTAAAAAAAAATAAAGATAAAATTTATGTTACTGGGTAAGGAAGCTCTAAAACATAAGAGTCCTAAGCACTTAAAATCTCATCCACCAAGTTAATGTATAGAACTAAGAGGTCCACAATGGGCCTTAACCTTGGCCTTAACCGTTGCCTTTTGCAGATGGTTATGACTCTGAATAAGAGAAGACGATCAATCTTCAGAAAACAAAACCTGCAAGACACACCATATGCTTCCATTCTAACCACTAAGCCAAAACAAAATCAAAATTGTAACTCACTGAAGTATAATATAGAGACATCTGTAAAAGCACTATGAAGCAGTATATAAGTCTATTGCTAAGTGCCATGGTGGTGCAATGGTTAGAATGCAGTACTGGTTCCAGTGTGATTTAAGGGACGCTTTGTGTATTATCATTTATTCCTTTAAAAAAAAAACAAAATCCTGCTTCCACTCACCATTTCATACAATGACATGTCCTTTGTTTCATAATTACTAATTATGGTGATGTGGGCTTGAGCTGGGATCTCATAGCTAGCCTCGCGGAAGAGGATGGCTGCTTTGGAATAGCAATAGCAATAGCACTTAGATTTATATACCACTTCACAGTGCTTACAGTCCTCTCTAAGCAGTTTACAGAGTCAGGCTACTGCCCCCAACAATCTGAGGCCTCATTTTACCGACCTCGGAAGGATGGAAGGCTGAGTCAACCTTGAGCAAATGAGATTCGAACTGCCACACTGCAGGCAGCCAGCAGTCAGCAGAAGTAGCCTGCAGTACTGCATTCTAACCATTGCACCACCATGGCACTTAGCAATAGACTTATATACTGCTTCATAGTGCTTTTACAGATGTCTCTAGGAGGTTTATACAATCAGCATATTGCCCCCAATAACCTGGATCCTCATTTTATCGACCTCAGAAGGATGGAAGGCTGAGTCAAACCTGAACAGGTCAGAATTGAATTCCTGGCTTTTTCAGCTCTCACTGGATGGTGGGAAATGGAAGGGTTTATACAAGGGGTGGGGAGGAAATGTGATTCCTTTATATCCTACCTTTATTATTTTTATAAATACCTCAAGGCAGTGAACATATTTAATACTCCTTTCCTCCCCCTGTTTTCTTCACAAAAACCCTGTGAAGTGAGTTGGGCTGAGATAGTGTGCCGGGCCCAGAGTCACCCAGCTGGCTTTTATGCCTAAAGTGATACTAGAACTCACAGTGTCTTTGTTTCTAACCCGGTGACCAAATTGACACTTTAGTTTAAGTGTTGTACAGTAATGTACAGTATATTTTTTACCATATGTCCAAAGAATCAGTAAAATACCATCAAAAAGAACTTGGTGTTGTGCTGACTAGCATATGGTTTGCAGCAGTTGAGAAAATATTACTGGTTAGTAGCACTTCTATATTGTGAAAAGCTACTTGTGGCCCATTTAATCTGTGCACAAAAGAAATACAAATCTAATTAAGTTAATTTTTAAATTTAATTTAATCAATTTATAGAGAATTAATCTATGGTATCTTTTTAACTGATACCCTTCAACTAATCCTGTTTGTGAGGAAACTGCTCTTTGCTTGCGTTCACTCCCACGATGCTACTTAGAGCACTTCATGCCACTGTTGTTTCCAGTTCCTAATCTCTTAAAAACAGCTGAAAGATGATTTTTGTAATGAGGGGGAATTGAAGAAGCAACTTTTTTCTTTAAAAATCTGCTAAGGCAGCTAAAGCTGAGGAGCAGGAAGGTAGAGTGAAGCAAAAGTTTCTGCAAATGAGGAAACAGACCACCTGCAAGCTCCAGACAGCTGCAGCTTTTACAATAAAAGCTACTTATACTGTGGTTTTAAATATACCGCAACTGAGATGTAAATCAACTCAAATTTCCAACTTTGCTGACACAGCAAAACCACAGAGGTCCAGAACTTCTTTCTGAACATGCACCAAGTCCTTTTGCATTCAAATGGGAAGGAGAAAGGAGAACAACAAATATTCCATAAGTGATGAAGATCCTTCTTTTTTTATTTTTTATTTTGTTAGCCCTGAACTTTGACTTGCAAATCTGCTCTTGAAGGAGAAGCAACATCTCAGTTGTTGGTAACTTTGTTTTCAATTGTAGAATACTTTTTTTAATTGTTAATTTTCATAATGTGTGTTTCTTTGTATGCTGCCTAGAGTTGTGTTCTATGAGATGGGTAGCTGTATAAATCTGATATGCAACAAAATGCAATTCAGTGGTGAGAAAAATAAGGTATAGAGTAGGTGGTACAATGGCTCAGAGGCAATAACTGTGAGAAGGATCTAGGAGTCCTAGTTGGCAGCTACTTAAGTATGAGCCAGTAGTGTGCTGCAGCTGCCAAAAAAGCCAATGCAGTCTTAGACTGCATGAACAAAGGAATTGTATCAAGATCGCATGGTGTAAATACCATTTTATAATGCCTTGGTAACACCACACTTAGAATATCGTATCCATCTTTGGCCACCACAGTATAGAAAAGATGTTAAGACTTTAGAGAGAGTGCAGGGAAGAGAAACATTGATGATTAGGGGGCTGGAATGTAAAATATAAAAACGGTTGCAGGAATGTCTAGTCTAATGAAGAGAAGGGCTAAAAGTGACATGATAGCAGTGTTCCAATAGTTGAGGGGCTTTCAGAGAGAAGAGGGGGTCAACGTAATTTCCAAAGCACCTGAAGGCAGGACAAGAAATAATGGATGGAAACTAATCAAGAAGAGAACCAACCTAGAACTAAAGAAAAATTTCCTAACAGTGAGAACAATTAACCAATAGAATGACTTGCCTTCAGAAGTTGTGGGTGTTCTCTCACTGGAGGCTTTTAAGAAGAAACTGGACAGCTATTTGTCAGCAATAGTATAGGTCTCCTGCTAATGTAGGGGGTTGTATCAGAAGACCTCCAAGGTCCCTTACAACTCTGTTATTCGACATTCTGTACTCTGATATAAATAAATGATTAAACAAGAGTAGCTAAATTTCTATGTCAATGGTTCTCAACCATGACCACTTTAATATGTGTAGACATCAACCCCCAGAATGCCTCAGATAGCACTGGCTGGGGAATTCTGGGCGTTTAAATCCATATGTCTTAAACTGGTCAAAGTTGAGAAATACTGGTCTGTGGGAAAGTGTTAATAGGCCCAGGGGCAGAGGGAAATGTTAATTCCAGAAAAAAATGTAACAAAGCTCTCAATATTAGACATCAGTCCGTCTAGAATATAAACCAATTTATTTTAAGATGCATTCTCATTAAACTTGTCCAAATTAGGATTTCTTTCTTTTCTTTTTTTAAAAAAAGATTGTGACACTCTAAAGATTATCCATATTTTTATAAGGTGGTTGTCTGATCTGATGAGATACAGGTCAATTGGGAGTATTTCCTATGATATTAGGAGTTATATTGGCGCAGTGGTTAGAATGCAGTATTGCAGGCTAATTCACTTCACGGCCAGTAGTTCAATCCTGACTTGCTCAAGGTTGACTCAGCCTTCCATCCTTCCAAGGTCAGTAAAATGAGAAAACAGATTGTTGGGGTAAATATGCTGACTCTGTAAACCACTTAGAGACGGCTGTAAAGCACTGTGAAGTGGTATATAAGTCTAAGTACTATTACTATTGTTATTACTAAAATTGAAAGTAGGGATATCCTGGAGTATAAAAAAAATCAAGTTAGTGTCTATAAGTATCTGATTGGAGCCTTATCCTTTTTTTAAAATGTGTCACATGCAAACAGCTATAGGAAAGGGGCAAGATTTCAACACACAATTGCAGCCAAATCCCCAATGGATGCCTCTTGAAAGGACCCTAAGCAAGGCACTGTTTGTGGGGCCCACATTTGCCTGGGCATGTCATTTCTGTCCTCACGGTTCCTCCCCTCAGTGCTCTCTTAGTTTCTTCTTCCCAGCACATGTGCGTCTATTTGTACACAAACTTTCTTTCTCTTTCTTCTAATGAAAGCAAAGAAGAAGAAAGGGGTAGGAAAGAACCAGCGATCATACACTTTTATTATAAAAGTTCTTTATTACTGTAATAAAAGTTCTTTTTTATAACAGTTCTTTATTTCAGAAAGTTGTTCTTTAGATTTATTTAATTCAATTATCGTCTTGGTTTCACTCTTGAATTTTTCTTTTTAAAGCAAAGTTATAAACATATTTTTTTTCTCCTTATAAATTTCTTTGCAGATTTGTCCTTTACTTTTTTCCAGGAAAATATTGTCACACCAGGCTGAATATATTCAGAATGTTTGCAGCAATGAATTCATCTAGACCACGGGTGTCAAACTCGCCACATCACGTGACGTGTCGTGATGTATCATGACTTTTTTTTGCATTGCTGGAGCTAGGGTGGGCGCGGCCTCTGTATGATGTAACCAGCCCGGGGAGGGTGGCAGTTTGACACCCCTGACTAGACCATCTTAATGGTACCACAGATATTTCCATTGGTTATAAATTGACTCTAACAGCGTTCAGATAGAAAGACTGGCCCTTGGCTCATATCAGCGCAAATGTTTTTCACAACTTCCTTTTACAAACTGGGATGTTATGTTTTGCCTGGTAGCTTCCATTTGATGGCTCAGATCTGACACTAATAAATAATGAAACCCTGAAAGGAACTTTAATATGATTTCAAGTCTTTGCCCCAGGAGACCAATTTGGCCAGGAGGACTATAGTCGCTCATTCAGCAGAGGCGAGGCAACTAAAACTTCTCAATTTGGCTATTTATTTTCTTTCACTCATTGTTCACAGTGGAAAAGAGAGCTCATTACCAATGTGTAACAAATTCAAATTTTGCCCCTAATGAGATTGTTTCACCTACAGCAATTCAAATCTACCTTTGAAAGACCAAGTTGTACAATTAATTAAAACATGTATACGCAGCTGTGCCTTTTCCCACTTTTTTTTAAAATGAATGCCTTGTTCTCAGAATATACATCGAATTGCATTTTCTTGTTCAAAAGAACCATGTTGGATTGCCCGATTCATGAGTCTCTTTTTCAAAAAGAGCACAGGAAGATGCTTGCAAATTCGGAGTCTTGGTAATGCAAAATGTATGCATTTAGAACTTGGTGTATTCAACAGAATAAGAAAAAATCATACAGTAAAAACCTCATTATGCTGTTCCAACTCTTCCTATTCCACAAAATTTTTACTAAGAAAGCCACCCGGTAAGTTCTTCAGAAAGCTCACAAAGAATTCTCTTTCTCTGCAGTAAATTATTAAGCTGGAACATCATTTTCTTTCCTTTAGTAAAGCTTTTCAAATATTCCATACTTTGAAGAGGTTAAACAGTGAAACCTCTGTTTCCAGACTTTGATGCAAAGGACTTTACATGCAACAGACCAACCTGTATTATCTAATTTACATAATGACATCATTACATCTACATGTGATGAAATTTGCACCCTTTGCATTATGGGTGTCCACTGTATGCACTCAGATAAAATTAAGATGGCCACCATGACACTGCAACTGAAGCTGCACCCATTTTTTAAGTGTGCCACATGTGCAATGCACATTTAAAAGGCCAAGCTTAATAATAATGTCTTTACACACATGAAGTAAACTCTTTGTGATGACATTCTCTTCAATTTACTAGACCTTTGTTAAATACAGGACTTCCTCCCTGCTTCCCCATTACTATTCTAAAAATGGTTTCTCTGTAATAAGGCTACAGCTACTGCTGTTGGTCACAGCTTAATCTCTTGAAGATGAACTTTTATCAGACATCAGCATTTTCCTGCAGGAAGAACTAAGAGATTTTTTTTAAAAAATACTCAGTCCTCTGTTTTTGCCCCCATCAGCAGTGCCCCATTCCTCAACCAAAACAAAGAACATAGAGTCGTAAGACTTGAAGGCACCTCAGGGGTCTTCTAGTCCAACCTCCAAACAGGAGCCTTAAACCATTCCAGTTAAATTCTAACCCACTTTTGAAAAACTCCAATGATGGAAAACCCACCACTCCAGGAGACAAGCTATTTCATTGATTAATTGTTCTCACTGTCAGAAAAAATTTCCTTACTTCTAGGTTGGATCTCTCTTTAAGGTCAGGTTTTGTCATGTTGTCAATAGTCAGCCTTTCTAGAGGCTTATGAAGACCTACTTTATGAAATGGTGAAAGCACACTACTGTGTGAAACTTTTCCATAAGCAACCAAACAGCCTGTGAAACGTAACCTCACTCAGTTGTCCAAAGCTGGCTGACTTTCATTGGCAAGGGGCATTTCGGCCTTCTTTTTAATTACATGCTAACAAAATAAGTTGGAATTCTCCATTTGGATGTAATAACTTTCTTTCTTTTTTCTTATGTTAGAAATGACAGTTTGGATGACAGTTTTGCAGGAATGCCAGGAACTGTACCCAAAATGTAAGGCTTTCAGAAGGGGTAATCGTAAAGTTGGAAGGGACCTCGTAGGTCATCTAGTCCAACCCCCTGCTCAGGCAGGAAACCCTATACCATTTCAGACAAATCGCTGACCAGTTTCTTCTTAAAAACTCCCAGTGTTGGAGCATTCACAGCTTCTGGAGGCAGGTTGTTCCACTGGTTAATTGTTCTAACTGTCAGGAAGTTTCTCCTTAGTTCTAGGTTGCTTCTCTCCTTGATTAGTTTCCATCCGTTGCTTCTTGTCCTGCCTTCAGGCGCTTTGGAGAATAGCTTGACTCCCTCTTCTTTGTGGCAGCCCCTGAGATATTGGAATACTGCTATCCTGTCACCCCTAGTCCTTCTCTTCATTAAACTAGACATACCCAATTCCAGCAGCTGTTCCTTATATGTTTTAGTCTCCAGTCCCCTAATAATATTTGTTGCTCTTCTCTGTACTCTTTCCAGAGTCTCAACATCTTTTTTACATCATGGTGACCAAAACTGGATGCAGTATTCCAAGTGTGGCCTTTCCAAGGCATTGTAAAGTGTTATTAATACTTCATGTGTTCTTGATTCTGTCCCTCTGTTAATACAGCCTAGCACTGTGTTGCCTTTTTTGGCAGCTCCAGCACACTGCTGGCTCATATTTAAGTGATTGTCCACTAGGACTCTGAGATCCCTCTCACAGTTACTAGTATTGAGCAAAGTACCCCCTATACTATACCTGTACATTTGGTTTTTCTTGCCTAAATGTAGAACCTTACTTTTTTCCCCACTGAATTTCATTTTGTTAGATAGCGCCCAGTGTTCAAGATCCTCCTGTATCTTAAGCCTGTCTTCTGGAGTGTTGGCTATTCCTGCCAGCTTGGTGTCATCTGCAAATTTGATGAGTTCCCCATCTATCCCCTCGTACAAATCGTTGATCAAGATGTTGAAGAGCACTGGGCCCAGAACAGAGCCCTGGGGCACCCCACTACACACTTCCCTCCATTGAGGACCACACGCTGAGTGTGGCTGGTCAGCCAGCTACAAATCCATCTGGTGGTGATGCTGTCTAACCCACATTTTTCTATCTTATCAAGTAGTAGTTTGTGATCTACTTTATCAAATGCCTTACTGAAGTCCAAGTAAATTATATCCACAGCATTCCTCTGGTCCACTAGTTTTGTCACTTGGTCAAAGAATGCAATAAGATTTGTCTGTCATGATCTATTTTTGACAAACCCATGTTGGCTTTTAGTAATGACTTTGTTTACCTCTAGGTGCTCACTGATTCATTGTTTGATTATCTTTTCCAGAATCTTCCCAAGTATTGAGGTCAGGTTGATAGGTCTGTAATTTCCTGGATCCTTTTTTTTCCTTTTTTGAAGATGGGAACTACATCAGCTCTTTTCCAGTGCTCTGGTAGTTCCCCAGTGCTCCAGGACCTTTGAAAAATATAGTTCAGTGGTTCTGAGATCACATCTGCCAGTTCCTTGAGAACCTTGGAGTGTAATCCATCTGGTCCTGGTGATTTGAACTCGTCTAGGCTGGACAGGTGCTCACTTACCATTTTCTTGCCTATCTTAACATGCTCTTTTTAGGGCACTATTTTTGATAGGTTGGTCTGTTTTTTCCCTTTGTGTAAATATAGATGCAAAAAACGAGTTACATAGTTCTGCTTTCTCCCTGTTGCTTGTCACCTTCTTGCCACTTTCACCCACTAATGGACCAATCATTTTCTTCACTTTTTCTTGTTTTTTACATGTTGAAAGAAGCTTTTTTTGTTATTTTTGACTTTGGTCACAAGCCTTAGTTTATTTTGCTTAGTTCATCTGCTCTAGGTGAAAGCTAAAATCGTATTGAGGTCACAGATGATTGCATCTTGAGTATTCAAATGAACAAAAATCATTTTTGTCTTTTTTTTAGCTACAATAAACTGAGTATCAAATACTCATTTATGGAAATGGAAAATCAGTGACATAGCATCCTTGGATTTTATAGCTATACTGTTTTAAAATGGTGAATCACAAAATAAATACATTGAGGGGAGAAACAAGAATGCAGTGACTGATCCTTCACTTGTTCATTCAATTTCCATAGCTGTCCATCTCAATCAATTACTGTCTCTATATGTTGTTTTTTTCTTTTAATGCTCCTGTAATCCTTGCATCGCGATGGAGTCGGGACAACTAAGTGGAGCTGAGCATTTACTGGCCGGATGCCCTTCCTGACACCTATGTGAGTTCACAGTAGATATTTTCTCTTTATACCCAGAGAGAGAAATATCTGCCGCTACCTAGGATCGAACTCACTGTTGTGACTCAGGGCCAGCCTGTGGGTCCGACAGCCGGGTCCGATGTATCGGAGGACTCAGATGTGGGGGAGGAGGGAAACGAACCGGCTGATGATGATTTGGAGGCTTTGCAGAGTCCTCAGCCGGGGACCTCTTCTCAGCTGTGTGAGCCCGAGAGTGCGGAGGATGATGACCCACAGCTGGCCCTGTTCAAGGACGCCCGACGCAGGAGGCAGACGAGCAGGGACAAACAAAGAAAGACTATGGGACTCCTCGGGAGGAGGCACAGGGAGACCACGCCCTGAGCTCTCTATAAAAGAAGTGTTTGGGGAGGGGCTGGTTGCTGAAAGCAACTTTTCCGCTTGAGAAGACAAGCTCTTGTGTTTTTGTTAACTGCGTAATTAAATCTTGGCAGAAGCCTTTTAGCCTTGGACGCTTTCCAGACTCTTCTCTTAATTAGGGGTTGCGAGAAGAGGGCTGGTTCAGAACAGTTTGCTTTCAGCCACCCACCCCTTAATACTACGATGGAGCAGCTTCTTGCCGAGAATGCCCAGCTCAACCAGCAACTCACCTTGCTGGCCACTCAGGTGGCACAACTGCAGGCTCAGGTACATGCTGCCCCCCCCACCCAGGAGGAAATGTCAGTTAGCTATGCCGGATAAATTTGCTGGTAAACCAGAACTGTTTCCTGCCTTCCTGGGACAATGCCAGCTTTATATCAGCGTGAGAGCAGCTGATTTCCCCACTGACCGAGATAAGGTGGGATTCGTGTTGAGCCTTCTGTCGGGAGATGCAGCTCGTTGGGGCACGCCTCTGTTGGCACAGCCTAGCCCTTTGTTGGATAACTTTGGGGGGTTTTGTGACCATATGCGCCTCATGTACGAGGACCCGATTAAGGCGCAGACCGCCACCCGACGTCTGAAAGCTTTGAGGCAGGGTCAGCGCCCCCTACAGGCCTATATCAGCGATTTCCGGCTGCTTAGCCAGGATTCCGCCTGGAATGAGGCTGCGCTCGTGGATGCCTTTCAGGATGGCTTGTCAGAGGAGATGTTGGATGAGCTGGCCCGCGTGGACATTCCCTCAGACCTGAATGGGCTGATCCATCTTTGTCTGCGGATCGATGCCCGGCTGCAGCAGCGTAAGAGTCGCCGTGCCACCCCACAGACCCCTGCCGCCCCTGTTGTGCGTGAGCCCCCAGTCCAGAGGGAGGAGCCAATGGAGCTGGGTGCCGCCAGGTCCCGTCTATCGGTGTCGGAAATGGACAGACGACGATCGGAGGGGTTGTGTTTTTACTGTGGGGACCCTGGACATTTGGCTGCTTCTTGCCCAAAGAAGCGTCAGCGGGCGTCAGTGACCAAGCCTGCTCCGAGAAAGTCCCCTGCTTTGCTATCGGGAAACGGCCCGAGCCCGATCTAGACGGTGTGAAAGATCGGGCGACCCACAACGATCACGCCGAGCGACGCCGTTCCGACGGTGCCTGTGAACCTCCACGGCATTTGATTTTGGAGGCACGACTGATCCTTCCTGGCAAGCCAGAGGGGATTCCGGTCCATGCCTTAATTGACTCTGGGGCTACCACTAACTTTATGGATTCGGCCTTTGTGGCCAAATGGGCTGTTCCCCAGTGTCCGGTGGATCCGCCCATGCTTGTGGAGACCATCGATGGTCGAGTGCTCCTGTCCGGGCCTATCACGGCCGCCACGCAACCCGTGTGTATGGCCATCAGTACCCATGTGGAGGCCATTCAGTTTTACGTCACTTCGGATCTGCACTTCCCCGTGGTCTTGGGACTGGCGTGGCTCCGGGCGCATGATCCACAGATCTATTGGTCTCAGAACTTGGTCACCTTCCCAAGTTTGCAGTGCGTGGACCACACCCGCCATATCTGTGCCGGCCAGGTGGAGGGTTCCTCAGGGGTTTCCTTGCCTCCCGTACTGTCCGACTTTGCTGACGTGTTCAGCGAGTCAGAGGCGGACCAATTACCCCCGCACAGGCCCTACGACTGCTCCATTGACCTAGTCCCTGATGCGCCTCTCCCAGTGGGGCGTTTGTACTCCATGTCGGAGCCCGAGTTGGCCGCATTGCGGGACTTCCTGACAAAGAACTTGGCTCGTGGATTCATCCGGCCCTCGTCCTCGCCAGTGTCTGCGCCCGTGCTCTTCGTCAAAAAGAAGTCGGGCGAGTTACGGCTTTGCTGTGACTACCGGAAACTCAACGCTATCACGGTGCGTAACCGCTACCCGCTGCCCCTCATCCCCGAGCTCTTGGACCGACTCCGGGAGGCTAAGATCTTCACGAAACTGGACCTGCGTGGAGCTTACAACCTCGTCAGGGTTCGGCCGGGTGATGAGTGGAAGACAGCGTTTGGTACTCGCTATGGACATTTCGAGTACACGGTGATGCCGTTTGGCCTGACCAACGCCCCCGCTGTGTTTCAGCATTTTATGAATGACATCTTTCGGGATCTGTTGGACCAGTTTGTTGTGATTTACCTGGACGACATCCTGATTTACTCCCCGTCGCGTGAAGCGCATCATCAGCATCTCCGTCAGGTCCTGCAGCGCCTCCGGAAACATCGGCTGTTTGCCAAGTTGGAGAAGTGCCAGTTCTACCAGGTGACCATTGATTTCTTGGGCCACCGCATTTCTCCCGAGGGCATCGCCATGGATCCAAGTAAAGTTGAGTCGTTGCAGAGTTGGCAACCCCCGCGTCGCGTGAAGGATGTTCAGCGACTTCTTGGATTTGCCAACTACTATCGGACATTCATCCCTGGCTTTGCTGCCTTGACAGCCCCCCTCACCCGGCTCCTGCAGAAGAAGACTCGGTTCCAGTGGAACGCCCCCGAACAACAGGCGTTCCAAGCTTTGAAGGACGCCTTCATGAAGGAGCCCATCTTGAAGCATCCTGACCCGCAACGGCCGTTTGTCGTGGAGGCGGACGCCTCCGACATTGCCATTGGGGCCGTGTTACTCCAGGCAGCGACGCCCAACGGTACCCTTTTCCCTTGCGCGTATCACTCTCGGAAATTGAATCCCTCGGAGCGCAACTATACCATCTGGGAGAAGGAGCTGCTGGCCATCAAGGCGGCGTTCGAGGCTTGGAGGCATCATCTGGAGGGGGCGCGGCATCAAATCGAGGTCCGGACGGACCACAAGAATCTGGAAAGCCTGCAGACCGCTCGGAATTTGAACCAACGCCAGATCCGGTGGTCCCTCTTCTTTGCGAGGTTTGACTTCCGGGTGCGGTACATACCAAGCGGGCACAACCAGAGAGCGGATGCTCTGTCCAGGAAGCCCGAGTACACCCGAGTGGAAGACAAGCTTCCGCCCAGGACAGTGATCCCCGTCGAGTCTTTTGCTGCGGTACGGGAGCCGGTGGATATACGGGCTCGGATCCGGGAGGCGCAGCAGCAGGAGGCGTGGGTGGCTCAGCGGAAGGAAGAGGTGGGGCCAGATTCGCCTTGGTCGGTCACGGATGGACTCCTGTATTATCGTGACCGGCTCTATGTTCCAGGAGGGCCACTCAGGGGACTCGTCCTCAGCCAATGTCATGATAACCCGGCTGCGGGGCATTTTGGCCTGTTCAAGACTCTGAACCTGGTCTCCCGTACTTTCTGGTGGCCCCGAGTCCGACACGATGTCCAGTCTTATGTCACCTCCTGCGTCCCATGCAGGCAGGCCAAGTCAGCGACAGGGGCCCCGCCTGGTTTACTGCAGCCTTTGCCAACGCCCAAGAGACCCTGGGGGGCTGTGTCCATGGACTTTCTGACGGATCTACCCCCATCCTCCGGCTTCACAACAGTGTTTGTGGTGGTGGACATGTTGACCAAGATGGCGCACTTCATCCCCTGTCGCGGCTTACCGTCAGCTCGCGCCACTAGTCGCATGTTCATCCAACAGGTGTTCCGGCTGCACGGCCTTCCCGATAGGGTCGTCTCCGATAGGGGGGCCCAGTTTACAGCCCGCTTCTGGCAGGAGTTGATGCGGGCGTTGGACATTAAGGTTTGCCTCTCGTCCGCGCATCATCCTCAGACCGACGGGGGTACCGAGAAGGTCATCGGCATCTTAGAGCAGTATCTGCGCTGCTATGTTAACCTGCAGCAGGACAACTGGGTGGACTATTTGGCCATAGCCGAGTTTGCCTTTAATAACTCGCAACACACCTCCACGCAGATGACACCGTTCTTGGCCAACGTGGGTTATCACCCCAGGTTCTTCCCTCTTTCTCCCGTGGACTCACCGGAGCCGGCAGCGAACGAATTCATGGCGGAGTTACAGGCGATCCATCGGTTGGTGCGACGGCAGCTGGAGAAGGCCAAGGCCGACTACAAGAGGTTCGCCGATCGGTCGAGAAGGGATACGCCTCCACTATCGGTGGGGGATCGGGTCTGGCTGTCCACCAGGAACCTACCATCCACTCGGCCGGCGAGGAAGCTGGACCACCGTTACCTTGGACCGTTCCCAGTCGAGGCCGTCATCAACCCGGTCGCCTATCGTTTAACTCTGCCACGTTCCCTGCGCGTGCACCCCGTCTTCCATCGGTCCTTGTTGGTCCCCGAACAACCGGCCTGTCCACTTCGCCAAGCGGAACCTCCCCCATCAGGAACTCGTGATGGAGGCAGCACCCCCGAGTACGAGGTCGCCAGCATCAGGGATTCCCGCTGCCTGAAAGGTCGCTTCCAGTACCTGATCGAGTGGAAAGGGTACGGGCCGGAGGACTTCACATGGGAAGACGCGACCGCCGTTCATGCCCCTGCGTTGGTGACTGCGTTTCACGAACAGTTCCCATCCCGACCGCATCCGGATCGGCAGACCCGAGGGAAGGGCCCTGCGGTGCGGGATAGTGTTGTGACTCAGGGCCAGCCTGTGGGTCCGACAGCCGGGTCCGATGTATCGGAGGACTCAGATGTGGGGGAGGAGGGAAACGAACCGGCTGATGATGATTTGGAGGCTTTGCAGAGTCCTCAGCCGGGGACCTCTTCTCAGCTGTGTGAGCCCGAGAGTGCGGAGGATGATGACCCACAGCTGGCCCTGTTCAAGGACGCCCGACGCAGGAGGCAGACGAGCAGGGACAAACAAAGAAAGACTATGGGACTCCTCGGGAGGAGGCACAGGGAGACCACGCCCTGAGCTCTCTATAAAAGAAGTGTTTGGGGAGGGGCTGGTTGCTGAAAGCAACTTTTCCGCTTGAGAAGACAAGCTCTTGTGTTTTTGTTAACTGCGTAATTAAATCTTGGCAGAAGCCTTTTAGCCTTGGACGCTTTCCAGACTCTTCTCTTAATTAGGGGTTGCGAGAAGAGGGCTGGTTCAGAACACTCACAGCTTCCTGATTGTGAGACAAGAGTTCCAACTCTAGGCCATCATGCCACTCCCACTCTCTCTATATGTTTATCCAGATGAAAATCTTACTCTGTTCAGTTGAACTTATTCGCAAATCTCACTCTGTTCAGTTGAACTTTAGCATTTCACTTTTACTGAGGCTAACTTATTAAACTATTGTAAAAGTACAGATATAAAGGACTCATATAACACTAGAGGATGAGATGTATTAATTGAAGCAGAGTAGGAGTTCAGTAAATATTTCTGAGCATGAAGTTGAAATGCCTGTGTGTGGCAGGGTTGGCATTAAGGCTTTTACAGAAGTGGACCGGAAATATATGTGTGGAATTAAAAGTAATTAAAAGGACGTGAGTTAAATTTTCATGATATTATAGATCAGACATGTCAAACACAAGGCCCGGGGGCCAGATCCGGCCCGCAAAGTGGTTTCGTGTGGCCCGCGAAGCCATCCTGGAAACAGTGAGGGAACGGCCCCCACTGCCTTGGCCCTGGCCCAGAGACCCTCCTTCTGCCAGAGACCCTCAGATCTGTCCCACTCCTGCCTAGGCATCCATAGGCACCCTTGATGCGAACGATGTAGAGCTGGCCATGCCCATACAGTAGGCCATATGCACTCTAGCCACGCCCACCCAGTAGGCCACGCCCACCCTGGCCATACCCACCCAGCCCCCTGAGGGCAACCGCAATGCTGATGTGGCCCTCAATGAAATTGAGTTTGACACCCCTGTTATAGATATTATCATTTAAATTGTGTTACAAAGCAGACCTACAATGGAGAAGACTGATTAGTGTTTTGTATGGCTTCTGATCCTCCGAGACCCCTGTTAGACAGTGTCAGGACTCCAGTTGTTAATTCTTAAGATTTTTTTTAATCTTTAAGATAGAGTTGGACATCTGTGTGGAGCCCCATTGGAAATTGCAGATTTACTGACAGCTGAAGACCTCTGATTTCTTCAGTCTCAGATGAAAAATAAAAATTGGAAAGAAGGGCAGGAGTCAATTGGCTACCACATAGCCTGTAATGACTTATAACAAAATCAAACTCCTATTGGGGTACTCTTTTGCATTCTCATGCAGAGGTCAAACAACAACTCCTTCAATTCCTTTTTTAAAAAAATAATCACACTAAATCTTTAAAATCTTCAACTTGCTATTTGTTCTTGTATTGTTGAAATGCTTCTACAAAATAAAATTTGACTCTATGCATTTACTTTGAATGTGATCCCATTAATTATAATACTCCTTGTTCCCTAGACCAGGGGTAGGCAACCTTGGCTCTTTTATGACTCGTGGACTTCAACTCCCAGAATTCCTGAGCCCTAGACCCACCTGGAACTAGAACAAGGGAAACACAACATATGAATTGGGTTTTCCCAATTTCTACAAAATAAAATTTGACTCTATGCATTTACTTTGAATGTGATCGCATTAATTATAATACTCCTTGTTCCCTAGACCAGGGGTAGGCAACCTTGGCTCTTTTATGACTCTTGGACTTCAACTCCCAGAATTCCTGAGCCAGCCCTAGACCCACCTGGAACTAGAACAAGGGAAACACAACATATGAATTGGGTTTTCCATCTTGATTCCAGGAGCTTTTCTGTTCACAAATGCCAAATACAAAAAAAATCATAAAAAGGATAGTGTTTATTGTTGCCAAGAAGGAAAGCCCAGTGCCAGGTTCTTTTGAGAACAATAATCAATTACAGCAGGCTTCCATTGGAAATAATCTTCCTGCCTTATGGACAATGACTAACAATATTAGAGAAGAGATTGTTGTAGATGAGATGTGCTTATGCTGTGAATCCTACATAAGATTAAATCTCCTGAAAATCTGTAGGGATGACTCAACTCAATTCAACTCAACATTCAGATCACAAAAGTGGGGGTATTTTTCCCACTTTATTATCATGCCCCAAATTATCAACATTTTTCACAGTGATAGCTAGCTTTTTAGAGTACAACAGTTAATTCTGAAGCCACTGGGGGTGTTTTTTTTTTCCCTTAGTGAGATAAAGGAACAGTCTGGAGAATGCTTTGTACAGATTTGTTTTTTCATTGCCGTATTAGATTTTTTAATGAAGTATAGACAGCTGGCGAAATCTTGGTACTATGATACTGGAGCTTTAAATGAAGTATTTTCATGTCACAATATCAAATTCTGAGATGAAGACAATAATAACATGCATTATTTAAGATAACAAGGTAAAGTAGCAGGCTTGCACAAGACCACTGCCACCACGGCGGCGCGGCGCCGTAGACAGCCTTCCCGGGCTGCCCGCGGCTCAGCTGTTTGTTTTTTCGCCCGAAACAGCGCCGATCAGCTGTTCGGGCGAAATTGAAGCCCCCTCCTCGGGAGAAGAGGAGGGGGTGAGGCCCCAGGTAGGGGTAGAGTTCTCCAGGGCCGCCTGAGCTTGGAGCTTGGGCGGCTGAAGGATTGAACTCCCCCGAAGCCTGGGTTGCTCCCAGCTGGCCGGCGTCTCTGCTCCGAACTTCTTGGAGCGGAGCCAGGCGTCTGCGAACCATCCCTGCCTGCAGAAAGGACTATGATTTAAAGGAGCAGGCAGAGCGGTACAAGAGACAAAGGTGAAGAGATTTATTTTAATATACTCTCTAGCTTGTTGGACTTTGTAAACTTTTGAAAGTGCGTCATAATTGAGGACTAAAAGATGGCGGCGAAACCTCCCCCTAAAACTCTTCGGAGTGGTGGATCCTCGCCAGTGCAACAATCATCACTACAGGCATTGCACCCTCCTGAAGCGCTGACACCGAAGGATTTACGAGATGCTTTGGATAAACTTTTGGAATCAATCAATCAATCAATGGCAGATAAATTTGCGCAGATGGAGGAGAAACTGGAGAAACTGGAGGAGAGAATGGAAGAGAGGATGGAACAGAAGCTCAGCGTGATGAAGGTAGACATTTTGTCCTCAGTGCATAAAGTGGCGGAATGTGTGGAAGAATTAGATGAAAAAATGGATGATTTGGCTCAAAGAAATGCTATATTAGAAGTAAAGGCTCGAGAGAATGAAAATATAAGAGACAAAGTGGAAAAGGAGTTAAGCTTGGCCCAATATTACCAGATGCAGTTTGCTATCAGAATTAGAGGTTTAAAAGAGGATATTAAAGAAGATTTAAAGCAACTGATCTCTGAGGCTCTTGAAGGGGTATTAAACCAGCAAGCATCTGAAATAAGAGCAGCTATGGATAAAGTGTTCAGGGTGAATTCATGGATTGCTAGGCAGAGAAAGTTGCCTAGAGATGTGGTGGTTTATTTTGCAAAAAGAGAAATTAGAGACCAAGTTATACAAGCTGCCTATGATGTTAAAGTGGTGATTGCTGGACAAGAAGTTCTGGTTTTAAAAGAAATTCCTCCAAGGATCTTAAGGGGAAGGAAGGACTATGCATTTCTTGTGCAGGAGCTTAAGCAAAGAGATATAAGGTTCAGATGGGAGATCCCTGAGGGGCTGATGGTGATGCATGAAGGTAAAAGGTACCGGCTGATTACTGTGAAGCAAGCGCGTGATTTCTATAACAATGTCTTAAAAGCAGCCCCATTAACACTTCTGGAAGCTGGAAAGGGATCTGGAGAAGGAAAACATCAAGAGGATGGAACAGAGGAAAGTGGTGTTGGAGGAGATCAAGCTACAACTTCTTTGGATGATCCTAGAGAGCAAAGAGTAACGCGTGCTGCTTTAAAACGAGCAAAGAAAATAAAAGAACAAGATCAGCAAAAGTCTTCAGATTCTTCACAACGTACATATAGTCAAGCTGTGGGAGGAGCACGGCCTAAAGAAATTAGTCCTATCAAAGCTGTGGTCCAAGAGCTTTTGGAGGATATGCATGGCAACTAAATTTCTAACCTGGAATGTTAATGGATTAAATTCACCGCAGAAGAGGAAGAAAGTTTTTCAATACTTAAAACAATTTAAGATAGATGTTATATGTTTGCAAGAAACGCATATTAGAGTTTTGGATCAAAAGTATTTATTGAACTCGAGACTGGGTACGCAATTTGTTGCCTCTGCAGAGAATAAGAAAAATGGAGTGGTTGTTTATGTTAAAAGTGCCTTAACAGCAGACTTAATTGAAGCAGATAAGCATGGACGATATGTTATGATTGAGCTGTTGTTAGAAGGTAAAAAGACGCTTTTAGTTGGATTATATGCACCTAACCAACAACAAGCTGATTTTTTTAGCTTACTTCACACAAAGATTACCCAGTTGGATTATAAATCTTTTATTTTTATGGGAGATTGGAATGGTGTTTTGGATGTACAGCTGGATAAGGCTGGAGTTTTTAAGCGCATTCCAAGTCATGCAAGACTGCCTAAATCCTTTTTTGAAATGAAGGATGACTTGGAATTACGAGATATTTGGCGTGAGAGACACTTCCAAGAGAAGGATTATACCTTTTATTCTGACAGATACCAATCTTTTTCAAGGATTGATTTTATTTTGTTGACTAATGACCTTTTTCTGAGATCTAAAAAGGTGAAGATTTGTGCGAGAATTATCTCTGACCACAGCCCAGTTTGGTTGGAGATTGATGAGGAGAAAAGAGACAGACGCTCGTGGCGTGTAAATGAGAATTTGTTTAGAAATCAGAAAAATGTGGAAGAATGTAAACAGCGGATGAAGGATTTTTTTGAGATTAATATGAATAAGGGTACTTCTATGGACATGGTTTGGGATGCTAGCAAGGCCTATATGAGAGGGGTGTTGATATATATGAACAATAGACATAGACGTGCAGTGGAAATTAGAAGGAAACAATTGGAGAATGAAATAAAGGAAAAAGAAAAGGCTTTGATTTTGAATCCAGAGGATGTGAAGATTAAGGAGGCTATTAGATTGCTAAGAGGACAATTTGATAAATTAATGGCAGATCAAGTGGCAACTAATCTGCGGTTTGCTAGGCATAATACTTTTTGCAACGCTAATAAACCAGGCAGATGGTTAGCTTATAGACTGAGAAAAAAGCAAAGGGCCTCTAATATAGATAAGATTGAATATAAAGGAAGGGTTGTGTTTCAACAGAATCTTATTAAGGATGCTTTTCTGGATTTTTATTCGAAATTATATACTAAGGAGGAAATTAATATAAAAGATATTGATATATATTTGGAGAATGCTAGCATCCCGGTTCTTACGCAAGTACAAAAAGAGGGGATTAATCAACTGATTACAGAAGAGGAAATTTTTACAGCTATTAAGGAACTGAAGGTGGATAAAGCACCAGGCACTGATGGCTTGACTGCGGCCTATTATAAAAACTTGCAATTAGAGATGATAAAACCGTTAAAGGAACTGTTCCAGACAATCCAGAGGGGGGGAGAGGTGCCCCCGTCTTGGAGAACAGCTTTTATTTCTTTGATTCCGAAGGAAGACCAGGATGCTACTCAAGTTAAAAATTATAGACCGATATCGCTTTTAAATACAGACTATAAGATATTTGCTAAGGTCTTGGCTAATAGACTGATGAGGGTCCTGCAACAGGTGATTCACGGGGACCAAACGGGGTTTATTAGTGGTAGGCAAATGAAAAATAATGTGAGACATATAGTTGATGTGTTAGAGTTTTTGGAAAGGCACAACCAGATCTCTGCAGCGCTAATCTTTTTAGATGCTGAAAAGGCTTTTGATCAATTGAATTGGCAATTTTTGTTGAAAGTCTTAGATAAAATGGATTTTGGCGAAAATTTTTTGCAGCCGATTAGGGCATTATATCAAAAACAAACTGCCCGAATCATAGTTAATAATAGCTTGACAGCAGTATGTAATATTGAGAAGGGCACAAGGCAAGGGTGTCCGTTATCGCCCTTGTTATTTGTGTTAACATTGGAGATACTATTGACCAAGATTCGGAATTCAGAAAAAATTAAGGGAATTCAAGTTGGAGATCAGGACTATAGATTGAGAGCATTTGCCGATGATCTGGTTGTTACAGTGACCCAGCCAGAGAACTCTGTTGTGGACCTGATGGAGATAATAACACAATATGGCAAAGTTTCTGGATTTAAAGTAAATATACAGAAAACTAAAATTTTGGCTAGAAATATGACAGTTTCACAGAAGGCTCTCTTAGAAGGATTAACTGGATTTGAGATTGTTAAAAGGGTTAAATATCTGGGGGTGATTTTGTCGCCCTCTAATACAAAGCTATATAAAAATAACTATGAAAAATTATGGGGAAAAATTCAAAAAGAATTGGAGAGTTGGCAAAAATTGCAATTGTCTTTGTTGGGACGGATTGCAGCAGTGAAAATGAATGTCCTGCCCAAATTTTTATTTTTATTTCAAATGATACCGATTCTTAAGAAAGATTCTAATTTGGAGGAATGGCAGCGTGGTATCAATAAATTTGTCTGGGCAGGGAAAAAGCCACGAGTTAAACTTAAGATTATGCAGGATACTCGTGAGAGAGGTGGCCTTAAGCTGCCCAATTTGAAATTATATTATGAAGCTGCTGCATTAGTAGGAATAAGCGATTGGATTAATTTGACGCAATTGAGGTTATTAAATCTTGAGGGCCATGATCTGTTGTTTGGCTGGCATGCATATTTGTTGTATGATAAGAAGGTAGATATTGTGTTCAGGATGCATATTTTAAGACAGGCATTGCTGAGAGTTTGGAAGAAGTATAGACATAAGTTAAGCAGCAAGATACCATTGTGGGCAATTCCAAAACACGCAATAGAAAATATACATGCTGGCTTTAAACATGATGTGACTACGTACAAGGAGATTTTAAGTTTGGAAAGGAATATTTGGTGCTTGAAAGCATATAGCCTGTTGCGAGAAGAGAAGGTTGTCCAAACTTGGTTTCAATATATTCAGTTACGGGCCAGGTGGAAAGAAGACCAGAAAAATGGATTTATAATGACTGATGAAAATTTGATAAAGCAAATTAGAAACCAGGGACCAGCACATATTAAACGGATATATCTTGCATTGCTGGAGATTGATTCAGAAACGGAGCTTGTTAAAGATTGCATGATAAAATGGGCCCAAAACATTCAGGAAGTTATTACAATGGACACCTGGGAGAAGATTTGGGTGAGGAATGTAAAATTTACTCAAGCTCAAAATTTAAGAGAGAACTTTTACAAAATGTTTTATAGATGGCATTTAGATCCCAAAAAGCTTGCAAGTATGTATCCGAAATACCAGCCTAAATGTTGGAGATGTGGTGATGAAGATGCAACATATTTTCATATATGGTGGACATGTAAGAAGGTTAAGGCTTTTTGGATAAAAGTCTGGTGGAATATGCAGAAGATTTTTAAACGGAGGATAAAGTTTTGTCCGCAATTTTTTTTGTTGGGAATAATTGTTGACGCTACAGTTGTGGACTCTAAGCTGATGTTGAACTTAGTTACGGCAGCAAGACTTTTGATAGGTCAATATTGGAAGAAAGAGGTACTGCCGACTATAGAAGAATGGACTTTAAAGGTTTCCGACCTGGCAGAGATGGCGAAGATTTCAGCCTATTTGAAAGATCATTCGCAAGAACGTTATATTATGGAATGGAGAAAATGGATTGAGTTTATCCAGAACAAGTATAGGGTTAAGAAGTTTTATGTAGCATTCGAATGAGTCTTCTTTCGTTTCTTTTTCTTTCTTTTATGCTAGTTTTTTTTTATATACATTTATTATGGTTAAGGTGTGTTTTATCCTATATAAGCTAGAGAGTGATGGATTTTAGAATCTATAGTCTTTAGTATATGGTAGTTTATGATTGCTTTTTTACATACATATACCTTGTATTTAGCTCTGGGAAGTCGGGGGGGGGGGAGGGGGGGGAGGGAGGAGGGGAGGGAGGGACGTTGGGGGGAGGTAGGGGGGGTAGAGGGAGGGGGAAGGGGTTTTTTTTTTTTTTTTTTCTAATGGAAAACTGTATTTTAAAACTTTTCAATAAAAAAAAAAAAAAAAAAAAAAAAAGACCACTGCCACCACCACCACCACCACCAACAACAACAACAAAACCAGAACAGAGAAACTTGCTCTGAGACCAGATGGATTGCACATTATCATAAATGCGTAACACAAAAGATATATTGCATATGTTAGCTTCTCTGAGCAATTGCCAAGGGTAGAAGATTTTAAATATAAATTAGATCAACAATAGCTTATCTAAGCCGGCATCCTGTTTCCAGACTTTGTTAACCAGCTGTTTATGGGTAACCCAAAAAGCAGAATAAAGGAGTCTTAAAACTCTTCTGCTCAAATATTAACTTGTGTCCCTCCCCCGCTTCCCCAAGGAAAATAAAGGACACAACTGTAGCAATTTATGAGTGCTGTTTTCTGGGTACAGAGAAATAATTGGAAATCATCGCTATGGTTTGCGTGGATGCATTTTATTTTATTTTTTAATCTACTGTCCTACAGAATATTTCCCTGTTTTGTTTTTCTTACCAAGTCTCATTCACTTAGACGAAAGAGAATTGTTTAAGACATATTTTTCAAAGAAGAAATTATCTTTAAAAGGAATGGCTCGTTCTTGCACTTATTTAATGATAAGGTGGCAAAGGGACAATGTGAAAAATTCTCTCTTTCATTTACAAGTCTCTCTCCAGAGATATCTGCAGACGTTCTGGCTTCCCATGAAGATGCTGTATAACGAAGATTGAATTTTCAAATTGGAAAGTACAGGTAGCCAGGAAAGCTTCCAAGAAATGAAGAAACACATAACAAAAAAGTTGTAATACTATTAATAGTACCTTCCACCTACAATAAACTCCAAAAATGCACCATGAAAAATCTTAAATTTTCAAGGACTCTGAAAATTAGATAGAAAAACAGAAGCCTCTTTTACAAAATAATAATAATAATAATAATAATAATAATAATAATAATAATAATAATAATAATGCAACATAGGTTTTCATACTGAATAATCTCATATAGACTGTGGTCAAGCAATTCTTCTACCTGCCAGCGCACTTTCCTGTCCTGAGCTCACATTTGATAGGCAGCTCCAAAACCTCTCTTTCTTCTTATAGCTCTCCAGCTTTAAGCCAGACAGCTTTTCAAACAGAGGACACCTTCAGGAATATCCTTAGAGACATCTTCAAAGAACAGAATCTTCTGAGTAACTTAGGAAGGGCTATCAAACACTCCATGAATTTCTCTACTTTGCCATCTCAGATACTGGCTGTTATGTACTGGGCTTTTGGAATATCACCACGTGAATTGCTGGAGAACTAACGGTTCTCCAGCAACCCAGACAGGACGTCTCCTGTCCTGCCATTGGTCAACTTTGGGCGGCAAGTATAGCTTCAATCCAATTGGTTAATACCATAGGGCCTGGCTATATATTGAAGCAGGGTGACTCCAATCTCTCAGTACAGTTTCTGCTTAAATAAAGTATGAGTTTGTCTGTACTCATCTGCGTGTTCTCGTTCCTGCTCATCAGAGCCCACGACATAATACTGGCCATCACCATGTCTGGGAGATGTCTTATTTTGGTCCTTTCCTGAAAATAGTATAAGTCAAATGCAAGGGAGGCTTCAGTCTGAAAGGTCTCGTTAATAAGATGCCTTCTGGTAAACCTCCCCACCAGCTCATCAACTTAGCTAATGGCAACAACAAACAGCAGCAGTGACCCCAGATGGACATCTGTTACAACAGTTGTAATTGCACTCATAGGGCTGGTGCTGGAAATACAAACATCAGCCCCTGAATCAGAGCTCTCTCCCCCAACTCCAGTGCTGGGAAAAAATTATTTGTAAGGGGGCCAAGACCAGCATTAGTGAATAGGAGCCCAAGAAAGTTCATGTTGGCACTAGACCAAAGCATGCACACAGCAAAAAGGCAAGACGAACTCTTCCTCTTGCTCTTCCTCCTTCTCCTCCTCAATTTCTTCATTTTCTATTACTTATCTATTCTGTGGTCTCACCAATTCTTGCTTCCAGGCAAATGGTATTTCTTGCAGATCTTCCAAAGTACTATTGTTGCTACTTTGTCATGCCACTGTTTGCAGTCAGTCTGTCTGATCTTCTTATAGCTGCTAACTAGGTAGCCATCTTGAATTTCTTTGCAGAGGCAACATTTGCTGTTTTTTCTGGCTTTGGATGCATTTCTTTTTAAGGCTTTGTCTTGTGCAGCCAGAATTAGCCCCTCTCTCTCTCTCTCTCTCTCTCTCTCTCTCTCTGTGTGTGTGTGTGCTGGCCTTGTAATTCGTTTCCTTGCTTTGTCTCTTTTTCATTCTTCATTTGGTCTTTCTTCCAAACCAATTTGGTTTCTCCAGTATTCAGTAAGCCTTCATGGTATACTATATTCTTCTTAGTTTGTTGTTATTATCAGTTAGGAAATTTATATAGTTGCCCATCTTAATCAGATAATGGAGTGGTGAACAGACCATACAAAAAAAGCAATTAAAACTGATATAATAAATTCAGAATACAAAATACAAAAGCTGAAGTATCTCCCACATTATCTTCAACTGCAGACTCACCTATATTGGGTTTGGCTAATACTTAAATGATCATTACTGTAGAGATGATGATGTTGATTTTAGAGCAAAAACTCTAAAACATGATGTTGGGATATTACTGGGCTTTAGGTCCTGTTTGAAGGGATTCGGAGTTTAAGGTTTTCCATTCAACATGCACCTGCTTTCTTTTTAAAATTAATTTTTCAGCTGAACATAATAGACTGGGGGGGGCTACATTGCTCTGTTCAAAATAATATGTGAATGACAAATGACTTTATCTTCATATTCTACATTCTGTTTATAATATGTATACCTTTAATCATTTATTAGATTTTTTTCATACAATAAAATGATAGAGACAAATGCACTAACTATTTCCTCATATTCAGAAGCTAAGGGAAAGAAATAAGCAATATCATTTCCCAATTGATGTCAACACTGTGCTAACAGCCCATGCCATATCATTTAGAAATAATCCCACTTTATTCCATGGGATTTCCAAAGCACCTTGTGCAAGTCAGCAGCTTCAAATTATAGGTACAGATGGTGAGAAAGATTAAACCAGCTGCCATACAGGACCCCAGCATTTTCTCATAAAGATTGCCAACCATGCCAAAAAGAGTGCCTTTTTTAATTTGATAATGGTGTCGCACTAAAATAGATAAAGACTATTTATCTTGGTGGCTATAAATTTTGGCTGACCTTTAGAAGCCATTTAGAGAAAGCACTTATTCCTCTGACTTTGATTTAAGATAATTTGCAGTAGGCCTATGGATGTATGCACACATACTTACATGCCATATATTACTTACACACTGTACACATACTCACATACAAACATACATGCAAAAACCTGCTAATGCAATTATCCCCCCAGAAGGATCACTGTTACACAAATTGAAGGTGCTGTGTTCTTTATTTTCTCTGCTTAGATTATTAGACTGAAAGGCAGTTTATACTGGGTGTTGTGTATTTACTAGTTATTATTATATTAAGTTTAACAGAAGTTACAGGGCTGAGGTAAAACCACGGCAGCTTTTGACAGCTGTCAAAAGCTGCCGGACGAAACCGCGCAAGCGCCAACAATTGACAGCTCTACACGCGCTACAGATGACAGCTCCGAGCTGTCAAAACCGGACGGCCCCGATTGGCGGCGACTGCGGCGCGGGAACAGACTCACCCCTGATTGGTCAAGCCGCCGACAGCTGTCAGTATAAATAGAAGTCATGTTCTCTTGTTCTTTGCCTGGTTCGGAATAAAAGTTAAAACGTTAACTTGCTGTCTCGCCTGCTTCTTCGTTAAAGCACTGGCGACGAAGGTGGGATGCCTGCTTGCCTAAGCTGAAGTCACTACCTAAGGGGAGAAGAGATTTTTCCCCTTAGCCGAGCTGGTCACTTGCTGAAGTCACTGGAAGCTGAACTTCCATTCAACGCAAGCAGCGGCACCCACAATTACAGACAGCATGACGAACCACGGCCACATCCGAGAATTCGATACTCGCCACCCAGAAGGCTGGGAATCGCATCTGGGCCAGGTAGAAGGGTACCTGGTAGTCAAGAAGATCACGGATGACCGGGCCAAGGCAGCAGCCCTCCTCTGGCTCAGCGGCCCCGCCGTTTATGATGCCGCTGTGGGGATCTTCACCCCGGAGCCGGTCGCCACTATCTCCTATGCAGACCTCACTGAGGGGCTGAGTAAATACTTCATGCCCCTCAAGTCAGAACTCTACTGGAGAGTGAACTTCACTCGGAAAATCCAGCTTCCTGACGAACCGGCAAATGACTTTATAACCCGGGTCAGGCATGCTGCACGTCGGTGCCGGTTCCCAGATTTAGAAGACCGAATCCGGGACCAGATTGTCATAGGGCTCAGGGACGAACGGCTGAGGAAAAAGCTGATCGCCAAGCCTGAAATGACAATGACCAATGTAGCCAGAGAAGTCATCGCATACGAAGACTGCCACGGAGATGACCGACGGCCACCGGACAGCGGACCAAGGGGGTCCGTGCACCAGGAAGACGGCAGGTTCAGCGGTTCCGAGGACGGCGACAGCCCCACAGACATAGACGCGGTGCAACGACGGTTCGAGAAACTGAGGCTGCAACGCAACTACAAGGGGGCGCCTGCCAACAACCAGAGGGGCCCAAACTTCCCGACAAACAGGGCGAAGTGTGCCAGCTGCGGCGGAAGCCACCCTAGAGCAACGTGCCGGTTCCGCAGTGCCAAATGCCATGGGTGCGGAAAGACGGGCCACCTCAAAGCCGTGTGCCGCAGCCGGAGCCGGAAAAACCTGCACGACCTGGAGGTGACAGCCGAAGGTATGGCCCCACATACACTCAGAGACAGGCAGTCTCAGGCCCCTAGTGTTTAATGTAAGGGGGAGGGCGGAGAAACATACGGTCCACAGCACTCTTAAACCCAAAATCAAGGTGGACGTCCGGATTCAGGGAATTCCCTGTGAGATGGAAGTGGACTCTGGGTCCTCCGTCTCACTAATCTCATGGCAAACGTACAGGGACATTTGCAACCGAAGTAGGAAAGGGCCCGCCCTTAGACCCACCAAACTCCGCCTAGCTGACTTCCAGAAAACGCCCATTAAACTCCGGGGAAAAGCTTCCGTCCCCGTAGAGTTCAAGAAATTTAAAGGATCCCTTCCTATTCTTGTGACCCAAGAAAACAGGATCAGCCTGCTAGGATTAGATTGGTTCGAGGCACTAGGAATAGCGTTGACAGGTGTCAATGCCATTCAGCTGTCAAAATTGGAATCCGTCTGCCTTCAATTCGCGGACGTTTTTGACAGCTCACTAGGGAAATACACGGGACCGCCCGTATCACTTAAACTGAACCCAAATGTGATGCCTGTCAGAATCAAGGCCAGAAGTGTTCCCTTCGCCTTGAGGGAAAAAATAGAAGCGGAGCTTGACAGATTAACAAACTTAGGGGTCCTCGAACCGGTAGAAGGGGCCGAGTGGGAGACACCCATAGTGACCCCAGTTAAGCCAAACGGCCAAATAAGATTATGTGCCGACTATAAGGCGACCCTCAACCTCGCTTTAAATGCACATGCCTACCCGGTCCCGGCTGTCAAAGACATCCTCGCGGCCATTAAGTCAGGCGCCATATTTGCCAAGTTAGACTTGGCGCAGGCGTATTTACAGCTGCCTGTCACCCCTGACACCGCTTTGGCTCAAACAATAGTCACCCACAAGGGAGCATTCAAAATTAACCGCCTTCAATTTGGCATCTCTGCAGCCCCGGGAATCTTCCAGGAAATCATGGAGAAAACACTTAAGGGAATCCCCGGGGTCTGCCCATATTTTGACGACGTCCTAATTGCAGGGGAATCAGAAAATGACCTGGCTGACAAACTAACTAAGGTGCTCCTGAGGTTCAGGAAGGCTGGTCTCAAATTAAAAAGAGACAAATGCTCCATCGGGGTGCCCTCAACAGAGTTCTTAGGTTTTAAAATAGACGCTAAGGGAATTCACCCCACAGACGCTAAAATTAAAGCTATTAAAACAGCACCAACCCCCAAAAACAAACAAGAACTTCAGGCTTTCTTGGGGTTAGTTAACTTTTATCACACCTTCCTACCGCATAAAGCCTCCATTGCAGAACCCTTACATAGATTATTAGACAAGGGCAAACCCTGGACGTGGACCCCTGAGCATGATAAAAGTTTTAACCTCCTAAAAAACTTGCTCTCCAGCAGCACAACGGTAGCCCTGTTTAACGATCAGCTGCCATTATGTCTAGCCTGCGATGCCTCCCCGTACGGCATCGGAGCAGTCCTAAGCCATTTAACTAAAGAAGGAATACAGACCCCTGTAGCGTTCTATTCTAGAACGTTGTCAAAACCTGAGCGTAATTACGCTCAAATTGATAAAGAGGCTTTAGCTATAGTGGCTAGCGTAAAAAAATTTCATGATTACCTGTATGGCCGACCATTTACTATTTTTACGGATCATAAGCCCCTGTTAGGACTTATTACAGTAGACAGACTAACACCACAAATATTATCTCCCCGCATCCTGAGATGGTCTACCTTTCTGTCAGCCTATTCATACAAATTAGAATACAGGCCAGGGAAAACCATGGGCCATGCGGATGGCCTGAGCAGATTGCCCCAACCAATAGTGGACCCAGACCCAGCACCAGCTGGAAGAATACTAGCTATCTCAGAGCTGGCAGAATGCCCATTATCTGTCAAAGATATCTCCGCAGCTACCGTGGCAGACAAAATCCTAGGCAGAGTCCTAGGCTATGTCACGACGGGCTGGCAATATTCACCCCGAGACCCACTATTCCAACCTTACATCTTAAGACAAAAGGAATTATCCACCCATCAAGGATGTCTCTTATGGGGCAGCAGGGTAATCATCCCAGACAAACACAGACTCAAAGTGCTAGAGAGCCTACACGAAGGGCACCCGGGCACCGTCAAAATGAAGGCTCTGGCCAGAAGCTATGTCTGGTGGCCTGGGTTAGACAAACACATTGAAGCACACGTAGCTGGCTGCTATTCCTGCCAGCTAGTTAGAGCCGCCCAGCCACAGGCTCCCATACATAGATGGGAAACTACAAAGACACCCTGGTCTCGCATTCACATAGATTATGCAGGTCCATTCCAGGGACAATCATTCCTAATTGTTGTCGACAGCTTTTCAAAATGGCTAGAGGTAGCGCCAGTAGCCAGCACAACTTCCTCAGCCACGATACAAGTTTTAAGGGGATTATTCGCCACACACGGGCTCCCTGATGTTATAGTTTCCGATAACGGCCCCCAATTTACCTCCTACGAATTCCAGAGTTTCACAACGGCGAACTCTATTAGGCACACCACTACGGCTCCTTTCCACCCATCGACGAACGGCTTGGCAGAGGTGATGGTAAAATCAACCAAGGAGGCACTGCGCAAGATCATCTCCGGCAACTGGCACCAAAGACTGGCACAATTTCTTCTGTCCCAACACACCACGCCTTGCACAACTACCGGGAAGTCCCCAGCGGAACTTCGCTGGGGCAAAAGATTAACTACCAGACTAGACCGTCTCCACCCAGACAGATCCCCTCCAGACCCAGAACCAGCCCTCCAACATAGAACTCTCAACACAGGGCAAGCTGTCTGGGCCAGGAACTACGGGGGAGGGAACAAATGGACACAAGGGGTAGTCATAGAACAAACAGGCCCCTTGTCATACATCATTGACATTGGACAAAATATACATATCCACAGACACATTGACCAACTCCGCCAACGCAGTCCTCAAAACATAGGGGGAAGGGGGGACGACGAAATACTAACAGAAGCACCGCCGCAGAGACTGGCACGACAAAGCTCCCCCGACCGGAACATTCCATTCCAACACCCCGCACCAATCAATGCGGAACCAGCAGAACCAAACCCCCCACCCCCGGAGCCAACCCAAGAAGCCCCAAGGGAAACAGAACATCCAGCCGAGACAACTCCCCGGCGCTCCGAAAGACTAAAGAAACCTCCCACCTACCTGAAAGACTACGAATGGGGAAACCCAAAAAAGAAACAGTTGGGGTAAAACAACTCAATCAGAGGGAGGGGGAAGGGGTGTTGTGTATTTACTAGTTATTATTATATTAAGTTTAACAGAAGTTACAGGGCTGAGGTAAAACCACGGCAGCTTTTGACAGCTGTCAAAAGCTGCCGGACGAAACCGCGCAAGCGCCAACAATTGACAGCTCTACACGCGCTACAGATGACAGCTCCGAGCTGTCAAAACCGGACGGCCCCGATTGGCGGCGACTGCGGCGCGGGAACAGACTCACCCCTGATTGGTCAAGCCGCCGACAGCTGTCAGTATAAATAGAAGTCATGTTCTCTTGTTCTTTGCCTGGTTCGGAATAAAAGTTAAAACGTTAACTTGCTGTCTCGCCTGCTTCTTCGTTAAAGCACTGAGGGAGATGGGTGGTTAAGGAGATAGATGATAGATAGATAGATAGATAGATAGATAGATAGATAGATAGATAGATAGATAGATAGATAGATAGATAGATAGATAGATAGATAGATAGATAGATAGATAATTGACAGACAGACAGGCAGGCAGGCAGGCAGACAGATAAATATTCCCTGTTACCTGCCCAGAGTGACTGTGAGTCTTCTTAAGAAAATTCATTCCTGTAGGAAATGACCAGGCTTTGCCCGAGAGAAGGGTCAAATGCATCATCAATCATGATTCCACAAGAGATCTTAGTCCAGCCCACCTTCAATTCTTAAACCCACCCCCCCATTTCCCTTGACCGTTAGTATTTCAGATTCTTGTACAATAAATAAATTCTTCTTACAATAAATCTTTAGATACATTTGACCTGCCTGGATTTCCTGATTTCTCTGATGCTTGATAATTCCCTTATTTTAGCAATCAGCAATGAAGTGCCTGTAGGTGGCAAAGTATTGGCAATATTCCCAAGATAGCATTCACATTTCAGAAGCCACAAGTATCTTTCACGTATTATGAGGTGTAATGCATTCTATTAAAATTATTGCCCATATTTCCAAATCCATATTTATGTATATAAAAGAAGTATATGCCAATCATATTCAACTTAGTAAAAAATAAACATAGAATTATAGAATATGTGAAGTTGAAGAAATCTCATAAGTTATCTAATCAAAAAAGTAAAGGTAAAGGAGTCCCTGCGGATTTTACTCTGCCAGCTGTTGCCGAGCAGTGCTTGTTTCCATTTCAAGGCCATTGACCCAGTGCTGTCCAAAGACAATTCTGCAGTCAGGTGGCCAGCATAATGTCACAGAGCACTGCTACCTTCCCACCGAAGTGGTACCTATTTATCTACTTGCATTTGCATGCTTTCAAACTGCTAGGTTGGCAGGAGCTGGGGTGAGGACAGGAGCTCACCCCATCACATAGAACTCAGGTCTCCAACCTGAGCTGCCAGCTTTCCAGTCGACAAACCCAGCATCTTGATCTCTGAGAAACCATGCCACCTTTTTTTATTCAGCAAGCAAGAGTGAAAAACAAACAGATTATCTTAGAGTGAGTTCTAAACTTGTTTTTAATATGAAGGAGAAATCAAAATATGTCTCTAAACTCCTTGAAATAATAATCGTCTTCCACATTGTCACTATAAAGGGGAAGGAGTTGGTTCCATCCATGAACTTACTCTAGCATCCTATTTCATGAGTTCTAGTCTAGCCAAGACATAAGTAATAAAATGTAAAGACAGTGATATGGTATTGGTCAATCTAAGTATAAGAACTGGAAATTGAATTTAACCAAAATGCTGAATATAGTGAATTACACTGAGGGGTAGAGTAATTGGAATAAAGAACTTGAACTTGGAACTTACTCGTAGAATTAAAATTAAATTCTGGTTCCATACAGAAGCCACAAAAAGAATCTAGATATTCAAATTTCTGATAATAATGTGTCATTGACTGAGATAGACAGCCATAGAAATTGAACAAATAAATAAACTTGCTTCAAGGCATAAGGTAAGGAAGCCACTATGATTCTTGTCTTTCTTATAGAAGGATTTCAGGATTATTACCAAATAAAAAGTGTCTGGAGCAATAGTCTCTGGATTTTCTTGGATTTTTAGTGGTGAAGTTAGCTGAGATGATGGGACACCTAGCTGAACATTATTTGGAAATAAAGATTGGATTTTTTTTCTTTTTTGCAAATTCCTGTTTTTAAGAAGCATATGGGGGTGAGGGATTAATGGTTAAATGTAATAGCTGGGGCAAGGACAGGAGCTCACTCCATTGCTTGACGCTCAGGTCTCAAACCTGTCTGCCGGCTTTCCAGCTGACAAGCCCAGCATCTTAACTGCTGAGCCACTACACTGCCTTTATCTAGTCAAACCACCAGGTTAATGCAGGAGACCACGAAACCATCTATGACAGCTAGCAATGCAGATCCAGTTTATAAATCTCAACTGAAGGAATGCCCATTCCTGTTTTAAATAGACTTCTCCATTGTTCACCATTAGTGAATGAACTCCCATCTGTTGGATACAAAAAATGTTGCTGCAACTCAAGATGGCCTTGTTGCTCATTCTAGCATTTACATCTTATTCTGGGATTATGTGGTGGTTCAATTTGTGGTCTGTGGGCATTCCTGGATTCCTGTCGCATGTTTTCCAGCCAAGCCAGGTTTCCTGAATATCCTGTGTCTAGGCATTTGATCATTCCTATTGAAATGCAGGGCTTACCAATTTATCCCCACTGAACGTAATCCACTTGATTTGGTCCAATATTCAAATATGCCAAGGTAATTTTGAGCTGTG
Source organism: Vipera berus (assembly GCF_964194415.1). Classification (NCBI taxonomy): domain Eukaryota; kingdom Metazoa; phylum Chordata; class Lepidosauria; order Squamata; family Viperidae; genus Vipera; species Vipera berus. The sequence continues at coordinate 252,172,043 of NC_138203.1, forward strand.
ATTTTGTCCTCTTAAGGTGTTAACCCATCCCTTTAGCTTGATGTCATCTACAGATTAGCTATATATTGTTTTTCAAAGTCATGTTTAATAGTGGGAAGCCAAGGACAGATCTCTGGAGGACTTCTATCAATATTTCCCACCAGGTAAATGCAAACTGCTTATAAGGATCATTTGAGAAGAGTTGATCAACCTGTTCTAATGCAGGAGCCTGCATGTTTTTATCTTGCCCACAAGATATTGGAATATGAGAGATCTTGTCAAGGACTTTATTGAGATCAAGGCATAACATGGCCACAGTTATGATTCACAGTGTTTCCTTGGTCTACCTAATTACAATTCTGTCATAAATCAGATGAGATCATTTTGACACAACTGGTTCTTGACAAACCCATGCTGAGTTGTGGTAAAGGTAGCATTTTTTTCCCTAAGTGCTCATAGACATGCTTATTCGTCATCTCTTCTAGTACCTTACCTGGTACTAGATATTAATTGCTATGTATTTTCCTAGATCCTCCTCCTCCTCCTCCTCCTCCTCTTTTCATCAGATGTGCTTTTTCTCCAGTCTTATAGTACCTTATCAGTTTTCTAGATTTTTTTCACAAATAGCTCATCAATTCAGAAGACATTTAGGCAAGCTCCTTCAATGGAGCACATTTGTTACCTGAAGAATCATTTCTAGACATATGTCTTTACTATTTTTTTTTTGCTGTAAAATAGCTAAAATTCTTAATTTAATCTACGGATCATTTAGTAATATTAATTAACCTTTACCAAGTCTCATAATCATGAGATTTTAGGACAGAGTGAGAAAAAAGATCACTTCTTTCCTTTTCTGGTAAAGCAGAGACAGGCAACACATGGTCCTTGGATATGGAGGAATTCACCCTTCATTTTCCCCTCAGGATGAAATATAAGTGCTTTATATACTTTCCTTCTTTTTAACCAGAAAAAGGACCACTTTTTCCTTGCCTTGCAAAGAAGCACAGCAAAGCAAACTCAGGAATTTCCCTAAGTTGGTAGCACTTTTTGCCCATTGGTCAGCTGGAGGGCATGGTGATTGGGCAATTTTGGGGGCTCCTAGGATGGCCCACATTACACCTCTGCTTTGTGAACTTCACTGGCTACCAGTCTGCTTCTGAATGCAGTTCAAGGTGTTGGTTAACTTATGACCTTTAAAGCCCTTAATGACTAACTGATGAACTTCCTTGTCACGCTAGGACAGGGGTAGGCAACCTTGACTCTTTTATGACTCGTGGACTTCAACTCCCAGAATTCCTGAGTCAGCTGAGTCAGGAATTCTGGGAATTGAAGTCCACGAGTCATAAAAGAGACAAGGTTGCCTACCCCTGTGCTAGGACAAGCCCATCCTACTTGTGCCAGGACAGAGGCCTATTCTGATCCTGTCAGTCAAAGAACTCCAACTATTAGGATCCAGAAGAAGAGCCTTCTCTGCTGCAGTATCCACCCTGATTTCTTGTATGATTTCTTGTTGTGTTGCTTTTTCATTGTTTATTTTATGGTTCTATTATTTCACTTCTATTCTGTTTACATGCCTTTCATTTTCTTCCTTTTTATTATTGTAAGCCAGCTAGATTAGCCTCATGGCAAGATATACAGCAAATGAATTTAACCAACAAACAAATAAATAAATAGCTCTTGGAAAGTACTGTGCAATGTCAGAATAAGAACTGAAAAGATGCTTTCTAAGTCACTGCAAAACTGCTCTAGATGAATATTCAGAATCAATCATATTTTTCAGCCTGGTCTTATCCAAATGTCAGAATGCATTGAAACATAAGGGATTATTATTTGTAACTGGTGTTATAATGTGCTACATTAATTAAAGATGGTTATAGACTGCCAGCAAACAGCTGTTCTTAGGTTGAGGATGTAGACCTTTCCTGATTTACTTCCATTTCTTACATCTGGTCATTGAGCCTAATAAAGGATTTGATTTGATTTGATCTCCATTTCTTCCTTCTGCAAGTCTGTAGATTGGCTGATCTCCAGGAGCATCGCCTGTTAATTCTGCAGATGCTGACCTTCTGGGTCATGTCTACAGCAACACTTTCAATAAGTTAATCAAGATTCATCCTCATGCAGTGAAGGTTTTTCCATATGCCAGATTTAATTTTTCCATGTGCCAGATTTATCACCTCATATTAAGAGCCTTTTCCCCCATCTAGTTCCCACTTTTGGGGATCAACTTCTGATCTCATGAGCCTATAACATGTTTTTAAAGACTTTTTTATAGCAATAACACTTAGACTTATATACTGCTTCAGAGCGCTTTACAGCCCATTCTAAGCTGTTTGTAAACAGCCTATTGCCCCCAGCAATCTGAGTCCTCATTTTACCAACCTTGGAAGGATGAGTCAACCTTGAGCCTGTCAGGATCCAATTCCTGGCAGTGGAATGCAAAGTTAGCCTCAATACTGCCTTCTAACCACTGTGCCACCATGGCGCCTTTATCCTGCCTTTATTATTTTATAAGTAACTCAAGGGTGTGTAATACTTCTTCCTCCTCCTCTTTTCCCCACAACAACCCTGTGAGTTGGGTTGGCTTGTCATTCAGATCTTGTCATTCCTTTCTAAGGAGGGATTAGAGTCACTTGTTAGTAGGCCAGCATCTTCACCACTACACTAAACTGACAGTATTTAGTAATAGCTTAATTATGGTCATAATAGGACTAGATGTTTGTTGAAGTATAGCATATATAAATACTACATTAAAAAATTCTACGTGTGTGTGTGTGTGTGTGTGTGTGTGTATACTCATGTGCATGCACCTTTGAGCCAATGCTGACTCCTGGCAACTGCTTGTCTGGACAAGTTCCTGGAGATTTCTTTGCAGGGTTTCATCAGTGGTTTGCCTTTGCATCCTTCTAAGGGCTAAGAGATAGTGACTGGTGCAAGGTCATCCAGCTGGTTTTGTGTCTTAAGGTGGGACTAGAACTCATGGCCTCTGTGCTGTTACATCAGCTATAAAAGTATTATGCAGTGCATAGTTGGTTAATTTTGTGTTATAGTGAGTTAGATTTACATGGTTAATTTTGCTCTAGGGATTATTTATTATTTTATTTTTTATTTTAATTCCATTTATATCCCGCCCTTCTCCGAAGACTCAGGGCGGCTTACAAGCTTAGCAGTAGCCTTCATTCTATGTATATGCCTGCTTATTAGAGCTTTCATACAACCCCCCCAAGCGGCATTATTACAAAGTCAGCTTAATTGCCCCCAACAATCTGGGTCTTCATTTTACCTACCTCGGAAGGATGGAAGGCTGAGTCAACCTTGAGCCTGGTGGGATGCGAACCTGCACTAATTGCAGTCAGCTGGTGTTACTTAAGGAGGCATTAGCCCACTGCTCCACCAAGGCTCCACCAAGGATTATCATATTGTGCTTCCATCATGTGTTCGTTTTGGGAACTACAATATGTTCTGTTCATGTTAATCTGTTCAGTCAATCCCTCCCATTTTGTGATGTATTTCCTCCTTCTTGTTAATCTTGTATATTGTATCACTTCCTGGACACCATTACATGTGGTCTGCTCTCATGGTAGTACCATTACTGTCTTTGACCTTGAAATACCGTCCATTTCATCATCTGCCACATCCTGTTGTCTGCTGTAAACCTCCTGCATGCAATAAAGATCTTCATGGATGAGAAAAGGTATGTTGTGAGTTCAGCTATCTGATAAAGACTGTCAGCGGTGATTATATCTACTTATACAGGTCAGGCACAGGGGTCTCAGCAAGGGGATATATTACTATACAACAGTTGGAGTCAGAATAGCCTCCCAGTTTCTAGCCTAGTGCCTTAATTTCTACTACTACTAAAACTACTACTCCTACTATTACTACTCCTAATAATAATAATAATAATAATAATAATAATAATAATAATAATAATAATAATAATAATAATAATAATAATAGTACTGCAATGGGGCAGTACCTTAATGTGGTTATGGGACTTGTGTGCTCTGAGGAAGATGAGAGATATACCAGAGGTTCAACCATACTGGACAGGTCTCACCAGAGGAATCAGATGAAGAATGTCTTTCCCATAAAAATGGTGAGATATAAATGATAGAAACCCATATTAGATCAGTCATTGCCTAGGTCAACTGCTGAGTGTTGGTGACAAATGGGTTGGATGAATCTGGACTGTTGGCTGAGCAATCTGTGACAGCAGCTGCAGAACTATTGGAAGAAAAATCATTTACCTTATCACAAATCTTACAATGATATCTGTAACACCACCAAACTACGTCTGCCTATCCCAAATCCTTGGGAAAGATTTGATAGGTGGACAAAAATGCCAAACTCAGTCTAAACATCTGGCTGTGCAATGAACCATAATAATTTTATTTTTTAAAAAAAAAACCTGTTTTGAAAGTGCCTATATTCTTAAATGCCACAGTAATAATTCCTAGGTCCCTGTTTAGGACTTGAACTATTGAGTTTCCACTAATCTTAGACTGTGAATTTAACTGTAGATTACCTGCTGCCAACTCTCAAAATGAAATTAGCTGAGGCCATTTTCTTTTTGTTTTTGGTTGCCACAGAATTGGGAGGGGGAATGAGTGTTTTATTTTAGACATAACAATAAGTTGTTCTGTGGGAACCAAGGTCATTACTAACTGCATTTTGGCGGGCTGTAGTCTCCATTAGAAAGCCAGCACAAATAGTTAATTGGGGAATGTGATTTATGACTCATTGTTGGGGTGGGAAGTTTTAACTTTGCATCTTTGTAACCTTTGGGGGAGTGTTTCAGTTATGAGATCACCTTTGAACCTGCCATTATTATTTAGCCAAATAAAAATGTTCTTTAAGGAAATTCTTCTTTGCCTTGGAGTTCTTTTTTGGTTTCATCTTTTGGAACCATGACACCCACATATAATACAATGGCATCATCAGAACTCAGAAAGAGGTTTCAGTATTTGCAGGGGGGGATAAGCTCTAGGAGCATGAAAGATGGTCAGTGAGGATGGAATGCTGGCTAATTTTTGGAGGGTGGATAGCTACATTGGTACAAAAATATCATTTAGTTTACTCTAATCCTATTGTTCGCACTGAAATCATTTGAATCTTTGTTAAAAACCCTATCTGTCTCCACCAGGTGTCATTCAGAATGATTGGACTGACTTACTGCTATCAAGTTCTTTTTTCCAATGTTTAGTTAAAATGTGCATACAGCCATGCTGCATACATGATGATGAATCATGAACAATTGTCCTCTGCATGCATTGGCCTGAAGATGAAATATAATCAGACTTTTGTAGTGAGATCAGGCCAAGATGTAAGTATCCTGCTGCTGCAGGGACCATTCAGACACTTACGGAAAGCTGACAAGCAGGGATGCTGCTAAGAACAATAATCAAACAGAAGATTTCCAAATCCATGGCCAACACCCTTTTCTAAAAAAAACTAAAAACCACATTGTAGAACTCCCTTAAAATGGAAGGGAAGGATGGGGGATATGGATGGCTCTCTGCTAGGAGTGGGAAAAGCAAACATAGTGGCGGGTAAGAGAAGAGCTGGGGACTGGAGAAGTAAGAGTACCTAATGGAAACATCCCAGCTCTGAGTCAAGATGCCACACCATGGAGCCATGAAATAGCAAATCAGATCTATTCTCAGAAGTCATGGAAATAGTTTTATGTGCATACATGCCCTGTCATCTGCAGGAGAGCTTCCTTCAAGAAAGTCTCTATCTTATCCTACGTGGAATTTTCTTGTAAAATGTGAGGGATAACAGGAAATTATATTTATTTTCTGATGTATGTGGTAGATAACATATATGTGTATATATGATCATAGTCAAACTGAGCCCTTTCAGCTCTTGCATTTATGGGCTGTACTACATATGCATTTTGAAAGGGCTCAAGAATGACTCATGTAGTTACTTCTGTGTAGTAGTAGTAGTAGTAGTAGTAGTAGTAGTAGTTCACCTGTGACAGAATCTTGCCAGACTAAAGCAACTATCTGCATAACTATAGATGCCCTCTGTGAACTGCTCGAGAAGGGCTGCCTTAGCTCTTTTTCTGCCTACCAGATTATCTAAGGTCCTCTGCCTCTCTGCCCTCTGGGAAACAGCTCCACCCTCTTGGGATTTCAGACTATATTCCACCAGACATTTCCTTGTATTGGACTCAGACTAGCAAACCAGGTCTTCTTTCACCAAGGAGGAGGCACCCATTTGGTTGATCTGCTGCAGGCAACAAATGTTATTTGTTGATTTTCAGAGGGCATTTGCAGAATTTTCTGAGATCATAGCAGGCAGCTATGTTGAAAGCCTGAATTGGCAATTTATGCGGGTATTTGACCATAATAAAGATTTGATTGGAGGTGGTAGTGGCTCTCAACCCTGAACAGCCTCTCCCTGAACACCAAGCAGAAAGATGCTGGAATGTCTTTTGTTATGGAGGAGATCCAGCATTAGTTTTTGACAATGTTGTGCTTTCCCAGAAGGAGTTGGATCATAATCTACTGCGGGATTCACACTTCATGCTGGAAGAGCAGGTAAAAGCTAAAACCAGGTGTCATGGTTCCAACAGACAGAAATGAATAAAGCAGAACTCCGAGGCTTGCAAATTCCTCAAAGAACATGTTTATTAGTTACAAAGTATCAGCACATCAAAAGTGAAACTAAGTCTGGAAACACACATAACAATTCCCCAATACAAAGTTAAGAAATCCCACCCCTAAAACTATGCAAGCAACTATGTTTCCCAATACATCTTCTCAGTGGGCTTTTTTCGCAATGCCCAGCCTGCAGTTTTGGGAGCAGCCGATGTCCTTGGTTCCCATGGGACAAAAGATTATTTTGACTACCAAAGCACCTGGACACCCCCCCCCCCCATTCTATGTGGCAACCGAAAAGAAGTAGGGAAAAAATGGCTGCAGCCATGCTCATTTGTAGAGTTGACATCAGGAAGGCATTGGCCCAGCTTTAACTGATGTATTAACCATGACAGTTCCTGGAAGAGAAGACACTGTAACATTGACTCACACCATTGCATATTTCTCAAAAGAACTAATGTAGTGTGCTGTTCATGGCACTTCCCCTAAAAAAAACATCCAGATATTTCACCTGGACAGAATGCTATTGCTTGTGTACTAATGTGAGTTTTTCAAGATTGTATAAATAAATACCAACACCATGGATGAAATTCAAAGTGCTAGAAATATGAAGTCCTACATAGCTTGGGATTGAAAGATCTGCAGGATTATTTATTTCAAGTAGAAACTGCCCAACCAAGCCATGCCAGCAGACAAGCAATGCTAAGACTTTCTGCTCTCCAGAAAGTGTGACAGCAGAGGACTAGAAAACAAGCATCCTCTGCAAAAACTCTTCTTAGGAAGCAGCTTCCCGAAGATAAGATATCCTTGCTGCTAATACAATCGCTGTGCTAAATGCTCTGGACAGCGAGATGGGAGTCATATATATCAAACAAACAAATAAAACAATATTTAGAAGATGAATGAAGACTAATCTATTTTAAACAGGTATTTGGGAACTGATACAGAGCGTTTAGGTGCCTAGGATATATATGGATGATTTAAGTGTGATTTTATATGGTGATATTAATATGGCAGGTATGATAAAATTTATTGTCTGCTACTTTGCAAGCCATTTAAATTTGAGGAGTGGCGTTTTTTGAAATAGCGTACAATCACTTGCAACAAATATTTCTTATAAAAATATTTCTTATAAATTATTCCCCGCTTCATAATTTCTTCCATAAGAAGATGGGAAACTGCCTTGGCTCAATATTTAGTAGGATACTGAGGTTGGCTTCACATACCACATTAACTCAAGATCTGGGTTAACAAACACAGTTATTATTAGGTAAGATGCAACACCCAAATAAACCATCTTAAAGGTAAAGGTAAAGGTTCCCCCGCACATGCGTGCTAGTCGTTTCCAACTCTAGGGGCCGATGCTCATCTCTGTTTCAAAGCCAAAGAGCCAGCGCTTGTCCGAGGACGTCTCCGTGGTCATGTGGCCAGCATGACTAGACGCCAAAGGCACACAGAACACTGTTACCTTCCCACTGTAGTGGTCCCTATTTTTCTACTTGCATTTTTTACGTGCTTTTGAACTGCTAGGTTGGCAGAAGCTGGGACGAGTAACAGGTGCTCACTCTGTTACGTGGCACTCGGGATTCGACCCACCAAACTGCCGACCCTCTGATCAACAAGCTCAGCGTCCTAACCCACTGAGCCACCACGTCCCTTTTAAACCATCTTAGGGTTATGTAATGTAATGGCCAGGCTCGCACAGCCTGTCTTGGGTTCCCACATCAGACTAAATTTCAGATTTCCTAGTTAGATTTTAACATTTTGTGCAAGTCCAGTTTGAGGGGCGTTTCCCAACTATATCCATATGCACTAAAAAGAAATTCAGGGTTTTCTGCTTCCAAAGTACATTACCCATTGCTAAAGTATAACCATTCCTTAAATATTGCAGGAATGCAAGTCATTGTCAAAGTCTAAATATTTGAATTTGATCTGATCCTTTTCCCCCCCTCCACATTCTAGTTCAGCCTTTCTTGTCTTGGGACTTCAGTGGATTTGTCGTTAGAGGCATCTGGAAGGCCAGGGTTGAGGAAGACGAGGGCTATTCCTTTCACACAAAGAAAAGGATGGGATTGTAAATCTCAGGGTAGTCTGCATGGGAGGATGGTCACTTAAGTAGAGTCCCACTCTACAGACATGCGGTTTTAGGTCTTCCCTAAAATATAGGGAGATCAAAAGCGGGGCACTAAAGGGAGGGCTACTCGGACCCATCTTCCATCGGCTACAGCTTCCAACGAATACGGTGTGACACACCTCACTTGATGCGTCTTCTCGCCGCCTTTGAACGTGTGAACTGAGTCCCCTGGAAAGCGCGGCACTTGAGGAAGCAGGAATGTTCAACAGGCAGCGCCTTTTGAAACCACAAGCTAGTAAACCGCGAGGTCACCAAGCCAGAAGCTTCCACGCCTGACTCAGTAAGCCGTGGCAAGTCTCTCCTTCTGTTTCTTCCCTCTCCACCCACCCACCCAACCACCCCGCCGCCCTTCCCTCCGCGTCCGTTGCGGGACACCAATAGGAAGCAGGGTGGAGTCATTCAAACGGCAACCCGCTGGGAGCCTATCAATTCCCCAGGCTCCGCTTGCTGCCAGCCGGAGCTCTGCGGGACCCTTCCCCGGCCACTAGAGCCCTCCCTCCCTCCCTCCCGTCGCTGGCTCGGGCTTATACCATGCCCAGCCTGGAGCATCGGCGTCTCAGAAGGGATTCGGACTGGCTGGCTATGAAGGACGACGCCGCCGCCGCCGCCGCTGCTGCCCAGAGCGAGCGCGAGAGACCCGGGCAGGGCTGGCCAAGCCAGAGGGGTCGCCAGAGCTTCCGCAAGACCCGGCGCAGCCGCTTGCCAGTCGCCCAGGGCGCGCGGTACGGAAGAGCCGGCTAAAGCTCCCGGGGGGGCGGAATAAGAATCCCTTGGCGGGCCGGCCAGCCAGCCAGCCAGCCAGCCAGCCAAAGCGAACGGAGCGGTGCCGGCGGAGTTGCCACCGCCGCTGCCTCGCAGCAGGGCAAAGAGGCATCGGGGAGCCGGGGCTGCCGGGAGCGGAGACGGTTCGAAAGCCTGCCTGTCTGCCTGCCTGCCTGCCTGCCTGAGGGAAGAAGGGCGAAGGTAGGAGCCTCGCCGGCGTGGGGAGCGCGCGGCTGGGTGGGACGCATTGTTGTCTGGTCCTGCCAGGGTGCGGAGGACGCGTCTCCTCTGGGGCGTGGGGCTTGCCCTCCCTTCTCCCTCTCTCTCCCTCTCCCTCTCCCTCTCTCCCTCTCTCTCTCTCTCCGTCCGTCCGCCTTTGCACCGGGAAAGAGGAATAGGAGTGGGAAAGCCAGACGGATTGCCATTGTCAGTTGCCAGGCGGGCGGGCTTGGACGCCTCCCCTGCGCTCCCGCCCTACGGTAGCAGCAGAAGCAGAAGCAGAAGCAGAAGCAGCAGCGTTGGCGCCTGACTCTTATGTCGGAGACACCCAGCCTTCTCCGGCTCGCTCGTTCTCCCCGACCCCGCGAATTGCCCCTTTCCAGGAGGGTGGCGGGAACGACTTGGGGGGTGGGGGCGCCCTCCGTAGACAAAGCCTACGGAGGGGCAGGAGAGAGCTTCTGTCGGCGAAGCTCTACTTCAGGGGTCTTCAAACTTGGCCCTTTTATGACTTGTGGACTTCAACTCCCAGAATTCCTCAGCCAGCAAAGCTGGCTGAGGAATTCTGGGAGTTGAAGTCCACAAGTCATAAAAGGGCCAAGTTTGAAGACCCCTGCTCTACTTTAACCCGGCCGGGAAGTTTGGGGTCTTTGCATCTTTTTCCCCCACCTTCTCCGAGCTTCGTTCTGCCGCTTCCGCTCCTTCAGCTGGAGACAAATTGACCACCACCAGCAGCCCCGCAAAGAATCCCAGACAAGACAAACGAGCGGCTTCCCCGGCGTGGGCTTTGTTCTTAACGGGCAGCGGGCACAACAGAGAGGCGGCGGCGGCGAGGCTGCCTTATTTTATGTTTTATTTTTATTTTATATTTTGCCGGAGAGCAGGAGCTTGGCCAACTGCGGAAGGCTGCGCCCCGAGGCTGGGTATTCCGAGGCGCGCTTAACTACTAGGCGAGCAACTTGTGCGGACCCGCCTGGGCGTGGGAACCGAGGAAAGAATGGAGGGGGGGGCGCGGGAGGGGGGGCCAGGCGGTGGACCGGAGAAGAAGCGTGCCGAGCTGTCATCGGGGCTGCTCAAGCGGCGAGGCAAGATCTTGGCGACCCTGCAGGATCTCGAAACGAGGGATCCCCCAAGGCGGCGGGTTTCCGGGGCGTGCAGGCACTACTCAAACGCGGGGCTTTGATCTGGTGATTCTGGGGTCAGCGGCCGCGAGGGATTCGCAAGGATGGCCGGCGGTTTTTTTGGGGGGGTTTTTTTCCCTTAGCCCAGAACTAGGTTCGATTCCCGGCACGCCTTTTGATCGGCTGAAGAAGAATATTGTAAACCGAAAGGAAAGGAAAGTGTCTTGAAGTAGGGCAGGCTCAGACGAGAATCCCGTTTGAGGGGAAACCCGGTGGATTTAAATTGAAGTTCACTTTCTTCCTAGCAGCTGCCCTTAATTAGGGATTCCCATCTGATTCAAGATAGTATCTGAATCCATTAATGGGTCATTTTTTTTCTGGGATAATTGATCCCAAGGCCCCAACAACTCGTTGAGTTGAACTCAGGTTGAATTCAACCAGCATTGTCTAAAGCGGTTTCTCAAACTTGGCAACTTTTTCACATGTCTGGACTGCAACCCAGAATTCCCCAGCCAGTTGACTCTGGAATTCTGGGAGTTGAAATCCATACAGGTAGTCCTCTACTTACGACCACAATTGGGCCCAAAATTTTCTGTTGTGAAGTGAGACATTTGCCCCATCTTACAACCTTTCGTGTCAGAGTTGTTAAGTGAATCACTTCCCCATTGACTTAGCTTGTCAGAAAGTCTTAAAAGGTGATCATATTGACCCAGGGATACTGCAACCAGCATAAATATGAACCAGTTGCCAATGGGATCTGAATTTTGATCACGTGACCATGGGGATGCTGCAAAGGTGGTAACTGTGAAAAATGGTCATAAGTTCCTTTCTCAGTGCTGTTGTAACTTTGAACTAAATTAACTCTTGTAAATCGAGGACTACCTGCACTTCTGGAGGGCACCTGCTGAAAGGAGCCTGGTTTGATCTACTGATTTAAGTTGGTAAACATGGGTAAATAAATAAATTAATTAATAAAACTCCCTACATGTCTGAAGGGGCAGTCATATTCCGTTTTTTGATTGTATGCAGTAACTGGCCTAATAAAATACATTTGGAAGTGCTTCTTTCCAAAATTGCTTCCCATCTGCAGCTTTATTAAATGTTTTAAAATTACACATTCAGAGTACGCTGCGTTATTAAGAAAAAAAATAATTACAGTCAATGAAAAGAGGCTTAACTGATCTACCTAATGAATTGAGCAATTAAGCAAATGGAAGTATGGAAGGCCTTTGAAGTCCAGAAGGGCCACAAAACTCAGGACTGGACGTTTCCTCAGTCGTGTTTAAAAAAGAAGTGCCAAAATCAAAGAGACTGAAGTTAATCAGTGACTTAATCACGGAAGGGGCTCATCCTGGTTACCGTACTGAATTATTTATTCTTACGCTTGCATGCTACCTCAATCACAAAATATACTGAACTAGCCAAAAGGCTGGATGGAGTTACTGAAGCAGTAGGCGTGAGCTTATATGGACTCCAGAAGATGGTAGAGGACAGGAAAGCCTGGAGGAACGCTGTCCATAGGGTCGCGATGGGTCGGACACGACTTCGCAACTAACAACAACAAGCCAAAACAAGCTACTTCTTTGTTCTACAAAGATGCTGTTCATTTACTTTAGAGAGTAATGGATGTTGGCATGTGTCTAAGTCCTATGACATGAATGATGCATGAAAATCATGGGAAGCTGTCAGAGAGCTAAAATGAGGCATATCTTCTTATACACCAGTTGTTTTCCCCAGGGCTTTTTTTCTCATAGAACACTCAGAACAGAGTTCCAGCACCTTTTTTGGATGGAACCTTGTAGGGTAGGCAAGGCGGGTTGTATGACATGTGTGAGTTCCGGCACCTTTTTCTTTTACAAAAAAAGCACTGGTTTTCCCACTTGCCAAGAAGTACATTCTACTTAGTTCAATAAATAGGACTGACTTCTGAATACCCATGTAGAGGATTGTACTGTTAGGTGATTGCTTTGAACCTAAATTAATGTAAAGCACGTCTGCTTTATCTGATTTGCTAGACCTCTGAATTTCTTCTCTGGTTTGTGCTCTGTAAAGATTGGATAAGCCTAGGAACAAAGTTTTTTTCTGAATTGGATCCTCTCATAGTATCTAATTTGGTAGACTGTTTCGTGTTGTCTGCTATACTGCTTTTTCTTTGTGGTTTCACCCCATTTCCTCTCTGGTTTCCTAGAATAGTCCCTTTTCCTGCATTATATAAATATATATATATATTTCTGTCTGTGTGTCTGTTTCCTCTCTTTGTGCTTTTCAATGGTATCTCTTTCCTTATAATGTGTTCATGTTGAAATTCATTCCATTCCTGTTCACCCAAACTATGGATCTCCACCTGATTTCAGCCTTACAACAGCCTTGCAAGGAATGGAGGCTGAATGATAAGACCTTGTAGAGAACGTCCAGTTGAGGAACTATCTGGAGCTTAAGTTTGGTCTTAATCCAAGAGAACAGGATAAAAGATTATCATCTTAATTTGATTCCTTGTTTGCTGGTTTCTAGATCACCCAATGCTGACAGTTTTCTAGGCAGCTTACTCTTCAATTATTCAAACAATATGCAATCAATCTATATCAGATGATAAAACTAGAATAATAAATATAAAAAGCAACATGTAGCAGTAATAAAAACATGCACATAAAATCGTAATGGAACAGACATTCAACAATATCCAACAATTTTAAGATGGCTTTCATCTGGCTAGGAATATAAAAGCTGGTGCCTGAAAGACCATAATGCAGGCTCCAAGTAGCAATGTTGAAAAAGTCATGGGTCTGCTCAGTTCCATTGGCAAGTTGGTGGTTGAGTCACTGAGATTTAAAAGTCTTAGGAGATTTCCAACCTGAACTCAAGTGATACTGAATCATGAGCAGTTCAGAGGTTTAGGGCCTTCAGATCTGGTTTTTGTCTTGGGGCACTTGCAATGTGATTGGAAGATGAAGCAGATCATCATCAGTTGTTTGTCATGGTCAAGTTACTCTGGGTGCTTTTAAGCTTATTTGTAGATTACCAGGCTGAGCCTGAGGGAAGAGGCAAACATGTTATCAGTTTGGAGTTGCTATGCTCCCACAAGACATCTAGGTCATGCCCCCAATGAATTCTGTTGACTCTTATCTAGCACCAATTCGCCTTGATTGGTAGTAGGTCAGATAAGTGTGTAGAGATAGCATGGAATAAACCCATAGTACTTTTGAACTCTATCGCAACTCCTGGTCTCTTGTGCCTGACATATTAGTGCTACTGGTACCCCAAGGAAGGTGGGGTACTTAGAGGGGTTCAACACGTACCTAAGGAATAAATTGGTTTTGCAAAGTTCTCTAGGAGATGAAATAATGGAACAGATGCCTAGAACACTATTGAAGGAAGACAAAGAACCAATTTTACCAAACATGTATAAAGGCCGACAACATGAATTACATTGTGGCAATAAGAGCAATGAAACAGTCCTAATTTTTTGCCCATATTGTATCTGTAGGTACTGTAGCTGTCCAGCAGCCCTCTTTAAAACCACTCACTCTCTGCTGGGTACATATGAGCCACAGGAATATCTGCAGGTTTATTGTGTGGAATATTCTTAGCACCTCCTAATGGATGGATATTTGGGTTCATTTGAGTTGGATTCTAAGCAAGTCCTACTGAGTGAGGCTTTGTCTGGTTCTGTTATCTGGGAGGTGTTTGATAACTATAACGCCAGATGAAGTAGGCAAGATCTTGAGTTCCATCAGCCTGACAACTTGTTTATTATATCCATATTCCTCCTGGTTGAAAGTTCCTGAGAAGTGGCAAGTGGTTGAGTCCATATGATGATCAAGCATTTTTCTGTGAGGGGGGTGGTGCTATGCCATAAAGGAAATGATAGCACAACTCTTCTTAAAGAAGACATTGCGGGACCTAACAATTTTGGATAATTGTGGTTCAGTCTCCAATCTTCAGAACAGTTGTTAAGAAGGGGCTGGATTAAAGCTTTAGAGAGCCCTGGATGAAGCAGATTGTCTGGATCTTTTCCAGTTGGATTGAGTTGGACAGCTCTATAACTTTGATTAAATAAATAAAACAATAAATAAAAAAATATTTTAATAAAAACTACTACAATTGAAACGATTGTAATTTGGTGAACTAAATATGTATATCAGATGTTACTGGATGACAGTTCACAGTGTGCTTTATGCTGGTAGATGTTATTGGGAGTTGTAGTTCAATAATATTGGAGAATTTACCGATCCCCCAAATCTGATCTAAATATTCTCAAGAAAAGATACCTAACATGATCTCCAGGCTGTTTCCCTTGAGTTGTGCTGGACTATAATTGCCATCCTTCCTGGTGCTGGTGAAGCATAAGTTGTGTAGTCCAACATAGTTCACTAGCACACCAAAAAGAGCACATTCATAGACATTTCTTCGAATGAATTCATGAAATATTAACTCATTTTAGTCACTTTTTTATTTTACCGTTTTGTTATATTGTTTGCAATTGGGTAATGTGGCAAGCCTCTTTCTTCTGACTAGATTAAATTTGACCCACGGGTAACATATAAATACAGATAAATGTTTGGGGATGACTGCAAACCCATTTCAGACCTGAATGGGTTTGGTGAAATTTCAACTGATAAAAAAAAACACAGTATTGAGTCTGATGGTAATTAAAATAAATATCAGATAAACTAGTAACTTGTATTAAATGAAAACATAAGCAAGAAAAATTTTGTTAGAAAAGATGTTACCTTTTATATAAAAGTGATAAACAACACTCATAGCTCCATGGAAGCCCAGATTCAAAATAAAATGAGTTCAGAACCGATTTAAATTATTCCTCTATTTCCTATTGGAAATATTGGAGTTGGAACTAATTGCTGATGTAAAACAGGATTTTTCCATACACATTGGCTAGCTTTGCTTTTTGTAATCAAGGATTTGGATGATCATGATGATTATGATGGCTGCCCATTTACCATATGTTTAATCTATGGGGAAATTCTGAGTTAATTTGTTCCTATCTGCAGTAAGGCAGAAATACTAGAATCAGGCATACCTAAGTATATATAAGGACACATTTCTTTTAACAATACAAGTAAATGTATTGGAGTTCAATGGAATTAATTGTTAGGAAAGTGGATATAGAGTTGTAAGCTAAATGGCTTACAGGAGTGCTGTGAAAGCTTCAGTGGAGCAACTTTACATGGATGATGTGAGATAAATGCATGGATACAGTCACCAGGAATGGATATAGACCCAAGAGTAGCTTGATCTCCTGGCTGGTTTATAATTACTGGCTTACCTTGTCTAAGCTCATAGAAGAAGCAGATTGGGCCTGGTTAGTCCTTTCAAGGAAGATGATCTAGCAATAACAGGATATTAGTCACAACTGGGAAGTTGGAATCAATGCAGGAGTCACAGGAACTCATTGTTTTTCTTTTTTTTGTCCTGCAAGATAAGCTCACCTTGAAGGAAACTAGACTTAGAATTCCCTTAGAATTCTTAGATGTCCCTCATCTTTGGACTCCACATAGAAACATTTCAAAGTAACCAAAAGATCACCCCTAGCACCTGAGTGATGTCATCAGAACTAAGCATTTTGTACAGACAAACAAGAAGAAAAGACTATTCTAACCTTTTGTGCCAAAACTGACACTGAAATGTTTTCGTATTTTGGTTTGACTTGGAAGCATTTATTTTGGTTTGATTAATTGTTCTAACTGTCAGGAAGTTTCTCCTTAGTTCTAGGTTGCTTCTCTCCTAGTCAAGGAGAGAAGCAACCTAGAACTAAGGAGAAACTTCCTGACAGTTAGAACAATTAACCAGTGGAACAGCCTGCCTCCAGAAGTGGTGAATGCTCCAACACTGGAAGTTTTTAAGAGGAGACTGGACAGCCATTTGTCTGAAATGGTATAGGGTTTCCTGCCTGAGCAAGGGGTTGGACTAGATGACCTCCAAGGACCCTTTCAACAACTTCTTCTTCTTCTTCTTCTTCTTCTTCTTCTTCTTCTTCTTCTTCTTCTTCTTCTTCTTATTATTATTATTATTATTATTATTATTATTATTATTATTATTATTATTATTATTATTATTATTATTATTATTATTATTATTATTATTATTATTATTATTTGCAGCTTACTGGTTCACCATTTGCATGTTCCTGCAAAGTCTCCCTCCTCACTCACTTTCTTGTCAGCCTTTTATCATTTTGTCATGGTTTGATTCAACTTTTAACAGGAATGAAGAAGTGTGTGGCCCTCCAGGTGGCTCCTAATATTTCTCAGTATTGCAAGTGCTAAATAGGGCTGTTGGCAGTGTGGCATTCAAATATGTGAACAACCAGTTGTCTGTGTGAATGCTGCTTCCGGAAGTCCATTCTGGGCCTGGGCCTCTAAGACACAGAACGGACTTTCGGAAGCGGCATCCACACACTTCCTACGAGCTGTTCTGGGCCTGGGAGGCTTCCTCCGGGCCTCCCAGGCCTAGAACAGACTTCTGGAAACGGCATCTATGCACTTCCAGAGGGCTGTTCTGGATCTTGTGAAAAAGGGCTAGGGCTTCAGTGGGCACCATCCAGTGGTGGGATTCAGCCGGTTTGCCAAACTCAACAAAAAATTAGCTACCGGTTCTACCGAACTGGTGCAAACCAGCTGAATCCCACCATTGGCTGTTGGCAATTAAGTTCAGTATCAAATGGAGATTCACAGGTGCCCTTTGCTGACCTATATTAGCACTCGGTTATGTCAAATTAGGGAATAGGATTCAGTAGTTGGAAGAGAAAATGAAATTGCCAAATTAATTTACTCCTTTGAATTGTCTGCTTGCGGCTTGGGTTTCATTTTGGCTTCAGGTTGTGTTAGCCATTGTGCAATGGTTTTGCCCATTCAATATGACCAGAATCTGTTTTTCAAGTCACATGTTAGACAATACAGATAATCAAGTTATGATAATTCACTTAGCAACCATTCAAAATGAGGACAACCCCCCCCCCCAAAGTACTTATGACACAGTCCCGAAGTTACCAATGTTGCAGCCCCAGGGCAACGACCAACCGCAGAGATGCTACAACATTCCACCTGCCTATTCCCTCTGCCCCCCATCCTGTCACTGATCTCTCACTTTAGAATTTCTGTGGAGTCAGGGACCATGTGGCAGAAGAGCATCCATCTTCTTATACAACCTTCTGTCCTCTTTGCAAAAGGCTTTTGGCACGGAGAACGGAGGTCTGCACAAGACTTGAGGAAAAAGGGAGGGAAGCCTGCGTGAGTACAAGACCAGAGGTTTTAAGAAGAGATTGGACAACCGTTTGTCTGAAATGGTTGAGTAGGGAGTTGGTGTAGATCAGGGGTGTCAAACTCAATTTCATTGAGGGCCACCTCAGCATTGCGGTGGCCCTCAGGGGCCCGGGTGGGTGTGGCCAGGATGGGCGTGGCCTACTGGGTGGGCATGGCTAGAGTGCGTATGGCCTACTGGGTGAGCATGGCCAGCTCTACATCGTTCGCATCAAGGGTGCCTATGGGGGCCTGGGCAGGAGTGGGACAGATCTGAGGGTCTCTGGCAGAAGGAGGGTCTCTGGGCCAGGGCCAAGGCAGAGGGGGCCATTCCCTCACTGTTTTCAGGATGGATTCGCGGGCCACATGGAACTACTTCGCGGGCCGGATCTGGCCCCCGGACCTTGTGTTTGACATGTCTGGTGTAGATAGAAGATCTCCAAGGTCCTGTCCAACTCTGTTATTCTGTTGTGGCAGTTGTAGCAACCTGGGATCATGTGATTGCCATTTGCAACCTTTCCAGCCAGCTTCCCACAAGCAAAGTTAATGGGAGTAGCTAGATTCACTTAACAACCATGTGTTACACTTAACAACTATTTGCATAACCATGGCAAAAAAAGAGGTTAACTACCGCCTTAGCAATGAAAATTCTTGTCCCAATTGTGGCCATAAGCCAAGGACTATTGTATTTCAAAAATGGAATTTGGTAACACCCCTCCCCCACTCCAATTGAAACCAAATTCTGAGGCTATGCTTTTTTCACTCATCAACTATGGTTTACACAAACCTTCAGTTTAAGTATTTAAATCTTTCAGCCTCCTCCTCTTTGAATGAAAAAGAAATAAATTATATTATTGAGGTCATAACTCACTCCAAGAGCAAAATTTGCCAGTGTGCCTAAATATTCTATATTTTTATTGCTTCCTATAAAGTTTGAATGTAAATGAAAAAAGTAATGATATACTACAGCCATAATATTGGAGTTGTTGAATATTTAATCTTTAAAATGATGTTTGCTCTAGGATAATCTTTATTTTTTTCAATATATGTTTTATCTTTATCCCATTTTCTGTGTGAGGATAGCCCACAAAGATTTAATGGGTATCTTCATTGACTCAAAGAGAGGTATATGTTTGCATCCCACTTGTGTATTTTAAATAAAGAGTACAGTTACACCTTTTCCAATCATCAGAAATTTAGATAAAAATATAGTTAATCTCTCCATCATTAGAATAATTGTGAGTAGAAGGTTTATATATTGTATAGATGATATCAGCAAGCAATTTGAAGATTCCTGCTCTTTTTTTCTTGTAGTTATTTATCCTTAAACTGAACTTGGATAGGACAAATCTTCAAGTAAAGGCATGTCTTTTGTTAACTGGGTTAAGACTAATCTGTTTTAACCTGTCCTTGTTTGAATCATAAAGGTGATTTAAATATAAATCACAAATGCAGGATGTTTGGACAGTATGCTAAAAGTTGTTGACATTTATATTTTTAAAACTATTTTAATTTTTAAAAAATGAATATATTAAAAAAAATTGTATGTCTTCATTTTCCAAAGATTTTATTTGTGAGTTTGGAAAAAAAAATAAAACAGCAAGGAAACAAAATAATTAATTTCCTAAAAATGCATTTTGGATTTCTGTTTCGATGAGTACCATGGTAAATAAAAATCTGGGTCCAACCTAAATATAATCTAAATGAGCCATTTAATTTGGTCCTTTAGTGCTCTGTATTTGCAGATAGAAAAGCTATGTATTGATTAAGACACTAGACTAGAAACCAGGAGACTATGAGTTCTAGTCTCACTTTAGGCATGAAAGCCAGCTGGATGACTTTGAGCCAGTCCAAACCTACTTCACAGGGTTGTTGTTGTGGGGCAGATAGGAGGAGGAAGGAGTCTTAGGTATACTCACTGCCTTGAGTTATTTGAAAATAATAAAGGCAGGATCAAAGGAATCTAAAAAACAATCTGTGAATGACTGAGCACATTGCTGGATGTATTTGTTTAAAAAATATGTGCAGAAGTATGTGCAGCAAAATATTGCAAAAATATTTTAATGATGTTGTTGAAAATATCATGACCACATTGATATATATACTGTGCAGTTATTAACAAACTATAAACTCAGTGGATGTTTTAATTTGTTCCTAGCAAACAAAACTTAGCAAAATTTAAGATTTTATAATACAGCTATGCACATCTCTTTTATGTGCATGCTAGGTAGAATTTCAAGACAGAAATAGCATTTAATTCCCAAAAACCTTAAATCCCATATTTGGAATAAGTGCCATTAAATTCTGTGGGACTGGCTTCTTATTAGAGATGCTTAAACTGTATGAAAGTTTCAGGAGGTCCAATATGCTACTGCTAGGCCATTGGACAAAAATAGCAACCTACTGTAAGATATTAATGAGCGATCCTTCTTTATATCTCACAAAAAAATGAAATAGATTTGGTGCAAAACTGAGTGAATTTCACTTCAGTAGCTCCTTCCATGCTCTGGAATTATGTGACAGCAGCTATACTGAACTGGGTCCAGGAAACATCAGCAGCAGTCAAGAACCAGCAGCCCTGTAATATTTGGCCTTCAGCCTAATTTCAAAATCCATCTATAAGTGAGTGGTTCAAACTCCTGACCTTAGTCAACTGTTTTTCCTTGTAGACTGATAAACTGGGAGGGGAAAGAGAGGAAGATGGAGGAGAGGAACTATCATAAACAGAAACTGAAAAAAGGAGTACTGTAGTTGCAGAGAAATGAGTGCCTCTCTTCCTTATGGGTCAAGGACACTGGTCTCCTAGTACATAATCCATTGACTGAACTCTCCAAAAAGAGATTATCTATCCAGACTTCCCCAAATTGAAATCAGATTGTCTAAAAGGATATGATTTATCATATGAACTTACTCCAGCTGTGAGTTTCCAAAAACAGTCTTCTTTTTGCTTGCCAATTGGCAAAGTTGGCGGAGGAGGACTCAAAAGAGGAATCCTATCTAGGAATCTGACTCAATGTTTGAAGGCTGGAAAGAGTTGCAAGATGGGGTTCATTCATTGGCCATATCCTCTACTTACTTTGATCTCCACACATTCAGCCTGAAGGCTGAAGACATGGAATTTTTAATCAAGTTAAAAAGACAAGATGGCGATCACATCTAAACATGCATCTAAAACAGGGATGTCAAACTCGCAACATCACATGACGTGTTGCGACATATAGAGACTTTTTTGCCATTTCCGGCAATGGGGTGGGTGCAGTTTCGCTATGATGTATCTGGCCCACATGCCATCAGTTTGACACCCCTGATCTAAAACATCACTTGGTGCTTATGTACTGGTGTGTGATGTTGTGATGAAAGCACAAAAGGATGGAATTGTTCTGTACCAGCCTGCTACCGGCCCTGCAGAAAAGGCAGGGACAACCCCTTTACAAACGGCAAGAGGCTGGAATTAAGCCTGCCAAATTTATTAACATAAAATAGAGCAAAACAAGACTCCAACCATGAAACAGGAGCTATGAAACAGGAACTATTCAAGCGGTTGCCTTCAGCAAACCAGCTCTCCCACGCATTCCCCTTTTATACAGTTCAGGGCGTGGCTTCTCTCTGCCTCCTTCCGAGGTGCCCCATTGCCTTCCTCTGTTTACTCCTGATTGACTGCCTCCTGCATCGGGCGTCCTTGAACAGGGCCAGCTGTGGGTCATCTTCACGCTGTCAGGCTCACACAGCTGGGTCTCCGTCGTGACCAGGTGGGAGGGGCCTGGCTGAGGGCTCTCATCAGCAAGCTCTCCAACCCCCTCAGCAAGCTCTCCAACCCCCTCAGCAAGCTCTTCAACACCCCCCTCCTCCTCTGAGTCGACCGACCCAACTCCCGAACCCACAGGCTGACCCTGAATCACAACAGGAATTGGCATCACAATGTCACAATACATCTTTAATCATTTTGGTATCACCCTACTATGTTTCCAGTATTTAAGGTTTTGCCAGAGGAACTTCGGGTACTGGAACAAGTTCTGTGAACAACTAGCTTTGTCCCTGGATATCACATCTAGCTTTATTTTCTGAATATCCTGGCTTTTGATCAGACTGAATCATATTTGGCTGCTGATAATGAATCTTGTGGATTTCAACTTTGGGTTTGTTTGTTTTTTAAACCCCAGACCAGTAGTGGGATTCAGCCAGTTTGCATCACTTCGGCAGAACCAGTAAATAGCTAATTTTTTGTTGCCCAGGCTCAGAGTGGACTTCTGGAAGCGGCATCCAGACAGAGAACCGGTTGTTCACATATTTGAATCCCACCACTGCCCCAGACTATATGATTCTCCTCTACACTCTCTTATAAGAACCCTGGGATTGAACAGAATGGATGGAATTTGTAGAAGTAGAACATCTTTATGGTCCTATCCTCTACACACTTTCAAGCCTTAACATCAGAACACAGCTAGGGCTTAAGGGCTCTGAGACAGCATTCCCTGCTGCTAGAACTACGTATCAAGAGAGGCCATTTTCTAGTGTTTTTCAATTGGCAAAGATGTTGGCAATCAGACAGGACTTTGTTCTTGTAATTATGGCCATGGATAGTGTGCATTTATTCATTATTTACAGATATAAATTTGAGATAACTGGTTTTTTTTACAGAATTGCACTGTATGGGATAGATTTTCATAATCATATCATTACATTTGGGGTGTTTATCCTCAAAAAGATTGTCCTGCAATCTTGAGTTCTACTATAATTCAGAATTATTTTTTGTCACCTTGCATATCAAATAGGAAAAAAAGACTACGGTAATGCCTAATAGTTTCCTCTTTGCTTATAATACCTCTTAATTTTGCATACTGATAAGCACCAGTAAAATGTTTCTGTCATCGATGGCATAGTACGGAAGGGCAAGGAGAATGCTTAATTAAAAAGAAATGTTAAATCAAATGAGGATCTTTTTTGTCTTACTGCTATAGGCCAAGCTAAATGAAAGGTAGGAGAGGTGTTGCTAGAATTCATGATGAATTTTTATTTGGTTAAAAGGAAGGAATTTGAATGCGGATGAGAATGAGAATGAAAATGCCAGTTAAGAGAGTTTAACCCTCTTTTTGATGCATTGTTGTTCCAGCATTCTCCTGTCTTTCTTCTTTGATGGCGGGCAAACACAGAATCTGTCTTTGTTCTCATAAGCTAATTTGCTTGAGGATGCTGTCCCATTTGGGGTACTCTCAGGGGCAAAAAAAGTCGAGATGGCACCTTCAACTGCACAGCTAAAGCTCCAGTTCTTTTTTAAAACGGATATGACTTTGATTGCATGATTGTAGCAGTCCCATAGCTGCCCTGATCAACATTGGCCTTACTGAAAGAAAGTGCTGATTTGTGTGGCTTTTGTCATATTTCTTTACTTCTGAGGGGAAGAGCTCTTTAGAGAATTCTGACTATAGATCTTCCAAGTTAAATCTACTTTGGCTGGGAAGTTTTCTTTAATCTCACAGAACTGTGTTTAAATACAGTTATTCGGCTGGAATAAAATTGGACATGCTTCTGTATTTATAAAAGCAGTTGAAAGATAACTGTAGCCTTCTGTAAAGACTGAAGAGGAAGTCTTGGACTGGATGGCAAATGGCTTGGATCCAAAGTACAATTATATGTGGTGGCAGCATCTCTTCTTGGAAACACATGGAAACATATGACATAGGCTTTTGCAGACTACGGTAGCCCAATTAGGAAGCAAGGGGCGTGTGATCAGATGTGAAAGACACAGTCCTTTTCCACCTGCACATAATGATAGCTGCAGAGGATTTTTCATTAGCATCAAACTGCTAACCTCCGAACCTATCTTATGTTTTTATGTCTTTTTCTTCCAAATTCAAGTGTAACGCTTCATAAGATGCTATTTGTATACTGTAGTTTTGATTCGGGACAAAGAATGCAAACAATTTTAAAGTTATAACCACATTCTCTGGGCTTGGAGACCATTTCAACTTCAGAAGATCCTGCCTTCTCCTCATCCTCAGCCTTCTTGGGGTGCTTTTATCAAGTCAGGTTATTTCTAAAAGGGGACAAAGTGACCAACATTTCCCCTTCTTCACTTCTGCTCTGCTGTCAATGGTTGCACAAATGTATAGATCTGCCAGAATACTGGAAGCAGAAAAGAGAATTAATGTAAATCTCCATTGATTTGAAAGTTTGTTCAGAAACATCAGTGTCTTCTCAGCAGTGCTCTTAGTAATTATGTCTTCTCCCCGTTTCTGATTTGTGTGCAGATTCTCTAAGCTAAATGATTAGTGATTCTTTCTCTCTGAATGTAAATGTTCAGATAATTACGTAAATCTTCAGATAGCTTTGTTTCAATGTAGCAAGACAAAATGGACTCTTGGATTCTATTTTGCTGCCAGAATGTTTTATCCAGCTTTCTTTTGTGTAATTTCATTTATTCTCAGTAGTAATTTACATGTCTGGTTTTGTTCCACCCCTATCCCATCAAGTTGTTTGGAATGAGATGGACAAAAGAAAAGTTGGAAGCAGGGCAGGTTTGGGATCAAGCTCAAAGAGTCTTTGGAGAGAATGGCTATATTTTCATGATTAGGACTGCTACTTTTTAGCACTTGAAATCTAAATAATGAGGGTATGTTCTGCTGGTCCACTTCCTCCATCAGTGTGTTGCATTAAAGCAACCAAATTTGCAACAGGTCCAAATGGATCTAAATATACTTTTGACTTTTATAAAGCTCTTCAACAATACAATATTATTGCAGGAAATTAAAATGGCAATTAATTTAACGGGCCCCAGAGTAGACATCCACAATAAGCCCCATTTAGAGTATTGGTTGGGGCCTTGCTACTGTTAGGGACAACAATCATACAATAAGTTCTAATTAAGTTGATTTATTGCTCATGCCTACACACCAAAATCTAGTCAACTGACAGTCAGCACTAAATTGGTTCTAGATAAGAGTTAATGGAATTCAAGAGGGGTTGGACTTAGATGCTTTTGGGAACATAACAACTGTAAGCTGATTACTCTCTTGACTCCATCCCAGTCTCTATAGGCCTTCCTGTAGCTAAATGTATTCTTAATAGAAATTCACCCTGTAACAATTGCATCCCAGGCAAATTTTGACCTGTTATTCCCTTTCACATTATAATAATGGAGAAAACGCCACCAACTTGTGAATGCTTCACATGGTCACATGACCCAAAGCTACCAAATGAAGCATTTCCATTGAGTCTGGATTATTCATTATAGAAAGATTCTGAACCATTAAAAAGGGGGGGGAAACCCAATAAAATGCATTTAATAAGAAACATGACAAAGAGAAAACCAAAAAAATCCATTTTTCAGAACACTTAGCCTCAATGGACTGACATTCCCTAAATTTGATTCATCCCTTTACAAAGGCATCTGGGCAATTGCAACCACCACACCTTCAGGATGCAGATCCATAAATTAACTGTGTATTGTGTAATTAAGGGAAGAGGGGAGGATTTGGGGGGAGGGTTGTCTCCTCCATCTGGAACATTTCCTTGGCTTGCACTGGATTTGAATATTTGATTGTTAGGCGGCAAGAAATGAATTAAAAATCTTTTGATTTGTTTTAAGAAATCCACTAAGGTAAGAGGGCGTTTCATTAAATGAACACTCAACAACAGATTTGCATTAATTTGTGCTGCTTGAAAGTAATCAGCTCAAAATATTTAAACTTGCATGTTAAAATTTGGTTTTCTGAATTTAACTATTTTACAATATTATAAAAAAAATAGAGAGCCAGTTTTATGTAGTGGGTAAGGGACTAAATTAGAAACTTAGACACTGTGAGCTTTAGTCCTGCCTTAGGATCCAACCAACTGGGTGACCTTGGGCCAGTCACACACTCAGCCCTAGGAAGGAGGTAAACCACTTCTGTAAAGCCTTGTTAAGAAAACTACAGGAACTTGTTGAAGCAATCTCCAAGAATTGAACACAACTGAATGGATTAAAAAAAATGCATACGTGTAAAATCCCCTGGCTTCAATGAGGTGTCCATCTATCTAAGTATGCATAGGGACGTTGCTTAAATCTCCTAAGACCAATGATGTTTAGTAGTAGCATATGAGTTATATTACATCAGCAATGATATATGTTGTTCCTTTTGCAGGTCGCTCCTTCCGGCGCGATCTTAAAACCTACCTCTTTGAACAAGCTGGCCTGGCCTGATGGGATGGGGTCGGGTTTTATAAATTGATCTTAACTTTTTAATCTGTATTAATTTATTACGGGCATTGCTGTTTAATTACTTTTTAATTTTTGTATCTTGTTTTTTATTATGTATTGCCCTGTTCACCACCCTGAGTCCTTTGGGAGAAGGGCGGTATACAAATTAAATTAATAATAATAATAATAATAATAATAATAATAATAATAATAATAATAATAATAATAATAATAATAATAATATGAGTCGGTCACCGGAAACAGAGGTTTATTCTTCCAAGCTTTTGGAGTTCCCTGAGGATGGGCTCCAGTACGAACTTGAAAGTTTGGAAGAATAAACTTTGCTCCCAGTGACCGATCCTACAACATTATCCTGGGACGTGTATATTTATTTTAGTTGTTCTTTTTGTTTTGTTTTAACACGGTGCTAGAAATAGTTCTGGAACTTCCTTTACCAGAGAGCCACTGTGGGTTTATTTTGGAGGAGGTGTTTTGGCAGTAATTTGCTTATGGTTTGATTCTGCCTAGAATATAAGCTTTGAAACATGCCATCTTCAAACATTGAAGTTTATTATTTTTCCAAACTCAGTGGCCAAGGAATGTTGTGAAAGTTGTACATCCTTATATGATGAATGGTTTCTTTCTTTGATTTTCAGTTAAAGATAGTTCTAACTGCTGCTAAATTAACAAACTATGGTTTGTTAATAAACGCACAACGCTCCAGGTGTTGTATAATCACTACCACTATGGGCCGACTGTGTATTTATTGAGAAGTAAGTTCTGCTGAATTTTATAGACTAATTGCAAAATATATGGCAGATTCTATGACAAAATGGGTCATAGAAAACCTTCGGCTTGGGTGTTTTCTAGGGCCACCAGATCCGGATTGCAAAATTCTAGATGACAATTACATACTGTAGCTACAAAGAATTAAATAACTTTTTACTCTTTGCTGCCATCTTATGGTTCTCAGCATTTTTGGAATTCAGATTGGTGTCTGATATATACATGCATACATGTACCTAATATACATGTATGCATATACTCACATTCTTTTCAGTAACACAGTTTAGTAGACATAAACATGATCTACAACCCACAGAGATTGGGTTCGTGTAGTACACAAAATGAGACAACCCTCATTATGGTTTACTGTGATGTAGGAAACCATCCACTGATCGTGGCAACTTTCCCCAACTTAGGCAGCATCTGGGTGTCCCCCATTCAAATTCCCCAAATTTAAAGTCACAGAAAACATAGCAATTGAAGCTCAAATGTCTGATTGGCCATACTATGGAAAGGCCAGTTTTTAATAGACAGCAGGAACCAAATCTTCTTTTTCCAATGCGATGAATGCTTGAATTTTACAACACTCGTTCACTATCTCAAAAAGGGCAAAGGAAAAGAATACAGGTACTTTGTGCTTGGGAGGAAAGAGTCATGGACTGTCCTCATTTTCCTGTTGTTCCTATAGTTATTATTAGATTTTTGTTGACTTTCTGAGCAACCGAGGTGTCTGGAGTACAGGATTTGTTCTAAAGGCAGGAACATTGTTTTTCAAAAGTTAACATCCTGCTTCCATCAATAAAGAATATCTAGCATGTCCAGAAAAAAAAGGTCATAAATCCTTTCGTTACAATCTTAACGCTCACACAGAGAGGGCCTCCTCAGGGTGCCGTCGGATAGACAATGTCGGCTGGTGACCCCCAGGGGGAGGGTCTGTGGGAGCGCCAGCCCTATGGAACCAACTTCCCCTTGAGCTCCAGAGAGCCCCGGATCTCCGGTCCTTTCGCCGCGGCCTTAAAACACTTCTTTTCCATAAGGCTGACCTGGACCGACGACAGGGATTTTAAAATGTTTTTTAATTTTTAACTACAATTTTAATTTATTCTATTGGGGCTGTTAATTTAATTCTTTTTAACTTTTGTATCATTGTATTTTATTGTTGTTAGCCGCCCTGAGTCCTTCGGGAGATAGGGCGGCATATAAGTAATAATAATATTAATAATAATAATAATAATAATAATAATAATAATAATAATAATAATAATAATAATAACAACAACAACAACAATAACAATAACAATAACAATAACAATAACAATAACAATAACAACAACTATGTTGTGATTGCATGCACAGGACAGTTATGGTTTTAAGCTGGAGTGAAGCATTTTGCCACGTTTTTAATATTGGGCTGAACACAGGGATTTTATGCTTGGATGTCAGATGGAAAGGCTTAAGAATTAATGTGATATCAGGAGGCACCCCCACACTGCAGGGGCCTAGGGCTCGACCTCTCCTCTCCCACCAAAACCATCTGGAACTGCCTTGGAGGAAGGATGAGAACCACCATAGCACATACCTCTGTCTCCCAATCCCCAAAATTGGTCCAAAAGGATACCATGGTTGACGGTGTCAAAAGCGTTGAGAGGTCCAGGAAGGCAATAGTTCAACTATCTTCATCGTGAGTCCTCTGAAGTTTATCGACAAGTGTGACCAATGCCATTTCAGTGCTGTGTCCTGACCTGAGCTCAGATTGAAAAGGGTCCAGATAATCCAGTCTCATTCTTTGCATGAGACAGAAGATATTTCCAGTGTGGTGCAACTACTGCTGGCTGGAAATTGCTGGTGTTCACATGGGAAAAAGCCATAGGCTTTGCTACTGTCAAGCACCAGGAAAATCAGGAGATACAGACAGTTCAAATGGTTATAAAAATTATGGTAAGCTTAAACTCTTTACAAGAATCTGAACTACTAAAGGCCAAGGGAAATTAGCAGGAGATAAGGAATTCAAGGTGGGCATGACCTGATGATGCATTTGACCCCACCCTTGGGCTCAGCCGGGTCATCTCCTACAGCTACTGCTCATACATAGTCATAAAGAAATAAAAACAGTGAAGAGTTACACCTAAGGATATAGGCAAAAAGAATTCCATTCTATCAGTTGCTCCTTGACAATATGAGAAGGTCTTTAAATTTAAGCAATTTCACCCCTTCTAAATCTGCCTCTTTGCTAGTGGCAAATTAGAAAGGTGCATTCCATTAATACCTTGTGGCTTTTTTTCCTAAGTATTTAAATTAGTGATATTATCTGACGCATTAGTAGCTTTGCAGAGTGCTAACAGCATGCTATAAAATCCTGGCAATTTGCACACCCTGTGTGACCCTTTTTAATAAAATGGTAGTTACAGCATTTCCAGAACTGATCCTCTCTGTGTCATTCTGTATTTTTAAACTGTGAAGATAAGTAGATCTCAAGCAGATTTTTCTGGCACTTAATGCCTTGCTTTGTTTATTTATTTAAAGTGATTTATCTGGCACCTTTTTTTTCCATTTCCAAACTGATTCTTATGATGATATTGGAGATGCCACCAATGGATCCTTAAGTGATGAGCTAGGAAAGTGGGTCATTCAAGGCTGGTGAACAAATGCATTTTTTGTCCCTTGATACTTATTACTTGATATTCGAGTCTTTGGAAAGGTAGAATACATTTGTGTAGTCTGAGGGTGAGTAGATTTCAGGATGATGGGATCTAGATTTAATGATATTGAAAGTTCAGCCAGCTAGAAACAGGTGAAATATAGTGGTTTGGAATGGGAAAGAAATATAAATAGTTGTAAAAAAAAGTTCCATATGACCTTCCAGGCAAACTCTGAAATATCTGAAAACAGTCATTGGTGTGGAGAATATTTATGTCACCTAGCACTGGAGTTCTAAACTTTTGGGAGAGGAAAAAAAGAACTAAGGAAAGAAATACGGTGTCAACTTCCTCCCAATCTCTTATTAAGCATAGTACCTATAAAGCAGAAAATGCTTTATCTTCTAATCTTACAGGCATCTAGCAATGTGCCTTTGTACAAAAATCCTTGCTATAATTCATTTTTAAATTAAAGATCAGAGAAGCAGATAAACACTTCCAAGAGGGCTGATATCAGGTAGGTTCACTTATCAAAAGAAAATAATTCAATCAGTTTGTCAGGAATGTAGAGACAAGGCTAAGAAATATGGGACTGGTGGTAGTTTGCTTCAGTCATTATTGGTCTTGTTGTTGCTTCCCTGTAATGTTATTTTTTTTCCTGCATTGTCTTGATGGCAACTTTAAAAAAAAAAGAGAGAGAGAGGGTGGGATGCAAATAAATCTCAATGCAGTAAATATGTTGCATCCCTTCTGGATAACAGTAAGAGATGTGGTCTCTTAGCAAAAATGGGATTGGTTCAACATCTGGTTTTCCAAAGTGGTGCCAGAAAATACTCTCTTCAGTACTTGCCAGCCATCTTGATCTACTTAATTTGTTTTTACATTTAGAAAAAAAAGGATGACCATGATGTTGCTTTTATGTGAAACTGGCACATTACAAAGCACTCTGCTTCAAGCATCATCATTATTTGCCAGACATCCAGTGAGCCTTAATTTTTATTGAGTTATTATCTGAAGCTATCTGGCTGTCTACCAACACAATATGGGTAAAATGATGGATGAGTGCAACTCAGGGCCCTGGATAATGTGGCAACCTGCTTTTAAAAGAAGATAGCAGAAATAGGAAAATGTGTTTCACACTGGTGGTATAACAGAATAACAGAGTTGGAAGGATTGGAAGTCTTCTAGTCCAACCCCCTGCTCAATCAGGAGACCCTATGCTATTTAATACTACTACTAATGGCTTGTTAAACGTGTATGCTGCCTAACTCTCAATGACTCTGTTAGAGAGGGTGACAGGTAAACCAACAAACAGATCCTTTTGGAGGTATCTACAAGGTAAAAAAGGTAAAGGTAAAGGTTCCCCCGCACATGCGTGCTAGTCGTTTCCGACTCTAGGGGCCGGTGCTCATCTCCGTTTCAAAGCCGAAGAGCCAGCGCTTGTCCGAGGACGTCTCCGTGGTCATGTGGCCGGCATGACTAGACACCAAAGGCGCACGGAACGCTGTTACCTTCCCACCGTGGTGGTCCCTATTTTTCTACTTGCATTTTTACATGCTTTCGAACTGCTAGGTTGGCAGAAGCTGGGACGAGTAACAGGCGCTCACTCTGTTACGCGGCACTCGGGATTCGACCCGCCAAACTGCCGACCATCTGATCGACAAGCTCAGCGTCCTAACCCACTGAGCCACCGCGTCCCTTATATCTACAAGGTATAGGGGGGAAAATCAAGATGGTGCAATAATGGTGTGTGGTAGCCATGGCTGCAGGAAAGGAGGTCTCTGTTTATTTGGTAGCCAGAAACTTCAGTGACAGCAGCATTTTTTCTGGGGTGCTGACAAAATGGGGTTGAAAGTAGGTGGGGTTTTATACGTTCTATAAAATAGTAAAAAAAAATGATTTCTGTGTTTTCAGATTTTAGTAACAGCCCATCCTGCTGTGGATGAGTGGTTTATATTTTGAAGCGACAAATAATTATGTAAACGTTTTGGGATGATTCAGATATCAAATTCAATATAATGTAGTGACTAAAGAGTAGAAACAGCAAGCCAAGTTCTATCCTACCCTCAGCCCTGGAAGTTTAAAGCAATAGGGAGCACTATTATGTATACTTCCTTGAACTTCTGTATGAAAGGCAAGATATACTGTAAATCTAATAAATATTAGATATAAGGTAAAGGTAAAGGTTCTCCCGCACATGCGTGCTAGTCGTTTCCAACTCTAGGGGCCGGTGCTCATCTCTGTTTCAAAGCCGAAGAGCCAGTGTTTGTCCGAGGACATCTCCGTGGTCATGTGGCCGGCATGACTAGACACCAAAGGCACACGGAATGCTGTTACCTTCCCACCGTAGTGGTCCCTATTTTTCTACTTGCATTTTTACGTGCTTTTGAACTGCTAGGTTGGCAGAAGCTGGGACGAGTAACAGGCGCTCACTCTGTTATGTGGCACTCAGGATTCAACCTGCCAAACTGCCAATCTTCTGATCAACAAGCTCAGTGTCCTATCCCACTGAGCCACCGCGTCCCTTCAATATTAGATATAACTCACACCAATAACAATGATCATGTGGCAGTTCAAAATTAGATCTGGCGATGGCGGTTTTCTGACTAAAACTGAACTACGCAAAAAAGCCTTACTTATACAGTACATATCTAAGCAGTAGAACTTATTACTAAAGATACAGCAATGTTACAGACATTTAACCACTATTGGTTGCAGTGAAATTCTGTCTCTGATATCACAGAACTTGCTTCTCTTCAGGGCCAGTTGCTTGAGTGTAAGAGGAAGAAAGAGGCTGCAACACCCATGCCCTACCAGTGGATTTTCCAGAGGCACCAGTTTGACCACAAAAGGATCAAATGCCTGGCTGAGGGAAGCCTCTCTTATAAACTGGGGTCATGCATTGTGCAAAACCATGCTTAAGTATGGTTTGTTGAATAAACCATAATGGACTGAGTCTGCACAATAACCCCCCAGAGGCTGCTTGAATCATCTTGACAGGATGCTTTTCACTAGTTCCTGATTACAGTATTTCATAAATATTATTTAGCTCCTTGGTCCAGTGCTGACAGGAGGCATGATGCTTCGATTAGCTGGATGTGATATCGCTTTTTGACCCTGAATGCAGCGAATTGGAAAGTTGACAAGTTGCTTTGCATGACTATAAACTAGCGTTTTTCAACCTTGGTAACCATAAGACAGATGGACTTCAATGCTGGCTGGGAATTCGAGGAGTTGAAATCCACCTGTCTTAAAGTTGTCAAGGTTGAGAAACACCGATATAAACTAACAACAGAATTCCCTGGCTGTAGGCAAAAATTTGTGCTCGAATGCATTTATTTCTTTAGAAATTAAGGCAAGGAGAAAATCCTTACTAAACACAAATCTTCTGCTTCTATTATAAAAACCTTGCAATGAGTTAAATGAAATGGCCTGAAACAATGACTCTGGGAAGCTACGCTGCACTCATAAAAATCCACATCAGGTCATAACCCAAGGCTGAAATTGGGATTTCCAAAATTAGAATACTTAGCATAAAGTGCAAACATCCATTTTTGGCAGTAATACTACTAGTTAGCATTCAATTCAGGCGGCTTCAGATTAGGATAGATGAAAGCAATTGGAAGATGTTCACAGAGAGACACATTTAGAAGTCTTCCGACTATCCAGGTCTGTCATGCATGAGAAAGAGCAGACTGGTTCTCAGTGACTCAGAGGGCAGGACTAGAACCAGGTGGTACAAATGACAAATCTGCCTTAAGTGTTGCCCTATTATGAGCTTGGGAGGTGGTGGTTATCTTTTGGAGTAGGATTAAAGCAAATGCTGGAGGACAGCAGTCAGCCAGGAAAGCTAATTGTACTCTTATCCTGCAGATTCAAGGAAATGGGAGTGCTTAGCCTTGAAACAAAGAGAAGTGGGAGAAGATATGGTGGACATTCTTCAAATACTTAAAAAGAGACCAAACAGATGGTTAAGATTCAATTTCTATCCCTCTGGAGTACAGGACATATATCTACGGACTCCAATTTCAAGATGGCACTTCCCATTTTAATATTACAAGAAAAGCACACTACTTCTTAATGCTTATAATAGTTGACAATAAAACCAGTAAAACCAAAAGAAGTAGGGAGGCTAATCTACTCTATTCCTTTTTGCTTGTTGCCCTCCTACATAGATACTGCCTAGGTACTACCTTTTTACAGTAGTCCTCTCTTTAGGATTTTATCTGCAAGGTTCTTTTTGTGTAGACGTGGACAGCCTGATTGTGTGGAACCCTTCATGCAAACTGGTGTTCAGGTGTAACTTTCATCAGTGCATAGGTTCATGCCAACATGTAGATGGGAGGTTAATAGTGTGCTCAGAGCTACTATGGGAGCTCTTGCAGGCTGCATAAAGGGGTCAAGAGACAGAAGAGCGAACAGACTTCCTTGAAGCATAATCATGTAGGACCTTAGGTGTTAGGAATAACTCAACCAGATAGGCTTATATAGAGCAACAGCTCTTCTTCTTTAATATTTCACTGTTAGTATCAATGTCTGGCTTGTGGTTTCCTCCAGCCTTCTCTATTTTATGGGCTGTGGTAACACTGTGATCCCAAAACCCAATTAGTTACATAGTTGGTTTGATTCAGTCACCCCTAGTGATGAATTTGTTCTTCTTTGCTTTATCTTTTAAAAGCTAGTTATTTGTCTCCACACTGCACCCTCTTCTCTCTCTTTCTCTTTCTCCTTCTCTTTCTCCTTGGCAGTGGTATTAATTCTCTATTTATTTTCTTATGGATATCCATTTCAGCCTCCCCTACTTTCTCTCTTGGATGGGACACAGACCATTTTGGTATTTAGCACATGACGACATTCTCCTTTATCTAGGTTGAATTTTTTCCCTTCACTAGATAGAAACACTTAAAACCTAAACAATCTGAAACAATGATAATTATCTATCATTTTTAATCTTACTTTTTCATTATAATGTTCAGGTCCCATTAAGTTTCCACTATTCTACAACCAGAGATCCAAAAGGAAGTGTCAAGAAACAAAAACCCAACAATTCAGTACTAAATATTGTACTTTACTATGTTCCACCCATTAACTCTCCAGCCATTCTGCTTGAACTGTTTAGAGGGGAGGTACAGTAGATGCGGTGGCTCAGTGGGTTAGGACACTGAGCTTGTCGATCAGAAGGTCGGCAGTTTGGCGGGTCGAATCCCGAGTGCCGCGTAGCAGAGTGAGCGCCTGTTACTCGTCCCAGCTTCTGCCAACCTAGCAGTTCGAAAGCACGTAAAAATGCAAGTAGAAAAATAGGGACCACTCCGGTGGGAAGGTAACAGCGTTCCGTGCGCCTTTGGCGTCTAGTCATGCCGGCCACATGACCGCGGAGACGTCCTCGGACAAGCGCTGGCTCTTCGGCTTTGAAACGGAGATGAGCACCGGCCCCTAGAGTCGGAAACGACTAGCACGCATGTGCGGGGGAACCTTTACCTTTACCTTACAGTAGATGTAATTGCTTCTAATGCATAACATATCTCAGAAGGAGCAACAGAAGTTTCAGCTGGGCTGAATCTCCTCTGTTCTAAGTAAATCTCAGTCAGTGACAATTCTAAATTTAGAAGACCCATTTTGCATCAAGTTTATTTTTGTAATTTGTCTAAATACCAGGTATTTGCATTTTTTTAAAAAAAATACATAATATATCCTAAAATTGCTAGTCATGGGAAAGACAAATGGAGATGGTTTATCAGCATCTCTAACATGCTACAGCCTACACAGTAGAGTAATTGCAAATGTTAGTGGTCCATCTTTCTTCTTTCTGAAATTAGAAATGCCTTACTTATACATTTTTAGCATGGGGCACAATGGCTCAGATGTTAAAGATACCAGGTTTGTCAGCTGGCAGCCTGGGTTTGAGACCCAAGCACCGCATGACAGGATGAGCTCTCGTTACTTGCCCCAGCTCCTGTCCACCTACCAGGGGTAGGCAACCTCAGCTCTTTTATGACTCATGGACTTCAACTCCCAGAATTCCTGAGTCAGCTATGCTGACTCAGGAATTCTGGGAGTTGAAGTCCATGAGTCATAAAAGAGCTGAGGTTGCCTACTCCTGTCAAAAGCATGGAAATGTAAGTAGATAAATGGATACCACTTTGGTGGGAAGGTAACAGCACTTTGAATGCCTTGGCATATAGTTATGCCAGCCCTATGACCACCAATGTGTCTGTCTAGCTGGCTCCCTCGGCTAAGAAAAAGAGATGAGCACCATCCCTCACACCACAGGACATGGGAAACATTTTCATGAGGGCTGGTGATTGTTTTTGGAAAAAAAAGGAAAGCTTGAGATTTTCAAGAAATTGAATTTTGTACCTAGTATGCCATGTATTTTTTTTCTTCTTCTCACAATCCTACTTTAAATAAGGCTCAGAAAGCAGATTAAATGATTTCTTCGACCTTTACATGCTATTCTTACCAAAGTGCTAAAACTCAACAATGATTCTGTTATTCCAGGGATAATTGGAGTTGTTGGATAATCATCCTTATCAACCAAAATGCTCCCACGGTGGTGTAGAATAGAGGAGAGAATGCAGATAGTCCTCAACTTAAAATCACAGTTGGGGCCAGAATTTCCATTGCTAAGCAAGGCAGTGGTTAAGTGAGTTGCACCTGATTTTATGATCTTTTTTTCCACAGTTGTTAAGTAAATCTCTGCAGTTGTTAAATGAATCGTGTGGTTGTTAGTGAATTGATTTTGCTTATTGGAAGCCAGCTGGCAAGGTCACACATGGAGATTAGGTGAACCCAGGACACTTTGTTTGATGTCCTCCTTTCCATTTTTCCCCCACTACTGTTATCTACAGCAGGGGTCCTCAAGTCCCAGTCATTGGACCAGTACCAGGCCACGGCATGCCAGCAACCGGTCCACACAAACAAGCAAAGCCCCATCCGGAGAATGCAGGCAGCACACAAAACTACGCACCCTCCAGTCCATGGAAAAACCTCTCTCCACGGAACCGGTCCCTGGTGCCCAAAAGGTTGAGGACCTCTGATCTACACCAAAGGATTAAGCCTGGAATAACCCAAAGTCACTTCTTTTATGACTCCATGTGAATAACCGCACTCATATTTTCTGTGGCTTGGGAGAGTTTTGTGCCTATGTATATATATATATATATATATATATATATATATATATATATATATATATATATATATATATATATATATATGTTTTCATAGATTCTCGTGGGTGTCTGTATGTGTAGGTCTAGAGTCTCGGGTTTCTTCCCGCGTTCCTTTCATCTTCAGAAAGTTGTGGCGACGTTTCGACGAAATCCCATCCGTCATCATCAGGCCGGAGTATTCCTCCTGCTGCTTTCAGGAGCAATGCGTGGTCTGTCTGGGAGGAACAGACAGACCACGCATTGCTCCTGAAAGCAGCAGGAGGAATACTCCGGCCTGATGATGACGGATGGGATTTCGTCGAAACGTCGCCACAACTTTCTGAAGATGAAAGGAACGCGGGAAGAAACCCGAGACTCTAGACCTACATATATATATATATATATATATATATATATATATATATATATATATATATATATATATATATATATATATATATATATATATATATATATATATATATATATATATATATATATATATATATATATATATATATATATATATATATATATATATATATATATATATATATATGTTTTCGTAGATTCTCGCGGGTGTCTGTATGTGTAGATCTAGAGTCTCGGGTTTCTTCCCGCGTTCCTTTCATCTTCAGAAAGTTGTGGCGACGTTTCGACGAAATCCCATCCGTCATCATCAGGCCGGAGTGTTCCTCCTGCTGCTTCCAGGAGCAATGCGTGGTCTGGCTGTTCCTTTCCTTCCAACTGCCGGTGGGGCTGTGTTCTGAGGCGTGGCTGTCTTCTGATTGGGTGGATGCGTGGTTGTCTTCTGATTGGTTGGAGGCGTGGCTGTCTTCTGATTGGGTGGATGCGTGGTTGTCTTCTGATTGGTTGGAGGCGTGGCTGTCTTCTGGTTGGGTGGGGTGTGTTCTGAATGGGTGGGGTTTTTTGTTGTGTTGTAATATCCTGAGTGTTGTGATTTGGTGTCCTGAGGAGTGGGCTGTGTAGTGGCCTCCAGAGCTTTGGTTTGGCTCCGAGTTCGAGGACCTGCTATGTATCTCTGGTATGGGTCAGTCAGGTTCGTGTGTGCGTTCTTCTGTTTGGGTGATGGCACTTTTGCTTGACTTGTTCTGTCTTTTATGTGGGAGAGTTTTTGTTCTGGGTGTGGATGAGTCTTGCTGGGGCTGGTGGCATTTGGGGTTGTTTGTTGGTTTTTTAAATCCTTGTTTGCTGAAATTCGTTTCTCTATCAATGCTGGTTTCCAAATGGCATGTAGGCGGGAGGTGTCGTCTCGCTTGTTCATACTGTCTGGGTGTTTTTCTATTTCAATGGCTTCTCTGATTATTCTGCTATTGAGATGTTCTATTTTGGCGATTGTTTTTGTACCTTCAAAATTGATGTTGTGTCCCGTAGTGTTTATGTGTTGTACTAGTGAAGATGTGTGATCTTTCTTCTGTACTGAGTTCTTATGTTCTTCTACACGTACCTCTATTCTTCTGTTAGTCTGTCCGATGTATGTTGCTGGACAGGAGGCGCATGGGATTTGGTATATGCCCTGGTTTTCCAGTTCTATTTTGTCTTTGGGGTTTCTCAGGATGGTTGATATCTTTCTGTCAGTGTTAAATGCGGTTTTGATGTTATGTTTTGATGTTATGATTCAGCAGGGGACTCCGAAACAGAAAAACATCCAAGAAGAAGAACAGAACAACGGACGAGCCATCTTGCCCTACATAAAAGGAACAACCGACAAAATCAGTAAAGTACTACGCAAACATAACATCAAAACCGCATTTAACACTGACAGAAAGATATCAACCATCCTGAGAAACCCCAAAGACAAAATAGAACTGGAAAACCAGGGCATATACCAAATCCCATGCGCCTCCTGTCCAGCAACATACATCGGACAGACTAACAGAAGAATAGAGGTACGTGTAGAAGAACATAAGAACTCAGTACAGAAGAAAGATCACACATCTTCACTAGTACAACACATAAACACTACGGGACACAACATCAATTTTGAAGGTACAAAAACAATCGCCAAAATAGAACATCTCAATAGCAGAATAATCAGAGAAGCCATTGAAATAGAAAAACACCCAGACAGTATGAACAAGCGAGACGACACCTCCCGCCTACATGCCATTTGGAAACCAGCATTGATAGAGAAACGAATTTCAGCAAACAAGGATTTAAAAAACCAACAAACAACCCCAAATGCCACCAGCCCCAGCAAGACTCATCCACACCCAGAACAAAAACTCTCCCACATAAAAGACAGAACAAGTCAAGCAAAAGTGCCATCACCCAAACAGAAGAACGCACACACGAACCTGACTGACCCATACCAGAGATACATAGCAGGTCCTCGAACTCGGAGCCAAACCAAAGCTCTGGAGGCCACTACACAGCCCACTCCTCAGGACACCAAATCACAACACTCAGGATATTACAACACAACAAAAAACCCCACCCATTCAGAACACACCCCACCCAACCAGAAGACAGCCACGCCTCCAACCAATCAGAAGACAACCACGCATCCACCCAATCAGAAGACAGCCACGCCTCCAACCAATCAGAAGACAACCACGCATCCACCCAATCAGAAGACAGCCACGCCTCAGAACACAGCCCCACCGGCAGTTGGAAGGAAAGGAACAGCCAGACCACGCATTGCTCCTGGAAGCAGCAGGAGGAACACTCCGGCCTGATGATGACGGATGGGATTTCGTCGAAACGTCGCCACAACTTTCTGAAGATGAAAGGAACGCGGGAAGAAACCCGAGACTCTAGATCTACATATATATATATATATATATATATATATATATATATATATATATATATATATATATATATATATATATATATATAGAGAGAGAGAGAGAGAGAGAGAGAGAGAGAGAGAGAGAGAGAGAGAGAGAGAAGGATAAATTACTGTATTGCTTGTTGTTGGCATCTCTCTTTCTCCTCTCTTTTGCCTGTCCTTTATCCTAGCAATAGCAGCTAGACTTATGTACCACCTCATAGTGCTTTACAGCCCTCTCTAAGCAGTTTACAGAGCATATTGCCCCCCAACAATCTGAATCCTCATTTTATCAACCTCAGAAGGATGGAAGGCTGAGTCAACCTTGAGCCGGTGAGAATCGAACTCATGGCAGTTGGCAGAATTAGCCTGCAATACTGTATTCTAACCACCATGGTTTTGGCACCACCATGCCAAAAACCTATTTATGTTAAATAATTGTTTTGCTGATTTTTAATAAATAAATTTGAAATCCTATCTTTGCTAGCTGAAGTGAGCAATGTGCCTGCTTGTTCAGATCTGGATATAGGGAGTGACTGGAAGAATGATGGGTGCAAACTAAAATGGAAATTACCGACCATAATTTTTCCAACAGAAAAAGTAATTGATTTCCAAATAGTCTTAGATCTGATTTATACATTGTACTAAGCCATAATATAGTTTGTTTGCTTTTGGCTTAGTATGATATGTGATTCCATTCATTCTGTCTTAGTGTCATATGTGAAGCACATCATTGAGCTTTAATGGCTAAAAACTATTATAGAGCTTTGGAATTGGAGATGGAGAAGTGCCCTCAAGCAAAGAAGGAGAATGGCAGAAAAGGGGACTTGAATACTTTCTTTGTTTTATTAGGAATAGATGGAGATCCTGCAGAGAAACCCTCTGGCTTGTAATAAAAAAGACTGAGGCTACTTTATGACCAAATTAATTCTCCTCTCAGCTACCTTCTTCTTGGATAATTGCAGGAATGGAATTTTGCACTTGTGGGACCGTGTGATCAGATTTTATGACAGTGTAGTGCTTTGGTAAAAGGTTATTGTTGTGTCCTCAGCCTTTTTTTTTTAAGAGCAAGGCTAGAAAACCTGTGACTTGAAGCCTGCTGAAGCTGGCACAGATGTCTACAAGTAGGCAGATGATATGCAAATAGCACAGACGATATAATTTGTGGCAGTCATTTGTATAATGATACCATAATATACATGGCGTCATCCTGCTTGGTTATGAACACATTTGGACCCAAAGATCTGGCTCAAGGAATGGGTTATCATAAATAGTCCTCATAGGGTTAGAGGTTGTGGGGTCTGGATTGGTAAAACAAGTTTTGGCTCAAAGCTTTGCACCAGAAAGCAAGACAGGACCCAATGGATGGAACCCTAACCAAGAGGAGAAGCAACCTAGAACCAATTATTTGTTAGAACAAATAATCAGTGGAACGGCTTGCTTTGTGGGTGCCCCATCACTGGAAGCATTCAAGAAGACACTGGGCAGCCATTTGTCTAAAATGGTATAAGGGTGTCCTGCTCGAGCAGGGTGTTGGAGTAGATGACCTTCAAGGTCCATTCCAGCTTTGTTATTCTATGTTCTATGTTCAATCTGATAAGACAGAGTGGGTGTGGATTTTAGGGTTATCAGATTTGGAGATTGTCATGTATTAAGCAGGTCAATATAAGGAACCTCCCTATACTACTAAAGTCATACAATACACCTTTCACAACATTAGAGCTACATTATGTGAATGTAATGCTATAAATATGGATTTCCATGTGATGACAAGTGACATCACACACACAAACACACACACACCAGGGAAATGATATCATGATACAATTTGCCTCTGCTGGGTTGAGTTGCATAATTGGCATCATTTGCCTGATGTCATTGTAGTATGTACTGGATGCCTTTGACTATAAATGAACAAGGTGGCTTCTTTCTTTGTTGTCTATGGACCCAGCAAGGGGGAGGACAGAGGTGAAATTTTCCATTGATGAACCAGATTGTGAATGGAAAGCTGCTTTTTCTAGTAAGTCTTTAATGGAGGAAATGAGAATTGCTCTACTGGTGGAGGGAAAAAACATAGCTGAGGAAATGCACAGGCAACCAATTGGGCAGGATACATAAAGATAATACAGTACAGCTGGAGGATATTCCACTTCTGTGGATGCTGTTATCATATTGTGCATTTCCTTCCTTCCTTTTCAAAATTGGAGTAAAGAAAGCTTAAATGTCTGTTTTAAAATCACGCCTTTCATATGGATCACATGAAGTATTAATACCACTTTACAATGCCTTGGTAAGGCCACACTTGGCATACTGCATCCAGTTTTGGTCACCACGATGTAAAAAAAAAGATGTTGAGACTCTAGAAAGAGTACAGAGAAGAGCAACAAAGATGATTGTGGAGGGGACTGGAGGCTAAAACATATAAAGAACGGTTGCTGGAATTGGGTATGTCTAGTTTAATGAAGAGAAGGACGAGAGGTGACGTGATAGCTGTGTTCCAATATCTCAGGGGCTGCCACAAAAAGAGGGAGTCAAGCTATTCTCCAAAGCACCTGAAGGCAGGACAAGAAGCGATGGATGGAAACTAATCAAGGAGAGAAGCAACCTAGAACTAAGGCAGAACAATTAACCAGTGGAACAACCTGCCTCCAGAAGTTGGGAATGCTTCAACACTGGAAGTTTTTAAGAAGACAACCATTTATCTGAAATGGTATAGGGTTTCCTGCCTGAGCAGGAGGTTGGACTAGAAGACCTCAAATGTGCCTTCCAACTCTATTATTGTTATTGTTATACTCTCTCAACATTTCCACAATAA
The DNA here is from genome assembly GCF_964194415.1 of Vipera berus. Taxonomy (NCBI): domain Eukaryota; kingdom Metazoa; phylum Chordata; class Lepidosauria; order Squamata; family Viperidae; genus Vipera; species Vipera berus. Next base: position 252,214,477 of record NC_138203.1, read on the forward strand.
AGATTAAATAACAACAGTTGGACTGTTCCTTTATGCGTTGGCCACTTTAGATAGAGACTTAGCATCCATGGGCTTTTTTAAGCTGCATTTTTCTTATTTATTTATTGATGGGACTTATATGGTTGCCCATCTCATGTGATTAAGCAGCTCACAACAATCCATAAAAAGTAGTTAAAAACAAAACTGTCATTTTGTAGCTTTGTGAGAAGTGTGGGGAAGTTAATTTCTTTGGTTGGGCCCAGGCCTCCTTGGCCTTTAAAAATCATAAAAACCTGACCTTTAGAAAGATTTTTTTTAAAAAAAATGAGTATTTCCTCAAATGCTGGGCCAAGAAAAATTAAGTTCACATCAGAAGAGAGTAGGAATGCAAGCCAGGTTGCATATTAGTAATTCACACTGTTGGAGTTCAGCAGCCATACATGTTCTTTAAATGAACATTACATTACATTATATTACATTAATAAATAACCCTCAGACATTTTTCCCCACATGCATTTGAAGCTGCTAATGGCATTCACACTTTTTCCAAAATAAAAAAAAGCAAACACTAGGAGTTTGCAAGAGAAGAGAAGATTCAGCAAAAAAAGAGAAAATAATGTTAAAGTCAGGTGCAGGGATTGTTCTGGATTCAGTCTGTTATTAATTTTTATAGGAATAGAAATAGGGTGGGGTTGGGGTTGGGATTTGGTGTAGAATTAGGGTTGGGGTTGGGGTTGGAGTTGGAGTTTTTACAAATAACATTTTCAATATTTAGCAAACAGCATAATGTCTGGGTTCATGTGTTTAAAGAAAAAAACAATGAGTAATAGTGAATTATCATAGGGTCCATAGGGTCGCGATGGGTCGGACACGACTTCGCAATTAACAACAACAACAACAACATCATCATAAACAATATATTAATTAATCCCTCTATGGTCTTCTTACTAATATATGTTCAAAGTTACATATCACATTCCTTTCTCTCTAACTTGTTTTTCTAGCCACTGATAAAAATTATTCCATGTTCTAAAATACACTGAATCTTCTTTCTCTTTTCTCTTTAAAGTCAATCTATCCATTTCTGCACACTCTAGGATTTTCTTAATTAATTCTTCTTCAGTTGGTAAATTTTCATTTTTCCAATATTGGGCAAATAGAACTCTTGCTGCAATTGAATTAGTACGTGTAGAATTAAATATATAAAGTCTTTTTCATAATTTGCTCCTATTACTCCTAACAAGAATAATTCTGGCTTAAAGTCTATCTGTTTTTTAGTCATTTTCTCCAACCATAAACGTATTTTGAGCCAAAATCTACTTTCATGGCCTACTGGGAACTCTGAACCCTATCTGAGTTAATTTCTCTACAAATAGTCTTCTTTAACCTGGTACCTTCTGAGGTACAAGAATGACAAATCCCAGAATGCACTTGCTGGCTGTAGGTCTCAGAGTTGGAGTCCCAGAGCATCTGTAAAGCATCCAGTGGAGGGGAAGAAGATGTTCACATAACAACCTGGCAGGAAACAAGCCTCGGCTTGTATGATGCGGAAGCATAATTAATATTATCAGTCTCGAGTGATCGAGGGAAAGGGAAAAAAAAAGAGGTAGCCCGAACGTGTCCTGATCTATTCCTTCTCTGCTCAAGCCTTGTAGCCGTCACTGTGTGCTTTGTACTCGCTCCCCCAGTTCCAGAGAGAAATTTAATAAGGGAATCCAAAGTGCAGACAAGGAAGATACTGTAGGTCTGAATCCGAACCAGACAGGGATCCTGTATGGGGGATTTTTCATCCATAGAGAGAAAGTTTTATCTCCTCAAAGACCCAATTAACATGGTTTCTTTCCATTCTCTCCTCCAACTGAAGTACTTTTCTCCCCTCGTTTTCAAGGAACCTCAGCATCTCCCCGCCCCACAGGAGGCATCCATTCTGATTATATCATTTTAATGATGCAAGACACATAAAGCAGAAGGTGCCAAGAACCTCCCTCAGCAGCTTGACCTTGCTTCCTCCTCCTACACACACACACACACACACACACACACACACACACACACACACCACTATTCAACAAAGAAATCTGCTGGTAGCTTTTTTTTTTCCCTTGTCCTTTTGAACCTTCTTCCATTGTTTTGCTTTTGGTCAGGACCTAGCAATGTTAAGGACAAAACTTTGGAACAAAAGCTTCACATAGGGAGACCCTGCCGTGTGTGTCCTTATCATATGATAATATGTCTATTATTAAGGTATTACTTTGATAGCCTGAGTGAAAGGAACTCTCTTGCCCTTGTAGAAAGCCAGCTTTGTTTTTTCAAATACTGGGAAAATAATGAAAACTCCAAATGCTTTCAAAATTCATGAAGTTTTTGTTTTGTTTTTTTAAAATATCTCGGTAGCACCAGAAGGCCTCAAAAAGGAAATGTAGTTAGAATGGAAAAATCATCCCCAAAAGAACAATCTTCCCCTATCTATGTGTTTCAAATAGATTTCTTCTTCTCCCTTCAGGCAGTCACGTTATTGGCATGACAGGGAATTCTGGCACCACAGAATTTTCAGTATAGATGCAGTCATGAATGCATACACATTCATAGATATGAAGGCTTATTTGTTGTCAGCCTTGTGATGTAGTCCAAACAAGAAATACACCCAGAAGTATTAAGTGTATCTTTATTGTAAGGTTACATTAAATGAACTTTTGCCAGTCTAAAACACATCTCTTCCCCTCCCCTTCACCTTTACAGTCCAGGAAATTAGGAAGGACCCTTCTGAGACATTTCCCACATCCCCATTCTTTCTTCAGGGTCATTTGCTGCCTATGTGACCATTGCCTAATCTGTGGCTCTTCCTTTTGTTGCCCAAGATCCTTTCCACATATTTGTATAATAATAATAATAATAATAATAATAATAATAATAATAATAATAATAATAATAATAATAATAATAATAATAATAATAATAAGAAGAAGAAGAAGAAGAAGAAGAAGAAGAAGAAGAAGAAGAAGAAGAAGAAGAAGAAGAAGAAGAAGAAGAAGAAGAAGAAGTTGGAAGGGTCTTGGAGGTCATCTAGTCCAACCCCCTGCTCAGGCAGGAAACCCTATATCATTTCAGACAAATGGCTGTCCAGTCCCTTCTTAAAAACTTCCAGTGTTGGAGCATTCACCACTTCTGGAGGCAGGTTGTTCCACTGGTTAATTGTTCTAACTGTCAGGAAGTTTCTCCTTAGTTCTAGGTTGCTTCTCTCCTTGACTAGTTTCCATCCGTTGCTTCTTGTCCTGCCTTCAGGTGCTTTGGAGAATAGCTTGACTCCCTCTTCTTTGTGGCAGCCCCTGAGATATTGGAACACTGCTGTCATGTCACCCCTCACCCTTCTCTTCATTAAACTACACATACACATATTGATCATGGTGAGGCTGAGGACCCAGATTAGTCAGCTCCATGGGAGAGGAGGAGAGAGGAAGAGAGAGAAATAGAATGAAGGTGGGAATGCCATGAAGATTTAAACCTTCAAGACTTTCTGAGATCTGTAAGTTGAGAGATACCAACTTGTGGATCTGATATATCTTCACATTCTTACAAAGATTTCCAGAGAAAGATAGGATCAACCTGTGGCAAAGCTGTCACTCCTCTCCTCATCAGAGTTGAGCTTATGCAAGGCGCACACTAAATGAATATTATAATTTGGTGGTTCCCAGTTTAAAATTAGATTTCTGCTGAAGATTAGATAACTTCCTATGCCTTGTGTAATTATATTTTTTATTCATATTTTTTCCTTTGTCTTTCCAACATGGGAGACGCACTTACATTGTTTACCAGGAACCGTGTGAAGCTAAACTGAAGGAGCCCTAGAGAACGTCCTTGGAGCTGCTAATTACCTAAAAGATGTGCCAGTGTTAGCTGGTAACAAGGGACAAAAATGCAGGGGTTTTTTCCCCCCTGACATAACTAAATGTAGTACACACAACCTCTAATTTATTATCTCCAATCACATTGAAGGCCAGTGGAAAGCAATATACTGTTTCTATTGGCCTTCCAATATAAGGTGCTCTGGAACACTGCCAAAAATAAAATGTTCCATCATTTTGAAATTTCATGAGACGAAAAGAACAACAGAAAGTTTCTGACATGAACACAGCAGGCTTGCAAAAGGATCTTAGGACAAAAACTCAAAACACTTTTATGGAACTCTTTTGAGCTTACTCATACTTCTACACATTGTGCTACACTATAATTTATTTTAGCCACAATTTGTTGAATATGTTATAATGACTGTCTATACTCACTGCACCAAACCATGAACCATGGTGTACAATGGATGTGTGTGTAAATAACATGAAAAGCTAAGGCCAGATAAATTATGTCATCACAGTTTAGCAACATCTATGAATTCAAGTTGAAAATCTGTAGTTGTATATCTGGGAATAATTTCCACAAAACTCAGTGATGCTTCTTTCTTGGTAGATTTTTATAGGTTTCTAGGGAAAAAAAGGCTTATGGCAGATATTGGTAAGCCAAGTTACTGATACGATCAGCTTTCATGATTGAAACAGCGAAACACTTTACCAGCAAGACAATTGATTTGCAACATTTCATTAGCTTTCTCAATGGTTGATTTCTCCCTCCTTTGAGATACTAGAAATAGTACTGAACACTGATCGACCCAGGTAAGTACACCAGGCCACCTTCTTAAGCTCTGTTTTATATTATCCATATTTCTAGAGGTATGTCGTGTGACAAATCAATTTTCTTTTATGTTAGCCTGTTGGGACGAAAGGGCAAACCAATTCCATTATGACCCTATAAAATGACTTTACTCCTGCCAGATATTTATATTAACAGCATTACTGCAATCTGTCCTTCACTTTTGCTGAACTGCAAGCCCTACTATTCCGTCATTGAGCTAAACGTACAGCCAAATGACTGCAGAAAGCGTCAAAGGTTTCATGATCTTGGAAATGTTTTTTTTTTATTTTCCATATTTGCGTGCACAAGAGCCTACACACAGCTATAAAGAGGGAATCAAACATCTACTCAGCCGTACTACTGTAGTTGGTTTGGTTTAAATTAAGATTGCTGTGCAAATCCAACCAATTGTGGTTCATTTAAAAAATTCCATAGTAAAATAAGCCATGGCTTAATGGGACATGTGAATAGATCATAGAGAATTGTATTGCTCATGGTTTGACTGATAATTCAGTTGCAACTTGACCTCCCTCCCCCCCCCATTCTTTTTCAGGATTTAATCAAGCAAATACCCCATGAAACAATATGTAACCTTTATATTCCTAAGCAGCCTCTGTGCACAAGGCTATCTTGGGTCAAGAATCCCACTTAGCCTTTGAGGATGTATGAGTGTTTCACTCACCACTCACCCCAAAAAATGACCTTTATTTTTATTTTTGAAATTAAATAAAATTTATAAAAAAAATTCAATTTTATAAAATTTGAAAACCAATTTTAGAAAATTCTGGGAGTTGCACCGAAAACTTTCAGAGGTCATTGCACACATTTGATGTATACTAAGAATGGAGTCACACAACACACTATTGTGGTTTGACTTTATCATAGATAAAGTCACATATGCTCATACAGGTAGTTCTCAACTTACAACCACATTCGGGATCAGAATTTCTGTTGCTAATCAAGGCAGTTGTTAAATGAGTCACATGCACCTTTTTTGCCATGACAATTAAGTGAATCACACATTCATTAAGCAAATCTGACTTCCCCAATAATTTTGCTTGTTGGAAGCCAGCTGGGAAGATTGCAAATGTTAATCAAGTGACCTGGACTATTGTAACCATTGTAAATACATGCCTGTTGCCAAGTGCCCAAATTTTGATCACATGACTGCAGGGGGGTTACAATAATCATAAGCGTGAAGTCCAGTTGTAAGTAATTTTTTTAGCACCCTTGTAACCTTAAGCGGTTACTAAACAAATGGTCGTCAAGTCAAGGGCTACCTGTATACTTACGAATAATCATCCTGCTATCTTAAATCAAGGTCTATCTAAGGTTATTTCTAATAGCAGCCAAACTGACTTAAGCAATATTAATAGTCATTCATTAAGAGTTATACCGACAGAGGGGAAAGGATAGGTCTCAGATACTGCTGAACCAGAACTCCAGCTAAAGCATATATTGCCTTCGACACAAAGTATTAGCTGCACCAACTCTGCATTTTAATGTCTTAAGAATGTTTAGAGACTTACGTTTCTTTATGAATTGTACAATCTGCCTTTATCTCAGACAGCAACAGTGACAACACCATGGTAGCAATACAATAAGTAACCTTTCATAATAGAAATAATGATAACATTCACACCTGGTATCCATAATATGAATCAAATCCCAAAGATCTCACCAAAGAAGCTTTTCGAAAGTTGTAAAAGTGGGACCAAACTTACCTTGCAGGCCAAGTTATTCCAGAGGAGGGTAGCCCTCAAGAAAATGCCATTTTTGAACCCTCTTGATAGACAGGAACCTTCAACGTGAAATGTCTGTTCACTTGGAGGTGAACAGGCTAAGTCAGGCTTGCTTGCCCTATAAATACTCAGGCCCTGAGCTACATAGGGCTGCTATAAAAGAGTCAACATCTTGAATTGCACTTAGAAACATACTGGGAGTTAGTGCACTACCTACCACAGAAATACCACACAACAATACAAGCTTGTACAGTGAACACATGGACTGGGACATGGGATAATGCTAGAGAGTGACATCCTGTAATACAGTTTTCTATTTAATTTTATTTTAATGTCAATGATCTAGAAATAGGAAAGGCAGATTAGCCAAGGAGCTTAATGGGCATGAAAAGAAGACTCCATGAGTATTACACAAACATATGGTTGGAAAGGACCTTGGAGGTCTTCCAGTCCAACTTCTGCACAAGGTAGGAATGCTCAGACCATCCCAGCCAAATGGTTGTCCAACCTTTGCTTGAAAACTTCCAACGATGGAGCGCTCTCAACTTTGTTACTTAATATTTTTTCACGTTCAGGAAATTCTTTTAAGTTTGGAACTATCTCTGTGAAGCTTATTCTCATTTGAAACTATTTTTATTTCTTAATTTATTTGTATTTACTGATGTACAGGCAACTCTAGTCAGCTGAATACAACAACATACAACTGAATCATAATTGGGATAAGGGGGGAGGAAGGGAGGGAAGGAGGGAGGGAGAAAGAGAGGGGTGTGTGTGTGTGAGAGAAAGAGAGAGAGGGAGGGAGGGAGGGAGAGGGAGAGGCAGGCAGGCTGTGGTGTGGTGTGGTGGTTAAGGCATCAGGCCAGAAACTGAGAGACCATGAATTTTAGTTCCGCTTTAGGCCCAAAGCCAGTGGAGGAACCTTGCCCCAGTCACTTGCTCTAGAAAAGAGGCACTGGCAAACCACTTCTGAAAAACCTTGCCAGAAAAACCTCAAGGACCTGTCCAGAAAGTTGCTGAAAATAGGACACAATTTTAACAGAAGATAAACAGATGATATAGAGATAGATAGATAAATAGATAGATAGATAGATAGATAGATAGATAGATAGATAGATAGATAGATAGATAGACAGATAGATAGATAGATAGAAATTCTAACCTTTCCAGTGCTATGAGAAGTAAATCCACACCCACTTCCCTGTGACAGCTTTTCAAATATTCGAGAACTGCAATTGTGTTTCCCCCTGGTCTTTTCTTCTTTAGGCTAAAGATACCCAGTGTCTTTCACTCTTCTAACTATATGGCCTCCAAGCCTCTCACCATCTTCGTAGATTTTCTTTGTACACTTTATTGCCAACCCCTGAAATGGGGACCAAACCTTAGCTTCTCCCTCTGTTACATAATCCAAAGTGGTCTCATTATGCAGTTCTCATCTGATGATACACTGATGGACAGTGTGGTAAGCCATTGGTATTCAAAGTTCTTGTGTTAATTATTATGTGATGAATGCTTTGCTAATTATAACATGATTTCTTCTGTTTCTGGCGTAGCTCAGTAGACCATTAAAAGTCTCAAGAGGGAGTTCAACAATTCTCCTCTGCTTCTCACACTACTTTCTGCCCCTAAGCATCAGGCAAAATTAAGGTTGCCTACACATTTCCATTTGAAATTATTTGGTTGAAAAGGTTACTACTTGTTTTCAAAATGCATTTGGGCTGGGAGTCGCTTAATGTGTTTAATGTGCATCAGAGCATGGCATCAAATCCTTTCTTACTCTTGTTAGGCTCCCATCATCACCAACATGCCCCAAAGCATGAATGTTAATTGTCCACATTATTACAACACACACTCCAGCAGTTTGCTGAACAGAAATCCTCACTGCAATGTGATGGGCCACCTGTCCCTTATTACTGTCAGCTAGAAAGGGACAAGCAGTCTGATTAATGTGATTCAGCCACTATAAAATGTGTGGCTTGTGCTGTAAGAGTTTGGTTATTGAGATTCAAATGAAGTAGCAAGTCCCTCCCATTTGGCTTCTGAGCTTCCAAGAGGGAACATCACCATACACACCAGGTGAAGTCAATATGCCTCATATATGTTTTTGAATTTATCCATGGTTTCAATCTTTTTGAAGGGCATTGCCTTAGTATTGTCAATATATAATTAATGCAGGACAAAGCCTGCTTTTTAAAATACCATTAGCTTTAAGATGGAGGAAGAGAGGTAGATATTAGGGCAGTTGAAACACATGGAGGATGAAGGAGAAACCAAAAGAGAGGGGGGAAAATATAAATCTATAAAGCTAATACCTAGTGAACAGGAAAATAATATAGCAAGAACCTGGCCACAAGTTTGGAATCTTCCATAATGCAGCTCATGTACTAATGTCATTTGCTGGTCCAGCTAAGAATGGATTCTCCATTCTAAATAACAAAAAATGTTTGATAAGATTACATAGAGTGAGATAAATAAATAAATAGACAGACTGTCATGGTTATTTATTTATTTTTATTTATCCCATTTATATCCCACCCTTCTCCGAAGACTCAGGGCAACTTACAATCTAAGAAGCACAAATCAATGTGCTTAGCAATAGCCTTCATTCTATGTATGTGCCTGCTTATTAGGGCTTTCGCCTCCCCCCAAGCGGCATTATTACAAAGTCAGCTTATTGCCCCCAACAATCTGGGTCCTCATTTTACCTACCTCGGAAGGATGGAAGGCTGAGTCAACCTTGAGCCTGGTGGGACTCAAACCTGCACTAATTGCAGGCAGCTGGTGTTACTTAGATGAAACTCATCAAAAGAACTTTGAGGCAAAATTCTTCCTTAAAGAACATTTATTCGGGATACAAAGTATCGGTACTACATAGTTGAACCCAAAAACTAAATTCCCTTCCCCCAGATACAAAGTAACAAAGTACAATTCCCACCCCCAATAAACTGTCATAAATCACATTCCCTAATTAGTTTGAAGCATGTGGGCTTTCTGCTCAGCTCGCTAAAATGTTATCAGCTTGTCCTTGGGTTCCCACGGCAGCGTTATTATTATGGCTAGCTGAGCTTACATCCCAATCCCCCCCCACTGCACCTGATTTCTAAAAGCAAGAAAAAACACATTAAAGGAATAGAGAAAATGGCTGCATTTTCATCAGTTGTTAGTGCGGGAACATCTAATGTTAGCAGCATTGACATTCTGAAATAAGGACTATTATACACCAATAAGGACTATCATATACCTAAAAAGGACTTACATACCAAACATAATATATGTATTGTAAGCCACCCAGAGTCATGTGACAGCAAGATGGGTAGTGTATACATTTAATACATAAAATATATACCAAGTATAAAATCATAACATAGTAATGACTGACATATGGACAGTCTAAAGATCCTTGTTTTCCCTTTCAAAACCTTTTTTTATAAATTATCACATTTGGACTGGACAGTCCTCAAATCAGAGAAGTTCTTTTATAAGCTGACCTTTATAATATGGGTCAGAGGGATATCTTCTTTAGATGTCTAACATAAAAGTTATTCCTATAGGAATAGGATAATTGGAGAGTTGTTTAATTATTCTTGACAGCAAGGTTTGTTTTGGGATAAAAAAAACCCTATTATCCTATCTTCCAACTGACATCTGTTTTTCCCCAACGCTTGTGTGACTTATTTTCAGAAAGTGTGGATGGAAGTAGAAGGGACCATTGGTTTCATCAGATGGCCATTCTGTGCACATCTACTTTGACAAAAAGTCTCACATAAATTACTGGATTGAAGTCGCTTACTGATTATGTTTATTGACAGTTCATGCATTGAAAGATGTAGGCAGAATACACTAGCTGTTTTCTACAAAGCCCAAATACTTCTCTGAATCCAGCTTTAATTGCTTGATGAAAAGTCTTGGGAGCAACCAGTAAGGATAAGTTTTCCATGGCAGTAGCATTTTCCAAAAACCTAATTGTTGTTGACTTAGGCACATAATGAACAATAGAATGGAGTATTCACAGTATTTCTAACTGGAGCGTGAGATTAGCCTTGGTGGAGCAGTGGGCTAATGCCTCCTTAAGTAACACCAGCTGCCTGCAATTATTGCAGGTTCGCATCCCACCAGGCTCAAGGTTGACTCAGCCTTCCATCCTTCCGAAGTAGGTAAAATGAGGACCCAGATTGTTGGGGGCAATTAAGCTGACTTTGTAATAATGCCGCTTGGGGGGTCCAAAAGCCCTAATAAGCAGGCATATACATAGAATGAAGGGTATTGCAAAGCACATTTGATTTGTGCTTAGATTGTAAGCCGCCCTGAGTCTTCGGAGAAGGGCGGGATATAAATGGGATTTTTAAAAAAAGATGCCCACCAACTAATTGTAGGAAAAAATCAAGCAGTCTGTAGAAAGAAGAATCTTCATCAGGGTCCAGTCCAAGCTGGGAATAAACAAAATGGAGACTGCTTTAGGAAGAAGGTTGCAGTTTATTGAAGAGGAGAGCCAGACAGAAAGATGGCTCAGGGAAAGCTGACCCCATGTAGCAGGGAGTGGTGGGCTTTTATACCTCCCTTGGGCTTTGTATTTGGAGTTCTTCCTATTTGAGGCTTTGTATTACCTGTCTCATGTACTTTGACCTGAGTCTGAGTGTGTCCTTTTGGTATTGGTGGGTTAATCCTATTATGTTTCCTGTTGTTAGAATTTGGGTGGGGGTATGTAGATTTTAGGGGTCTTTGTCTTCCTAATTTCAACACCTTCTAACTTCCTGGCTCCAACCTTCCTGAATGGATTATTACATCTGCATTTCTAAAAGCTAGTTTCTGCTTGGTTTTTTGCTTGGCGGAGAGGAGCTGGTGCTGGTTTCTGTCTTTTTTTTAAAAAAAAGATCTTCTCCATTATTCCTTTGGGGAAATATATTCTGCCTTTTTAATATTCCCCAAAATATTTATTTCTCTGGATTCTTCCCACAAGTCCAAAAAGCCTCTTATTTTGGGCAAACAGTTATACAAACACTGTAGGGCTCAGCTGCTACTACTTATGTTCATTTTTAAAAAAATCCAATGTATCACCTGTGAATTTGCATCGGATTGGATCATCATTGCTTCTGGTCTGATTATTTGATGTAGTTTTTTTCAAGAGAGAGAAAAAGAAAGAGAGAGAGAGAGAGAGAGAGAAGAGGAGATTGGGTCTTTTTTTCACTCTTTTGTCTTTTCCTTGGCAAGTTTCCCACTCTGCAAATGATTTTCCCAACTGATTGCCCAAGTCAGATTTTCCTTGCTTATGTAAGACCTTATATGTGACACATAATTAAAATTGTAATTGCTTGGGGGGGAGGAGTTAAAATGCCTATTAGACTTGAACTTGATGTGGATGAAACTCTAATAAGTAATAACTGGAGAAGACAACAAAATACAAAGACCTACAAATAGGAATAGAATGACTGTGGCAAAAGAAAGCAAAGGTAGTACCAATAGCAATAGGTGCCTTGGGTCCAATCCCAAAACACCTGTAGCATCACTTGAACACCATCGGCATTGACAAATTCACCATCAGTCAGTTGCAAAAGGCAACTTTACTTGGAACAGCTTACATCCTGGAACAATACTTTTAACCCATCAGATATCCACATCTGCCTATTCCAGATCCTTGGGAAAGATTCAATAGGTGACACAAAAATGCCAAATCCAGTCTAAACAGCTGGCTGACTATGCAATGAACCATAATGGAGAAGGAATCAAAATATTGTAAAAATGAAATTCTCTTTTGGTACTAATTTATTAATCCTATGAAGTGACAAATCTTCAAATAACAAAATGTAATTGTTTAAATCATCATGGATTTCGCTCCTAGTTAAAGTTATTTGGGAGTAATATCTATTCAATATAGTACATTTTCATTCTGAATTAAATATGCATATGTTTCGGCTGCATATTGGCATATTAATTAGAAAGTAATGGCTTTTTCTTTAAAAGTCCCAAGGAGTTTTGCTTTTTGGTTAGCCTTGTTTGTTCACTTTTTGAAAGGCTTAATTGTGTACTTTGTCTGGAATATCTGCTATGTGCTTTGCAAAGAAGGTTTCTATCCCAGGATTGCATAACTCTAGGAATTGTTTTGGCATTAATGCCAATGAGAATGCAGTAACATTTCTGTCTTCTGAACAAATGCCAGTGGAGTTTAGACTTTGGAAAAATGCCCACCAAGCAAAGCTAAGTAACAATACATTTGGAGGAAGAACAGATGGTCAGGCAGAAAAGAACACAAATCTGCCAAGTCCTTTATGCCAACTAAGTGAATGTTTTTTCCATCCTTGTTAAGTATGGCACTGGCTCTCCATAAATCCAAAATGCTAGCATAGAGAAGAATTTCTGCTTCACTCAACTCTCCAGGAAAATGAAAGACAAGTCCACTTCAAGCAAATCACCAGGAACTAAAATGGAGCTATTGTCATCCTTTAGAGACAAAAGAAGCAGAGGATATGAATATATCAGGTCAGCTCATTTGTAATAATCCTTTTTTTCTTCTTCTGAAGGCCCTCAAAGAGATGGTATTAACTATTATGCTCAAAGCATCACCACACAGTAATGAATTTGAGATATATAAGTAAAGGTTCGGGCTCACTAAGTCAGCTCAATCAGTTGTAAATGTGAATTAAGCATACAATTATTTTCTCAGGCACCATCCTGCTGTTGTAACAAGACTTGTGGAAAGAGATGCTAAGAGTAAGAAAATATTTGTTGTTAAGCTTCATTTATTGCAGTTTGTTTTTCTCTTCCATCTTGCTCAAAGTTTGGGGGTTATTTTTCTATCCTGCAAAAGAATGAAATGGAAAAAATCCTGAGAAGAAAGACTGAACTGTGCCACATGAATATAACAAATAGGAGCCCCGCTGACTATAAATGCAGATCTCTGTTTTAAAATGCTACATTTTAGAATAAGTCCATAAGTCCATATTATTCGCTTTTGTCTTAGTTTCTTCTTCAAAGAATTTTCACATAGGAAAGCATTAATAACTTTTTTGGCCAAGGGGTACATTCAGAAGACTGTCATGTAATTCCAACTGTATTCTGGTATATTGTAATAAAAGCTATGTAAAACAGTGGAAAGTCATGTAAATTAAACAATAGAGTGGACCTTGAAATGAAATATCTCTATTGATGAAGGTCCTAAGAAGTTCTTGAAGGGATTATACATTTGCACAGGCTTACCCTTTTTCCTACCCACAACAACACTGTATCTGATGTTACATATTCTGCTTTTAAAATATTGAATATTTTACAATATTTGTACTTTATTTATGTACTTTTTATTCAGTTGACTATTCAGTTCAATATAATGTATTGCAGAACCTGGAAAATAATTCCCAACTGGTTGAGGATATCAAATCATAACAAAAATGTTAGAAAACTAATAAAAGTACAAATCTACCATAGTCCAATAGGCACAATCAGTGGTGGGATTCAAATATGTGAACAACTGGTTCTCTGTGTGGATGCTGCTTCTGGAAGTCCATTCTGGGCCTGGGAAACAAAAAAATTAGCTACCAGTTGCACCGAACTGGTACGAACTGGTTGAATCCAACCACTGGGCACAATGATGATAACTCAAACCCCATTACATAGAGATTCTCCACATAATGAGTGAGTGAGATAGTCCTGGATACATCCTTATTGCAGAATCAACAAATTGGAAGGTGCCATTTACATCATCTAAGTTCCTACCCAATGCAGGCACCCATAAGAAAGCTCCTTTATAAGATATCTATATATCTATACCTATACCTATACCCAGTGGTAGGATTCAAATATGTGAATAACCAGTTCTCTGTGTGGATGCTGCTTCTGGAAGTCCATTTTGGACCTGGGCAACAAAATATTAGGTACTGGTTCTCCTGAACTGGTGTGAACTGGCCGAATCCCACCACTGCCTATACCTATACCTATACCTATACCTATACCTATTGTTGTTGTTGTTAGCTGCGAAGTCGTGTCCGACCCATCGCGACCCTATGGACAATGTTCCTCCAGGCCTTCCTGTCCTCTACCATCTTCTGGAGTCCATTTAAGCTCACGCCTACTGCTTCAGTGACTCCATCCAGCCACCTCATTCTCTGTCGTCCCCTTCTTCTATTGCCCTCAATCTTTCCCAGCATTAGGCTCTTCTCCAGTGAGTCCTTCCTTCTCATCAGGTGGCCAAAGTATTTGAGTTTCAATTTCAGGATCTGGCCTTCTAAAGAGCAGTCAGGATTGATCTCCTCTAGGACTGACCGGTTTGATCGCCTTGCAGTCCAAGGGACTCGCAGGAGTCTTCTCCAGCACCATAGTTCAAAGGCCTCAATTCTTTGGCGCTCAGCCTTTCTTATGGTCCAACTTTCACTGCCATACATTGCAACTGGGAAGACCATAGCCTTGACTATACGCACTTTTGTTGACAGGGTGATGTCTCTGCTTTTTAGTGTGCTGTCTAGATTTGCCATGGCTTTCCTCCCCAGGAGCAAGCGTCTTTTAATTTCTTGGCTACAGTCCCCATCTGCAGTGATCTTGGAGCCCAGGAAAATAAAATCTGTCACTACCTCCATTTCTTCCCCATCTATTTGCCAGGAATTGAGAGGGCTAGATGCCATGATCTTGGTTTTCTTAATGTTAAGTTTCAACCCAAGTTTTGCACTCTCCTTCTTCACCCGCAACAAGAGGCTCTTTAGTTCTTCTTCACTTTCTGCCATTAGAGTGGTATCATCTGCGTATCTTAGGTTGTTGATATTTCTTCCGGCAATCTTAATTCCAACTTTTGATTCATCTAACCCTGCCTTTCTCATGATGTGCTCTGCATATAAGTTAAATAGGCAGGGCGACAGTATACAGCCTTGCCGGACTCCTTTCCCAATTTTGAACCAATCAGTGGTTCCGTGTCCAGTTCTCACTGTTGCTTCTTGGCCCGCATATAGGTTTCTCAAGAGACAAATAAGATGGTCTGGTACTCCCATCTCTTTAAGAACTTGCCACAGTTTGTTATGATCCACACAATCAAAGGCTTTAGCATAGTCAATGAAGCAGAAGTAGATGTTTTTCTGGAACTCCCTAGCTTTCTCCATGATCCAGCGTATGTTGGCAATTTGATCTCTAGTTCCTCTGCCTCTTCGAAATCCGGCCTGTACTTCTGGTAGTTCTCGATCCACATACTGCTGAAGTCTAGCTTGTAGGATTTTAAGCATGACTTTACTAGCATGAGAAATGAGTGCAATGGTGCGATAGTTTGAACATTCTTTGGCACTGCCTTTCTTTGGAATTGGAATGTAAACTGATCTTTTCCAATCCTGTGGCCACTGTTGAGTTTTCCAAATTTGCTGGCAAATTGAGTGTAGCACTTTTACTGCATTGTCTTTTAAGATTTTGAATAGCTCAGCTGGAATACTGTCACCTCCACTAGCTTTGTTGTTGCTCAGCTTTTCTAAGGCCCACTTCACTTCACATTCTAGGATGTCTGGCTCGAGGTCAGTGACCACCTCATTGTGATTATCAGGGACATTAAGCTCATTCTTGTATAGTTCTTCTGTGTAATTTTGCCACCTCTTCTTAATCTCTTCTGCCTCTGTTAGGTCCCTGCCATTTTGGTCCTTTATCATGCCCATTTTTGCATTAAACGTTCCCTTCATCTCTCCAATTTTTTTGAAAAGATCTCTGGTCCTCCCTATTCTATTGTTTTCTTCTATTTCTTTGCACTGTTCATTTAAGAAGGCATTCTTATCTCTTCTAGCTATTCTCTGGAATTCTGCATTCAATTGGGCGTATCTTTCTTTTTCTCCCTTGCCTTTCGCTTCCCTCCTTTTCTCAGCTATTTGCAAAGCTTCCTCAGACAGCCATTTTGCTTTCTTGCATTTCTTTTTCTTTGGGATGGTTTTGGTTGCTACCTGTTGTACAATGTCGCGAACCTCTGTCCATAGTTCTTCAGGCACTCTGTCTATCAGATCTAATTCCTTAAATCTATTTGTCACCTCTACTGTATATTCAACAGGGATATGATTTAATTCATACCTCAGTGGCCTAGTGCTTTTCCCTACTTTCTTCAGTTTAAGCCTAAACTTTGCAAGGAGAAGCTCATGGTCTGAGCCACAGTCAGCTCCTGGTCTTGTTTTTATTGACTGTATAGAGCTTCTCCATCTTTGGCTGCAGAGCATATAGTCAATCTGATTTCTGTGTTGACCGTCTGGTGATGTCCATGTGTAGAGCCGTCTCTTGGGTTGTTGGAAAAGAGTGTTTGCTATGACCATTGTATTCTCTTGACAGAATTCTATCAGCCTGTGCCCTGCTTCATTTTGCATTCCAAGGCCAAACTTGCCTGTTATTCCGGTTATCTTTTGGCTTCCTACTTTAGCATTCCAATCCCCCATGATGATAAGAACATCATTTTTTGGTGTTAGTTCTATAAGGTGCTGTAGAGCTTCATAGAACTGGTCAATTTCATCCTCTTCAGCACTGGTGGTTGGGGCATAGACTTGGACTACTGTGATATTGAATGGTTTGCCTTGGATTCGAACTGAGATCATTCTGTCATTTTGAGGATTGTATCCCAGTATTGCTTTTCCTACTCTTTTATTGACTATGAAGGCTACTCCATTTCTTCTGAGGGATTCTTGCCCGCAGTAGTATACCTGATGGTCATCTGAATTAAATTCACCCATTCCTGTCCATTTTAGTTCGCTGATACCTAAGATGTCGATGTTCAGTCTTGTCATCTCTTGTTTGACCACGTCCAGCTTTCCTTGATTCATGGATCTTACATTCCAGGTTCCTATGGAGAAAAAATCTTTACAGCATCGGACTTTCCTTTCACCACCAGACACATCCACAGCTGAGCGTCCTTTCGGCTTTGGCCCAGTCGCTTCATTCTTTCTGGCGCTACTAGTACTAGCCCTCTGCTCTTCCCCAGTAGCATATTGGACGCCTTCCGACCTGAGGGGCTCATCTTCCAGCGTCATATCGTTTTGCCTTTTGGTACTGTCCATAGGGTTTTCAAATACTTTGGCCACCTAATGAGAAGGAAGGACTCACTGGAGAAAAGCCTAATGCTGGGAAAGATCGAGGGCAATAGAAGAAGGGGACGACAGAGAATGAGGTGGCTGGATGGAGTCACTGAAGCAGTAGGCGTGAGCTTAAATGGACTCCAGAAGATGGTAGAGGACAGGAAGGCCTGGAGGAATGTTGTCCATAGGGTCGCGATGGGTCGGACACGACTTCGCAGCTAACAACAACAACAACAACAATAGGGTTTTCATGGCAAAGATACTGGAGTGGGTTGCCATTTCCTTCTCCAGTGGATCACGTTTTGTCAGAACTCTCGGCTATGACCTGTCCGTCTTGGGTGGCCCTGCACGGCATAGCTCATAGCTTCATTGAATTACGCAAGCCCCTTCGCCACGACAAGGCAGTAATCCATGAAGGGGACCTATACCTATACCCAGTGCTTTTTTTGTAAAAGAAAAAGGTGCCGGAACTTATTTATTTTATTTAATTTAATTTTTATACCGCCCTTCTCCCGAAGGACTCAGGGCGGTGTACAGGGCAATACAATAAAATACAATATATAAAAATTTAAAAAATATTAAATACAATAGCCCATTATAATAAATTACTAAACGTTAAAATACTTACACATGTCATACAACCTGCCTTGCCTACCCTACAAGGTTCCATCCAAAAAAGGTGCTGGAACTCCATTCTGAGCATTTTATGACAAAAAAAGCCATGCCTATACCTATACCTATACCTATACATATATACATACCAGCCTGTAGTAGTATAGTACTGCTGATTTACTACTAGTAAATCAGAGTCTACTCTCTCTATGAATAATTGGATCCAGTGTTGAACTGCTCTTATTAAGAGGTTTTTGCACTGATTCTATACAATCTGCCTTTCTATATCTTAAAATTGTTATGGTCTTAATCATGAACTGTTCTGGTGTTAGGCAACAGCTCTTATTTGTTTAATTCATTGCTAAGCCTACCCAGTCCTCAAGGGACTCTGGTCAGCTTACAAGAGAATTAAAAACTTCAAACAAAAATCCTACAGAATGAAGATGTCTTCTGGTCAGGCACTTGAATAGTGCATCTAACTTCAGTCTTCTTTCTCAAAGCTAAACAACCCCAATTTATTCACTGCCTCTTGATAGAATTTAGTTTCAAAATCTCCTGAACATTCTGGGCTGTTCCAGGTTGGTTTTGGGGGTTTTTTCGAACTTTGTCAAAAGCTCTATCCAAAACTACTCAAGAGGCATTCTGAGCAAGCAGGTGAATAGACTATTTATGTCTTGCAGTAAATGTGTATATGCCTCTCTTAACAAGTTCTGACCAACAGGGCTGATGATAGAACATCTGTCAGGTACAGTGGTAACAGCAGTGTGACTACCTTATACGATTCTGCTTCCCCCTTCAGTGCTGCTTACTAATATCCACATACCGTATATGATGGAATGTGCATCTGGAGAAGGAGTGTGGGGAATGTCAGCAATGCCTCCCTTCCCAGGGAGAAGGCAGCACCTTCCAGAGAAAGGCCCCAAACAAGAGACTGCACAGTCCTAAACTGGACAGGAGAGGAAGGGGAAAAAATTCAAGACAGCCACACCCTAGAATCTCCCAGGTGTTTCTATTAGCTTAGAAGCTTTAGTCTGGCAAGATTTTGTCGCTTAAATGTAAACAAATAAAGAACAGAACTTAATTAGATCTCCCTGTGTTGTCTTTCAACTTGGACTTTACAATAATGATCAGACCTAGTATTTGGCAGTATGGTTAGGTTACCAAAATAACCTAGAACAGCTGGGTCAAGAACAACCATACCAAGTTGTCAGGGAAATAAATTAATATTTCCCTATCAGAGGGCGATGAACCGTGGTTCATTTGATGCATGGCAAACATCAGGTAAAAATAAAGACTCCAGAAGATGGTAGAGGACAGGAAGTCCTCGAGGAACGTTGTCCATGGGGTCGCAATGGGTCGGACACGACTTCACAACTAACAACAACAACGGTCAGGATCTGGACCATGGTGGAACATGTACTCTGTTTCTTCTCCTCTCCACTAATTTTCCAGTAGTGGGAAGAACTAGTCAGAGCCAAGAGCTAAGGAAGAATACAGAAGGAGGCTCAGAACTGTATAGGTCAAAGAGCTTTAAAACAAGGAAGGAAAGGACAAGGGCAGTTCCTGATGATCTTTATATATTAATTCTAGCAATGGAGTTTGTGGACAATACAAATGGGAGGCTCTTATACTTATGTCCTACTTGTGGGTCTCCCATAGCATCTGGCAAATTGCTGTGGGAATCAAATGCTGAACCAGGTGGCGGTTGGTCTGACCCAGCAGATCTCTGATGTTATTCTTGCATTCTTAGGTCTTGAAAGCCAAGTTCATGCTTTCACTGAGCTTTTGAAGAAAAGCTAAAGAATAAAATAAAGACAAGCCAGTTTCAGCCTGTTGAGCAGTTCAATACATGCCTTTGTACTGAGAGTATGGTACTCTAGTTATTTCACATTGTCTTTACACTGCCAACACTTTTTGTTTTGAGTGTGACCGCACTGGAAGTCTGCCTGGTCTTGACATTTCTCAGGCTTTGTAAATGGATTTTTGGGGATGAAGCAGTTATTTTTTAAAAAAATGCCATCATCATCAGGGACTTCACATGGCAATGACTGTTGCTAACATCTTGCTAAATCTCTGCTTGTTTCATCCATAAGAGGTAAAATATTTGCAAATGTTACCTTGTACCATATTTAGTTTTGGATTGTTTCCTTGAGGATAGTGTGATTTTTCTTTCTTTTTTAAAAAAACTTAAAAAGTACTTTGGCCATCTTCTCTGCATTTCTTAATTCTGCATTTTTTTAAAAAAAAATCAGTTTCAAAGCCCAGTGCAAAAGTCAGATGTAGCTATCTATTACTAACTTATTAGTATTCAGATAGTAAAAGCCTTCCCCCTTCATGGATTACTGCCTTGTCGTGGCGAAGGGGCTTGCGTAATTCAATGAAGCTATGAGCTATGCCATGCAGGGCAACCCAAGATGGACAGGTCATAGCAGAGAGTTCTGACAAAACGTGATCCACTGGAGAAGGAAATTGAAGTAGCCTAAGGACCACTCGGGACGACAGGCTAGTTAACAACAGGTTTATTAAGAGCAAGGCCAACATAGAATAACTTGTCCGGCTTTTATAGCCGGCAGCTGGAAGCGAGGACCAATCAGAGGTGTTTATTTTGGCGCCGTGTCAAACAGGGACCAATCCGCGCCGTCTTCTGTTGACAGCCCCGGCTTCCGCATGGTTAGTGTTTTGACAGCCGCGAGCTGTCAGTGGTTGCGCCTGCGCTGTGTGGTGGACGCTTTGACAGCTCAGGCTTCTTCATGGTCCGGAGTTTGACAGCCGCGAGCTGTCAGTGGTGGCGCCTGCGCTGTGCGGGGAACTTTGACAGCTGTCAAGTTCCCGCGTGTTCTCCTGTCAGACGGCTTCTCAGTTTATATACTTTGTCGATGAAGTATTATTTGAACTGTTTACATATATAACACACCCCTTACCCCTCCCCTGGCGCGTTCCTTCCCTCTTGGACGTTTGAACCTGCCCACTGATAGTCTTTTAGGTAGGTGGGTGGTCTTCGATTCCTGTTTGAGCGGCGAAGGGGTGAAGGCTGGTCTGGTTCTGGTTGTTCGTTTTGCTGTTCCTCTTCCTGGTTTGGGATAGGCAGCATTTCCGGTGGGGGTTGTATCTTGGCATTGTCTGGTTGCTCCGCATTGTGCGGTGGTTGTCTGGGTCTGAGCTGGTCAATATGGCGGCGTATGTTGCCATGTGCTAGCGTGGCTATAAGGTATGAGATGGGCCCCGTTTGTTTTATTACTGTTCCTTGGACCCACTTGTTTTTATCTGTGTATGACCGTGCCCATATTAATTGACCAGGGGTGAGTGTGCGGGTGGGGTGGGGGTGCTCTTTTTCTTCTGGACATGTGTCAGGGTGCAGTCTGTCAAGTCTTGTTATTAGCCGCCTCCCCCATCTTAATTCAGCCGGTGATTTGCCCGTTGTTGTGCATGGGGTTGTGTGTTGTGACAAGAGGAACTGGCTGAGACGCCTCTGCCAGTTCCCTTTAACGAATTTTTTCAATGCTTCTTTTGTGGACCGTACCATAATCTCAGCCATCCCGTTCGACGATGGGTGGAACGGTGCCGACGTGACCAGCCTAATACAATTCTTCATAGCGAACATCTGAAATTCACGAGAGGTGAATTGAGGTCCGTTGTCAGAAACTATTGTGTCTGGAAGGCCGTGTGTAGCGAATATTTTTCGTAAGGCTTGAATAGTGGCTTCGGACGTTGTTTTTCTAAGGGGAGTGACTTCCAGCCATTTAGAATGGCTGTCCACTACAATTAAGAAACTTTGGCCCTGGATGGGTCCTGCAAAATCTATATGTATACGTGACCAAGGGTTCCTTGTAGTTTCCCATTTATGGATTGGCGCTTGGGGTGGCTCGTTCCTGGTCGCTTGACAGGTATAACACCCACCCACATACTTTTCTATTTGTTTATCTATGCCTGGCCACCACACATAACTTCTAGCCATCGCCTTCATTTTTACAATGCCTGGGTGTCCTTCATGTAAAATGTGTAATGTTTGGTCTATGTTTTCCTCTGGTATGATGACCCTATTTCCCCACAGCAGGCATCCTCTATGTGTTGAGATCTCATTTTTTCTGTTAAAATATGGTTGGAATTGGGGTTGTGGGTTTTGAGCTGGCCACCCTGTTGAGGCCCATTTGAGGACTCTGGTAAGTATTTTATCTTTAGCTGAATTACTGGCTATAATGTTTGCAGTCAAGGGGCATTCTGGAAGTTGGGAGATTGCTAAAATCTGACCGGCAGGGGCTGGGTCTGAGTCTATGTTTTGCATGGGTAGTCTGCTGAGGCAGTCAGCGTGTCCCAATTCTTTACCTGGCTTATGTATTAGTTGATAGGAATAGGCTGCTAAGAATGTTGACCATCGTAATATTCTCGGAGAGAGAATTTGTGGAGTAGTTTTGTTCCAGGTGAATATGCCTAGCAGGGGCTTGTGATCCGTAAATATAGTAAATGGTCTTCCATACAAGTAGTCGTGAAATTTTTTGACCCCTGCTACTATCGCTAAGGCTTCCCTGTCTATTTGTGCGTAGTTTCTTTCAGCTTTGGTCAGAGTGCGTGAATAGAAGGCTATGGGTCTTTGTGTACCGTCCTTGAATAGGTGACTTAACACAGCCCCGATTCCATAGGGAGAGGCATCACAAGCGATGCATATTGGGGTGTCTTCCCTGAAAAGGGTAATAGTTGAGCTGTGACAGATAATCTGTTTTAACGATTGGAAGCTATTTTCATGTTCCTTGGTCCAGGACCAAACTGTGCCCTTGTCCAGGAGCCTATGTAGAGGCTCCGCAATAGTGGCTTTATGGGGGATGAAGGCATGGTAAAAGTTTAATAGTCCTAAAAAGGATTGAAGCTCTTGCTTATTTCTAGGGCTGGGTGCGGTTTGAATAGCCTTTAGTTTTTCTGTGGTGGGGTGAATGCCCTGGCTGTCAATTTTGTACCCTAGGAATTCTGTAGATGTGACTCCAATAGAGCACTTTTCACGCTTAAGTTTGAGGCCGGCTTCTCTGAGCCGGCTCAGCACAGCTGACAGCCTGTCAGCTAAACTAGCTTCGTTTTCCCCGGCGATGAGAACATCGTCGAAATAGGGGCAGACCCCGGGTATTCCCTTCAGGGTCTTCTCCATGATACCCTGGAAGATACCCGGGGCTGCCGATATGCCGAATTGGAGCCTTTTTACTTTAAAGGCACCGCGGTGGGTGACAATAGTCTGAGCTTCCGCGGTGTCGTCAGTGACAGGCAGTTGCAAATATGCCTGCGTGAGATCAAGTTTGGCGAAAATGGCGCCAGAGCGGATGGAAGCAAATACGTCCCTTACCGCTGGCACCGGGTAAGCATGGGGGCTGAGGGCTAGGTTGAGTGTCGCCTTATAGTCTGCGCACACTCTCACCTCACCATTAGGTTTAATTGGGGTGACAATAGGGGTCTCCCAGGTTCCCCCCTCTGTTGGCTCAAGCACCCCTAGTGTTATAAGGCGATCTAGTTCGTTTTCAATTTTTTCTTTAAGGGCAAAGGGTACCCTCCTAGCTCTTATTTTAATTGGTTGGATTGCTGGGTTTAGCTGCAAGGAAATGGGGGGACCCGTATACTTCCCTAAAGTGCCGTCGAAGACGTCGGCATATTTGTCGCAAACGGCTTCCAGGCTGGGTGCGTGAATGGTATTTACCCCCGTTAAGGCGATACCTAGTGGGCCGAACCAGTTTAGCCCTATCAAGTTGGTACGGTTTCCTGGCGTAACTAAAACCTCTAAGGGACCCTTGAACCCCTTGTACTGCACTACGACCTTAGCTCTTCCTTCCAGAGGAATGGGGGTTTTCTGGAAATCAGCTAGGTGTACCTGGGTTTGCCTCAGGGGGATTTGTTCTTGGCCTTGCTGACAGATCTCCTGGTACGTTGTTAGCGAAATTAAGGAGACTGCTGACCCTGAGTCCACTTCCATGTGGCAGGGCACCCCCTGAATTTTGACCCAGATCTTAACTTTGGAGCTTATGCTGTTTACCCTGTCAATTGTCTCTACCAGGGGCCCTGGTGGGGTTTCTCTGCTGGCCTGGGCAGCCGGCCTACCTGGGGAATTTGCCTCCACATCATTGATGTTGTCCCGGCCCTTGCTGCGGCACACCGGCTTGATGTGGCCAGTCTTCCCGCAATTGTGGCATTTCGCGTTTCTAAAGCGGCAGCTTCCTCGGGCATGATTGCCCCCGCAGCTGGCACAGGCGGCTCGTTGCTCGTAACGCGGTGGCGGCGGAGGGGGGTTCCTGGATCTACGGCGGTCCGACGGGTCGCTTCTCCTTGGTTGCCGGCGCTCCATTCTGCGCTGCAGGGCTTCTCCATCGGTGAAATCCACCGACTCTCCGCTGTCGCTGAAGGTTGCGCTTTCTTGATAGACGGTCGCGGGGCTCTCTGGGATCGTGTTTGCCGGCTTCTTCTTGTGGCTGTGTTCGTAAGCCATGATCTCTCTGGTCAGCTCTGCCAGGCTCATGTCGGTTTTGGAAGTTAGTTTCTTCTGTAGTCTCTCGTCCCTCAGACCGATCACCACCTGGTCTCTGATGCGGTCTTCCAGGTCGGGGAAGCAGCAGTTCCGTGCGGCGTGTCTAACCCCGGCGATGAACTCGTTGGCGGGCTCGTCTGGCCGTTGTTTCTTTTGGGCGAATTGCACCCGCCAGTACAGTTCTGAACGAGCCGGCATGTAGTACTTGTTCAGCTGGTCCACCAGGTCCGCGTATGAGACTTCTGTGATGGGCACCGGGCTGAACAAGCCGACGGCTGCGTCGTACACTGGAGGTCCGCTGATGTACAGCAGAGCGGCGGCCTTTGCTCGGTCGTCAGTGATTTTACTGATGAGGAGGAATCCCTCGACCTGGCCAAGGTGTGATTGCCATCTCTCGGGATGGCGGGTATCAAATTCCCTCACACGGCCGAAGTTTGCCATGTCGTCCGGTCCTGGGTTGCTCTGATGGAAGTTAAAACTTCCGTGACAGCTCTTGCCGGGAACTCTCTTCCTCGGCCGTGACTTCAGCTCCGGAGCGATCCCATCCTCGTCGCCAGTGAAGTAGCCTAAGGACCACTCGGGACGACAGGCTAGTTAACAACAGGTTTATTAAGAGCAAGGCCAACATAGAATAACTTGTCCGGCTTTTATAGCCGGCAGCTGGAAGCGAGGACCAATCAGAGGTGTTTATTTTGGCGCCGTGTCAAACAGGGACCAATCCGCGCCGTCTTCTGTTGACAGCCCCGGCTTCCGCATGGTTAGTGTTTTGACAGCCGCGAGCTGTCAGTGGTTGCGCCTGCGCTGTGTGGTGGACGCTTTGACAGCTCAGGCTTCTTCATGGTCCGGAGTTTGACAGCCGCGAGCTGTCAGTGGTGGCGCCTGCGCTGTGCGGGGAACTTTGACAGCTGTCAAGTTCCCGCGTGTTCTCCTGTCAGACGGCTTCTCAGTTTATATACTTTGTCGATGAAGTATTATTTGAACTGTTTACATATATAACACAGAAATGGCAACCCACTCCAGTATATTTGCCATGAAAACCCCATGGACAGTATCAAAAGGAAAAAAGATATGATGCTGGAAGATGAGCCCCTCAGGTCAGAAGGCTTCCAATATGCTATTGGGGAAGTGCAGAGGGCTAGTACTAGTAGCGCCAGAAAGAATGAAGCGACTGGGCCAAAGCCGAAAGGACGCTCAGCTGTGGATGTATATGGTGCTGAAAGGAAAGTCCGATGCTCCATAGGAACCTGGAATGTAAGATCCATGAATCAAGGAAAGCTGGACGTGGTCAAACAAGAGATGACAAGACTGAACATCAACATCTTAGGAATCAGCAAACTAAAATGGACAGGAATGAGTGAATTTAATTCAGATGACCATCAGGTATACTACTGTGGGCAAGAATCCCACAGAAGAAATGCAGTAGCCTTCATAGTCAATAAAAGAATAGGCAAACCAATACTGGGATACAATCCCCAAAATGACAGAATGATCTCAGTTCGAATCCAAGGCAAACCATTCAATATCACAGTAGTCCAAGTCTATGCCCCAACCACCGGTGCTGAAGAGGATGAAATTGACCGTTTCTATGAAGCCCTACAGCACCTTATAGAACTAACACCAAAAAATGATGTCCTTATTATCATGGGGGATTGGAATGCTAAAGTAGAAAGCCAAAAGATAACCGAAATAACAGGCAAATTGGCCTTGAAGTACAAAATGAAGCAGGGCACAGGCTGATAGAATTTTGTCAAGAGAATACGATGGTCATAGCAAACACTCTTTTCCAACAACCCAAGAGATGGCTCTACACATGGACATCACCAGACAGTCAACACAGAAATCAGATTGACTATATGCTCTGCAGCCAAAGATGGAGAAGCTCTATACAGTCAGTAAAAACAAGACCAGGAGCTGACTGTTGCTCAGACCATGAGCTTCTCATTGCAAAATTTAGGCTTAAACTGAGGAAAGTAGGGAAAGGTACTAGGCCACTCAGGTATGAACTAAATCATATCCCTGACGAATATACAGTAGAGGTGACAAATAGATTTAAGGAATTAGATCTGATAGACAGAGTGCCTGAAGAACTATGGACGGAGGATCGCAACATTGTACAAGAGGTAGCAACTAAAATCATCCCAAAGAAAAAGAAATGCAAGAAAGCAAAATGGCTGTCTGAGGAAGCTTTGCAAATAGCTAAGGAAAGGAGGGAAGTGAAAGGCAAGGGAGGAAAAGAAAATACACCCAGAGAATAGCTAGAAGAGATAAGAATACCTTCTTAAATGAACAGTGCAAAGAAATAGAAGAAATCAATAGAATAGGGAGGACTAGAGATCGCTTCAAGAAAATTGGAGAGATAAAGGGAATGTTTAATGCAAGAATGGGCATGATAAAGGACCAAAATGGCAGGGACCTAACAGAAGCAGAAGAGATTAAGAAGAGGTGGCAAAATTACAAAGAAGAACTATACAAGAATGAGCTTAACGTCCCTGATAATCACAATGAGGTGGTCACTGACCTCGAGCCAGACACCCTAGAATGTGAAGTGAAATGGGCCTTAGGAAAGCTGAGCAACAACAAAGCTAGTGGAGGTGACAGTATTCCAGCTGAGCTACTCAAAATCTTAAAAGAGGATGCAGTAAAAGTGTTACACTCAATTTGCCAGCAAATTTGGAAAACTCAACAGTGGCCACAGGATTGAAAAAGATCAGTTTACATTCCAATTCCAAAGAAAGGCAGTGCCAAAAAATGTTAAACTATTGCACCATTGCACTCATTTCACATACTAGTAAAGTTATGCTTAAAATCCTACAAGCTAGACTCCAGCAGTATGTGGATCGAGAACTACGGGTGAAGAAGGAGAATGCAAAAGTTGGGTTGAAACTAAACATTAAGAAAACCAAGATCATGGCATCCGGCCCTCTCAATTCCTGGCAAATAGATGGGGAATAAATGGAGGTAGTGACAGATTTTATTTTCCTGGGCTCCAAGATCACTGCAGATGGGGACTGCAGCCAAGAAATTAAAAGACGCTTGCTCCTGGTAAGGAAAGCAATGGCAAATCTAGACAGCACACTAAAAAGCAGAGACTTCACCCTGCCAACAAAAGTGCATATAGTCAAGGCTATGGTCTTCCCAGTTGCAATGTAAGGCTGTGAAAATTGGACCATAAGAAAGGCTGAGCGCCAAAGAATTGAAGCCTTTGAACTATGGTGCTTGAGAAGACTCCTGAAAGTCCCTTGGACTGCAAGGCGATCAAACCGGTCAGTCCTAGAGGAGATCAACCCTGACTGCTCTTTAGAAGGCCAGATCCTGAAGTTGAAACTCAAATACTTTGGCCACCTAATGAGAAGGAAGGACTCACTGGAGAAGAGCCTAATGCTGGGAAAGGCTGAGGGCAATAGAAGAAAGGGACGACAGAGAATGAGGTGGCTGGATGGAGTCATTGAAACAGTAGGCGTGAGCCTAAATGGACTCCAGAAGATGGTAGAGGACAGGAAGGCCTGGATGAACATTATCCATGGGGTCGCGATGGGTCGGACACGACTTCACAACTAACAACAACAGTAAAAGCCTTTAAAACACTCCAGCTTGTAGATCATAAACTGTATTTTTTCATGAGTCTGCAACATGTGCAGAATTTATTGGCAATTTATTCTGCCTTTAGCTCGCTCCTGATACCAGAATAGATCCAGTAGAGTTGCTTAATAATGTAATGTAGGAATAATTTTCAAAGAAATATATATCTTTTCTTTAATTTTTCCTGTGTCACTTCCTTTCCCTCTGCTCTAATTTTCTTACTTCAATGCAGAAAAAGCCTTTTGCTTTGTTATTTTCTGAACATTTCTGCAATCTTTTATCTAAAACTAGTAATAAATGCACTTAATGTGCTACTTTGATTACCAGAATGAAGGCCACAACATCTGTCCTAATATTAGAATTTTTATGCTTTTCCCCTCATTCTGTTCTTTTTTTTGTACCACTTAGATTAATGAAGAATCCTTGAGCAATTGAAAATTTACATGCTCTGATAAAGATATTGCTTTGCAGTCGATTTTGAGTGTTTTATTTTTCTCAGCTTCATTTAATAACTTTAAATGAAAGAAAAGAACTCATTTAAAATTAATTCTGTTCGTTGCTTTAAGCTGGTATCCTCTCCTTTTAATGAATAAAACAAGTGCAAAGTGGTTATCAGTGCACCCTTAACTTTTAAGACAATATAGTCTTGATTAAATAAGCAATTGCAATAGCACTGAGACTTATATACTGCTTCACAGTGTTTTAAAGCCCTCTCTAAGCAGTTTACAGAGTTAGAATATTGCCCCCAACAATCTGGCTCTTCATTTTACTGACCTCAGAAAGATGGAAAGCTGAGTCAACCTTGAGCAGGTCAGAATTGAACTCCTGGAGTAAGCAGCGAGTTAGCCTGCAGTACTGCATTCTAACCAGTGCGCCACCACGGCCCTTAACATCACTCAATCTCTTTCAAGATCATTTCACATTAATCTTCATTTTCAGCAAACCATATTTAAGTAGCTATGTATGTATATATTTTATGACACAGCTGTGGACTTTGGTGAGTAAACATGTTTGACCATGAGTCATAAACAGGCCCAGAATCACACAAATGAGGACTTTCCCCTAGACATTTTGATTTCACAGTACAAAAACTTCATTAAAAAAATCTGGATGTGTCCCCAATGTGTTCATCCTGCATGAATCCCAATCACCAGTCATCCATATTGTTACAGCAGTGTTTCTCAACCATGGCAACTTTAAGATAAGTGGACTGCCTTATAGTGTCAAATAATCATTAACTTTGAGTCAAAGAAATAGCTGTAAACACTGCTAACATCGGATGTTCTTGCTTTGACAACAGATGGAAATGTAGCTGTTTTCTCTATTGTTTTTAGAATTAGTTGCTGCTGGGAGGGGGAATAAGGATGAGAGTCCAGCTAGTCATAACAAGAATAACTTAATCGTGGGAACCCAAGGACATTGGGCCCAGAGCTGATAGTGTTTTGGCAGGCTGGAATGCTGGGGAGAAAGCCCGTGCTTCAAGCTAATTGGGGAATGTGATTTATGACTGTTTATTGGAGGAGGGAATTGCACTTTGTTACTTTGTATCCAGGGGAAGGGAATTTAATTTCTGGTTTCAACTATGTAGTGCCGATACTTTGCTTCTCAAATAAAAGATTCTTTAAGGTAAACAATGCCTCGAAGTTCTTTTGAAGGGTTTCATCTATCGGAACCATGACAATAGCATGAAGTAGGATCTACAAAACACACATATACACACACCCACACACTTAAGAACAGGTAGTCCTTGAGTTATGACTGTAATGGAACCTGCCCATCATGGTCATAACTGGTGACAGTTGTAAAACAGGCAATCATATCACTGATTGCTTATTTTAGGAATCCCCATGGCCATTAAGCAAATCCATGGTTGGATGGTTTGCTATGGATTAAGTTTTGCTGAAAACTGGAAGTAAACACTGGTTTTCAGTAAAAACTGCCAGCCCCGTGACCACAGGATGCTGCAGATGACTGCAAAAGTGGCTTGGTTGCCATGTGCAGTCACATGACTTTGGGGAGGGGGCATGGCTGTCGGAATTTCAAATCTGGATTGTAAATATTCCTCCAGGTGCTAAGTCCATTGGAACTTTGAACAGCTGCTGAGCAACCGGTCATTAGGTGAAGACTACACACACACACACACACACACACACACAATGCATAGCTTGTTTTAGTTTTTCTCACTCCTGTTGCTAAATGCACCTCTTGTTGCTAAATGCACGTAGGCAAAGCAAATTAAAATCCTGAGTGACTGAACAAAGAAGCTGATCTTGTGATGTGTGTATGTGTGCTAATGATCATTTTACTTTGGTCCATTTGTATTTTCTTAATCAGAGCAGAAGAGGCAACACCATTCCTGGATATGCAATTTCCCTCTCTACCTTTCTTTTTTTCTGCAATTCTTATTGCATTTTGAATTAAAATTAGAAATAGAAATAACCTAGCAGAGGGGAGAGAAGATGCATACCCATAATAATAGAAGAGATAACTAAAAAAAAATACCACATCCTATAGATTTTAATTCTACACATAGCATGAATGGGCCAGATAAAGTTCAGAGACTAAGGGGATGCTAATTATCTAGTATCTTGCCTTCCTAGCACAGGCCATTGTTTATTTATTTATTTATTTATTCATTTATTTATTTATTTATTTATTTATTTATTTATTTATTTATTTATTTATTTATTATTAGATTTATATACCGCCCTTTCCCAAAGGACTCAGGGCAGTTTACAGGGTATTTAAAACAACCAGTACAAAAGTTAAAAACAAATTAAAAAAGATTAAATTATCCCTAACATTAAAAAACCTCAGTTAAAAATTCTCAGCCTGGGCCGGAAAGCTCAAAGAGCCAGGTCTTCAGGTCCCAGCGGAATGAACGGAGGTCGGGGGCAGTCCTAAGCTCCACAGGCAGCTGGTTCCAGAGGGCAGGCGCACCCACAGAGAAGGCCCTTCCCCTGGGTGTTATCCGCCGGCAGTCTTTTACCGGCACCCTGAGAAGACCCTCCCTGTGTGAGCGCACTGGACGAAGGGTGCTTGATGCTGGCAGCAGGTGTTCCCTCAGATATCCCGGACCCAAGCCATTCAGGGCTTTATAGGTCATCACCAGCACCTTGAATCTCACCCAGAGGGCAACCGGAAGCCAATGCAGCTCACGGAGTAGAGGTGTTACATGGGAGTATCGGGAAACCCCCATCACAACCCGCGTGGCTGCATTCTGCACCAGCTGAAGCCTCCAAGTGGTCCTCAGGGGCAGCCCCATGTAGAGAGTGTTGCAGTAGTCCAATCGGGAGGTCACGCGCACATGAGTGACTGTGCGCAGGGCATCTCGGTCCAGGTAGGGCCGCAACTGGCGTACCAGGTGAACCTGGGCAAAGGCCCCCCTGGTCATGGCTCCTATATGATCTTCAAAATTGAGCCGTGAGTCCATGAGGATGCCCAAGTTGCGAGCCCTATCAACGGGGGGGTAACACCTCACCCCCCATTGTTAAAGGTGGAATAGTCTGGTTAACCCAAGATGCCGATATGCACAGCCACTCAGTCTTGGCAGGATTGAGACGAAGCCTGTTTCTCCCCATCCAGACCTGGACCGCCTCCAGGCAATGGGACATCACGGCGAGGGCATCGCTGGTTTGGTTCGGGGTAGAGAAAAACAGTTGGGTATCATCAGCATACTGTTGATACCCCACCCCAAAACCACGAATGATCTCACCCAGCGGTTTCATGTAGATGTTGAACAGGAGGGGAGAGAGAACCGACCCCTGAGGAATTCCACAAACGAGAGGCCTCAGGGTGGATCTCTGCCCTCCAGTCAACACCGACTGCGAGCGGCCCAGGAGATAGGAGGAGAACCACCGTAAAACGGTGCCTCCCACTCCCAACCCCCTGAGACGCCGCAGAAGGATACCATGGTCGATGGTATCGAAAGCCGCTGAGAGATCTAATAGGACTAGGACAGAGGAGCAACCCCTGTCCCGAGCCCACCAGAGATCATTCACCAGTGCGACCAATGCCGTCTCCGTGCTGTGCCCGGGCCTGAAACCCGATTGGTACGGGTCAAGATAATCAGTTTCCTCCAGGAATAAAGGAAGCTGATGCGCCATCACACTCTCAACAACCTTCGCCAGAAAGCGAAGGTTGGAGACTGGACGATAGTTATTTAAAACAGCCGGGTCCAGGACAGGCTTTTTGAGAAGGGGTCTCGCCACCGCCTCCTTCAAGGCGCAGGAAAGACACCCTCCTTCAAAGAAGCAGTTATTACTGCCTGGAACCAGCCTCGTGTCCCCTCCCGAGCCGCATAAACCAGCCAGGAGGGACACGG
Organism: Vipera berus; assembly: GCF_964194415.1. NCBI lineage: Eukaryota > Metazoa > Chordata > Lepidosauria > Squamata > Viperidae > Vipera > Vipera berus. The sequence continues at coordinate 252,246,889 of NC_138203.1, forward strand.
ATCCAATAAACAGGTGTTGGAGCTCAGCCTCCCCATGATCCTCTCCACATCATCAGGGGAAACAGGATCGAACTCAGTCCAGATAACATGCTCAAGACCGTCCGATTCCTCCACGTCAGACTCCACCCAGTCAGAGTCCAAGCCGGCCCGGATCTGAGCGATTTTGTCCGTCAGATGATGACTAAACTCCTCGGCCCGTCCCTGTAAGGGATCCTCCCTCACCTCCTGGTTAAGAAGGGAGCGGGTCACCCTAAACACGGCGGCTGGGCGATTATCTGCAGACGCGATGAGGACGGCGAAGTAATTAGCCCTCGCCGTCCTCATCGCAACAAGATAAGACCTTATAAAGGTTCTTAGCTGCAATCGGTCAGATTCGGAACGGCTGGACCTCCAACCGCTCTCTAGACCCCGTCTCCGACGCTTCATCTCCCGGAGCTCCGCAGAAAACCATGGAGCCCACTATCTTGTTTGTTTGACAAATGTATGTGGCCTCCCATCTCACATGAGGTCACTCTGGGTGGTGTACAATAAAACATATTATAAGAACAATTTAAAACAATTTAAACAATAAACATGGATGAAAACAAGATCATGAGAGGGAAAATATTACAGATAACAAAGCCAATTATACTTCATTATTAGAAGTGGAAACATTTTAAAAAGGTCTGTGAATATTATGACTGACGGTCTCACCTTTTTTAAAAAAAATTTATTAATAAATATATTTCTATCTTGCCACAATCAATAACCTGCCTTATATCCAACTCCAAATGTCTCTGGGGAATTTACTCTTTAAAAGCAAAGAAAAAGCAAAAAAAACCAATGAAATGAAGAAACTGGTGATATGTGGCCAAAGAGATAAAACACTGCTAACCCAATTTTCAATACTTTCCTGAACAACATCTTGGTGAGGACACTGTGGGTCTTCAGGGGGATGCTGATCTAGAGCAACGATCCCCAACCTTTTTGGCACCAGGGGTCAGTTTCCTGGAAGATAATTTTTCCACAGGCCAGGCCAGGGGTGGGGGGAGGAGAAGAGTGCAAACTAGATCTCGCGCATGCATAGTTTTGTTCACCTGCTACTCACCTCCCAAATGTGCAGCCTGGTTCTTAAAAGGCCACAGAGTTGACTCGGGAGTTGGGACCTCTGATCTAGAGGACAACCACCAGTACAGAGAAGGAACCATTTGGGCATCTTGATAGACAGATTGTATGACCAAAGGAACTGGAGTCCACTTTGCCAGATTTTACCAAATGGGCTGAAACTATCAGAGATAGGTGGTCCCTCAAATACCCAGACCTTGGGCCATGAAGGCCTTTATAAGTAGTAAACAATACCTTGAGTTACACCCAGAAGCTGACTGGCAACCACTGTAGCTCTTAGAACCATGGCATGTTGCTTACTACCTATACCATGGGGCTAGCAGTAACTTTTAAGTGGTTTTCAAGGGAAGTCCTGTGCAGACTGCATTGCAATAATACCTTTATGAGGTGACTAGGGCATTAATGATTGTGTAAAGTGCTGCATAATGTAGGAATGTGTAAAGTGCTGCATAATGTAGGAATGGGCATAACTGATGCACTTAGTAACCATTCTTTTGTTACTAAGTGATTAACCATAGTTGTCACTTAGTAACCATTCATTTAACATATCATTCAAAGTTACAACCATATTCAGAAAAGTGACTTAAAACAAGTGCTCACACAGCTGTCACAATGTCCCCATGGTCACGAGATCATGATTTGAGTGCTTGGCAACCATCACGCGCTGACAACCATTGCAATTACCTGTGGTGATGTGATTGCCATTGGTGACCTTCCCTACTGATGAGTAAAGTCAGTGGGCAAGCTAACAGGGAAGGTTGCAAGTTGTGGTCTCATGTTGACTTGCTTAAGAACCACAGCAATACGCTTAACAACCATAGCACAAAGATCAGAAACTCAGGTGTGGTGATGTCTCACTTAATAACCATGCCTCTTAACAATGAATTTTCCAGTCCCTGTTGTGGTCATAAGACTGAGGAGTTGAGGATTACCTGTGGGTCTATCTGTGTAAAGGTCTCCTTGGCTACTGCTGCCACCTGCTGTTTATGGAGTAGCTTTGAAGCCAAAAGTATTCCCAGATTGTGCACCATTCTCAAACATGTGAATGCCGCCCCATCCAAGACTAAAGACTGGAAAGTCCCCAAGGCCAGATGGTTAAATACTCACAACCACTTAGTCTTGTTAGGATTCAGCCTGAGTCTGTTCTTCTCCACCCAGATCCCCACATCCTGCAGCACACTGGGACAGGATATGGATAATATAACCAGGGATTAAGCAGGTATTTTGCAACCATGAACTACATCTGAGTGGCCCAGGAGAGCAGAGAAAGGTGAGACAAAGCTAGGATAGCTGGTAGAGGTAGACTTTGACTTACAGCAGTTTGTTTAGTGACTTATGCCTGGTTTTCACACTTAACGACTGTTGCAGCCATCCCCATGGTCACATGATCAAAATTTGGGCACTTGGCAACTGGCGTGTATTTATAATGGGTGAAATGATCGCTCTTTGTGATGTTCTGACAAGCAAAGTCAATGGGGAAATCAGATTCAATTAACAACTGCGTTACTAACTTTAACAACCGCCGTAATTTATTTAACATTTGTGGCAAGAAAGATCGGAAAATGGGATAAAACGCTCTTAACAACTAATCAATCTCACTTAGCCACAGAAATTTTGGGGTCAGTTTTGGTCATAGGTTGAAGACCACCTGTATTTCTCCCTTTGGAGACATGCTTATATCATGTGCTGTGGCTGGTCTGGGTTAAATCTGCTGGTATAAGAAACTATTTCTCAATGACACCTGGGGTGGGATGGCCGTTTGTGTTAAAAAAAAAAACAACTGACTAGGACAAAAGTTCTGATTTCTGCTACTGTATGTGCAGCATCAATTTCTCATTTCTTCTATCCCAGCCACTTTGATTGCTATGAGTTACTACAGCGATGAGAAATTATTAAAATCTAGCAAAGCTTTGCCCAGCAAAGGCTTTGGATTTCAGTCAGAATGCATTATTACTCTGTCCACAGTGATTTAGGAGGAGAGAGGACTGCTGGGATCAACAGGGCAGGCAGCCCATTTTTCTTGACTCTAGATTAGACTTGACTTTGTTCTGCCATTTTTCTCTTGTTATCACTTTGCCTTGATAGGAGCTAGAAAACAAAAGCAGAGCCAACAGTTTATTGATGTGTCTTCAGAGCTGCTCCTGAGTGTTGTTGATTGCTCTTCTTTCCTACTTACTATAAAGCCAGCCGTTAAATAATGAAGCTCCTCTCAGTGAACAGCCTCAAATACTAATAAGCCTATGAACAAACGTTCATTAGGCCGCATGCCCCACCTAACTTAATTTTACTTGGAGGGATATTTGGGAAATAAAAAAGAGGTTATTGTGTGTCCTTTTCCTGAAAAAAAGGAGAGGTAAGCAGAATTGATTAAGAACACATTTTGGCAGATGAGAGAAGATGGGGAGACACATTTCAATCAATCAATCAATCAATCAGAATAGAGGTGGAAGGGACCTTGGAGGTCTCCTAGTCCAACCCCCTGGTCAAGCAGGAGACCCTATACAATTCCAGACAAGTGGATGTTCAGTCTCTTCTTAAAAACCTCCAGTGATGAAGCACCCACAACCTCTGGAGCTGAGTTGATGAATCATTTATGTGATTTGCCAAGACAGCCAATAGGCCCACTTAAAATTCCAAAAGTACCCAATAGACCTCCCCCCCCAATATTTGTAAAAATAATAATGGTAGGGTATAAATAAATAAATAAATATTGGGGACCACTTTCCATTGAACAGGGCATACTAGGCATCATTATGCAGTGTGATCCTTATTAGAGTCTTAATGCCAACAGAACAAATTTTTTTAACATTAATTCAGGGAATATGGTACTGAGGTTTTGCCTTTACAGGTGGTCCTCGATTTACGAGCATTCAAAGTTATGACCTACCAGAAAAAGGGGGCAGGCCTGAATCTGAAGTTCTGACAGTCACCTACCCACCCGCCGCTGCAGTCACATGACTACACTTCAGGTGTTCAGCAACACAGTTTGCAATGTCCCACAGCCACATGACCACGTTTTACAGTGGTTTTGCCAAAACCTGGCACTTCTGGTTTTCAACCAAACCGTGTCATGAGTTTGCTTAACAACCACTGTATTCGCTTAATGACTGCCCTGTTCACATTTACAACTGCCAATTTCACTTAACAAATGACACAAAAAAGTCATAAAATCGGGCCAGTCACATGACCAGTTTTAGACCATTATGACTTACTCCCTAATAGGCACCATTACAGTCATAACTCAAGGACTACCTGTATTTAAGAATTCATATAATATCAATAAATGAGAATATTTGTGGATAAGGATTAGAATAAAGGGTCCATGGTGTTCTTTGAGCATGGTTGGTTTCTTGCAAACATTTCATTACCTAAACTAGGTAACATCATCAGTGCTAGTAAGGAGCAGTAGGAGCTAGTAAGAGCAAACCCCCACTCTTTACTAATACTGATGATGTTACCTAGTTTGTTTGCCTGCAAGTAAACCACAGAGAGTACTAAGGACCCCCTCAGATAATACCATTCAGTCATTTATAAACCAGAGGTGCAAAACCTGCACATCCCCAAACTTTGGGCATAGCCCCAGTATTCCTCCAATTATCATTAAATACATAAAATTTTAAAATATTGTATTTTGTTTTAATTTAAAGCAATTAAATCACATTTAATTTTGACCTCATTTTGGCCTCTTTTTTTAGTATCTCTCTTTCTTTCTTTCTCCCTCTCCCCCCCACCCCATCCCCCCCCAAAAAACCCCCACACAGGACAACAATTATGGATTGAGACTTGTGACAGTTTGAAGTTCAGCCAATTAGTGTCTGCTATTTAGGCTTTCACAAGTATGGCTATAAAAATAAAATCTGTGTGCAACATACCCATTTTGCTAATTAGTTGCTTTAAATAAAATAAGCTGGTGGAAATGTAGCATTGCACAGACTGCCCTCTGGTGTGTGGACAAAGATAATAAAATATGTCTAAATTTCCAGAGATTGGAATTTGCTTAAAGCTCTTACTTTCCTCCTTCCCATCTCAACTCTTTAGAAACAATGCCTTATTTGACTCTCTCATGGTAATTCGTGAGAGCAGGAAATAATTGTAAAGGAAGAATAAATTAAAATCTACCTCGAGAAGAGTCTTCCTTCCCTTAGGGTACTCAGAGGTGCCTTTTCTCCCGCCAAAAGGCAACTGGACTGGTTTTTTTTTTCCTTGAGGAGGAAGAAGAAAACATTTTGCTTCTCATCCAAGAAGCTTCATCAATTCTGATGGTGTTGGTGTGGGAAGGAACTGGATGGAGCTTTTTGGATGAGAAGTTAAGTGTTTTCTTCTTCTTTCTCAAGGGAAAAAACAGTCCAGTTGCCTTTTGGAAGGGAAAAAAAACCTTTGAGGTAACTGGATGACTGAGAATCTCCACAGATTTTCCTCTAGGGCTGTGTTTTTCAGTCTCAATAATTTTAAAATTATTAAAATGCTCCTGGGGGGATTCTGGGAGTTGAAGTCCATACCTCTTTAAATTGCTGAGGTTGAAAAATACTAAATTAGGATGAGCCTTCAGTTTCACAGGTAGTCCTCAGCTTACAACTATTTGTCTAGTGACCATTTCAATGGCACTGAAAGAAGTGACTTATGATCGTTTTTCACACCTTTGATCACAGTCACACGATCAAAATTCGAGCGCTTGGCAACTGGCATGTATTTAGAATAGAATAGAGCTGGAAGGGACCTTGGAGGTCTTCTAGTCCAGCCCCCTGCTCAAGCAGGAGGGCCTATACCATCTTAGGTGAATGTCTAGTCCAGTGATGGCGAACCTTTTAGAGACCGAGTGCCCAAACTGCAACCCAAAACCCACTTATGTATCATCGGGTGCTGGGTGGGTGTGGCCCATTGGGCGGGTATGGCCAATTGGGTGGGCATGGCCCATTGGGTGGACATGGCTGCAGTGGTAATGGCAGACTGGGTGGAACTAAAAAGTTCAATCAATCAATTCCAACTTTGCAAGACCTTTTTTTCCCCCACAAGAAGTTGAAATTGATTGATTGACCCTTTTTTTTTGCACACGGCGGCGGAGGCCTAAAGCGAAAAGGGTTTATAAAACCCAGCTGAAGCCTAGGACTGGGGCGACGGCGCACGTGCCTACAGAAAGGGCTCTGCATGCCACCTGTGGCACGCGTGCCATAGGTTCGCCACAATGGGTCTAGTCTCTTCTTTAAAATCTCCAGTGATGGAGCACCCACAATTTCTGGGGGTAAGCTGTTCCACTGGTTGATTGTCCTCACTGTCAGGAAGTTTCTCCTTAATTCCAGGTTGCTTCTCTCTTTGACCAGTTTCCAACCTTTGTTTCTCGTCCTTCCCTCTGGTGTGGTGAACAACCTGGCCCCCTCTCCCTTGTGGCAGCCCCTCAGTTACTGGAAAACTGCTATCATGTCTCCCCTGTTTCTTCTCTTCTTTAGACTGGCCAAACCCAAGTTCTGCAGCTGTTCTTCATACATTTTGATCTCCAGGCCTTTGATCATCTTAGTTGCTCTTCTCTGAATTTTTTTCAGACTCTCAACATCTTTTTTGTGATATGGTGACCAAAATTGGCTGCAGTATTCAAGGTGTGGTCTTACTAGGGCTTTATAAAGTGGCACCAGTACTTTGTGTGATCTTGATTCTATTCTTCTGTTTATACAACCCAGGATTGCATTAGATTTTTTGGTTGCTGCTGCATGCTGCTGTCTCATAGTTAAGTGATTGTCCACCAGGACTCCAAGGTTCCTCTCACAGTTACTGCCTCCAAGCTAGGTTTCACCCAGTCTGTATTTGTTCTCTTGGTTTTTCCTGCCTAAGAGTAAGACTTTGCTTTTCTCCACATCAAAACTCATTTTGTTGGATAGGGCCCATTGTTCGAGTTTGTCAAGATCTTTTTGGATCCTGAATTTGTCTTCTGGGGTGTTGGCTATTACTGCCAGTTTGCTGTCATCTGCAAATTTTATGAGTTCCCCTTCAATTCCCTCGTCTAAGTCATTTATGAAGATATTGAAGAGTACTGGGCCTAAGACAGAACCTTGTGGTACCCTATTGCTTACTTCTCTCCATGTGGATGTAGTGCCATTGAGGACTACTCATTGAGTACGGTTTGTAAGCCAGCTACAGATCCATCTGGTGGTGATGTCTAATCCACCTTTTCCTAGCTTACCAAGGAGTAGGTTGTGGTCTACTTTGTCAAATGCCTTACTGAAATCTAGGTATACTACATCCACTGCGTTTTGTTGGTCTACTAGTTTAGTCATTTATGACAGTTGGACTATCCCAGGGTCATCTGATCATCACTGTAACTTTCCCATCCAGCTTTCAACAAGCAAAGTCAATGGGGAGAACCAGATTCATTTAATGACTGCATGATTCACTTAACTGCAGTGATTTGCTTAATGGTTGTAAAATGGGGCCAAACTCACTTAACAACTGCCTAGCATACCAACAAAAAATTCGGACTTATTTATGGTTGTCAGTCAAGGACTACCTGTAACAAGTCACACTGGCCTTGCCCAAGTGCAGCTTTTATGTTGTTGTTATTTAATGGATTAATCCACTAATCCATGCAGGGGTTTTTTGTTCTTTTCTTTGCAACATAAACAATAGATTAGGAAGTTTCTGTTGACATTAACATTGTCTCAACATTATCCCAACTAGGAACTAGCATTCAGCAAACTAAAGGTAAAGGTAAAGGTTCCCCCACACATGCGTGCTAGTCCTTTCCAACTCTAGGGGCCGGTGCTCATCTCCGTTTCAAAGCCGAAGAGCCAGCGCTTGTCCGAGGACGTCTCCATGGTCATGTGGCCAGCATGACTAGATGCCAAAGGCGCATGGAACGCTGTTACCTTCCCACCGTAGTGGTCCCTATTTTTCTACTTCCATTTTTACGTGCTTTCGAACTGCTAGGTTGGCAGAAGCTGGGACGAGTAACAGGTGCTCACTCTATTACGCGGCACTCGGGATTCAACCCACCAAACTGCCGACCTTCTGATCGACAAGTTCAGCGTCCTAACCCACTGAGCCACCGTGTCCCTTTCAGCAAACTAGGTTACATTAAATTTCACTATAAGTTATTAGACTCTTCTTGGTTGGTATGCTTATGTGAGGAAAAATAACATTCTATCTTAATCTCATTGGATGAAAATATATTTGTCCAAATTTACTCATGCTCTTCACTTTCACAGAAATTGTCATTTACTTATGTGCCACTGAGTCCCATTATGAAATCCATAAAAGATATAAAAAGGCCTGAGCGAGTAGTTCTTTCTGTACAAATCAGCCCTGATTTGACTTGAACTGGAGATTCAAAATTCAAAAAAGTCATGATTTAATTGTCATCTGAAAGAAAAATGATTCAGTTTGACCTGTTTCAAAAAATGATTTTTTTAAAAAAGTTCATCCCTAAGCTACACCTGAGAAGCATCAAAATGCTTGCAGCTGCTTCATTTCATGACAGAAGGAGATGAAAATAGCACAAAAGATAGATCCGTCAAAGGACATTAATTTTGTCAGGTTTCAGATGGATATATTCAAGGGTCTCATTGTAATTAATTTTTAAAATAGACTTTGCAACTCTTTCATGATAAAGATAGAAGGGATGTTACAAGACAGCCCTACATTCTCCAAAGCGATCAGAAAAAAGATTTAAGTTGTATAGAGCAGACATGTCAAACACAAGGCCCGGGGGCCAGATCCGGCCCGCGAAGTGGTTTCATGTGGGCCGCAAAGCCATCCTGGAAACAGTGAGCGAATGGCCCCCACTGCCTTGGCCCTGGCCCAGAGACCCTCCTTCTGCCAGAGATCCTCAGATCTCTCCCACTCCTGCCCAGGCCCCCATAGGCATCCTTGATGCGAATGATGTAGAGTTGGCCATGCCCACCCAGTAGGCCATACGCACTCTAGCCACGCCCACCCAGTAGGCCACGCTCACCCTGGCCATACCCACCCGGCCCCCTGAGGGCAATCGCAATGCTGATGTGGCCCTCAATGAAATTGAGTTTGACACCCCTGGTATAGAGCTATTGTAGAAAAAAATCTAATATCCATTTAGAGAATATTCTTAAAAAATCCTTGAAAATAAAACTTTTTGACTCGTTTTCCTTAGGAGCCAGGCTTGATATGATGGTTGAGACAGGAGATTCTCTGTTCTCTTTGTTCAACTATCTCAAACAAAATTTCCATTGCTAAGCAAGGCAATTGTTAAGGGAGTATTGCTTCATTTTATGACTTTTCTTGCCACAGTTGTCAAATAAACCACTGCAGTTACTAAGTTAGTAACACAATTGTTAAGGGAATTTGGCTTCCACATTGACTTTGCTTGTCAGAAGGTTAGAAATGGTAATCACATGACCCCTGGACACTGAAACCATCATAAATACATGCCAGTTTCCAAGTGTCTGAATTTTGATCAGGTGGCCATGGAGATGCCGCAACAGTCATAAGTGTGAAAAACAGTCATAACTCACTTTTTTCAGTGCAGCTGTAATTTTGAATGGTCTGAGAGGATTTGATGAAAGTTTGGCTGAATAGAAGCCAAACCTAATTCATTGAGCTCCCTTGTAAACTCTACAATCTCCTGTGATTCCAATGGGAATTGTCAAGCCATTCCTTTTATAACCTTCTGGCATGTACTGTGCTAATTCACAGGTTTGAGAACTTGATCTAAGTCAGGGCTAGGCAACCTTCGCTCTTTTATGACTCATGGACTTCAACTCCCAGAATTCCTGAGCCTGCTATGCTCAGGAATTCTGAGAGTTGAAGTCCATGAGTCATAAAAGAGCCAGCTGAACTGAGAATCACCTGAACTTTTGAAATTTTACCTTTTTATGTCAAGCTGAATAAAGAAAAATAAAGAATGGACAAATAAAGATGAAAATGAGAAAGCGTCATGAGCTATGGAAGGATGAGAAGGATTGCAAGGTGGGAGCAGTAGCTTAAAAACTAAGGTAGGGATCCAGGTGAAAACTGCTTCTACATGATTTTGCTGCTGCACTATAATGTAGCCAATATAATTTTTCACCTATGAAATATATGTAATAAATAGCCATTCAGAGTTTCCCCGTGATAAGATGGGCAGCTAATAAATTTTATAAATAATAAATAAGTAAATGTATAAATAAATAAGGGACGCGGTGGCTCAGTGGGTTAGGATGCTGAGCTTGTCGATCCGAAGGTCAGCAGTTTGGCAGGTTGAATCCTGAGTGCTGCGTAACAGAGTGAGCGCCTGTTACTCGTCCCAGCTTCTGCCAACCTAGCAGTTCTAAAGCACGTAAAAATGCAAGTAGAAAAATAGGGACCACTACGGTGGGAAGGTAACAGCGTTCCTTGTGCCTTTGGCGTCTAGTCATGCCGGCCACATGACCACGGAGACGTCCTCGGACAAGCGCTGGCTCTTCGGCTTTGAAACGGAGATGAGCACCGGCCCCTAGAGTTGGAAACGACTAGCACGCATGTGTGGGGGAACCTTTACCTTTACCTTTTATAAATAAATATATGAAGCAGAATTCTGAAAAGCCAACTGGAATGGAATATTTTGAGATAATTTGGTGCACTGAGAGAATACTGAGGGATTGTTATACATCTTTAAAGTGTGTTTAAACATCCTTAAACATGCCACAGAAACCTGTAGCATCAATTCCAGTGCTGGACTACAACCCCTACTATCTCTAACCAGGACATCCATGGTCCAACACATCTGGTGGCTAGAAGTGATGGATTATTCTGACTAACATTTCCAACTTTTTAGGATTTTCTAAGTAATTATGAAAAAAAGTTTTCTTTGGGATCTACGGACAATTTTCTTCAAGACCTTGACCCTTCACTAAAGATGAAGTCTAGCAAGAAGAGATTTTATTGAGTGAATGAGGAAGGTAATATTAGATTGACAGGTGGTTGCAGTACTTTCTCTTTTTCATCCCTGAATAAAGGAACTTTTCAATAAGTGATACCTTGATTTCTTTTTTATTTTTAATGATACTAAAGTCCAAAGAAAGAAACTGCAGCTTAATTTATTATTAAAGCAAATTCTTTTTAATAATGTGCCAACTCGTTAATGCAGCCATGCCGTTAATCAGGCTCATATCGAAGCCAAAACAAGGCAAGATTGTTTTTAGATATAATGTACCCAGCATCCTGCTTTACTTGAAAACTTTCTTCTACATAACTTTTAAAAGCATGTGTGTGTACTGGACTCGTTGCTTGAGAGAAGAGATGAGGTGAGTGAGTTCAGTCAAGGACATTCTTTATTTGCTTGCAGGAACTGAACTGACAAACAGGGCTGCAAATGCAGCTATTTATACCCTGGCCTCTAGGTGGTGGCCAATAGGTTTGAAGCAACCTATTGCCATCCTAGAGGCAGCCAATGGCGGTGCTAGAGACGGGTTGTCTGAGGAGCTGGGAGCCATTAGCCAGCTCCCTGCTTAAGCAACCGTCCAGCATTCAAACCCACGTGGTACACTCAGTAAAACAAGGCCCAATACATTACAGCATGCACAGGCTTAACCATTACCATTCTTTCAGTGGCAGCTCCTTCATTTTGTTCAAGTCTGCAATATTACATATCTCTAACTCAGTGGTGGGATTCAAATATGTGAACAACCGGTTCTCTGTATGGATGCCACTTTCAGAACTCCATTCTGGTCCTGGGCAACAAAAAATTAGCTACCGGTTCTGCCAAACAGGTACAAACTGGCTGAATCCCACCACTGCTCTAACTCCTTTTTACAACCCTATAATCCTTTTATATGGAGTAGAGCGACTGGATGGAACTGAGCGTTTACTGGCTAGATGCCTTCCTGACACCACACGGAGTTCAAGCAGATTTTTTTTTCTTTATGCCCTAGGACAGAAACATCTTCAGCTATCTAGGATTGAACTGTATACCTCTCAAAATAATAAAAATGCATGTTGTTCCTTGTATGCATTTAGTTAACTCATGAGATACAATCGTTGAGCTTTGGTTGAGAAACAAACATATCTTTTAAGAAAGGAGAGTTTAAAAAAAATCAGAAAAGTTTTGAAAAATGCTCATTTCACCTCAGTATTTATGTCTGTAAGGCATCCATCTTGTACAAGAGTATGTGCATACTCCTGTCTTCTCATAAGAAATCAGAAACTACCTTGTGTAATTATGGGTTGTTTTTTTCATTTGATAAAAGAAATAAATAATTCATAAATAAATTCTGCTTGATTTCTTTCTTTTGTTTCTTTTCCTTTTGCATTTTTGGCAGGTGTAACATTTAATCTGGTCTTTCCATTTTAATTGTTTGGAGGGACCACAAGAGGGAGTATTAAATACTACAGAACATTTGCTATGCTATGCTGTACACCACAGAGAATCTACACCTATAAAACTTGTTTTTTCTTTGAGTAGTCATGTTGGACAGACTGGCTCTTATTTTTGAGTCAGTTGTATCTCTCTTCCAACTCATATAGAATGCAAAATATATCTCAAAGGCATTAACTATAGTATAGGTGGTACCTTGCTCAATAGTAGTAACTGTGAGAGGGATCTCGGGAGTCCTAGTGGACAATCACTTAGATATGAGCCAGCAGTGTGCTGCAGTTGCCAAAAAAGCCAACACAGTGTTAGGCTGCATTAACAGAGGGATAGAATCAAGATCGTGTGAGTTTTTTAATACCACTTTACAATGCCTTGGTAAGGCCACACTTAGAATACTGCATCCAGTTTTGGTCACCACAATGTAAAAAAGATGTCGAGACTCTAGAAAGAGTACAGAGAAGAGCAACAAAGATGATTAGAGGACTGGAGGCTAAAACATATAAGGAACAGTTGCCGGAATTGGGTATCTCTAGTTTAATGAAGAGAAGGGTGAGGAGCGACATGATAGCAATGTTCCAATATCTCAGGGGCTGCCACAAAGAAGAGGGAATCAAGCTATTCTCCAAAGCACCTGAAGGCAGGACAAGAAGCAACGGATGGAAACTAACCAAAGAGAGAAAGAAGCAACCTAGAACTAAGGAGAAATGACAGTTAGAACAATTAATCAGTGGAACAATCTGCCTCCAGAAGCGGTGAATGCTCCAATGATTCATCAGCTCATCTCCAGAGGTTGTGGGTGCTTCATCACTGGAGGTTTTTAAGAAGAGACTGGACAGCCATTTGTCTGAAATGGTATACGGTTTCCTGCCTGAGCAGAGGGTTGGACTAGATGATCTCCAAGGTCCCTTCCAACGTCGTCGTCGTCATCATTATTATTATTATTATTATTATTATTATTATTATTATTATTATTATTATTATTATTATTATTATTATTATTATTATTATTATTTGCCTTATTTCAACACAAAGAGAGAACTTTTGGAAAAAATGTGGAGTCCATCCAATCTTGAAACAAGGAAGTCATGGTCTGATGTTTTAACATCAAACTGTTTCATTTACCCTGAAATGACAGAAAAAGAGAGCACTCTATATTGATTTAGTACTCAAAGCGTTTTCATTTCAATGATACTTAAGGATCATCTTTAAAAGCCAAAGATGTTTCTTTGTTGCATTTCATATAAGCTAAGGATCCCCAACCCCCGGTCCGTGGACCAGTACCGGGCTGTAGCATGCCAGCAACTGGGCCGCACAAACAAGCAAAGCCCCATCCGCAGGCAGCACACAAAACCACGCCCCCTCCGGTCCGCGGAAAAAACCTCTCTCCATGGAACCGGTGCCCAACGGGTTGAGGACCTCTGATATAAACCAACAATTATTGGGGGTTTATATGAAATATAATATAGAATAATATTTAAAAATGTGATTAAAAATGAAAGAATAGCAATCACACTCCTTCAAACAAAATAACCCAATGCTAGTGGATATTCAGATCTTTTTTGTTGTTGTTGTTATTTGTTAGATGGCCCTGTGAATTTTTTTATTAAAGCATTTTAGTCCGGGCTGCCTGAGGATTTAATACCTTTAGATGTTTTTGTGTCTTTTTGCAGTTTGTACCCCACCCAGAGTGCACTGAAGTTGGGTGACCAATAAATGTAAATAGATAAATAAATAATGATGCCATTCCAAGCAACTGTTTTATGGGCAAGGGTCCTTATTGGTTCTCCTTGCTTATGTTTATGCTAATAGATGAGGGTTAGGTTGTCTCTGGAACAGCTTGGAAAAGAATGTTTGGGAATCAGGTTTGCGTGACAAAACAGGGTAGCCAGAACAACTCCCATTATTACCAGTGAACTTCACAATTTATTATTTTTATAAACAACTCAAGGTGGTGAACATACCTAATACTCCTTCTTCCTCTTATTTTCCCCACTACAATAACTGTCAGCTGAATTGAGCTGAGAAAGGGTGACAGGTCCAGAATTACCCAAATAACTTTCATGATTAAGGTGAGACTAGAACTCACAGTCTTCTGGTTCCTAGGCCAGCACCTTAACCACCACACTAAACTGGCTCTCATGTTTCATATCCATTGATTTTAATGTTTTTTAAAAAACTGTTTATTATTATTGTTTATTATTCACTGCAGCTTTCTATTCACGTAATCAGAAAGTACAAGTCAGCTAGCAATGTTTAATCCATATTATAAATTGTACAAAATATAAGCCATCTTGGAAAGAAGAAATTCAAACCAAGCATAATAATTTCTTCTCCTCAGTCCTAAAATCTTCATAGTGACATCTGATAGAATTCTGGCAGCTTGAAAATAGTCCAGCTGGTATTCCTATGTTTTATCATGGAAAACAAACAGCTGGAACTTCATTCTGCAGTATTATCCAGACATGTACCATCATCAAGCACTATTCATTAGAGCTGGCATTATGCACATTATAGTCCATATGCCAGCAAATAAGTAAGCTGTGATTCACTTACCAACAGACAGCATTCCAGATGCCTAGCATACTGGAGGCAGATATATTGCTGTGGTGACAGAAGCCACCCATTGGGGGTCAGGGTTTATGGGTTACTGTACTGTGAATTTTTTTTAATTTTGTAAACCACTCGGAGTCACCATATGGTCAGCCATATAAAATTGTGAAATACAGTAAATAATTCCACAGGGGTATACTTAAAGTAGCAAAATAGCCATGCTTTGGGATTGCAATTGAGATGCTTTCTTGGATAAGAGGGTATATTTTTCCTACCAAGTGGAAAGTGGGTACAAAATGTCATACTGGAGACTTTTTGAAGCTGCCTTCATTCTATATTACAGAGCACTACTGCACAAAATTCTTTTGTGCTTACTTTTCCAAATATGTTCAGTTGATATTTTACCTTCTCTTTGGCCAGTTAAGGGGCGCTAAGTCAAGAAAAAACTACTAGAGTTTACTTCACACTACAGAGTGTACTGCAGTGGCATCTGACCTTGAAGAGACCAGCCAACCAGCTTTTCCTGCCACTTAGAAGACAGTGGCTGCCTTTTTTATTCTTTAGTTTCTGTTTTATATTTATTTATTTAAAATATTTGATACTATCCTTCATTCCCTTAAGAATGCCTTGGTTAATTCTCAAGTCCTTAGATCAGGGGTCTGGCTGAGGAGTTCTGGGAGTTGGTCCACAAGTCTTAAAGTTGCTATCTTTGGAGATCCCTGCTTTAGATCATGTCTCCCAGTGGCTTTCCTGGTAGAGTTCAAGCTGCTGGTTATCACCTTTAAAACCCTATGGGGCACAAAGTCAGGTAATTAATGGAGTCACCTTTCCCTGAGCACAACTGCCCATCCTACTTGGTTAAATAGGGTGGGCACACTCCCACCCTTAAAGTTGTCATGAGTTGCCACATATTTTTATTTATTTATTTATTTATTTGTTTGTTTTTATAAACCGCCCTTCTCCCGAGGGACTCGGGGCGGTGTACAGAGTAAGATAGGCAACAAAACGAAACAGTATTGAAAAACAATAATCAAAACAAAGCAAACTGGGACCCCAATTAGAGCTATCAGAGCTATCAGAGCTATCAGGCCAGGCCGGACTGCTGGAATAAGTAAGTCTTTAAGTCGCGCCGGAAGGTGCGGAGGTCGGGGGCCATCCGGATTTCAGTTGGTAAGCAGTTCCAGAGGGCTGGCGCACCCACTGAGAATGCCCTCCCCCTGGGCGCCACAAGCCGACATTCCTTGAGCGGTGGCACCCTGAGGAGGCCCTCTCTGTGGGAGCGCACAGGGCGGTGGGGTGTTGACATTGGCAGAAGGTGCTCCCGTAGGTAGTCCGGACCCATGCCATGTAGGGCTTTGTATGTCATTGTTAGCACCTTGAACTTCACACGGAAGGCAACCGGAAGCCAGTGCAGCACACGGAGGAGAGGTGTGATATGGGAGTATCGGGAGGCTCCCAAAAGTGTCCGTGCCGCTGCACTTTGCACCAGTTGAAGCTTCCGAGTGAATCTCAAGGGCAGCCCCATGTAGAGAGCGTTACAGTAGTCTAGGCGAGAGGTCACAAGGGCATGGGTGACTGTACGTAAGGCATCCAGGTCCAGATAAGGCCGTAGTTGGCGCACCAGTCGAACCCGGGAGAAGGCCCCCTTGGTCACAGCTCCTATGTGATCTTCCAGGGAGAGCTGTGAGTCTAGGAGGACACCCAGGTTGCGGGCCCTATCAGCAGGGGGTAGTAACTTGTCCCCGATGTTAAGGGATGGGATGCTCTGAGTATCCTGGCTTGCCGGTACGTACAGCCATTCAGTCTTGTCCGGGTTCAGTTGAAGCCTGTTCCTCCCCATCCATTCCCGGACCGCTTTCAGGCAGCGGGACATCACGTCGAGGGCATCACTGATGTTGTTTGGAGTTGAGATGAAAAGCTGGGTGTCATCAGCATACTGATGGTACCCTACTCCAAAGCTGCGAATGATCTCACCCAGCGGTTTCATGTAGATGTTGAACAGGAGAGGCGAGAGGACCGACCCCTGAGGGACTCCGCAAACGAGAGGCCTCGGGGTCGACCTCTGTCCCCCTGCCAGCACCGACTGCGAGCGACCTTGGAGAAAGGAGGAGAACCAACGCAGAACCGTGCCTCCCACTCCCAGTCCCCTGAGGCGTCGCAGCAAGATACCATGGTCGATGGTATCGAAAGCCGCCGAAAGGTCTAATAAGACTAGGACAGAGGAATGGCCCCTGTCCCGGGCTCTCCAGAGATCATTCATCAGAGCGACCAATGCCGTCTCCGTGCTGTAGCCCAGCCTGAAACCCGATTGGTACGGGTCTAGATAAACCGCTTCATCCAGGACCTGAGGAAGTTGGTGCGCCACCACGCTTTCAACAACCTTCGCAAGGAAGCGAAGATTGGAGACTGGACGAAAGTTATTCAATGAGGATGGGTCCAAAGTGGGCTTCTTGAGGAGAGGTCTCACCACCGCCTCCTTCAAGGCGGTGGGGAAGTGACCCTCACTCAGAGAAGCAGAGATGACCGCCAGGAACCAGCCTCGTGTCCCCTCTCGAGCTGCATAAGCCAGCCAGGAAGGGCACGGGTCCAGTAAGCATGTGGAGGAGCTCAACCTCCTCATAATCCTGTCCACTTCCTTAGGAGTCACAGGATCAAATTCCTCCCAGATGACGTCGACAAGACTGTCCATGTCTTGTTCTTCCAACTCAGCCCAGTTGGAGTCCAGGCCGGTTCGAATCCGAGCAATTTTATCCAGCAGATATTGACCGAATTCCTCGGCTCGACCCTGCAAGGGTTCCTCCCTCACCTCTTGGTTCATTAGGGAGCGAGTCACCCTGAACAAGGCAGCCGGGCGATTATCTGCGGACGCGATGAGGGTGGAAAAGTAGTTGGATTTTGCCACCCTTATCGCAGCGAGATAAGACCTGGTGAGGATTCTTAATCGCAATCAGTCGGATTCGGATCGACTGGATCTCCAACGGCTCTCTAGGCCCCGTCTCCGACGCTTCATCTCCCGGAGCTCCGCAGTGAACCATGGGGCTCGCTGGGATCTGCGCCGGGTCAGAGGCCGCAAGGGTACAACTCGGTCCAGAGCCTCCGTGGCTGCCTTTTCCCAGGCTTCCACTAAGGCATCCGCCGAGCTGTGAGCAGGGAGTGCATGTGCGTCCCCAAGCGCTGCCTGGAACCTATCAGGGTCCATTAGGCGCCTAGGGCGGTACCATCTGGTTGGCACCGTGCACCCACGGCGGGGGGTGGCAAAGGGGAAGTCTAGCCGCAGGAGGTGGTGATCGGTCCATGACAGGGGCGTAACAGTCGTGGCACCCCCACCGATATCATCACGCCACCGTCCAGACAAGAACACCAAGTCTGGGGTGTGGCCTCTCTCATGAGTCGGTCCAGAAATTATTTGCGACAGGTCCATGGCCGCCATGGAAGCCATGAACTCCCGAGCCAGTTCGGACGATCCTCCCAGGGACGGTAGGTTAAAGTCGCCCAAGACCATGAGTTTTGGGAATTCAACCACCAACCCTGAGAGGACATCGAGTAGCTCGGGCAGGGCTGCCACTGCACGATTAGGTGGTAGGTACGCCAGCAGCAGGCCCAACTGCGCCCCCGGGCCGTATCTCAGTAGGAGAGACTCACACCCGACCATCTGAGGGACGGTGGTCTCTCGAGGGCTAAGGGATTCCCTGATGATAACTGCCACTCCCCCGCCCCTCCCATGGGTCCGAGGCTGGTGCAGCACCTGGAAACCTGGCGGGCAGAGGTCAACCAGAGGGACACCACCCTCTGGGCCCAGCCAGGTTTCCGTGATGCAAGCCAGGTCCGCATGCTCGCTCTCCACTAGGTCACGAACGAGGTGAGCCTTGTTAGCTATGTACCTGGCATTCAGGTAGACCAGCCTTAGCATAGGAGGCTGCATACCTTCGCTCCCGGGTCCTCCGGGGAAGTACAGAGGGTCGGAGCGTCTCACCGCTTGTACAGAGCGGAGATGACACTCCCGGTGACGATACGGCCCTCTGTTTGTGCACCTTCTGCCGTTCCCCACCATCCTGGGAATAGGCTGTTCGTCAGTACGCCACTGGGTATTATCGGCGACTGGTCCTCGTTTTTCACCATCGCGAATGGTCGTAGGCCTGGCCTGCGTTATGGTAGCTGGAAGGCCTGCCTTTCCCAAGCAACCATAGTCTTCTCCCACCCCCCTCCCTAACCCCACAAAAAACTTAACTAAGAACTTAATCAGGGGCCTCTTGTTGGGCTTATGCTGGAGGCCCCTGACCCTGCCCGGCCATCTCTCAGAGCCCCAGTGGTCGGGCCCGTCATCGAGATTGGATGTAGTGTAGGCGGGTCGCACCCAGGAGAGGGGGGAACCCCTGAGGGCGTGCAGTACTGTGCTGGAGTATTGAAGGAGCATAGAGTCACAAGGGGTTCCGGGAAGGCAGTCCCCTGGATGGTGAATTTGCAGGAGGGTCGAGTCGGGTAGGTGGGTTTCTGGACCGTCACCCTGCCACTGCCACTTGGCCGGGTGAACCCCAGAAGCAGGCCACTCCTCATCCTCTCACGATGGGTTGTGACTCTGCTTCCGGGGGTGGTCCAGAACGTACTCTGGGTGAAGCATACCCCATAGAGCTCCCACCTCTATGGGGTTGCAGGTGTAAGGCCAAGCCACTCTGCCACCGTGGCTTGCACCCAGGCCCGTCATGTCCTGTGGGGAGAGAGTGGGCAAGGATGGTTGAGAGTGGGCAGAAGGCAAGGTGGAGGGATTCATTAACTGGCGTCGGCTTTGGTGGTTCAGCCGCCCAAACAGTTTCCTCCCTGATACTCTGGGCGTTGTTCCCAGCCGCAGCTCCATTGGTTGGGGACCGTCCGGAGCGTGGCCTCCCAGAGGTATGGGAGTCCCTGGTGTAGTGTCGCTGCTGTTGCCGTCTCTGTTCAAGGTGCCTCGAAGAAGGTGGCTCAGGGTGTGGGCCGTAGAAGCCACGCCGCCGTCGCTACCGCCGCTGTCAAAGGCCCCTGGGCAAAAACGGTCGACCGGGGCCCGGAGAGGCTGTTACCGCCGCCCTCGCCTTCGTTGCCGCCGCTTCCGCCGTACAGTTGGTCCGCGGCGCCTCCTTTGATCCCTTGGAGACGCCGACGCTGCCTAGGGGCAGACCAGGTGGTCGAGGTGGAGCAGAGACGCCGGCCCCATTCAAGACGGCTGCAACGGCTGCAGCGGCTCAGGGGGCGGGTCGGAGACGCCATGCTGCCACCGCTATCGTCGCTGTCAGAGACCCCTGGGAAAACGATCGGCTGGGGCCTGGGGAAGCTGTCACCGCCGCCCTCGCCTTCGCTGCCGCCGCTTCCGACGCACAGCTGATCTGCGGCGCCTCCTTGATCCCTCGGAGACGCTGCTGCTGCTCAGGAGCGGATCTGGTGGCCGAGGCAGAGCGGAGACGCAGGCTCCACTCAAGACGGCTGTAGCGGCTGCAGCGGCTCAGGGGGTGGGCAGAGGATGCCACGCCGCCACTGCTACCGGCGCTGTCAAAGGCCCTGAGGAAGCGATCGGCTGGGGCCCGGAGGAGCTGCCACCGCCGTCGTCGTCTTTGTTGCAGCCACTTCCGCCGCACAGCTGAACTGCGGCCGCCGATTGCCCAGGAGCAGATCAGGTGGACGAGTCAGGGTAGAGAAGACGGCCCAGTCAAGCCGGCTGCAACGGCTGCAGTGGCTCGGGGCGGGCCGAAGATGCCACGCCGCCACTGCTATCGCCGCTGTCAAGGCCCTGGGAGGGCGATCAGTTGGGGGCTGGAGGAGCAGCCGCTGCCGCCGTAGTCTTCGTTGCCGCCGCCTCCGCTGCACAGTTGATCCGCGGCGTCTCCTTGTTCCCTCGGAGACGCCGCCGACGCCCAGGGGCAGATCAGCTGGCCGAGGCAGAGCAGGGGCGTCGGCTCCACTCCAGACGCCTGTACGGTTGCAGCGGTTCAGGGGCAGGGCCGGGGACGCCACGCCGCCACCGCTATCGCCGCTGTCAAGGCTCCTGGGAAATCGATCGACTGGGGCCCGGAGCAGCTGTCACCGTCGCTGTTGTTTTCGTTGGTGCCCAGGAGTAGATCGAGGCGGGGCAGGGCAGGGCGGAGACGTTGGTTCCATTCAAATCGGCCGCCCAACGGCCTAGGGGCAGGCAGGAGATGTCCCGGCGCCCCTACGGGTTGCCCGGGGGGCCAGCGGGCGGCGTATTGCCCAACTTAGTTGCCCAAACTTCTGACCCCATCCCAGGGGTCTAACGACATCCCTGGGGGGCTCCTGGGGGACGCCTTGCCACTGGGGCTCACGGAGCTCTCCCCAGCACGTCCGCCATCTTTGGATGCCGGCAAAAAAAAAAAAAGCTTAATTTGCTGGAGAAAGTAGTTCAAATTTGCAACAAAATTAATTATGTTGGATAAGGAGAATTCTAGTCCTAGCAGATCTAATTGTAGTGAGAAGGAGAAGTGGGAAGAAACAATAGAAGACCTCCAAGGTCCCTTCCTTCAGTGATTCATATTGCATGCAATACTGTTGAACCAGAATTCATCAAACGCACAGTTTAATTATCATCAACTAGTAATTGGATAAGCTTTTACCCTTTGGCCACCATGCTCCACTGAACTGGTATGAAATTAGTCCCTCTTTTCCCATATTTTTGGTGTGTCTCTAATTCCTCCCTTTTTTATTATCTTAGTTGACTCAGCTGTCTAGGACAATGACTACAGTGCTATATAGGCAATGCTGCTCTCCACCTCTAGAGTTTCCTTTCTTGACATCCTTTCTCAGTGTTGAGTATGTGTGACTTTTCCAAATGTCACAGTTCCCACAGGACCAAACTGCTACTGCTTTTACTCCATTGTCCTGCAAAATAAACTTTTCCTCTGTTTTAAAACAGAACTGAAACATCTACCCATTAGTACAGACCAGGGGTAGGCAACCTTGGCTCTTTTATGACTCGTGGACTTCAACTATTCTGGGAGTTGAAGTCCACGAGTCATAAAAGAGCCAAGGTTGCCTACCCCTGGTATAGACTGTAGTAAATAGTACTGAAATTTGTGCTCTTTAACTGATTCTGCTGGAAATACTGGCCAGAATCTATTCTATCCATACACACAGGCTCTCACCTCTCATGCTGATCCTTTTGGGGTAAGTAACATTATTCAATGTGCAGGAAAGAAGTAAAAAAATGCAAACCAAACAAACTAAGGGCAGAATATAATAAAAAGAGATGGAAACATAGCAAAAATTAGTTCAGACCAACACTATTCAGTGACGTTTTCCATAACTTTCTATGTTTGCAAATGCCTGCATCCACTGCATTTGCTATCGCTATGCCTATAAACCATTTCATACATTACTATTTGTTCCATAAATTTCTCATTTCACTACCCTTTTGAGTTTCTGCTTCTTCATGACTCATTTACTTTTTCTTCATATATTTGTTTTTGCAATGTGATCCTCTTTCATTCTCTTTATATGGCCAAATTACTACTATGGACTCCTTTCATACCAGTTACTCACTATTGTATTTAATATACATTTATTTGTCAGACAATTATTCTTGCCCCCCTCTCTTCTCACTTTGCTATTCCCACTGTAATCAATTTACTATTATGTTCCTCGTTATAAACCAAATTCTTATGTAACAAAGTAGGCAGAAGCGTATTCTTATATACTTAATTTTTTACAACAATTTGAGTATAGGTAGTCCTCAACATGAGTACAATTGAGCCCACATTTCTATTCCTAAGCAATAGTTGTTAAGTGAATTTTGTCCCATTTTACAACCTTTCTTGCCACAGTTGTTAAGTGAATTACTGCCGTCTTTAAGTTAGTAACACAGTTGTTAAATGAATCTGGCTTCCCCATTGTCTTTGCTCAGGAGTCTTCAAACTTGGCTCTTTTATGACTTGTGGATTTCAATTCCCAGAATTCCTCCGCCAGCAAAGGAATTCTGGGAGTTGAAGTCCACAAGTCATAAAAGGGCCAAGTTTGAAGACCCCTGACTTTGCTTGTCAAAAGGTGATCACATAACCCCAGAATACTACAACCGTCATAAATACGAGCCAGTTGCAAAATGTCTGAATTTTGATCATGTGACTGTATGGATGCTGCAACAATTGTAAGTGTGGAAAAAACAGTCGTAAGTCACTTTATTCAGTACCTTTGTAACTTCGAATAGTCACTAAATGAATCATTATAAATCAAGGGCTACCTGTAATGCAATTGATAGTAGCCAGCTGAGACAGAACAGCACTACAAACTGAATAATTTTAGGGTCTCCTTGAGAAATGTAAGGTATTAAACTAGGGCCCAACTCTTTTCATATACGGTAACTGGAGCTCTTGTTGCCTTGGTAACATTTCAATCAG
This sequence comes from Vipera berus, assembly GCF_964194415.1. NCBI lineage: Eukaryota > Metazoa > Chordata > Lepidosauria > Squamata > Viperidae > Vipera > Vipera berus. The sequence continues at coordinate 252,270,205 of NC_138203.1, forward strand.
AACAGAGCTGGAAGGGACCTTGGAGGTCTTCTAGTCCAGCCCTCTGCTCAAGTAGGAGACCCTACACCATTTCAGACAAGTGACTGCCCAATCTCTTCTTAAAAACTTCCAATGATGAAGCACCTACAACTTCTGAATTAGAATTAAAATAACAGAGTTGGAAGGGACCTTGTAGGTCATCTAGCCCAACCCCCCACCCAAGCAGGAGACCCTACACCATTTCTGACAGATGGCAGTCCAGTTAATTATCCTCGCTGTTAGGAAGCTTTTCCTTAATTCCAGGTTCTCCTCTCCTTCATTAGTTTCCATCCATTGTTTCTTGTCCTGCTCTCTGGTGCTTTGGAAAATAGGTTGACTCACTCCTCTTTGTGGCAGCCCCTCAAATACTGGAATACTACTATCATGTCCCTATTAGTCCTTCTTTTCTCTAGACTAGGCATGTCATTGGCAATAATAATAATAATAATAATAATAATAATAATAATAATAATAATAATAATAAGAAGAAGAAGAAGAAGAAGAAGAAGAAGAAGAAGAAGAAGAAGAAGAAGAAGAAGAAGAAAGAAAAAGAAAAAGAAGAAGAAGAAGTAGAAATAGTAGTAGTAGTAGTAGTAGTAGTAGTAGTAGTAGTAGTTGGAAGGGACCTTGGAGGCGAAACTGCTGGCCCATGGGCCAGATGCGTCATGCCGAAACTGCACCCACCCCATTGCTGGCAATGGGGAAAAAGTCCCGATATGTCGCACGACATGACATGATGTTGCGAGTTTGACATGCCTGCTCTAGACTAACCAAATCCAAATCCTGCAACCATACTTCATATGTTTTAGTTTCCAGGCTTTTTTTCCCCAAGGTCTTGACATCTTTTTTGTAATGTGGTGACCAAAGCTGGATGCAGTATTCCAGGTGTGGTCTTACTAAGGCTTTATAAAGCGGTACTAATACTTCATGTGATTTTGATTCTATGCCTCTGTTTATACAACCAAGGATTGTATTAGCATTTTTGGCTGCTGCGACACACCGCTGGCTCATATTTAAGTGATCCAAGGTCCCTCTCACAGTTACTGTTTTTGAACCAGGTTTCGCCTAATCTGTACTTGTACCTTTGATTTTTCCTGCCTAAGTGTAAAACCTTGCTTTTCAACTTAGCGATTCACAGAGTGTGGGGATTCTTTTTTTTTTACAAAATCTCAAAACAAACTCTGCAAGAGTCATACTTGTCTATGATGCCATGATATACATAGAAAAGAGATGAAACGTATTTTCACTAGGCCCACTCCTTCAGCGAACCTTTTTCTACATAGGGGCTAAATAATGTCCTCCCCAACTAATACCTTACGTTTCTTAAGTTTCCCCTTTAGAAAGCAAATTGCTTGAACCGATTCCATTTTCCAGTGGAAAATATGATGCAAGCACAATTTTAAATGAGCTGGCTGTGATTCTTGGCACTACTCATTACAAATAACCTTCGTTAGGATTGAAGATATTTTATGCTTTTTGTCAAAGCATAACAAACAGAAGATTATATTGTTCTGGATGGCCAGCCCCATTCTGCAACGACCTAGAGAGTCACCTTTGAGTTGAGTTTATAAAAATAATAAAGGTGGGATATAAAAATAAATAAATAAATCTACAGCTCATGTAGAACTGCCAATTACATAGGAACCCTCATTTGCAGTTGATTTCTCTTCTCAGGGAAATTCTCAGGGTATTTCTGAATTGTTTTACTCAGATTACTTATTAGATAACAAAGACAAATCTGTGTCCTTAAATGTTACTGAATTCTGTTATTCTGTTTGTAAACTCTACCCTATTATGATCGTCAACCACTAATGATAATGCTATGTTTTATTATGGTGGTTTCATTCTCTCTCCCTCCCTCGCTCCCTCCCTTCTTCTTTCTCTCTCTAATGGATATGTCAGAAAATTACTTTCAATGCCTCCTCTGAAGTATGGACAACACCAAAATTGTCTATGATGAAAGCATCAAATTATGTGTTTAAAGAACAAGCAAAAATATCTTCCAACACCAGGGTTTTCTCAGAAAAACCATCAGCAACCCTAAATCACCTTTAAATAAATCCTTCCACAGTGAATTCCTGCCACTTTTGTTTTCTAAAGAAGGATATGAACTCTCTTGCTTTATCCTGCCAACTTGCCCAAACATCTCATTGCATACCTTCCCTCTGTGGAAGGAACAAGAAAAAAAAATCATTTTAGAAGCAAACTGTATTTCTGGGTGTTAAATTTTGAAAAATGGAAACAATACTATATTCCATAGTATTGTCAAGTAATGTCATATACACAGGGGAAGTGAATTACTAGTTAGGAGCTCTCTCCTTTTCTCTGCTGTTATCCCTTATATCAGGGTCTTCAAACTTGCCCCTTTTATGACTTGTGGACTTCAACTCCCAGAATTCCCCAGCCAGCGTGCCTGGCTGAGGAATTCTGGGAGTTGAAGTCCACTAATCACAAAAGGGCCAAGTTTGAAGACCCTTGCCTTATATGCATGTATGACTGCATGACTGCTCATGCAGTAGTTCAAATTATAGGGAAGCATACATGTAGTTTTTGGTGACATAGTGCAAAGATTCTGTGTTGCCTCATCACTCCTTGTATATGTGGAACAGCCTCACTTGATTAATCTCTGTTCTTACAGCACAGATTTTGAGATTCCTTCTCTGTTCCCACATAAGAAACTTATTTTCTCAAAAACCTCTTTCAAAATGTCTCATGAATGTTTCTTGGTTTTAAATAAACTTTAATAAGGCATGAAGATCAATGTACTGTAGAACTGTTCTCTGTAAGTAGGGTTCATGCTCAAAGTTCACGTTTCCAAGCTGTTGAAATGCCCCAGATATTCTAGAGATTATTATTCTAGAGATGTGTTGTACAGCAATGCAGCATTTAGGCCGATTTTAATCTGCTCTAATAAACAACAATTGGTTTATTTTACCAAATATTCGCTGTGCCATAATCTCATTATTTGTTGTGATTATTCTTATCACACACGCATTCATGTAGACAATTGTAAGTACCACAGGATGTGAAATAGGGACTTTCACTGAGCTTGTTGAAAATAGACATTGCCGGGACTTCCGCTGGCGGCGCGGCGCCGAAGACAGCCTCCCCTGGCTGCCCGCGGCTCAGCTGTTTGTTTTTTCGCCCGAAACAGCGCCGATCAGCTGTTCGGGCGAAATTGAAGCCCCCTCCTCGGGAGAAGAGGAGGGGGTGAGGCCCCAGGTAGGGGTAGAGTTCTCCGAGGCCGCCTGAGCTTCGAGCTTGGGCGGCTGAAGGATCGAACTCCCCCGAAGCCTGGGTTGCTCCCAGCTGGCCGTCGTCTCTGATCCGAATTTCCTGGAGCAGAGCCAGGCGTCTGCGAACCATCCCTGCCTGAAGAAAGGACTATGATTTAAAGGAGCAGGCAGAGCGGTACAAGAGGAAAAGGTGAAGAGATGAAGAGGATTATTTTATTTTACTCTCAAGCTTGATGGACTATGCTTAAAACTTAAAGTGAAAGTGCGTCACAATTGTAAGTAAAAGATGGCGGCTAAACCTCCCCCTAGAACTTTTCGGAGTGCTGGAAATTCTCCGGTGCAACAACAATCATTACTGCAGGCGTTGCATTCTCCTGATGTATTGACATCGAAGGATCTTGAAAAACATACCCAGTTAATTTTGGAGTCAATGGGTGTTAAATTTGCACAGATGGAGGAGAAATTGGAGAAATTGGAGCAGAGAATGGAAGAAAGGATGGAGCAGAAACTTAGAGAGATGAAGGTAGACATTTTGTCCTCAGTGCATAAAGTAGCTAAATGTGTGGAGGTGCTGGATGATCAAGTGGAAGACTTGACTCAAAAGAATGCTATATTAGAAGCAAAAGTATTGGAAATTGAAGATTTAAAAGACAAAATGGATAGCGAACAGAGTTTGGCTCAATTTTACCAGATGCAGTTTGCTGTTAGAATTAGAGGCCTAAAAGAGAATATTAAGGAAGATTTAAAGCAGCTGGTTTCTGAGGCTTTTGAGGGGGTATTGAACCATCCAGCATCTGAAATAAAACAAGGCATGGACAAAGTGTTTCGTGTGAATTCCTGGATTGCTAAGCAGAGAAAGTTGCCTAGAGATGTGGTGGTTTATTTTGTAAAAAGGGAAATTAGAGATGAAGTTATACAAGCTGCCTATGATACTAAAGTTGTGATTGCTGGTCAAGAAGTTTTGGTTCTAAAAGAAATTCCTCCAAAGATTTTAAAGAGAAGGAAGGACTTTATATTTCTTGTGCAAGAGCTCAAGCAAAGAGATATAAGGTTCAGATGGGAGATCCCAGCTGGGTTGAGCTTCATGTATGATGGCAAAAGGTACTGTTTGGGTACTGTGAAGCAAGCGCATGATTTTTACAACAATGTTTTAAAAGCAACCCCATCAACACTTCTGGAAGCTGCAGAGGGATCTGGAGAAGGAGAACATCAAGAGGATGAAGATGGACAGATAGACGAGAAGGGTACAGGAGGAGATCAAGCTGCAACTCTTTTGGATGATCCTAGAGAACAGAGGGTGACGCGTGCTGCCTTAAAACGCTCAAAAAAGATTAAAAAATAAGACCAGTAGAAATCTATGGAACTTCCACAATATACTTATAGTCAAGTGGTAGCTGTGTTTTTAAGAGTTTTGGGATGATATCTATGGTAACAGAATGTTCAATTTGGAATTAATGGACAATTTACTACAGAGGAAGAGGAAGAAAATTTTGTGGGTTAATGCGGGTTAATTTGTGTAAGAACTATCTATTATAGCCTATTTTGGCTAGAGAGGTTAATAGGGATTGGTGCTTGTGATGTGTAAGTGAGAATATGTCTAGGTAATAGTGAATTGTGGAAGAACATAGATGGGAATGATGCTAGTTTTCTTTTATTTTAGTTCTTTATACATATTTAGTATTGTTAAGGATTGGTTTACTCTATATAAGCTAGAGAGTGATGGATTTTAGAGTTTATAATTGTTAGTATATGATTGTTTATGATTGCTTTTTAGATATATACCTTGTATTTTGCTCTGGGAAGTCGGGGGGGGGGGGGGGAGGGGGGGAGGAGGGGAAGTAGAGGGGTGGGAGGCAGGGGAGGGAGGAGGGAGAGGGGGAGGGGGGGAGGTAGGGAGGGGAGGAGGGAGGGGGAAGGGGGGTTTTTCAAAGGAAAATTGTATTTTAAAACTTTTCAATAAAAAAAAAAAAAAAAAAAAAAGAAAATAGACATTGCCAGCTTAATTTCCTATCTTCAATTGGCTTAATAGTCTAGGGAGCTTCATTTGGCAGGCTGTGGATGATGGGCTTTTTAGGGTCTCTTATGATCTGGTGATGCCAGCAGGTCTCAGGATCCCAGAAATGAAGAATGGGCGAGGTGGGTCTGTTATTATTAGTATTATTTGTCTGCCTATTATTTACTCTTTTTGTTTTAGTTTTACTTTTATACAGTAGTTTTAATGCTTTTAATTACAATTATATAATGGTTTTAGATAATGACAGTTTTATATTTTACTATTTTAATGGATTATTCTACTCCTCCCAGAGTCACTTTCTGAGATGCGCAACTTTATTTCATTAATTAATAAATAAACTACATATAACTTTCCCATGAGCATCCCAAATTCTGGTTTTAAATTGTTGTTAGCTGCGAAGTTGTGTCTGACCCATCGCGACCCCATGGACAATGTTCCTCCAGGCCTTTCTGTCCTCTACCATCTTCTGGAGTCCATTTAAGCTCACACCTACTGCTTCAGTGACTCCATCCAGCCACCTAATTCTCTGTCGTCCCCTTCTTCTATTGCCCTCAATCTTTCCCAGCATTAGGCTCTGCTCCAGTGAGTACTTCCTTCTCATTAGGTGGCCAAAGTATTTGAGTTTCAACTTCAGGATCTTGCCTTCTAAAGAGCAGTCAGAGTTGATCTCCTCTAGGACTGACCGGTTTGATCGCCTTGCAGTCCAAGGGACTCGCAGGAGTCTTCTCCAACACCATTGTTCAAAGGCCTCAATTCTTTGGCGTTCAGCCTTTCTTATGGTCCAACTTTCACTGCCATACAGTACATTGCAACTGGGAAGACCATAGCCTTGACTATATGCACTTTTGTTGACAGGGTGATGTCTCTGCTTTTTAGTGTGCTGTCTAGATTTGCCATTGCTTTCCTCCCGAGGAGCAAGCGTCTTTTAATTTCTTGGCTACAGTCCCCATCTGCAGTGATCTTGGAGCCCAGGAAAATAAAATCTGTCACTACCTCCATGTCTTCCCCATCTATTTGCCAGGAATTAAGAGGGCTGGATGTCATGATCTTGGTTTTCTTAATGTTTAGTTTCAACCCAACTTTTGCACTCTCCTTCTTCACTCGCAACAAGAGGCTCTTTAGTTCCTCTTCACTTTCTGCCATTAGAGTGGTATCATCTGCATATCTTAGGTTGTTGATATTTCTCCCAGCAATCTTAATTCCAACTTTCGATTCATCGAGCCCTGCCTTTCTCATGATGTGCTCTGCATATAAGTTAAATAGGCAGGGCGACAGTATACAGCCTTGCCGGACTCCTTTCCCAATTTTGAACCAATCAGAGGTTCCATGTCCAGTTCTCACTGTTGCTTCTTGACCCGCATATAGGTTTCTCAAGAGACAAATAAGATGGCCTGGTACTCCCATCTCTTTAAGAACTTGCCACAGTTTGTTGTGATCCACACAATCAAATGCTTTAGCATAGTCAATGAAGCAGAAGTAGATGTTTTTCTGGAACTCCCTAGCTTTCTCCATGATCCAGCGTATGTTGGCAATTTGATCTCTAGTTCCTCTGCCTCTTCAAAATCCTGCCTGTACTTCTGGTAGTTCTCGATCCACATACTGCTGGAGTCTAGCTTGTAGGATTTTAAGCATAACTTTACTAGCATGTGAAATGACTGCAATGGTTTGATAGTTTGAACATTCTTGGCACTGCCTTTCTTTGGAATTGGAATGTAAACTGATCTTTTCCAATCCTGTGGCCACTGTTGAGTTTTCCAAATTTGCTGGCAAATTGAGTGTAGCACTTTTACTGCATCGTCTTTTAAGATTTTGAATAGCTCAGCTGGAATACTGTCACCTCCACTAGCTTTGTTGTTGCTCAGTTTTTCTAAGGCCCACTTCACTTCACATTCTAGGATGTCTGGCTCGAGGTCAGTGACCACCTCATCATGGTTATCAGGGACGTTAAGCTCATTCTTTTATAGTTCTTTTGTGTAATTTTGCCACCTCTTCTTAATCTCTTCTGCCTCTGTTAGGTCCCTGCCATTTTGGTCCTTTATCATGCCCATTTTTGCATGAAACGTTCCCTTCATCTCTCCAATTTTCTTGAAGAGATCTCTGGTCCTCCCTATTCTATTGTTTTCTTCTATTTCTTTGCACTGTTCATTTAAGAAGGCATTCTTATCTCTTCTAGCTATTCTCTGGAATTCTGCATTCAATTGGACGTATCTTTCTTTTTCTCCCTTGCCTTTCACTTCCCTCCTTTCCTCAGCTATTTGCAAAGCTTCCTCAGACAGCCATTTTGCTTTCTTGCATTTCTTTTTCTTTGGGTTGGTTTTAGTTGCTACTTCTTCTACAATGTTGCAAACCTCTGTCCATGTTCTTCAGGCACTCTGTCTATCAGATCTAATTACTCAAAGCCCAAACTTGCCTGTTATTACAGTTATCTTTTGGCTTCCTACTTTAGCATTCCAATCCCCCATGATGATAAGGACATCATTTTTTGGTGTTAGTTCTATAAGGTGCTGTAGGGCTTCATAGAACCGGTCAGTTTCTTCCTCTTCAGCACTGGTGGTTGGGGCATAGACTTGGACTACTGTGATATTGTATGGTTTGCCTTGGATTCAAACTGAGATCATTCTGTCATTTTGGGGGTTGTATCCCAGTATTGCTTTTCCTACTCTTTTATTGACTATGAAGGCTACTCCATTTCTTCTAAGGGATTCTTGCCCACAGTAGTATACCTGATGGTCATCTGAATTAAATTCACCCATTCCTGTCCATTTTAGTTCGCTGATTCCTAAGATGTCGATGTTCAGTCTTGTCATCTCTTCTTTGACCACGTCCAGCTTGCCTTGATTCATGGATCTTACATTCCAGGTTCCTATGGAGAAAAAATCTTTACAGCATTGGACTTTCCTTTCACCACCAGATACATCCACAGCTGAGTGTCCTTTCGGCTTTGGCTCAGTCGCTTCATTCTTTCTGGTGCTACTAGTACTAGCCCTCTGCACTTCCCCAGTAGCATATTGGACACCTTCTGACCTGAGGGGCTCAGTTTTAAATTAGAGACAACTAAATTTTGAGCAAACCTCAACATTAACACATTTATTGTGATGTAGGTTTTGAGGATTTCAGTTCATGAAATGTTGTCATCTGGCTTACAAATACGTATATGTATGGCTGTACGCACTTCCTTTCAGATACTTGTATTTATGTCTATTTCTTTGAAACTGGCTATGTACTGCATGACCATTTAACTTGTGTGCAGTGATAGTTAATGAACTATGCTTATATGTCTTTTATTTGTACAGATACAAAGATTTGATGATTTGTGGCAATATGTTTGTAGGTAGTCCTCATTAATTAATCCATCATTCATTCATTCAATGACCATTGGAAGTTATAATGGCTCTGAATGAGGGAGACCTATGATGAGTCCTTGCAGTTGTGGCCGTCATGGCACTCCCACAGTCGTATGATTACGATTTGAACGATTGGCTGATTCACAATTACAATGTTGCAATATCTGGTGGTCATATGATCACCATTTGTGACTTTCACTGTTGGCTTCTGACAAACAGAGTCAGTGAGGTACCTGGCAGGAAGCCGCTAATGGCACTCTTGTGACTGTGGGACATTGTGACTGTGCAGGATTTGCCTAATGATGGCCATTGGGGCTGTGGCAATTGCTGTCATAAATCAGCATGGTCATACTGCATGACGTGGTGCTTTTATGACTGCATTGCTTAGCAAGTAAGTGGCCAGTCCCAATGACCACTGTTAAGTGAGGACTAGCTGTACAGTTTAAAGACCTGTACAATTTAAAGCCCTTCATGAGAAGGAAGTCAATAAGGAAGTGGGGTGAAAAAGTTAACAATAGTTACTAGAAACAGCACACTTCTATCTGTTGTCTTTTTTTATCTATCCATACACCTCCCACTCTAATAAGCCAAAAGGTTGAACATATCTGATGGAGATTCTTGAAGACATGACAATACAGTACTCAAATCAGAATAGAGCTGGAAGGGACCTTGGAGGTCTTCTAGTCCAACCCCTTGCTCAAGCAGGAGATCCTATACTATTTCAGACAAGTGGCTATCCAGTCTCTACTTAAAAACCTCCAATGATGAAGCACCCACAATGTCTGAAGGCAAGCTGTTCCATTGGTTAATTGTCCTCACTGTTAGGAACTTTCTCCTTAATTTTGTTAATGGGCAGAGAAGGCTGTAAATGACATCACTGTGGAGAACATTTTTTGCATGGGTCACAAGATATGGTCCAAAATGCAAATGAATTAAAAGAATTGATTTACTTAAATAAATCTTAGTAGGGTTCAGCAGAATGATCAGGATAGATTAAAGGGTTGTTGTGTTGTTGTTGTGGGCCAGAGAAAAGTGCATATCCCTCAGACAAGTATCAGCAATTCAAAGTACTGATATAATTAATAGAGATGGGAGTTATCATTTGCTTTTGGTTAAGCATTTTAGGATGTTTTTTTCAGAACTTGCAAGGATGCAGGTACCAGAGAGTACATCAGGGGGGTATCGGAGTAGAACAAAATCTTCTGTAATGGTCTTCCATGATCACTGAAGGAATACAATGTTAATTTACCTAGCCAGATCATCCAGCTTTGGAGATATGTTATGACCTTCCCAGAAAGAAATAAAATGTTATGATACCTAAAACTCCTGCTGTGCAAAATGGGCAAAGATTAACTGGATACATTATGGAAGGTCTATTAGCATGGAGAAATGCCAAGAGGCAGCTTGCCAGATCTGTGAGAACAAGAAAAGTAGCCAAATCTGAACAGATGGCGCTGGCTATAGTGAGCAAGTGGTGAAATTACATTTCATAAGGAAGAAAAAGCCTGCTTGCATTATCTCTTTGGCAGGAGCTAGTCTGGCTTGGAAGGTTTCTCAGAACCTTATTTGAGGGACCAACTCTCTCCAATCTGATCCAAGCCCTATCAAGTCCAGCAAGAAGGACATGTGGCAGACCCCATCCAGAAATTAATGTCATCTGACAGGACCAAGGAGTCTTTTCTGCCATGACACCCATCCTCTCCCCTGAGGTCAGATTGCTTCTGTCATTATTGGCCTTCTGGCAGGGCCAGCTTTGTCATCTGCCCTGGAGATCTGGAAACATAGTATGAGCCTCCTGGCTAAGCAGGGGGTTGGACTAGAAGACCTCCAAGGTCCTTTCCAACTGTTCTATTCTATTCTATTCTATTCTATTCTATTCTATTCTATTCTATTCTATTCTATTCTATTCTATTCTATTCTATTCTATTCTAAAGTGACTGTAATGCTAAGAAAATGGCTGTCTTGCAAGGGATAGTATATTCTCCCCGATATTATATTTTTAATGGTTTTTATTGTTTTTAATGTTTTAATTATTTTTGTTGTTGTGTTTTTGGTTATTTTGTTGTATATTTTGGGGTTTTAATTTTGTATGCTGCTCAGAGTCGCATATGTGAAACAAGTGGTTATATAAATTTACCCAATGAATAAACAAATGAGAATCAGCAAAAGACTACAGCAGGCAGATTTTTCTCTTATTTACCCTGTAAGAATGCTAATTTCTAGTGTGGAATTCAGTGATAAGACAAGAAGAAATAGAGTTAACAATGAATCAGTATTAAATAAACAACAGTGGCCAGTATAAAAGATCCATGTTGAGCTTTGTCATGTAGAAAGCATGAATGAAATCAAGATGCAAGACAAATGTAGGAAGTAAGAGTGAAGGGGTCAAGAGGAACAGGAAAACCAAGACAGGTGTGGTTGGGTGGGGTTAATAATATTCTCCCAGAGAGAGCTGTGAGCAGTTTAAAGAGCAAAGGTCAGTTTTTGACGTGGTGGAAGCAATGATAGCCTGCAAAATATTGTGAAGCATGAATGGTGCTGGTATCAGATTTAGCTAGGTTTCCTTTTCTTATTCCATGCCTTTAATTTCTTTGGCTTGTTATTTTTATTCACTTTCTGAGCTTTGCACATTATTGCTTACCTTTAAAGAGAATAATACAAACATGTATATATGTATGCCTTATAAAAAATTAAACTAATAAAACCCAAACCCACTTGAGTTTCAATATTTTATTTCAGTCATTAATAAACTCCAAGTGGATATAATTTTCTGCCTCCTTTTTAGACTCTTTTTGATATTTTATACGTCTTCAAAATACCCAGGGCACCTCACATTCTCAGTTGTGCCTCACTGGTACAAAGGACGCCCATGGTTATTCCTGTTAAATTATTTCACAGTGATTATCAGCAGGATCACAAGAGATCCCTTTCTCAGAAATTGGATGGAGACAGTTGGAAAGAAAGAAATGATAAAACCTTATTGGGCTTAGCTTGACATACCTGACCATTGAACTTGAAGAATGAGCAATCCCCCAACCCAACAGATGGTTTGAGTTTATTTGTTTGTTTACCTTGCTGTAATCATAAACTGACTCCTGGTTGTTTACAATAATAGTGAAACACACACAGAGAATAAAAGTTCAACCAATAAAATCCTATAAACAACCGTCAACTGATATCTCAGTCCCAAGAAAAAATTTTCTTCCTGTAAAAATTGGTCTATTAGAAGTAGAGAAAAGATAGCTGCAGATACTTTCATCATATCATTGCTGCAATCTTACACCAATTTCCTTGAAGCTCCATTAAAGATAAAGATAGATATACATACCTGGAATCATGCTGTTTATCCAAATGATCTCTAGCATGCTTCATTGCACTGTATCACAATTATTAATATCTTTTTGGAAGTCATATTTATTATCCTTCAAAAAATATTTTGATATATCAAGAGAATGCCAGGAAAAAGCAAGGTTTGGCTGTTTTTTTGATATCTGGTTTACATTTCATAGATGCATAGCTAAATTATATTTTATTCTCATGCCAATGTAATAAACGATGAACATTGTTACTGCTTTTCATTCCATTCCTAGAGAGAGTCTTTAGATAAAATGGGCAGCCTTCACTGTAGATCACATTTTGCTTTAATTATGATATTATGTTGACTCAGCCTTCCATCCTTCCGAGGTAGGTAAAATGAGGACCCAGATTGTTGGGGGCAATAAGCTGACTTTGTAATAATGCCACTGGGGGGGGCGAAAGCCCTAATAAGCAGGCATATACATAGAATGAAGGCTATTGCTAAGCACATTGATTCGGAGAAGGGCGGGATATAAATGGGATTAAAAATAAAAAAATAAAAAAATATATGTTTGGTCCAGTGGTTAAGGCACTGAGCTGGAAACCAGGAAACTCTGAGTTCTCTAGTTTTAGGCATGAAAGCTGGAGGAAAGTGAGCATATTGACTTTGGACCAATTGATAGATAATGAGGATAAATTTTTTAACATACACTATGCTAAGACACAAATATCATCTATCATATGTAATTCAGTGACAATATTTACAAAAACAACATCTGTTAATATTGTTTGGACCTGCAGGATTTTCAGCTTCTGAGATACATGAAATACTAGAACAACTAATTAAATGTTTTAATTTCTTTTAAAAAAAACTACTATTCGTTTCTATAGGTATTTGTTATCATTAAATCTATTTGATATGCAGAAGTTAAGAGATGAGTGGAGTAAAGGAATAGAGGTTCCTACATTGTCTACACAATGGGAGAGTGTTTTAATTTCTATACCAAAAGTGTCAATGGACCTTAAACTGCAATTTGTGCAACAAAAATAATATTTAGAATTTACTGGATTACAATACACTTATCTAGGAAGGGACTGTGTACAACAGCATTTTGTTGGAGATGTAATAAGAACAATGGTTCTGTAAAACACATTTTTACAGTGTTCTATACTTTTATGTTTGAGAGAAATTAGTAGAATATTGGCAATGTAGCAAAAATTAAAATTTTCAGAGGAAAATATTCTTTTGAATTACATCCCTAATACATGGCACTTGTCAAGTGGACAATTTAAATGGATTCTCCATGCCCTTATGTTCAAAATCAGCTAAAAGAATGATCCTGTAAAGATAAACATATGGCCCCATTTATTCAATGGATTGAGCAACATTATATTTGCTATCAATGTTCAGATTGCCTATAGACATAGATTTTCTATGATTAAATATAAGGAAATATGGGACACATTTATATAAAGTACAGTAGGTTAAAAAATGTATGGTAGTCATATATATGTATATATGTATATATGCCTAGGTTTGAATCCCACAAAGGGTATGGTTAGCTGATAAGAGTTAAGAAGCTTGAAATAGCTATTCTAGTCTCCCATTTAATTCTTTAACTCTTTGTCAGCAAAAAAGAAATTCGAATTTGTAATGCATCACAGTAGCGCCTTGAGCCCTGCTTAACTCTCCTAGTTTGGAGCTGCAAGGCAAAAGTGATCATAATAATAGAACTGCAGTATAGCAGTTCAAAACCAAAGGTGCATCAATCAGACCGGTTTGACCAGAAAAAAACTTAACATATATGTGTGTGTGTGTGTGTGTGTGTGTGTGTGTGTATACATATACATATACTGTATACTGTGTGTGTGTGTGTGTGTGTGTGTGTGTGTGTGTGTGTGTGTGTGTGTGTGTATCTCCTTAATAAGACTAAAAATGCAAATCCTGGGTGTGTGCATTTTAGAAAGAAAAAGAATCAAGCACTAAGATACAAAAGTAAACAAACTGTTTAATATGCTTTTCTTTCTAACATACATGCATAGATACATATACATATACATATGCGTGTGTGTGTGTGTGCGTGTATATTCCTTTGTGACTATCATACAGAGTATACACACACGCATACAGTATATAAAATATTTGTATTAGATAATTATGCATAAATACAACTGTTGTTCTAACAACTTTATTATACTTTAAATCGAGGACTTACTATGGGGTGGGGAGTTTTATATAATATTTATTCCTTTTGCTTTTGTTTTCTTTTTTCTGTCTCTGTTTCAAAAGTAATGAAAAATTATATTTAAAAAAGCATCAAAGCCAGCTGGGTGACTTTGGGCATCTCTCAACCCAATTCAGCTCACAGATTTTTTGTGGGCAAAACAGGATAAAAGAAAAAGTACCAATGTCAGAAGTTTTGTGACCCCCAATTGCCATTCAAAAACAGATCAAACAATTGTGTATTTAGCACTTCTTCTTTTCCCCTTCTATATGAAATCTATAATTCAGGCTTTATCTGGAAATGAGTTTCACTATCAGCAGGGGAATAAACGGGTCTCCTTACTGCTTTGTGCTGATAAGGCAGTTATTCTTTCTGTTATGCCAGTACAATTAGGGTGATGCTTGCAAGCCTTTGCTATTTATTATAATAAAGAGGAGCTTGTCATCAGCTATCCTAAAAACAAAAGTGCCATTGTTCACAGCAAGGCCCTGATTGCAACCACATTTGAATGAGAAACAGCATCTATACGGACCAAACTCAAGATTTCAAAGACAGTATTTATCAAATAAGTGAAAGAAATAAAAGCTGTCTGCTGCCTAGGCTTAAAAATCTGCTAACCTAATTTTTCAATTCAGCAGCACTGACAATTCTTACAGTATCCTTGTGGCCCTAAATCAGGGGTGTCAAACTCCATTTCATTGAGGGCCGCATCAGCATTGCAGTTGCCCTCAGGGGGCCGGGTGGGTGTGGCCAGGGTGGGCGTGGCCTACTGGGTGGGCGTGGCTAGAGTGTGTATAGCCTACTGGGTGGGCGTGGCCAGCTCTACATCGTTCGCATCAAGGGTGCCTATGGGGGCCTGGGCAGGAGTGGGACAGATCTGGGGGTCTCTGGCAGAAGGAGGGTCTCTGGGCCAGTGCCAAGGCAATGGGGGCCGTTCCCTCACTGTTTCCAGGATGGCTTCGCGGGCCGCATGAAACCACTTCGCGAGCCGGATCTGGCCCCCGGGCCTTGTGTTTGACATGTCTGCCCTAAATGTATTTTACAGTTAAAATATTGAGCTATGGTTCACAGATTTGCTTTCACATAGTGTAAACTTTCTATCAATAATCTACTCAGAGTTTGTACAAGCTATTCTTCATTTTCTTTAGTGTGTCACTAATGTTCTGTTGAATGTGTTACCTGGACTAGATTTTGTCTAAGCTTACTTGAGTCTTTGTTAACTAAAGTTTTTGCTAGATTAGGTTTTTGTGCCAACTCTGAAGATAATTGCACATCCTTTTAGAAGTTAGGTTTCATTGACCTTAAATGTTGTGGCTTTTTGCCCATAATTTAATTTCATTCAGCTTTGAGAGAACCAGTTTAAAAATAAAACTGCTCCTTGACAGTGACTTTCAGAAACATATATGCATTTCTCTTTGTTTTTACAAAAGATGGCTTGCTCAGAAAACACTTCATTCTTACTAATTGTTACACAAATACTCTGGAATAAGAGACCTATCTCTGGCCAGATTCAAAATTCTTTTAATAAATTAAAGGAAGATGCAGTATTACTATTTTAAAGATTACCTCTATTCCTGCTCAGAATGGATGATTAAATCAACCTTATATGCCCATTCTACCGTGCTTGGTGCTTTGACTTATCAATTCCTCTGCTTGTCTAAGTAGGTGAGGCAAGTAAAATTCAAACTTTTTTCTAGCAGATATATCAATGAAAATTTGGATTGTAATCACTAGAAGTTCACTTTTAGACCAGCTTTGATTAGTTAATTGAACCCCACATTTGCTATTGGGTGTTGGAATAGGTTTTTTATTTTATTCTCTGATTAATTCAATTTAATCAATACTTTTTTGTTTATTTTGCCTTTTCCTAGTTGTCCAGTAAATCTGTATTTCAGATTACTGGTCTCTTAACAAATGGCCATTCAAATAATATTAACTTGAATAGATTAAAGACAGAGAGAAGCTGAAGGACTTTTTAGTATATGTTTCAATACTATGATTCCAAAACAATGGTAATTCCATCAAGATATTCCTTCTGTAGAGGACAGCAATGGAAAATGGCTTGAAAAATCTGGCAGATTCCTTGATTATTGAATCTTGAAAGGACCTATATCAGGTCCTACAGTTTTGAGTTGGTGTGTTACTGTTCCAATGCACAGAGTATGAAAAATAAACAGGGTGAACTAGAAATTCAGATTGATGAGGGCAGATATGATATTGTCGCCATTACGGAAACATGGTGGGATGAAACCCACCATGGGACACACAGCTACAGGGATTTAAATTATTCAAAAGAAACAGACCAAATAAATGAGGAGGTAGAGTTGCTCTCTATATAATAAATAGCTATGTCTCTACAGAAATAGAGCACAACAATGATGAAAACTGTAAACGTGAATGCATTTGGGTCAATATAAAAGGGAGAAAAAATGGCATTGTCATAGGTGTATACTATAGGCCACCCAACAAAACAGAGGAAATAGATGAACTTTTTGCTAGTCAGCTAACTAAGGTATGTAAGAAGCACATCACAATAGTAATGGGGGACTTTAACTACCCTGACATCAACTGGGAGACAAAGTCTGCACTAAGTGGAAGATCAAACAGATTCCTGACAAACCTAGCAGACAACCTTGTCACCCAAAAAGTAGAGAAGGGAACTAGGGGATTAGTCATTTTGGATCTAATTCTCAATAACAGAGATGAAATGATAGAAGGTGTTGAAGCCACAGGAACCTTGGGAGGAAATGATTATGCAATATTGGAATTCAACATTATGGAAGCACAAACAATAGAACACAGCCAAACTAGAGTCTTGGACTTTAAAAGAGCTAATTTCAATAAACTTAGAGAGACCATGGGAAGAATTCCATGGATGAGAATCCTAAAGGGGAAAACAACTCAAGAAGCTTGGGAAATTTTGAAGAGTGAGATAATAAAAGCCCAGTCTAGCACAATACCATCAAAGAGGAAAAACAACAGCTCTCAAAAGAAACCAGCATGGCTGCATAAAGAACTCTCTGATAAATTGAAAGATAAAAAGGGCAAGTATAGAAAGTGGAAAGAGGGGCACATAACTAAAGCAGAATATTAGCAAACAGCCCGTGCCTGCAAAGATGAAGTGAGGGAAGCTAAGGCTCAAAATGAACTAAGGCTTGCGACCAAAGTAAAAAATAACAAAAAAGCTTCTTTCAACATGTAAAAAACAAAAAAAGTGAAGGAAATGATTGGTCCATTAGTGGGTGAAAGTGGCAAGAAGGTGACACGCAACAGGGAGAAAGCAAAACTATTTAGCTCATTTTTTGCATCTCTCTTTACACAAAGGGAAAAACAGACCAACCTACCAAAACCAGTGCCATAAAAAACAGAATAGAAACACAAGTTAAGATAGGCAAGAAAATGGTAAGCGAACACCTGTCCAGCCTAGACGAGTTCAAATCACCAGGACCAGATGGATTACACCCCAAGGTTCTCAAGGAACCGGCAGATGTGATCTCAGAACCACTGAACTATATTTTTCAAAGATCCTGGAGCACTGGGGAACTACCAGAGGACTGGAAAAGAACTGATGTAGTTCCCATCTTCAAAAAAGAAAAAAAATGGATCCAGGAAATTACAGACCTATCTCCCTGACCTCAATACCTGTGAAGATTCTGGAAAAGATAATCAAACAACAAATCAGCGAGCACCTAGAGGCAAACAAAATCATTACTAAAAGCCAACATGGGTTTGTCAAAAACAGATCATGCCAGACAAATCTTATTGCATTTTTTGACCAAGTGACAAAATTAGTGGATCAGAGGAATGCTGTGGATATAATTTACTTGGACTTCAGTAAGGCATTTGATAAAGTAGATCACAAACTACTAGTTGATAAGATAGAAAAATGTGGGTTAGACAGCATCACCACCAGATGAATTTATAGCTGGCTGACCAGCCATACTCAGCATGTGGTCCTCAATGAAACCGCATCTACATGGAGGGAAGTGTGTAGTGAGGTGGCATAGGGCTCTGTTTTGAGCCCAGTGCTCTTCAACATCTTCATCAGCGATTAGACGAGAGGATAGATGGGGAACTCATCAAATTTGCAGATAACACCAAGCTGGCAGGAATAGCCAATACTCCAGAATACAGGCTTAAGATATAGGAGGATCTGGACAGACTTGAACACTGGGCGCTATCTAACAAAATGAAATTCAGTGGTGAAAAAAGTAAGGTTCTACATTTAGGCAAGAAAAACCAAATGTACAGGTATAGTATAGGGGGTACCTTGCTCAATAGTAGTAACTGTGAGAGGGATCTCGGAGTCCTAGTGGACAATCACTTAAAGATGAGCCAGCAGTGTGCTGCAGCTGCCAAAAAAACCAACACAGTGCTAGGCTACATTAACAGAGGGATAGAATCAAGATCACATGAAATATTAATACCACTTTACAATGACTTGGTAAGACCACACTTGGAATACTGCATCCAGTTTTGGTCACCACGATGTAAAAAAGATGTTGAGACTCTAGAAAGAGTACAGAGAAGAGCAACAAAGATGATTAAGGGACTGGAGGCTAAAACATATAAGGAACGGCTGCTGGAATTGGGTATGTCTAGTTTATTGAAGAGAAGGACTAGGGGTGACATGATAGCAATGTTCCAATATCTCAGGGGCTGCCACAAAGAAGAGGGAGTCAAGCTATTCTCCAAAGCACCCAAAGGCAGGATGGAAACTAATCAAGGAGAGAAGCAACCTAGAACTAAGGAGAAACTTCCTGACAGTTAGAACAATTAACCAGTGGAACAACCTGCCACCAGAAGCTGTGAATGCTTCAACACTGGGTTGGACTAGATGACCTCCAAGGTCCCTTCCAACTTTATTATGATTATAATTATGAGTTACATTAGAATCATTGCACTGGGAAACAATCAAGTATTGTTCTAGGACTAATTACTGTATATGACCGGTACCAATAAAGGAGAATATTCGTAGCTCGGGGTGATTAGCACTAATGATGTTACCTAGTTTGGTTAATGAAATGTCTGTAAGAAAACAACCAAACTCAGAGAAGACTCCGCATTATATATCCAGCTTTTTTCAGAATACAGCTGTATAACTTGCTCATTTTAGATCTTTTAAATAATTATTCAGCTTTACTTTCATTGCCTCTGATACTTCAGTTATATTCTATTGTGCTTAAGTAAACAATAAAATTGTTGGATGCTTGCTGTGCTCACTGCAGAAAGTCCAATGACACTCACTTTTCCCTAGTGGGAACTTAAGCAAGGGCACACCTGGATACTCATCATGCTATGGTCAACAAAACATGTTGTATGTTGGACTTGGAATTCTGGAAGTTATGTTCACAGTTTAAAGATAACTAGATTGGATATCACAATATTTTAACAAGGTATTTAATTTTGTTTAGGTTTAGAAGTAATTGTAGATGGCCCTTCAGAGAAGACAGTTATCTTGAGCTTCTTACATGGAGGTGATTTTATTTACATTGGCAAATATTACCTTCTAGCTGCAAACAAAAATCTTAGTTTCTGAAAACAGTGTTTTATCTCACAGAACTTTCAGACCCCCAGACTGCATCGGGGAAAGTATGTTCCAGATTTTAAAGGCATGGGTAATTAATTAATCAGTGGGAGTTTTCATAAACACAAGCATCTACAGTAGACCTTTCAGATAAGGAGGATTAAGCTTTCTTTGCAACCTGAACTACTATAGCACTGTTCCTAAACATCCTCTGAACAGACTGCTCTTGCCTAGCTGTAGTTGTTATGACACAGAAACCAAAGGATCACATTGCTTCAGATGATCCAGCTTAGAAAGGCATCCTCACACATGATACGTGGGAATAAAGTTTCGCCTTTTGTGGACCCTTCTCCTTTCTCAGGGATTTTACATTTAAGAACTAGAGGGAACTAAAAAGTAAGACGACAGGGTTAAAGGAGAAATACTTTATATCATATTTTTGTGGGGGTTATTGGAACTGTTGATTTCATTAAACGTTCATCTTATATAGTTACATTATGTGACATTTTATATTTTAATCCCACATAATCAGTGAGATTGTTCTGACATGGAAAATACAGAACACTGAGAAGAAATATCCAATAATTTATTCAATGTTCAAAACAGGACTCCCCCACCAACAATGCGAAAGCAAAGATTTTTTATGGAAATTGAGGACTAAGGATGGGAAACCCTAGGGATCCGATTTGAGGCAACTTTGAGTGAAACAGATTCTTGAGAGCTACTTTAGTATATAGGTAGTCCTTGACTTACAACTATAATTGAGTCATCCATGTAACCAGACTCAAATTTACAACCATTTTGCAGGACCCAATCTGACTCAGTCACCAGGACCATCCGTTTATTCTTCCAAGCTTCGGAGCTTGTGCTGGGAACTTGTCTCTCTCCAGAATGTGTGCAACCTTTTTTATAAAACAGATTTTGCTTATGGTTTTTATTGCTTGGTTATCTACTTGCAAGAGCCACACCCAGAGTCACAAACGTGAGATAGATGAATATAAAAATAAAATAACTAAAATGTATCTATATATTCTTCACAGTTCACGTGAAATAGATCAAAGGCATGTTGAATTCCTGGTTTATCCCCTGCTCATTGAAAACTACCTTATAAATTAAATAGAGCTTTCTGTTCTCTTCAACTTCTCATGACAAAAAAAATCTCTTTGTTTATAAACATCACAATTTTAATATTTTCAGCAAAACATGGAACATGAGCAAAGGGTGAGAAAGAAAGAATGGGGTGGCTTTCCCCATTAGACAACTTAAAAAGAAGCAGTGAGTTAACCAGGGACCCTGAGAGTATTGTTGTGAGTGGTAGTTGACGATGATCAGAACATACTGAATAGGCCCAGGTTGTGTACACTTTTATAAAATTTTGGACCAGGTCTTTTAGATCTCATATACACAGATGGAAGCTTGAAAAAGGACATAGTTGCTTTAATTAGCATCAGAGAGAACTGCACTCATGGAAGATTTGAAATATATCTTCTAAGTCACTTTTGATGGATGTACAGAGTCAGATTTTCCACATTTCAGATATGTTTTCTTCTCTGCTAGCTTAATTGGCAAACAAGTTATAGTGCATCATATTGCTCAAATGAATACTGAATATGTACAATTTATAAAGCAGTCTGATGACAGGAAAGTCAACCAAATTCCGCATAGTGATAACAATTGTATAAACAGCCTTCTCTCACATGGTGCTTACCCAGTGTGTTGGGACCGTGGACTGAAGAATTGAAGAACATAATGAGGCACTCAGATTGGTTGGATAAAATCACTAGCAAACTTTAGTTAAAACGTATTTCCTTTTTTTCTCCGATTCCAATTTTGTTCCCTACATTGTCTTCTATATTTATATCATTTTGTTTGTTTGTATGGCTTATTTAATAAAATGAAGCTAGTTATTTTTAAAAAATTCAGCCTGTTGAAGTAGTGTCATACAGATTGCTCATCTTCTGGCTAAAGTTCAAAAAGTTTGAAGCAGCCATCTTTTTTCTGGTCTTTTCAAAACGATGTATACCTCCTGCTGATCTTTTTCCACCTACCCCACAGAAGACTGACATAATTACAGTAAGCCTTTTTCTATCTTTTCAGTATCCTAGTTCTTTCTCTGCTGCTTCATTTAAGATGCCCATCTCATAATATGAATCAGTGTTCCTTTTAAGATTTTTCTATAAAAAAAGGACAGCGACCTCCATCAAAGCAAAGAATCTTGTTCTAAAGCGTGCCCAAAATATCTACAAGTAGGTTAATTGCTAACCAGAATGTCAAGTTATTTTTGAAGGGTGATTGATTTTTGGTGATTCACCTGGACCATTCAGAAGTGGTTTAGTTCTACCTTTCTTTAAGATGTCCAATATGAGTGAATTTACCTGTAAGTATGAGTGGGGTTTTTTTCTTTGAGGACTCTAGAAAATGCATAAGTGGCCATTTTGTCTGCTTTTCCCAATGGGGCAACAGGGCTTTTTTTCTCATAGAACGCTCAGAACGGAGTTCCGGCACCTTTTTTGGATGGAACCTTGTAGGGTAGGCAAAGCGGGTTGTATGACATGTGCGAGTTCTGGCACCTTTTTCTTTTACAAAAAAAGCACTGGATAAGACTATGCAGATACAGTCACAGTGGTATGTGAATACTTCATTGCAAGTATTGCCACAAGATAAACCCAAACATAGATGCATACATTGCTTGACCATATTTATGTTTTGTTTTTCTTATCTTGAACTGCTTTATACTATTCTGGACTTTGTACTGATTTCTATCACATAGCAGTGATGAAAATTTGTACATTCAAAATAAAGTTACTTTCCATACTAGGTTGCAGTGAGCTAGCTTGGATGGTGAGGAATCATAAGCTGTTCTTTCTTGTGCCTGCATGTATTTGTGCAGAGACATCTTACTTTCCAGCTGTTACATAAAGCTAACCAAATGAATTAAAAAGGGCTTTTAGTTTGCTGAAATGTTTACTTATCTTGGAGTAAGCTTTAGTGAAATGAGAGTTTTCTGACTAGATGTATAGAGTTATTCTTTAGCTGAACCGCTGTGAGAAGACCCAATTCTCATTAATTTGCTGCCCAAATTCAGCAGAACAATTTCCATACTTGTGATAAACTACTTTGGGATAGTTTCTAATTATTTGAAAGTTCTAATGTTAGGAAGTACCGTAAATTAAAAGAAACCAGAATTCTTGATATTTAAGAATTACGTATTAACTCCATATGAAATAATAATCACAATCATAATAGATTTGGGAGGGACCTTGGAGGTCTTCTAGTCCAATAACCTGCTCAGGCAGGAAACCCTATACCATTTCAGACAAATGGTTGTCCAATCTCTTCTTAAAAACTTCCAGTGAGCAATTGTTCTAACTGTCAGGAAATTTCTCTTAGTTCGAGGTTGCTTCTGTCCTTGATTAGTTTCCATCCATTGCTTCTTGTCCTGCCTTCAGGTGCTTTGGAGAAGAGCTTGACTCCCTCTTCTTTGTGGCAACCCCTGAGACATTGGAACACTGCTATCATGTCACCCCTCGTCCTTCTCTTCATTAAACTACACATACCCAATTCCAGCAACTGTTCCTCGTATGTTTCAGCCTCCAGTCCCCTGATCATCTTTGTTGCTCTTCTCTGTACTCTTTCTTTTTTACATCATGGTGACCAAAGCTGGAGGCAGTATCCCAAGTGTGGCCTTACTAAGGTGTTATAAAGTGGTATTAACACTTTACGTGATGAAATGAAACTTCAGAAAATTTTTGGAATTGATAGGATTATCTTTTTAATGATTCTTTTGACTACTTTGAAGTGCCCTACTTGATGAGAAAGTTTCAAAATTTTGTCTCTGAGCACTTACAAAAAGAGAGAGAAAGCTACATATAAAAACTCAAGTACACGTATTCATTTTGAAGGGGAGAAAAATAAAAGTGTGGGAATGTGCTGTCTTCTGAACTTAATGAAGAGTATGATTGGCCGGTGCTTGCTTTCATTATTCATTTTACAATTAAATATTAATATACTAGGGACGCGGTGGCTCAGTGGGTTAGGACGCTGAGCTTGTCGATCAGAAGGTCGGCAGTTTGGCGGGTCGAATCCCGAGTGCCACGTAACAGAGTGAGTGCCTGTTACTCATCCCAGCTTCTGCCAACCTAGCAGTTCGAAAGCACGTAAAAAATGCAAGTAGAAAAATAGGGACCACTATGCTGGGAAGGTAACAGCGTTCCGTGCGCCTTTGGCGTCTTGTCATGCCGGCCACATGACCACGGAGACGTCCTTGGACAAGCGCTGGCTCTTCGGCTTTGAAATGGAGATGAGCACCGGCCCCTAGAGTCGGAAACGACTAGCACGCATGTGCGGGGGAACCTTTACCTTTACCTATTAATATACTGACTGTTTAGATCTAGCCTCATATACCCAGTGCTTTTTTTGTAAAAGAAAAAGGTGCCGGAACTCACACATGTCATACAACCCATCTTGCCTACCCTACAAGGTTCCATTCAAAAAAGGTGCCGGAACTCCGTTCTGAACATTCTATGACAAAAAAAGCCCTGCATATACCTGCTCACTGTTGAAAATGGCCATGGGCACAAAACAAAACTAAGTCTTAAATTGCTTACATTTGTCATATTGCTTTTTTTAAAAAAAATTGGAATTTGAATTACGAATTCCCCTTAAAATTTCCTCTTTTATCTCAATTCTTAAAAAATGGATCCTAACTTATTGCAATCTTTCATATCAGGGGTTCTTCAAACATACTGGATTACCCCGCTGCAACACTCATTATCCCAGTGGGAGTGAGAATCTGGTACATGTTGAAGGTACCACCTTTGAACCAAGTTGCTGTACTGTATTTATACAATACTGCACAAGTTTCTCCCTTACACAATGTGCAGAGCCAATTAAATAACCCCTACGGGTGAGTCATAGATTAATTTTTGTAATTGATGTGTTTTAAACATAGTTAGTCATTAAACATGGTTCTCTGGTCTGGAATCAGAATGTGTTATTTTTGTTTTAGGCATGTTGCTGTAAAAGTAGCACTGCTGTGCAAACAATAAACATCTAAAGCTAGCATGGAATCTGACAGAATGCCAGGAAAAAAAAACATGGGGCTTTGCAGCATCCATTAATTAAGCTGATGATACTAACCATCTTTATAACAATTGGTATTCTTCAGCCATATCTTTTATTTTTTTTACTCCTCCTGAAAAGTTTCTGTGCTGTGTCTAGACTCCTATTCCTCCTCCCTCTTAAGGGAACAGCTTCTCACTTCATGAATAATAAAAGACAAAATCTTTTCTCTCCTTAGCTGACTCTTAATGAATAATTAGCTGGTAAAAAAAAAATCTAGATTCTATGAAAGTTCTTTTTTTAAAAAAAAAATAAGAATCCTTCAATTCTGCCAGTATCAAACAACTATTCCCCATCAGATCCTTGTAAGGAATTGCCTGTATAATGAAAGACGTTTTCTAGTGCTAAAGGTTGAAATCTCCAAAGGGCTCCGCCGCGCAGCTTAATTTTATACCCAACTACAAAGGGAACCCTGCGATTCTCTTGGGGCTGCCATTTCCCAAAGTGTTTATTTACCTCAGTCTGCACGGAGAAAAGCTCAGCTTCTGGTTTGGTTTGGTTTTGTTTTTTTCTCCTCGTGTTGCATGTGCTGCGTTAATAGGATTATCCTTAGTTTCAACGGGGAGGGGGGGGCATCGGAGTTAATTCCCTTTTATAGCGTTCGGAGGGAGTTTTATACAGACTCAGGCGCGTTCAGAAACTCTTGCCTTGTTTTCATCGGGATTGGCTCAATGGGTTTTAAGAATCAAAACCCGCTAACGCGGCGGGGGGGAAAGAGAAGGATGCCCTCTTTTTTCTTTTTTTTTTTTTCTAAACACGGTTTTGAAGTTGTTTGCATGCAACAGATAGAAAGGGGAGAGAGAGAGAGAGAGAGAGAGAGAGAGAGAGAGAGAGAGAGAGAGAGAGAGAGAGAGAGAGAGAGAGAGACGGAACGGAGGAAAGAAAGAAAATAAAGAGATGCTGGGATGGAGCTAAGGGGGGGGGAAGGGGGCTCTTCTGCCGCACCCTGCCGGAGTGAGTTTCCCCACGGAGGGCACCAGAGGGAAGGGGGTTGGATTACTCGAAAGGAATTGTTTTGCGGCTCTCTTGCACACGCGCCCGCCCGCCCCAGAGCGATCAGTGTTCAGACGAGGGACACGGGAGAGAGGCGTGCGCTCCAGAAATGGGTTAAACGTGTAATTAGAGCCCGTACTGGGTAGCTCCAGAAGCTTAAAAGGGAGATTTATCTAAGCTGTTCCGAAGGGCAACAAGGCTGCTCTGTGCGCTCCTAGGCAGGGGGAGGCACCGCAGCCGTTGGCCGGACTCGAAGCCACGCCAGTCTGCCCAGGAAACCAGGGAGAAAGAGGAGTTTGTCTGGATGGCTTGACCTCACACTTCGCCACCCTTTCCCGTGCTGCGCGGTATATAAAAGGCCGCCTGTCCTAGCAGAAGTTTGGAGCTTTTTTTAAAAAAAAAATAAATAAAATAAAATCGGAGAGACTCGAGGCAGGAAGCAGCGTGGCTTGTTGGACTGAGGCTTCGAAGCAGCCGATCCGAGCTAGATCATGGCTTCGGTTTTCACGTGTGGAGTGGAAGACTTCCTTTTTAACGGCAGCCGTTTCGTGTGGAACTTGACCATCTCGGCGCTCCGGAGGTGGTATACGCAGAGAGTGAGGGGCTGCCACCAAACCCTGAGCGCGTGGTGTGGGGTAAGGGACCTTTACCAGGTAAACCCATTTTAGCGATTCAAGTTGGGTTGGGTTGGGTTGGGTGGGTGGGTGGGTAGGTGGGTGGTTTTCCTTCCTGATGCACATCCAGAATGGGAGAAAGAGGAAGAGCGGAGGGTGCAACTGAAACAGGCTTGGCCGATTCACCTGTGGGACGCTCTTGAATGACAGACGTGCCTGAAAGACACATAATCTGCCTTGGGATGTACATTTTGCGCGTCTCCTAAGACAAGCGGTGAGCAGGTCCTTGGTCAGGGGTAGGCAACCTTGGCTCTTTTATGACTCGTGGACTTCAATTCCCAGAATTCCTGAGCCAGCTATGCTGGCTCAGGAATTCTAGGAGTTGAAGTCCAGAGTTATAAAAGAGCCAAGGTTGCCTACCCCTGTCCTAGGTGGTGGGATTTGTGTTCCACATCTTTTTAAAAAAACGCAATGCCTTTAAGGACTCTTGTCATGACAAAATTCCCTCCCGTGTTTATTCAGAACTATTAGTTGGGATTGCTTCTGCTTTCTGTCTGGGTGCCATTCATGAGGCTTGCCATCCCTTGCTACTTCAAGCACTTACCTGAACTAATGCGACTTGTTCAGTTTCCATCAAGTAAGCACTAAATGCAGTGGCAGGAGAAATTTATTTTATACTGCCTAATTCTTTTCTCCAACCTGCTACAAATTCTTCTTCTTTCCTGAGTAATTACTTGTTTCAAAACATCTCGTGCTCTTCCTCTTTTTCTTACCCCATTCCTGGTTGTTTTGTCTAGTCTGGAGATCAGTGCTCAAAAGGTGTCAAATACTTTGAAAAGAAAAAGATAGGGGGGGGGAGTGGTCATTTTTATTCAGGAACATTTACATATTATTGGATCGTATCATTCCGTAAGATCCTTTCAAATTAACTCTTTTTTAAAAAAAAGGTGATAAATCAGATGTCACAGATGTCAGTCCTTGATGGACTGAGTTTGTCTTCCTGCAGTCCTTTCCTTACCCAAAGTAGGTAATGCACTGATGATGTTACCTAGTTTGGTAAATGAAATGTCTGCAAGAAAACCATCAAGCTCAGAGAGCACCAAGGACCCCTCATTTCAACCCTGA
Source organism: Vipera berus (assembly GCF_964194415.1). Classification (NCBI taxonomy): domain Eukaryota; kingdom Metazoa; phylum Chordata; class Lepidosauria; order Squamata; family Viperidae; genus Vipera; species Vipera berus. The sequence continues at coordinate 252,297,719 of NC_138203.1, forward strand.
GCTACAAATATTTTCCTCTATCAGATGTCAGTTTCTACACAATTTCTGTGTAACTTCTGTGACTGTGTATTTTCATATGTGTACAGTTCTTTGGCTTTACAATGGAATGCAGTGGTGATTTAGAAAGGAACTTCCTGAGATTATAGGACTTTTAGTGTTTGATGAAAACAAATACTATCCTTATGGAAATAGACTCTGTTCATCAATGTTAATCAGATAAGGATGCCGAAATAAATGGTCTATGTTTTTTTAATTAGAATTGGTTTTTTTCAGGATGTGACAAAATATAAGTTTGGAGTCCTACTTACTGTCTACATAGACTATATAGTGTAAACATCCTAGGTGAAGTCAGGCTTCAATCATATTATTGCCTGGGCATGGATGTCTTTATGTAGACACTATCACATATGCTCAGTTGAAGGGAATTCCTGCCTTTAACTTCCCACTATCAGACACATGCTAATTAGTAAGTGAATTAGATGTTTAAACAAAGTTGGGAAAGCACATAGGGCAGTGGTGGTGAACCTATGGCACGGGTGCCAGAGGCGGCACTCAGAGCCCTCTCTGTGGGCACGCACGCCATTGCCCCAGACCTGCCTCCCCCCATGGCCCCCTCCTCACCAGCAGTCCCCCTGGAGGAGTCATCCCCGAGCGTAGCCCACGTGGTGCAGCACAGCCAAGGACATGGCAGCTGAGCAGCAGGGACAAGACTTCGCCCTCGTACCCATCACACGCAGTTGATGCTGCAGGGCGTGGGCAGAGGCCGTGGCTGCCATGGCGCTGCTGGGCCGCATGGGTGATCTGAGGTGGGCTGTGGAGGCGGTGGGTGGCTCCACAGGCAGGTGGTGGGGCAGTTTTTGGGCACTCGGTCTCTAAAAGGTTTGCCATCACTGACATAGGGCATAACTTCTAGAATTCTGTCCAAGTGATATTATACCAAGAAGATGGGCAGAGGTGGATGGATTCAGCTCCTAAGAAATACGATAAATTTTGAAATTGTTTACTCAGATATGACTCATTTTGTATAGTAGTCCTTCTGTCTAGCTCGAAGCACGCATATGATGTTGCCACTATTATTGCTTCTCAGCTTGCCAACGCACTAGGGGGGAGGAGAGGGGGAAATGGAATGCAGGCTCCTGAGAACAATAAGTCAGCCCACGTGAACCAAAGACATTTCAGCAGGTATAAACCCATAGAGACACTTTTTCATAACAATATTTTGACACTCGATTGGACCATGTGACCTGCACTATTAGGGGGAGGGAGAATTCTATACTTTAATTATAGTTGTTTGCACGGGAAATTATCAGAGCTGGTTTTGCTTTCGTCTGTGCCGAAATGATGTACTCAATAAAGTTTTGCATTAAGAGATTGGATCGTCTTGATGGTGCTTACTCAGTTGGGTTCAACAGTCAGAACCATGGCACCTTGACTTCTGACTGGACTCTAGAAATGTTACTAATGATCTGTCCTTGAAATGATAATAGCTACACTACCCTGCGGTCATGTGATTACACCTCGGGTGCTTGGCAACCAACTTGCATTTGCTATTGGTTTCAATGTCCCATAGTCACACAATCAGCGAAAAATGTCCATTGGAAAAGCTGGAGTCGGACTTATGATCATGTGATTCATTTAATGACCACAGTGACTCGCTTAATGAGTGTCATAAAAGCAGGCATAAAATTGAGCCCAGTCATGTGGACTTAACAGCTGTAGCTGTTTAATAACCAAAGTTCCTGGTTCAATTGTGGTTGTAAGTTGAGGACTATCTCTAATGCATTATTGTTTCGGTTGTATTTTGTTATATGTCTTTGTAAGTACATGATAAATTAAAGTACTACTAATTTTTGCTTTGTGGCATTGTCACTGGAACAGAAGAGAAAGAAGAGAACACATTCCAGAAGAAAATTTCCCCAGTGCATTTTCCCTCTTTTATATGGGTGCACTGAGGGATTTTTTTTTCTGGAATGCTTGCCTTCTGTAGTCTTTGTCCAGATGTGGCTCCATTTTGAACTTGCCTTTTCTTTTGCCAGCTCCCATTCCACACTAAATCTGATTCAGTTCTGTTCTGTTATCAGAGAGTTACCCTTCTGATGTTCAGGGTCTTGTGGAAGAACAGGGAGTAGAATAACGACTAATGACCTTCTTTTACCGGTCTACTATAGAGAGCATCCTCTCGTACTGTATTGTGGTTTGGTATGCTGGTCTGACACAGTGGATAGCAAGATATTATAGAGGGTGGTGAACACAGCACTAAACATCGTGGGCACCACTGGATGAACCTCGCCAGGGCTCGCTGCCTTGGAAGAGTGAGGAAGATTCTCAGCGACGACTCACACCCTGGTTGGTACTTCTTTACTCTTCTACCATCGGGTAGGAGATACAGAAGTGTAGCCAGCCATACCAACAGGGTGAAGAACAGCATTTATCCATGGGCTGTCAGGCTCCTGAATGGGAAATAACTCTTATGTATGATTAACTTGCGAGGCTGGTGTGTTGTGCAATTAGCTCACATGGTGTAACAAGATGGTGGGTTTGTTGTCACTGTGAGTTGTGGGGGGAGGGCACGAAGGGAGGCTCAGCCAATCTCAGTGTATACATGTTGTACTTTGATAATAAAGGTTCATTCATTCAGATGGAAGACCCAAGTCTCTTCGCATAATTTCTTTCCAGTATTCTCTTGAGTTCAAAACAAAACAAAGAAAACCAGAAGCCATATTTGTACTAATTTTCAGAGTTTTCTTTCTCCACCCTTGCTATTTTATACATGTGTATAAGCATCCAAGGTTTTACAGTTTATCTGAAGAACAAATAAGCAGGCTGGCTCCAGGTTGTTGAGTTCAACTGTTAGATATTGCTGCATAGAGCTGATCTTTGCAATAGAGAACTGAAGACATAATTCAAAACTGAGCCCCCAGCCATTGCTCTCTCAAAGCAGGTGCTTCATTGTAGGCTGAAAAAGTTTAAAACTTTCCCAGTTAGGAGTTATTTTTGTTTGCAGTAACAAAAAACGAATTTACTGCCCAAGATTCTGTTCCAAATGACAGATTCCAATTTGAGATAAAAATGAGGACTGGCAAAGAACAGTTAACAGATTTATTTAGAGCATGATAAAATCAAAGAGTAAGACTCAAACTTTTGCAAAATTCAAACAAAAGAAGCAAAAAAAAAAAAGAACAATATTTGTAGCTCTGAGTTGAAATGAGGAGTCCTCGGTGGTTTCTGAGCTTAGTTGTTTACTTACAGATGTTTCATTACCCAAACTAGATAACATTAGCACTGATAATCTTACCTAGTTTGGATAATGAAACATCTGCAAGAAAACAACCAAGCTCGGAAACCACCAAGGACCCCTCATCGGACCTTCGCTCCTTCCAGCGCGGTCTGAAGACCCACTTATTTGAACTAGCTGGTCTGGCCTGATGGGGAACGTTAGGGTTTTTAATGGGTCTTTTATTGTTATTGTAACTTTTAATTGGGCACTTGTTTAATTCCTTTTTAATTTTTGTATTGTTATTTATATATGCCCTGTTAACCGCCCTGAGTCCTTCGGGAGAAGGGCGGTATACAAATTTAATAAAAGTAAAAAAAGTAAAAAAAAAGTAAAGAGGTGGAAATATGATAATGGTAAAATTGGCAGAGAGACATCAATAGAATAGAATAGAATAGAATAGAATAGAATAGAATAGAATAGAATAGAATAGAATAGAATAGAATAGAATAGAATAGAATAGAATAGAATAGAATAGAATAGAATAGAATAGAACGGGACCTTGGAGGTCTTCTAGTCCAGCCCCCTGCTCAAGTAGGAGAACCTATACCATTTCAGACAAGTGACTGTCTAGTCTCTTCTTAAAAACCTCCAGTGATGGAGCGCACACAGTTTCTGGAGGCAAGCTATTCTACTGGTTAATTGTCCTAACTGTTAGGAAGTTTCTCCTTAATTTCCCTGGGTTGCTTCTCTCTTTGGTCAGTTTCCAACCATCGTTTTTTGTCCTGCCATCTGGTGTTTTGAGAATTAGTTTGAAGTCTTTGTGGCAGCCCATCAAATACTGGAATACTGCTATCATGTCGCCCCTGTCTCTTCTTTTCTTTTGACTAGCTAAACCCAAGTCCTGCAGCTGTTCTTCATGTTTTCATCTCCAGGCCTTTGATCATTTTAATTCCTCTTTTCCAAAGTCTCAACACCTTTATGTAGTATGGTGACCAAAACTGGCTGCAGTATTCCAGGTGTGATTTTACTAGGGTTTTATAAAGCGGTACTAATACTTCATGCGATCCTGATTCTATGCCTCTGTTTATACAACCCAGGATAGTATTAGCTTTTTTGGTGGCTGCTGCACACTTCTGGCTCATAGTCAAGTGATCGTCCACTAGGACTCCAAGGTCCTAGTCGCAGCAGAGTCTTTTACAACTCAATAAGAGTTCGTGCTAATAGTATTAGGATTTGGCCTAACTCCCAAATGCAAGGCTGAAGCTTAGGAATCTCTAAGAATGTTATTTATATACACCTCGTGACACATTTTCCTAGAAGAGATTACTTTTATGCTTTGCAAATATCCCCACACTTTTCAGTGATAATTTTGTTCCCCATTATTATTGGCTCCTCTGATTTCTACAGTATGTGTAGCCTAGTATCAAAGAAATGCTAAATGCTTCTTATGTTTAGATATTTATTGATGTTAAGAAACAGTTCAGTTAATGCAAAAGATTATTGCAAAGTGTTTGTGCTCATGTTTCATTCATGAAGAGATGGCCCAAATCTATCACTTATCTGAATCTGCTATATCTTTAAACAGTTTATGTCAGCTTAAACACTTGTCTTGATCAATCACTGCACAGATAGAGAACTAGAGTGGTGTAAATGATAGGATTGAAATAGGAGAATAAGAAGGGAACCTGGACAGGTATAAATGAAATTAGCTTAAATAGGTATTGGCATATATGAAAGGATATATAAAAACAAGCATGTTTGTGTATATAAAGCATTCTCTCCAGTGCATTATCAACTGATGATCTGCCATACTGATACTCGAAAACTTTCATTTTGATAGGAATGGCATAAACTTTATTTTGGAGCATATATCTGCAATGTGCTCTGTCCATAAAATATGGAATTTCCCTAAATCTGCTTGTTTTCATTATGAACATTTAAAACTACTTTAATGAGCCTTGGTGGAGCAGTGGGCTAATGCCTCCTTAAGTAACACCAGCTGCCTGCAATTAGTACAGGTTCGCATCCCACCAGGCTCAAGGTTGACTCAGCCTTCCATCCTTCCGAGGTAGGTAAAATGAGGACCCAGATTGTTGGGGGCAATTAAGCTGACTTTGTAATAATGCCGCTTGGGGGTGTGTGTGAAAGCCCTAATAAGCAGGCATATACATAGAATGAAGGCTACTGCTAAGCTTGTAAGCCGCCCTGAGTCTTCGGAGAAGGGCGGGATATAAATGGAATTAAAATAAATAAAAAATAAATAAATGTCTTGTTTTCTTTGTTGGAGGGGTTGTCTATAATCTCTGTTAAAAGTCAAATATAGTCCCAGTGCTTTTTTTTGTCATAGAATGCACCAGAACAGAGTTCCGATACCTTTTTTCAATAGATTTTCCAAGTTTTAAAAGTAACTTTTGAAAATTTGATGTTTGGTCCATGTGAACTTGAATCGCCTTGTCAAGCATAGCAGATTGGCGGCAAAATCATTAAAATAGTGCATGCGGGTTGCTTGTGTGTCGGGTCTGATGCATGCGTACTTTGTCTGCGCTGGTTGTGATGGCGCTGCTTGGCTTGTGGGCACTACTCGGCTTGTGATTGGTCATCTGGTTGCACACTGAGTGCTTACTGTGGGCGATGACCGTTATGTTTCGTTACACAACTGACCTGTGTGGGTGTGTGTACAGTGATTGACTACGTGCGAAAGGTAAATAATTTCTTTATTTTAAAAAATCATTGGTGAATTGAAAATCTTTTTTTAATTTTTAGCGTAAAAGTGTGACCCCAAATTTCAAAATGAAAAAAAATACTAATTACTTCTTAACCACCAGTCCTGCTAAGAACTGAATATATAATTTTTTAAATAAAAGATGTGAGTTCCGGCACCTTTTTTCTTACAAAAAAAAACACTGTATAGCCCTGCTGTTATTTGATATTCTTTAGCTGTGGTTTTTCTGCAAATTAATGGTGTTGGTGAGTGTGTTAAAGCTTTTTTTTTATTTTTGCAAATGAAAATATTCAGTACATGTATGGAAGTCACTTTGGATAGTGACATGGGAAGCCTATACAATAAACAAACAAACAAACAAATGCAGACTGAACATTGAAGCATGCTTCTGTTGTATTATCCTGGAGCAGTGCCCCAAATTAAAGTTATTGCACTAGAGCAGGAGTAGACAACCTTGGCTCTTTTATGACTCGTGGACTTCAACTCCCAGAATTCCTGAGCCAGCCTGGCTCAGGAATTCTGGGAGTTGAAGTCCACGAGTCATAAAAGAGCCAAGGTTGCCTACCCTTGAGGGATGAAGAACCAGCAAATAAACTGCAGCTGAATAGTTTGAATTGTGATAAAAAACATCCTTGCTCTGTTTTAGAGAATTAAGTCCATATAATAAGTTGGAACAAACTTATAACTAAAATCTGGAAGGTTGATTCTTCCAGGTCAGCTGGAGTAACTATTGATAAAATCCTGAAATTCAGAATATAAACTTGGAAATTTACACATTTTACTGAATTACTAACTTGGAAGAGAGGAATAAAGACGGAAATAGCCTACAGTATTTCTGTTTCCTGTAATTCAAATCTAGTTAGCATGGACACCTGAAACATTATGTTTCCTTTACCGCTCCACCCTGAATACATTTTACCAAAATGAAATTGCTCAAAAAGGGAGAATGTCTTTACAATGTTTTTTTCAGAGTTAACAGAAAAATTAAGGTTTCAAATATCTGCACTAGAAAGACAGAAGAGCATTATAAAGCCTTTAGCTCACAATTTTCTTTAGACCCAAAACTCTGGTTTGATGCGTTACAAGTTTATCTTGAACAGCTTGATTTCTCTTTATAACTGTTTGTGTTTAGGTTTAACTTAGTATTGACTTTTTAAAGTCAGTTAGTTAATTAGAGATTAATTACTCTTTAATTAATTAATTGGGATATCCAAATTAGAAATCTTTTGTCATAATTCTGAGAAAAGTGTAGTTTCTCCTAATAGGATTTGTCCAGAATGGATACTATGACATTGTATAAAATATGTTTAAAATTATTTATCCCTGTATAAATACAATGTAAAACAACATCGCTAATCAAACAGAAAAATAAAGTCATAAAAAAGATAGAGCAGCTAGAGATTTAATTACCACTTAAATTTCTTTGGCAAATAAAAAATGTTTTAAACTATTTCCAAAAAGATTATATAATTGGGAATAGAATTTAAAAATAAATACTACTAGCAATTTTGGAATAGACCTACAGTAGAAGCAAAGAGACAATTGGTGGTTTCAGTAATAGTGTACTGAAATCTCATCTTCAATTTTGAAATTATTTTTCCTTTAAATGTGGTTCTGGTTTTCTATTTGTTTCACAAAATATTATATAATTTCCTCTAGTAACATTCTTTGTCATAAGCTGCTTTTGTGTTATCCTTCCTTCCTTCCTTCCTTCCTTCCTTCCTTCCTTCCTTCCTTCCTTCCTTCCTTCCTTCCTTCTTTCTTTCTTTCTTTCTTTCTTTCTTTCTTTCTTTCTTTCTTTCTTTCTTTCTTGCATCTTTCCCTTTATTACAGTGCTATTTCCTGATGAAGGGAAAGGAGTTGATGCAGGCAATAAATGCAGTAGATGGTTGGAGACATGATTGTACAATAAAGAACAGGACTTTCTAAGGTAGCATTTGGATACATCATAAATATCTCTGAGTTTTGCCAAAACCTTTTTTTAAAGATTTTTTCCCCTTGGAACTAGTTGAAAGTAATTGAAACAAAGTGCAAAAAATATTATAATAACCCAACTTTAATCTTTATCAGGTTGGGATTCTTTTTGGATTAAATTTACTGTTGGACTGCATAAGACATACCCATCAAACAGGGCTTATCTGGCCCATGAATTTGATGGAGCTCTAAAAGACGGCATCAAGCTCACACTTGCCATTTCTGTTACAAAAAAAAAGTTGCACCTGGCATTTTTAATTAATTGTAGTTTGCCATTCAAGAGTATCTAAATGAAAACTGTAAAACTGCAGTGCAACGCTAAACCACCTGTAAAAATGCCAAAGACAACTCGTTCTCTTCCAAAAGTGAAATTTATTGAAAGCAATCTTGTCTGTGCCAGAGGTTTTTTTTCCTTTTAGTAGATGAGCAACTATAAATCAAAACAACACAAGCTGAAATATTGAAAACAGAAACAACAATAACCTGTCTTGCCATTTTATGGTTAAATTAGTTTTTCTCATTTAGCTTCCAACCATTTCAGCCAAGTATATTTCTACCTCAGCTTGTGAAATAACATGTTTTGCTCCTGGAAAAATATTTTAAAAACCCATAAAAGATTGAATGAAATAAAGTTTTGTATTTGCTCCTCCTTCCTTAACTGCAGAAATTTCATTTCCTGCCTTGAATTTCATTTCATTTCCTTAAAGGCACCACTGTGCCAGTTTTCAAAATAGGCATTCCTTTATTCATTCATTTACCATGTGTTTAATGATTCATATTTCCTGGGCTAATATTCACAAGAGCTATTAAATTTCACATGTAAAATTCTTCCTTGACTGTTTTCTTAACAAAATTCAGTTCACGCTTTGTTGTTTCTTTTACATGTATTGATTGTTTCCATCTCAAACAGGTTGCGTGATATGGAAAGAGGAATTAACTGCACCCATCCATTCCTACTCTATAGGAAAATATTTTGTCGTTTTTTCACCATTTAGTGTTAGGTTTCTGAGGGATAAAAGCCAAACAACGCACCAAAATCTCACTGAATCATAAGGTTGGAAAGGATTTTAGAAATCTAGTCCAACCTTCTGCAGGGCAGGATTCCTCAGACCATCCTAGAAAAATGTCTGTCCAACCTTTGTTTTGAAAACTCATAACTCCAGGAAGCAATCTATTTCTGGTCAGAAATTACTTCTTATTTCAAATTTGGATTTCTTGCTAAAGATTTCACCCATCATCTTGTCCTGTCTCCAGCTCTTACAGATAATAAATCTATACTGTTTTTCCTGTGACATTCTCTTCATATTAGCCCAAAGGTGCTTTTTCACGAAGCAACTGGACTTTCTTGTTTTTCTTTGGGGACTTTTCGCTTCTCATCCAAGAAGCTTCTTCAGCTCTGACTGGATGGTAGGGAATGGCAGGATTTACGTATACTCCTTCATATTGGAACACTATCACATCTCCATTTACCCTTCTCTTCTTCTGACGAAACATACCTAGTTCCTTTAGCTGATTTTCATAGGATTTAGCCTCCAAGTCTCTCCATCACTACCTTGGTTGCTCTTTTCTGTACTGTGACAAATAGAACTGGAGATTGTATTCCAGTTGAGGTATGACTAGTGTACGTACAGCAGAATTACCACCTCCTGTGATTTTGACATTAACCATCTGTTGATGCAACCAAGATTGCATTAGTACTTTTGGAATACTAAGAAGGAGCACTGCTGGCTCTGTGATTTACCAGAACTTTAGAAGTACCACTGCACTAGTACTGGACATCTGTCAATGCATCAGATATTTTCTACCTAAGTGCAGTACCCTACGTTTATCACCAATGAATTGCATTTCATTGGAAAGGACCATTGGCTTTTTCCAACAAACTCTTATCAAAAACTTAATTTTCCAACAAAGTTTCTCAAGATCTTTTCAAATCTTATGCCCAGGTTCTGAGATAATAGCAGTTTTATGTCATCTACAAATGTGATGGGATTCATTTTATCCCTTCATTCTAAGTCATTAAATTAAAAGGCTGAAGTGCAATAGACCCAGTACATAACTTTGAGATTCCTCACTGCATAGCTCTTTCCATCTAGTCATAGATCCATAGATTCATTAAGGATCACATGTAGTGTAGTTGTCAACCAACTGCAAAGCAATGTGATAATGAGACCACATGGTTCCATTTATTAAGAAGGAGACTATGGCCATCTTTAGCAAATGCCTTATTGAAGTCCAGGTACACTACATCTTCAGCATTCCCTTGACATTTCCCTTGTCCCTCCTTTGCCCCCTCCTTCCCAAAAAAGCAATGAGATTTATCTGGCACAGGCCCTTTTTAAGAAAATGGTGCTGGTTTCTGGTAAATATGCTTTCCCAAACCTCATTTCAAATCTTAAATCTCCAGAGAGTCATAATCATAAGCAGTCAAGTTACGTTCTTTCAGATTGACAGCTAATTATCTCAGAAATTGGACAGCTCTTTGACTTTGGGTAGTGTGGGACGCGGTGGCTCAGTGGGTTAGGATGCTGAGCTTGTCGATCAGAAGGTCGGCAGTTTGGCGGGTCGAATCCAGAGTGATGCGTAACAGAGTGAGCGCCTGTTACTCGTCCCAGCTTCTGCCAACCTAGCAGTTCGAAAGCACATAAAAATGCAAGTAGAAAAATAGGGACCACTACGGTGGGAAGGTAACAGCGTTCTGTGTGCCTTTGGCGTCTAGTCATGCCAGCCACATGACCACGGAGACGTCCTCGGACAAACGCTGGCTCTTCGGCTTTGAAACGGAGATGAGCACCGGCCCCTAGAGTTGGAAACGACTAGCACGCAAGTGCGGGGGAACCTTTACCTTTTACCTTTTAGTGTGGCTTTTCCCAAAAGGATCAAGATTCAGTCATAGTGGAGTCTTGTCTGATTTATTTATTTGTTAAAGATTTTAAACTGCCCAATAGTGAAAGCTATCTGTGCAGTTTACAGTAACTGTAAAAAGTACAATTCAAGGTAAGGAAATACACCATAAGAGCAGAGAATAAGTGTTCTTTCTGAATAATAAAGGTTTAACAAAGATGAGGGATATTCTCAGAGATCTATTGAGCTGAAGTTGAAATTATATTTCAAGATCAGTATAGATACAGAAATAATGATAAAGAACATTACAGGTGCTTCAGTCTGTCAGGATGTCAGACAGTGAATTCTGAACTCGCTGCCGATTTGGAGTATTTATTTAATTAATTTTAACATACTTTTATTTGCTGAGGCTTATATGCTGCTCTTGTTCAGCAAGACTTTGGTTGCTTTCTGCTTTCTGTCTCCTTGCATTGAGGGAACACAGTAATGTTGAGTTTTGAATTTTCCCTCTGTTAATGTTCTTGGTACAGAGGAAAGAAGCAAATGAATAGCAGCTAGATTTTAAATCTTAGCAGCCTTGACAGATCCATCTACCCAAAGATATTTCTCAAAGAGAGGTAAGAATTTTAGGAGCATCCGAAGGTGGAGTACAAAAGCAGAGAAATTTTACTCATTTCTTTTTTGGCCTTTGGTTTCCATCAGCTTGCTTTCCTGCTTATCACTTTAAGAATCTGCTGTTGTATAATGATTCAGGTATTGGACTAAAACTAAGGAAAGTCAAGTTCAAATCTACCTACAGGTTTGTTTAATGACCATTCAAAGTTAAAATGGCACTGAACAAAGTGACCATTTCCCCCATGATCATGTGATCAAAATTCAGACATTTGGCAACTGGTATGTATTTATGACGATTGCATAAATCACATTGCAGTCACATTGCAGTCCTGTGATCCTCCTTTTAACAAGCAAAGTCAAGGCGGAAGCCAGATTCACTTAACAACTGTATTTCTAATTTAACAACTGCAGTGATTCACTTAACAACCGTGGCAAGAAAGGTCATAACATGGGTCAAAATTCACTTAACTATTCTCTTGCTTAGCAACAGAAATTCTGGGCTCAATTGGGGTCATAAGTTGAAGATTATCTGTATAACCATGGTTGCTGAATGGAGAATTTGGCTAGTTCACTGCCTCCACTTCAGGATTTTAACTCTGATAAAAATTAAAGAAAACAGTGCTGCATAGACCATTTTGAGCCTATATATTAAATAAATATTGGAATAATCTAAATCTGCCAGGGATCATATTAGTCTTGTGATAAAAGTCATATGGTCATATGACATATAAATATGTGTTTCATCTTATACACTTGTCTAGTCAAAACATAGATAGAATTGTTCTCATTTTGAAATGCTTTTCAGCAAAGCCCCCAAGAGATGAGGTACAGGAGCTCCAGTATTGGACTAGCATTAAGGGAGACCCAGTTGCTAATCCACTTTCAGTCACTAGCGCCCTGGATGACTTTGGGCCAGTTATTCTCCCTCAAGCCTCACATGGTTGTTTCTGTGGAAATAAATAGGGGAAGGCATTAGACATGCCAGTTTGAGCACCTGAAGAAAAGGCAAATCAATAAATCAGTCGTGCTTGTTATAAATATTTGAATACAAATCGATGTCACTAAGATGTAGTTGTGGATATGAATGTGGATGTGTATTATTCCCATGACAATAACAAAATAGCAGAGTTGGAAGGGACCTTGGACATCTTCTAGTCCAACCTTATACCATTTTAGACAAGTGATTGTCCAATCTCTTCTTTACAACTTCCACTATTGGAGCACCCACAGCTTCTGGAGGCAAGCCTTTCCACTGATTAATTGTTCTCACTGTCAGGAAATTTCTGCTTAGTTCTAGGTTGTTTTCTTCTTGATTAGTTTCCATCCGTTGCTTCTTGTCCTGCCTTCAGGTGCTTTGGAGAAGAGCTTGACTCCCTCTTCTTTGGGGCTGCCCCTGAGATATTGGAACACTGCTATCATGTCCCCCCTCGCCCTTCTCTTCATTAAACTAGACATACCCAATTCCAGCAACCGTTCCTTATATGTTTTAGCCTCCAGTCCCCTGATGATTTTTGTTGTTCTCTCTGCACTGTTTCTAGAGTCTCAACATCTTTTTTACAATTAGTCTAAATATATGAACATTTGATTCCATTGCATAAGTTTCCCAAATAACTATGTCCGTTAACATCCTCTATAAGGTTTTATCTGGGGTAAAATTAATGTGCCTTCTCAATATCCTGCTCAAGCAAAGCCTATGTTCTAAATTGTTAAGAGGGAGAGATTTCCACATCATAATTAGCCATTAGGAATTCCACTCATTCCCTGTACAGATGGTGATAGGGATATCTCAGTCACTATAGAGAGGTTAATACTCAGAGTTGTGGAATGAATTATTTATTGTATCCCATAAGCAAATATAGGGTGTATTTGTCCTTTAATCCAGGGCTTTTCAACCTTTTCACTCATTGTACCACTTTTAGGATATGGCAATATGCAAGTACAGTACCACCAGTCGCCTAGCAAGGTGTCAAAAACTTGATGACCAAAAAAAAAAAGGAAAAAAGTGATGAAGTACAGGAAGTCCTCAACTTACAATAGTTCGCTTAGTAACTGTTCGAAATTACAATGGCACTGAAAAAAGTGCCCCCCAAGCCACAGCCGAGCAAGACACCTGCCTGTCCGCCTGGTGGCGCTCTTCCTCCTGTCCAAAGTTTTCATTGTTGTGAGCATTTCTGTTGAGTATGCTTGGCTGAGTATTTTGAGTATTTTGTGGCCGACACAAAATCTCCATTTTCTTTTATGGCAATAAAAGTGCAGTGCTTCCCAGTCAACTGTGAATTCTCAGAAGAAATCAGCAATCCTAGCATTTTAATTAAGAAATAGTTTCCTGCAAGAATTCTTGTCTTGTTCAGCTAGGAAAATGTGCCTATTTTCTGGACATTTGAATTCAACTGTGCCTGTGATTATATTTGTCAATTTGTTCCAGGCATATGATATGTGTATTTACTTTAAAAAATGATTTATATGGCCACCCTCTTGCTGTTTCAATTTTGGGTAGCTAACATCAAATAAAAATGTGTTATGGCATCTGAGGGCAGTCAACTGTAACATTGTCATGTGACTATGATTTTTTACATTTTATGCAGGTTTCCAGAATTTCATTCTGGTTTCTGGCAAAAAAATGCCTATTGGCTAAATGGATTTGCTTAATGACTGCTACAGTTACTTAAGGACTGCCCCATTCACTTAATGACAACCGCATCTGCTTAATTTCCTCTTTGAAAAAGGTCGTAAAATCGGGTGCAGTCACATGGTTACCTGCTTAATTAATACAACGATGTAATGATGATAATTCCAGGCTCAATTTACAGTTTTCAGTCAAGGACTACCTGTACAGAGGAATTTGCTCAGGAATTGTAGTTTGTTTGTGACTTATGGGCCTAGAAATAGCAAGAGGCAAATACATTTATCTCAGTGGAACATAAGAACAATATATGGCTTTTTGTTTTTTGTTTGATTGTTCCTTTTCTATGCAAATCTTTTAATATCTTGTGTTGCCTAGCTTATTTTGAGGGACTTTTGTTCTCATTCTGTAATCAAAGCAATCACACAGTAAGGTCATTTCCTAGCTATTAAATGGTACCGGAATAAGTCTGGAATTGTAAAAGTCCTTGCTACAAAACTGCCTTGTTTTAGGGAAATATATATACAAAGGCTTAGAAGAGAGAATTGTATATTTTGCTGTTCTTTTAAAAAAATACCAAAGGATATGATCTGGAGGTAAGAACATTTATATGGAATTGTTTTGTGAAGTTCCATTAGTTTATTATTGTAGGGAGGTCTTAATTAAATAAGAGATATGATTTTAGAATTAATAATTACAAAGAATAAAATAATATGTCAAAAGATAGCAAACTGAAAGTAAACATAGTTGATTTTCCTTAGACTGAAAGAATTGTTGAGGGAGGGAGGGCTTTGCTATTAACAAGTTACACGATAAGGCATTTGTTTACTCTAGATGCATTTCATTCATTAATATTTGGAATGTTATTTATTTTGAACCTACTATTTATTTCCTTTGCTACAAAGACTGATTTATTTCCCTGTGAGAATATTAAATTTTGGAAACTGATAATAAGTCACAGTTGGTCTTGATTTCACAGATAGGTTTGGTTATGTACCTTACAATATTGGAACCTTTTCAGGAATCATTTTATTGAAAGCAAATAATTATACAGTGATCTCCCAAAGAAGGATAAGCAAGAAATCATTGGAGGAAATAGCCCCTTTTCAGATTGCAACCGTCAAGGGTCTCATGAGTTAAAACTGCTTTCCCTTATTTCTGTCCCCTTTCATACAGTTCTTGGTCTTAGAAGATACAACAAGGACAGGTATGGAGCTCATGAGAAACCTTTTAAAAGAGATATTTAAGGAATCACAAAACTTCAACCTTGTCAAATCCATTATTCATGTGCATATCTGTGTGAAAGAGAAAGACAATGGCAATCAAACCCTGTCAAGTTGAAGCTTCTCTCGCATGCATAAAAATCAATTTTTACCAGTAAGGGGGAAAAATTCTAAAATTCCTGTTAAGAAATCACAAATCCTTCAATGCATTTATTTAATAATTTTTTTAAAAGAAAAATGTATTTTAGTCCAAAACATGTTCTACTTCCTTCGCTATAATTTCCAAAGATAATTTCTGAGGAAAATCTAATATTTCCAAGCAAAACCTTTGTAAAGAGACCAAATAAACCTTACTGTTTTTTTGTAAAAAGAGCAAACTACCTTGTGCCTAGGACACTGGAGGGACGCGGTGGCTCAGTGGGTTAGGATGCTGAGCTTGTCGATCAGAAGGTCGGCAGTTTGGTGGGTCGAATCCCGAGTGCCGCGTAACAGAGTGAGCGCCTGTTACTCGTCCCAGCTTCTGCTAACCTAGCAGTTCGAAAGCACGTAAAAAAAATGCAAGTAGGAAAATAAGGACCACTACGATGGGAAGGTAACTTCTGCTGGACCACCAGTGTCTCTCTCCAGTGCAAGCAGCATTCTGTGAAAAGCAACTGAAACTTAATTCCTTTGGAATGAGGTTTTCCACAACCATTTTGGCCGAGAAGTATTCACTCTGGCCAGATCTGTGAGTTATTTTGGGATGGTTTCAAAACTATCCAGTGAAATTGTAGTTTGATTCAGTATTTTTCAGTTTATATATATAGAAGAATTTGGGAGCTTTTGAACGGATTGACGCCTTTGGCGTCTAGTCATGCCGGCCACATGACCACGGAGACGTCCTCGGACAAGCGCTGCTCTTCGGCTTTGAAACGGAGATGAGCACCGGCCCCTAGAGTCGGAAATGACTAGCACCTTTACCTTTAGGCAGTGCTTTTTTGTAAAAGAAAAAGGTGCTGGAACTCACATATGTCATACAACCCACCTTGCCTACCCTACAAGGTTCCATCCAAAAAAAGGTGCCGGAACTCCGTTCTGGGCGTTCTATGAGAAAAAAAGCCCTGCCTTTAGGACACTGGAATTATCTCAGTTTTAAATATCCCAACAGATTTGCCCAAATAATAGGGGCTATAATTAGTATGAACTATTAATATAATTAGAACCTTCTAGTAAGAAGATGTAGAAATTTTCTGGGACTTTCATTGAAAGATGCCTAGAAATACAGTTAATAAATAAATAATTCTACTAGTCTCTGTATTTCTGCTAGTCTCTGTATTTCTTGTTCATGATGTCAATGTATGCAGAGACAGATGAAAAGTTTAATTGCAAAGCTGAGAACAGACCTAGGTTCCCTGAGTATTTAGGCTGTTTTATAACTAAGCACAGGTAATATTTCTGTTCTGTTACTGTAGGAATTATCCGATCTCTTGAGATTACCCAGGAGATACAAATATAATTCTTTGGAACAAAACACGCTTGGGAACTTTTTTATTTGTAACTA
This sequence comes from Vipera berus, assembly GCF_964194415.1. Lineage (NCBI taxonomy): Eukaryota > Metazoa > Chordata > Lepidosauria > Squamata > Viperidae > Vipera > Vipera berus. Next base: position 252,314,474 of record NC_138203.1, read on the forward strand.
CACTTTGTTGTGCAGACATCACTGGATGGGATATATGTGCTATGGACCAGCTCTAAATAATTCCCAGAATTAATGCCATGATAATCAGATAGACACCAAGTATTTTACCAGCTCTGGTGCTAATGACCAGGAGCATCCATTGAGTTCAAAGTACAGAAGAGTTTATTGTTGCTACCAATAAACAAGAATCTAGTCAACTAACGGTCAGTGTTAAAGTGGCCCTAGATAAGGGTCAATGGTATCACAAGGGGCTGGACTTACATCTCTTGTGGAAACACAATGACTCCAAACTCATGACATGTTTTATTCCACTTTCCAGCTCAGACTGCTCTTCCTTTAGAAGCTCTGTGTTAAGAATTATTTTATAAATTGCTCTCTATCAGTTTCTAAATACATTCTTATAGCTTTTAAGATTTGTTTATGTATAAACAAATATGCTATTTACACACACACACACACATATAATAGAAAATAGAAAAAATATTATAAGTATCATCAACTCTCTTTTTATTTATGTGCTTCTGAACAATGGCATTTCTATGTTTCATATATATATATATATATATACACACATATATATATACATACATATATATATATATATATATATATATATATATATATATATATATATATATATGTTTCAAATGTTAACTATTTAGATTACCTTGCTAGGCCCCAAACATGGGGCAAATCTTTATTTCCTGTTTTCAGCCTATCTTGAAGGCTATCGAACAGGCAGTAGTCACACCGGACAATTCATATATTTGTGTAAATTACTAACAAAGAATTAAAGGGAAACTAAGATGCATTTCTGACTCTTTAGTCTTCATCAGTCAGCTATACCCTTCTGAGATTCGAAATAACATAAATAAAAAGAGAGTTGATAATACTTGTAATTTTTGTTCTTTGTCTATTTTCCATATTTTACTGTGAAACAAACTAATATACACAAATTATATCTTTGTATTTCTTGTGTAGGTTACTAGTTTAGTGACAAAGAAAAGAATCTAAAGCAGATACACACTCAAGAATGTGTTATGGTCCTACAGTATTTATTGGGAGATTTTTTTGGTGCTCTCTAGTGCTGGAGGTGATTTGCGATCTGCCTGTGACTAGCTGCTATCTCCATTCAAGAAATCAATCTATTTCATTTCTCCAAATCATGAAATTTAGTACAGTTATTAGAAGTAAAATAAAATTATGCAGAAACAGCAAGTATATACATTTATACAGTTTTTGTAGCACTGTCTTTTAGTCATCTTGGTGCAGAAATTGTGCCAGGAATCTTCAGTATTTACGTAGACATTTTATTTTATTTGTTTTGCAACCTCAGCTACAGAAACCAGCTCATTTTTTTCTCAATCCGTTCAAAAGCTCCCAAATTCTTCTATATATATAAACCGAAAAATACTGAATCAAACTACAATTTCACTGGATAGTTTTGAAACCATCCCAAAATAACTCACAGATCAGGCCAGAGTGAATACTTCTTGGCCAAAATGGCTGTGGAAAACCTCATTCCAAAGGAATTAAGTTTCAGTTGCTTTTCACAGAATGCTGCTTGCACTGCAGAGAGACACTGGTGGTCCAGCAGAAGACAAAGCTCACCCAGTTTTCCTACTTGTAGCTCATTTTAACTGCGATTCACCAATCATCACACCCAACATATTTTCACATTTGACTTCAAAGAGGTCAGCCTTTGGCCAAAATTAAATAAACCTCTGTCTGATCTTGTTTTGATATCTATAGTGAGCTATAGATATCTATAGTAGCTTGGGAGAAAGGCTACAAAAGGTGGCAAGGGTCAAGCCATCATTTGCTTTCTGGTAAATGGGTATTTGTATCTGGCCACAATACTCTTGTGACCATTTATGATCAAGCATTCAAAATCTCAAATGTGCCCAGTGACAGGCCCCTGCCAACACCCGTGATTAAAGAGGTGTGATTTCATTACTGTGTGTTAGGCAATGAATTGTTGAAAAAGAAATTAATCCTGACTACTAGGGTCTATGAGAATGAACCTGTCAGCTCCAAGGAACTTACTCTGCTGTTGGAGCAGGGGTTTTTTAATTTGGAAAAATTAAAGTTTAAGTGGCCACTCCTTTTCCTGGTATTATTTCCTTTGGGCACTCAATCCACCTCAATCTGAGAAAATGTTGTTTTATGTTGCTCCTGGGAACTTCATCCTTTGCCAAAGATGGCCTTTGCCACAGACAGGTAAGCTGAGTGACTGCATTATTGTTGTTGTTGTTGTTGTTGTTGTTATAAAACTTTTATTCATAAAACATGAAACTCAGTCAACTGAACACTCAAATTGACTGGCACTAATGGTTGACACAGGCTACTGCCAGCATCCTAGGTATCAACCAGGTATCTCCTTAAAATGTAAGATGTTCCAAGTAGCACAGTTTTTTGTAGCTTTGCTGGAGTTATTGCAGGAAGTTGCAATTTCTTGATGTGTTTTGTAAAGTTTTTGGACATAGTTCCCAGTTCCCCAATGACAATGGGTATCACTGTTACGCGTTTCATCCATAATCACGCAGTTTTGATGGCCAGGTTGTGGTTTTTCCAGTTCTTTTTCTTCGACTCTGGAATTTCCTGGTACAGCGATATCAATCAGCTGTACGCTTCGGTTCTCTGCAACTGTGATATCTGGTGTGTTGTGTTCCAAATGGCGATCTGTCTGTATTCGGAAGTCCCACAAGATCTTCACCCTCTCATTCTCGACTTTTTCCACCCTATGTTCCCACGACTTTTTGGACACAGGCAAGTCGCATTTTTTACACAATGCCCAGTGGATTAGTTTAGCAACTCGGTCATGTCTAGCTTTGTAATCAGTTTGCGCAATTTTGCTGCACTCACATATTAAATGTGAAACAGTTTCAGCTTTGTCGTTGCAAAGTCGGCAATTTGGATTGTCAGCAGATTTTTGTATCTTCGCTTTCATGACATTAGTTTGTAGTGCTTGTTCTTGAGCAGCCAGTATTAAGCCTTCTGTTTCTTTCTTGATGGTTCCCATCTTAAGCCATGCCCAAGTCAAGTTGTTATCACATTTTCCTTCAATGTTTTTCAAATGTTGTCCATGTAAAGCTTTGGTTTTCCATCTATTTAATCTATCATCCAGCCATTTTTCCTTATATTTTGCCTTTGTTTCTGTTATTTTAATAATGCTCTCTGTTTTCACAGCCTGCAGCAATTTTTCTGTACTTTGATTCACATAGTCATTCAAACTTGGTTTTTCTTCTTCTACAGTTTGGTGGATTTGCAGTAGTCCTCTGCCCTCTATTCTTTTTGGCAGGTACAACCTGTCGATGTCACTTCGTGGATGTAGAGCGTGGTACATATTCAAAAGTTTACATGTTTTCCGGTCTAAGTGTTCCAATTCAGCCAAAATCCAGTTGATAATTCAAGCTGGGTAGCATATCACTGGGACTGCCCATGTATTAATGGCTTTAATTATATTTCCACCATTCAGCTTTGATTTTAGTATTTTGCGGACTCTTCTGATGTATTCTTTTTGTGTGTTTTTTCCATTCAAGATGTTATCTGCTTCCAATATGCCTAGGTATTTGTAACCATCATCCTTTGCTAGTGCTTTCATAATACTTCTGTTTTCCAGTTCTATTCCTTCTATTTTTCCCATTTTTCCTCGCTGCGTGGATAATATAGCACATTTTCCAAGTCCAAAGTCCATTCTGATGTCGCTGCTAAACAGTTGAACTGCGTTGAGTATTGATTCAAGTTCAGTGTGGCTTTTTGCATACAATTTTAAGTCATCCATGTATAGTAGATGGTTTATCTTGCCATGCTGGCTTGAGATGTGGTATCCCAATTTTGTGTTTCGTAATATTATTGTCAATGGTATTAATGCGATGTTGAATAGTAGTGGTGAAAGTGAGTCCCCTTGAAAGATTCCTCGTCTGATGTTGATTTCACCAATGTTCTCCCCATTTGCTGTTAGAACTGTTTTCCATTTTTGCATATTTGCTTTCAAAAATGTACAGATGTTTTTGCTGATTCCAAAGTTTTCCAAACACGCATTAATCCAACTGTGGGGTAATGAGTGAAATGCTTTCTTGTAATCAATCCACGCCATATTTAAATTTGTTTTTCGTCGTTTTGCATTTTTAAGTACCATTTTGTCAGTGAGCAACTGATCTTTTGTTCCTCTTGATTTTTTATAATTTCCTTTTTTTCTGCAGGATACAAATTGTTTTCCATCAGATGATTGAATACTGAATTTGCCAGTATTCTTGTAAAAAGTTTGAACATTGTTGGCAGACAAGTAATTGGGCAGTAGTTGCTTGGTTCTGTGCTTTTTTCAGGGTCTTTCATTATCAAGTATGTTTGACCAGCTGTTAACCATTCTTCACTTATGGCATTTTGAAGCATTTCATCAAACTGGGTGGCCATGCGGTGATAGAGGCTGATGAGGTGTTTCAACCAGTATCCATGCAGCTCGTCCAGGCCAGGTGCACTCCAGTTCTTGACCTTCTTTACTTGTTTTGCAATCATATTGGTGGTTATTACAATATTCTTCATTTTGTTTTGTGTTGCTTGTTTTTGGATATCTTTGATCCAGGAGGCACTTTTATTATGTTCCACTGGGTTTTCCCACAGTTTTTTCCAAACGTTTAAGGTTTTTTCTTTACATGGTAGAACAGTAGTTTGGACTTTATTTTCATCAAGTGACTGATAGAAGAGGTGCTGGTTTCTTCTAAATGGACGTTTTCACGATCTTCTATTATTATTATTATTATTATTATTATTATTATTATTATTATTATTATTATTATTATTATTATTTGTTATTGTTGTTATTATTATGGTTGGTTGCATGGTTAGCCTGATATTTAGACTGGATTTGGCATTTTTATTCTTGTATTGAGTCTTTCCCAAGCACCGGGATAGGTAGATTGTGAGTGTTTGATGGTGTTAAAGTTAGTGTTAGAAACCCTGTTCCAAATAAAGCTGATTTTTGTAATTGACTGGTGGTGATTTTGTCAATGCCGATGATGTTCAAGTGGTGCTCCAGATATTTTGGGATTGATATTATCTTTGCTTTCCTTGGCCACAGTCATTCTATTTCTATTTCCGGATCTTTGTATTTTGTCATTTTCTCCAGTCCTTTCTCTTCTAATCTGATATCTCCAGATAATGCCATATCCATTATCCAAACTTTTTTTCTTTCTTATCAACAATTGTTAAATCTGGAATGTGATGTGGGAGGTGCCTGTCTGTTGAATTCTAAATTGTTCTTCCTTCTCTATTACTTTGTATAGTTGCTGGCAAACAGAATTTCTGGTAGATATTCCAAAGCATTGTTGTTGCTATTTTGTGATGCCATTGTTTGTAGAGACATTCTGTGCAATTTTCTTGCAGCAGCTAACTAGGTGGTCCGCTTTAGCTTCTTTGCAAAGATGGCATTTGCTATCTGTTGCTGTCTTCTCAATTTCAAACTTTGCATATATATTTTCTTAAATCTTGGTCTTGTGCAGCCGAAGTTAGCCACTCTGTCTCTTCAATTTTCCTGCTTTTGCCAGGTTTTATTATCTGCTTTGCCTTCTAGTTGTTGGGTTGTTTTTTTTAATACATTGGGTTTGTAATTCTTTGCCTTGCCGTGTCTTTTTTCTATACTTCATTCGCTCTTTCTTACAGGTCTGTTTGGTTTCTGCCATATTCTGTAAGTCTTCATGGCAGATTAGCTGAATTCAATTCCTGCACCCTGCTGAAGGTGTTCCCTTCCATGCATGCATGGAGTGGAGAAACGGACCTCACATCCTGAAGATCTGAGCTCCATACCTGCTGGGCATACTATTCCATGCACCTAAGGCAGGCAGCTCTTTCAAACAAGCTCCTAAAGAAGAGAGAGAGCTGAAATCCAAGCAAAACACAGAGTGTGGCATGCCTCATTGGGGTGAAGGGACACTCTGGGCAGTCCAGCATAGGCCATGTATGAGTATGTCAACCTCAGGAGCTGAAAGTTGCTCCCTTCCCCCAGAGGCACCCCACACTGTTCACCTGGGACTCCATCCACTAAATGAGCTGTGGGAATCACTTAACAACCACAACTAGGAGTGCCAGGATTGCAGTTGTTGAACAAAACAGTCATGTGGACAGCCACATGACATCTCCTTTAATGAGCACTTTGCTCAACAACTAAGATTCTGGTTCTAGTAGAAGTGAGGAATACCTGCACTGAGCAGCCTTTTCTTCATTGCTTGGATTCTACTAAAGGGGCAGGTTATGGAGTGGCAGTCTTGGCAACTCTTTCCTTAGTTCATTGAAATTAAAATAAAGTGTAAATGACAAAAATAAAAACATTTTTTTCCAAATTATTTGAAATAATTAAAATTGTTGAATTGTCCCGCAGTGAGTTGTCCAGTGGTGAGTTGGCCATGGTGAGTTGTCTCGCAATGGGTTGGCTATGGTGAGTTGGCCACGTCAAATTGGCCATGGCAAGTTGACTGTGGAGTTGTCCCATTCTGCTCTGAGTTGGTTGGATTTAGCAGCAATTATTCATATCTTGGTTACCACTAATCTTGACTACTACAGTGTGCTTTATGTGGAGCAGCCCTTGAAAAATATCTGGAAAAGGAAACTGGTGCAAAATGCTACAATATGTCTAGGTTGCTTGCTGATGCAGGGTACAATGATCACATGAGGGCTGTGCAGAAAAACATCCTAGCACAATTTAAGGTCTTGATGTTCTGTCCAGCTTTTTAAGGAGTTGGGGGAATCACTAAACTCAGCTAATTGGAGAAGAAGAGTTGCTTGTGGAATAACAATAAGCACCTTTCTGATTGTACTTGCTACTGGTTACTTACATCATTGGTAGAATGGGTAGCAAAATGTTACAGATTTTACAAACTTTACAGATGTTATTGGTTGTTGTTAGCTTAAGATAGAAAACATTGCTTTAACTTCATTACAATAGTTGACTTTTGAGCCTGCCTTACAGGAGGGTTGGGAAAAAATTGAGACAAATTCATGGAGACACAGCAGAATAAAATATTCTGCTAAGGCATATTTGTATCATGGGTAGATGAAAGTGAGGAAAGTTCAAAGCTGCTGACAAGTCATATGCTGATCATAAGGGAAGATGTGAGAGATTAACAGTATTAAGAAGATCCTGGCAAATTTGCTAAGCTTTGTGTAAATTAGGTAGTTAGCTTCCTGTCAGAATAAATTCACTCCAAATGGAGGATGAAGATTTTTATCTGCTAATAGCCATTAATCAAAATTAGGTTATGTAAGTTTGATGTAGTGAATGTTTAAATTTAATCAAGATATATATTTTTTCTCCAGAGATGCTCTTTTTCAATTAAGAGTGAATTAACCTGGTTTACATTCTTTTTTGTCTGGCAACAGGATTAAGCTAATATGAGATAAACCATTCTTAAATCAGACAGCCATTCATTCCACAAGAAGCTTAACTGCTTTAACTAAATAGCTGGAGGATGGGCAGATTCCTTTTGGGGACTTTAAAAATGGAAACAAAATTTTCTTTTTTTTAAAAGTTCCTTATGAGCTGTTGAAAATTTAAAATAGGTATGTAATGCATCTGCCCTCTAACCCATCAACTCTTTGAGCTAAATCAGAAATAATGCCAATAAAATTAGCTCATTCGGATTGCTGTCTGCATTTTGTCACATAACAATCTTGAAACCGTTGTTGAAATCATTAAATGCACACTCAAAAAATACAGCTGAACCAAACTTTTCCAGCGTTCTGATTTTTAATTTCTTTTTTTTTTTAGAAAACTCCCATTCAAGACAGTAAATTTTTTCACTAATTATTTATAGTTACGGCCCTTCAAACACCAGTTTCTAAGGAAACCCGCAATAAAACGCTTAGATTTTAAAATTAAATTTATATTAAAATGATATCGCGTGTTTTGAAATGCAAAATGACTCTAGCACACATGTAGCAGACATTAAAACGGAGAAACAGCAAGTACAAAATTAATGAGATACTGTAAATTCTGAAAAAAAATGAAATGAAATCATTTTTGCTTGGAGCCAGAAAGAAAATGGAGTTCGTATTTCTAGTTGGCTTTGTCTCTGAAGATAACAGGAATCAGAACAGGTTTCGTGTGAACCACAAGTACGAAACCTGTAGCCTCTACATGTTGTGGAATTGCAATTCTGAGCGCACTGAAATTTTGTCCATGGACACATCTAGAGGTGGTAGGCTTGGTGAGTCAATTATCTATGGAGGGAAGTGAATTCTCCACTACAGCTACAGAAATCATGTATCTTAATCCAGGCACCGTTTTGGTGTCTAAGAGTAAGTGGTAAGTGCTGGTAAGTTGAGGAGTACCTGTATGTTGAAGACTTTAAAGACCCCCTTAAATAAAGATAAACAGATTTTCTGTTCTTCTGGTATATTTTTATTTCTGGATTTACTTTTGGGTTATCCACTGGAAACTAACCGGAAAACAGTGGAGGGAAAGAATTTGTTTGTGCACAGGTGATCAAAGTGAGTGAAAAGAGTAATTTGATTCTAAATAAGCAATGGACAATTATATATCCTTGAAATAAATGCACACATAGAGAGTGCCTACTGTAATTTGTTTCCAAATGTGTCTTGGCATTTTTGCTTACTTAAAAATACAACATCTTTGGGAACAGGAAAATACAGTCTTGTGATAAAAGAAGAGAGGGTGACAGAATGTGCCAATTCAAACAAGTTTTGCCTTAAGAAAATAAAATCAAGCAGAGAATAAATCAGAATTCTATATTTTTTTTAAAAGAAAACTCTCTAAAACTTCCTTGCTATGATGCTATTCTGTATTTAGATATACAGAGGTTTACTCTTACTTTTTTACTTCCTAAATTGGGTTTTTTTTTTCCCTGAGGCTTCTTGTTTATATAGCATCTAAATACATCTGGAGTATAACTTGACATTGTGGGGTATAAAAATAGTGGCTAAAACAGCAACTTTGGTAGATCAGAGCTGCTGCTCCTGGGGAGAAGAGAAAAATACACTGGAGGTTTTATATCACATATCTGAAGTTGCAAGCATGAAATCAGGCTTTCACTGCTAAAGCTGTGTCTTTCACTCATATTATCATATTACTGTAAAAGCAGCTTTACTGTTGTAGCATTTGCCACATGGAATTTCTTTGTACAGACCATTTGTCTTAATAGTGAATTGAATTCCATCATTTTATATTGTGCACGATTTCGAACTTGTAAAAAGGTTTTTAAGACAGAAAAATAATTATATTCCTTTTGGTTTTCTTCAGTGGAGGGAATTAACCACATTTAGTCATTCAGGGGTCCGCAAATCCCAGGCTATGGATATGTGCCTGTCCATGGACCATCAGGAACCGGGCCGTGCAAGCGAGCGAAGCTTCATCTGCACATGTGTGGGATCTAGGTAGAGCATAAAACCGTGACACACATCCCCCAATCCGTGGGAAAATTGTTTGCCACGGAATCGGTCCCCAGTGCCCAAAAGGTTGGGGACCGCTGCTCTATCTAATTAACTCATTCCTCAGATGACATCTTCCAGATCCAACAGGATTACACTTCTAGAATTTCCTTACCGTACAGTTCTGGAGTATTATCTCATTCTAGAATCTTTGCAGATGACAGTCTGGGGAAAGTTGTCCCAGTGCACAACGCAGCCCATTTTAGATAAATTAAAAAGTATCAATACACTGATTTTATAACTTATTTCACCAAGCAAGAAATCATAATGTATAAAATCACATTGATTGAACCCATGCATCCTCCTAAGCTAAAACCCAGCATGCTTGTTACGTACATAAGAACATGAGGAGGTTGTATTCGGAACTAAAGTTTGACCAAGGGACTGGAGGACGATGCCTTGGATGGCAATCAAGATATTAATCAGTGGAACAGCTTGCCTCCAAAAGTTGTGAATGCTCCAACACTGGAAGTTTTTAAGAAGAGATTGGATAGCCACTTGTCTGAAATGATATAGGGTCTCCTGATTGAGCAAGTGGTTGGACTAGAAGACCTCAAAGTTCCTTTTCAGCTCTATTCTGATTGATTAATTAATGAGCACAATAGCATCTGACAGTCACTTGTCTGAGACAGTATAGGTTCTCCTGCTTGAGCAGGGGGTGGACTAGGAGACCTCCAAGGTCCCTTCCAATTCTATTCTATTCTATTCTATTCTATTCTATTCTATTCTATTCTATTCTATTCTATTCTATTCTATTCTATTCTATTCTATTCTATTCTATTCCCAGTGTGGTTTATAAATTGGGGTGGGGTATTGAGAAAGGAAGGTTTTATATTGAGAACAGATCCACCCATTTGCCACCATTGGGGTGCAGTTTAAAGATGAGACAAAAATCTCATAATTAAATCACTTGAACCACTTAGACTACCACAAACCAGGTAAGAAATTCTTTCGGTTGGGGCCTGGACAACAAAACCATGAAGTAAAACTGAATTAGATCAGAAATGAAGGAAAGAGATGATCAATTATACTGTTACGATGTTATAAGTGTGTGTGTGTGTGTGTGTGTATAGGTAGTCGTCGACTTACAACCATTCATTTAACAACTTGTTAATGAATTTATTGTGCAGAGGTCTCCTTGTGCTACCAAAGAGTTGCACAGACAAGGAAGGGCACTGAGAGCAGTAAAAATCACACACAGAAATACACTGAGTTCTAAAAGCAAAAAGTATTTTACTTTGAGGTGGTGTAAAAACAAAAATGCACAGTCAAAAAATAAACAGTCCAGGTCATAAACAATAGCAACAGTCCAAGTAGCAATCCAAACTACAAAGTCTTCTTACCGGTCCAGAGGTCAATACACAGTTCAGGTTTACAACAGTAGTAAACCAACAGCAGAGCAAAAACAGTAATAGTAGAGATCAGTGAATTCAGAGAGAGAGAGAGAAGCTACGTTCCTAGCTTCCTCTTATTGTCATGAGAACACTTACACACCCATTGGCCAATTAACTTCTTAAAGACATAGCATTATGGTTAATATATTTTCAACCCAACATTGTAGGCTAACACCATATGCCTAACATTCTCCCCTTTGGGTAGAATAATATATAACTCTTACAATCTTATGCACATTCTTTCACAATTAGCATTGTGTTTCACAGCACTTTGTACCTTCGTAAAATGGTCTGCAATATTTACATCAGATGGACAATACTCTAACTGTATTAATTTATCTTTGACACATTGTCTGACATTTAAATAACGAAGATCAGTATGTTTAGATCTTGTTCTTACTGTAGCATTATTAGCCATCTTTATTGCAGCTTGATTGTCCTCATACACAATGAATGGATCATTTACATTTAAACCCATATCTAACAATAATTGTTTGTACACTAGCAGTTCTGTACATAACACTGATAGACATGAAAATTCAGCCTCCATTGTAGATAAGCTTATGTGTTTTTGCCTAATAGACTTCCATCCAATCAAAGAATCACCCAACATTACAGCCAACCCTGAGGTAGATTTACGACTGTTTGAATCAGAGGCAAAACTCGCATCTGCATATGCAGTAAGGATTAACTCACGATTTGGCTCTAAATATAACGAGTAGTGAATAGTCTGTTTCAAATACCTTAATACTCGTTTAGCTGATTGCCAGTGTCTAACAGTTGGATTATTGTTGTACCTAGCTAATTGATTTACACAGTAAGAAATATCAGGTCTAGTCCAATTACTCAGATACATAAGACTTCCTATCAAAGATTGGTACATAGTCTTATCAAATACAGGACTCTCAACATTAGTGTCCTTAAAATCCATAGCCATCGGAGTTTTTGCTGGTTTACACATTTCCATATTGTATCTCTTTAATAACTGAGATATTTTACTGGCTTGTGACACCTTAAAACCCCTATTTGTTTTCACAATATCTAACCCCAAATAGTGGCTAATTTCTCCAAGATTTCTAATTGTGAATTTATTTTGCAATCTTGAAATGATAGTTTGTGCTTCTAACTCAGTTTTTGTTATTATTGCAATATCATCTGTGAATAATAAAAGAAAAGATAATGCTCCGTTGTGTTCTCTTCTAAACAAACAAGGATCAGCATTACTGGCTACAAAACCTATTGCACTTAACTCATTAACTATACATTTATTCCACTCATAGCCTGATTGTTTCAATCCATAGAGGCTTTTCTTTAATTCCCAACAATCATGGTTTCTATCATTGGTCAATCCTGGTGGTATTCTTAAATAAATAGTATGTTGCAATGGAGCATGTAAATATGCAGTTTCAACATCTACATGGTTAACTATATATTGGTTTTTAGCCGCCCATACTAAAGCTGCTCTTAAAGTAGTTGCCCTTAGACTGGGTGCAAACACTTCGTCATAATCCTCAGTAGTTTGGGCAAAACCTTGTGCAACCAAACGTGCCTTATGGGTTACAGTCCCGTCTACACCTTTCTTTAACTTATATATCCATTTACAACCTATAGCTTGCTCACCAGGTGGCAGTTTTGCTTTCTCATAAACATTAAGATCCTGCAAAGACTTCAACTCCCTGTTCATTGCAGCTTTCCATGATGCCTGTTCCTTTTCAGGATACATCCTGATCTCATCATAGTTAGAAGGCTCTACACTAACTTGACATACTATACTAGCTTCATAGCGATCAGGTGGATGTCTGATACGCATTGAACGCCAAGGAATTACAGGGCTTTGAATTTCTGTCTCCTTTCCTTCCTCTGTTTCCTCTTTTATCTCCCCTATCTCCTCTTCATCTTTTATATTTACAGGAGATGCATTATCATTACTAGTTACGTTATCAGAGGAGTCCTCAAACACTAGAGGATCAGTATTAACAGTTTCTTGCTCTAACCTATCCCAACCAACGTGCTCAAGGAATTTTGCACTAGCACTGTTATATACATTAGTTGTGCCTCGTTCCCAGAAACGATAGGATCTGTGGTTAGCTTCGTAACCTACGAAGTATAATTGCCTAGCCCTATGTTGGCCTTTACTCCTGAGTTGTGCAGGAATGTGGACCCAAGCTGGGGTGCCAAACGTGTGCAGGTAATCAAGGTTTGGTCTTCTACCATGCCATATTGTATATGGTATTTTACCAGTAGAAGTATTAACAACTATATTCAGAACATGGTTTGCACATTTTGCTGCCTCCCCCCACAGTCTATCTGTTAAGCCAGAATCTCTTAACATGGTTCTAATCATGGCTTGTAACGTTTGCCCACGTCTCTCAACAAAAGCATTATGTTGAGGCCTATAAGGGGCTGAACGTTTATGCTCAATGCCAGCTGATTGTAGCATATCAACAAAACGCTTATTTGTAAATTCAGTACCATTATCAGTAATTATGCACTGAACCTTTCTCTTTGTTTTTCTCTCCACGAACTTCAGCCAGTTTGCAAATTGTTGGAAAGTGTCTGCCTTTGACTTAAGCAGATAACAAAAACCATATCTAGAGTAGTGGTCCAATATACTTAAAACATAACATGACCCTCCTAAACTTTGTTTCATGGGTCCAATTAAATCAGCAAACACAACTTCCAAAGGTACAGTTGTTTTGAAGCTGTTTATCCTGTTTGCAGGAGTTGCCTTACTCTTTTCCTGATTACAGGCATTGCAATTCAAATACTTACTACATGGCTTCAGTTTAACTCCCTCTACTAATTCCACTGTTTTACGTAGTGAGTTAAAGTTTACATGCCCTAACCGCCTATGCAATAAATGTATACATTCATCATGTGGCTTCTTGTTCTCACATATCGAGTTAGCTTTAACTGTACTAACCTGGTTACTTGTGAGAACGAATAAACCATTTTTCAAATTTGCAGTTACACAGGTTCCATTCCTCTCAATAGTGCATTGCTCCCCTCTGAATGTTACCACAAACCCAACTTTAACCAATTCCCTTACAGATAACAGGTTGAATCTTAGTTTAGGTATGTATAACATAGGTAACTGTTCATCAATGCATGGACAATAGGAATTACCTTCACCAGAGGCCTTCATCCTCCAACCGTTTGCTAGTGAAACATATTGGTTGCTGTTTTTCATAGTAATAAACCTCTTTTTCACTTTGGTAATGCATTGTGAAGCCCCACTATCAACAACCCACAATTCATTGTTTCTGGATGTTGGTTCACCAGAAATAGCCAAACCAATGCCCTTCTTAGCCTTCCCACTGCTATTCACATTCTGTTTTTTACCCTTTCTACAGAATTTGGCTATATGCCCTCTAGCCCCACAAGAATAACATTTCTTGACGTTGTAAACAGTGGTAAATGGCTGCTCCTCTCGTGGCTGTGTCTCTCTCAGCTGGTCTCTGTCACGCCTTCTTCTGGACTCTTCCAGCAGTCTCCCAGTAATGTTAGTCAAAGTCAGTTCCTCTCTGGTCAGGACTTCCAAAGAAGAAACATACTCATCATAACTCTCATCCAAAGATGACAGAATAATGTAGACCTGATGCAACTCTGAAAAAATCAGCTCCTTTTCATGAAGCTCTTGAAAAGTTGCCTTCATGTAATTTAAATGGGTCAGCATATCTCCATTCTTCTGCAGACGAGCCCTAAACAGCTTACGTGTAAGGTGTATATGTGCACCCACACTGTCACGAACATAAAGCCTTCGCAAAACATCCCAACACCTAGCAGCAGACTCCTCACCACGAATATGGACAAGCTGCTGGTCATTCAGTGTTAGTCCAATAATGCAAAGAGCTTTCTCGTTGCTTCGTTTAAAGTCGTCTAACTTCTTTGCATCCTCTTCATCATCTGGATCCCAAGCAGTAGTATCTGGTGGGTTATTTACAACAGCCCATAGTCCTTCCTTGCGCAAAAGCAAGCAGCATTTCGTGGACCAGGAAACATAGTTTGTCCCATCCAACCGGGTTATCCAGGAGATGCCTGACAACAGTTCCTGTGCCATTTTACACCAAAAAGCTAACACAAGCTCAGCTAGGAATACTGTGTGTACTTACTCTCAGTACAGGCCTGGGCCCATAACCAGTGTTAAGGAATTTATTGTGCAGAGGTCTCCTTGTGCTACCAAAGAGTTGCACAGACAAGGAAGGGCACTGAGAGCAGTAAAAATCACACACAGAAATACACTGAGTTCTAAAAGCAAAAAGTATTTTACTTTGAGGTGGTGTAAAAACAAAAATGCACAGTCAAAAAATAAACAGTCCAGGTCATAAACAATAGCAACAGTCCAAGTAGCAATCCAAACTACAAAGTCTTCTTACCGGTCCAGAGGTCAATACACAGTTCAGGTTTACAACAGTAGTAAACCAACAGCAGAGCAAAAACAGTAATAGTAGAGATCAGTGAATTCAGAGAGAGAGAGAGAAGCTACGTTCCTAGCTTCCTCTTATTGTCATGAGAACACTTACACACCCATTGGCCAATTAACTTCTTAAAGACATAGCATTATGGTTAATATATTTTCAACCCAACATTGTAGGCTAACACCATATGCCTAACACAACTGTTCAAAGATGCCACAGCACTGAAAAAGTCACTTACCACCTGTCCTCAGACTTACAACCATCTCAGACTTATGACCATCTCATTCCTTATCTCCACAGTCACGGGATCAAAATTCAGGGGGCTAGCAATTGTCATGTATTTACGACAGTTGCAGCATCCTAGGATCACATGACCACCATTTGCAACCTTCCCCAGTCAGCTTCCAATATGATTTAGTCAATGGGGGGAAGCAGATTTGTTTAACAAACGTGTGATTCCATTAACAACTGCAGTGATTTGCTTAACAACCGTGGGGGAAAAGGTCATAAAATCAGGTGTGATCTATTTAAAACCCACCTTGCTTAACCACGAAAATTCGGTGTAGGAGATGACCAGGCTGAACCCGAGGGAGGGGTCAAACGCGTCATAAGTCACGAGTCCCTTTGCATCCACAAGAGATCTTACTCCAGCCCACCTTGAATTCCTGTTTATTCTTAACTCCTGCGCATTTCCCCTAACGGTCACTTGGCCAGATTCTTACAGAGAACTTAAGCTTGCAATAAATCTTTATATTCATTGGAACTGTTTGAATCTCCTGATTTCCCAGGTGCTTGACATTCTGGTCCCAACTGTGATTGTAAGTCGAGGACTACCTTGGTAAATGGGCGTGTACCAACAGATAAACTTTGGCTTTTTTATGACTCATGGACTTCAATTCCCAGAATTCCTGAGTCAGCATAGCTGACTCAGGAATTCTGGGAATTGAAGTCCATGAGTCATAAAAGAACCGAGGTTGCCTACCCCTACATACCTTTGGAGTAAGAAACCAATACTGTTCTATAGTTAATGCTCTTCCATTTGTCTTACAGATGACCGAAGGGAGACACTGCCAAGTACAGCTTCTGGATGATAGGAAGCTGGAGCTACTAGTTCAGGTGAGACATATTGTAGTTTTATTGTTTCTGTAGCACTGATTCAGTAATTGACCTCTTCAGCAGGGCTGATTGTGCTTCAAAAATGATTTGAAAGAAATGTTTTAAACTTTGTGCCAGTGTAGCACCTCTCTGTCATTAATTAAAGCAACAGAGTTTTTTTAAGGTTGGACACAAGCTTGGAGAGATCATGCAGCAATACATTTTTATGATTAGAGTAGAACAAAACAGAAAAGAAAAGAATAGAATAACAGAGTTGGAAGGGACCTTGGAGGTCTTCTAGTCCAACCCCCCTCTTTAGGCAAGAGGCCAATACCATTTCAGACAAATGGCTGTCCAGTCTCTTCTTAAAAACTTCCAGTGTTGGAGCATTCACAACTTCTGGAAGCAGGTTGTTCCACTGGTTAATTGTTCTAACTGTCAGGAAGTTTCTCCTTAGTTCTAGGTTGCTTCTCTCGATCAGTTTCCATCCGTTGCTTCTTGTCCTGCCTTCAGGTGCTTTGGAGAATAGCTTGACTCCCTCTTCTTTGTGGCAGCCCCTGAGATATTGGAACACTGCTATCATGTCACCCCTCACCCTTCTCCTCATTTGACTAGACATACCCAGTTCCAGCAACCATTCCAGTCCCCTGGTCATCTTTTTGCTCTTTTCTGCATAATAACAGAGAGCTGTTGGGTCCGTGCTTATTTGAAGTTCCAAGCACTCAAAGAGGATGAACAGCCCTGCTCCTCAGCTCACTCCCCAGTATAACAGCAGCTCTAAGAAAGAGGGGGAGGCATAGTAGCTAGTTCAGAGGATGAGAATAATTTAATAGGACTGGTTGTTTCTGGAGTGCTTTGGGCACTATATGAAGAAATCAAGAAAACTGTAGTGTATTGGTAGTTCTTGATTTACCACCACAATTGAGCCCAGAATTTCTGTTGCTAAGTAAGATGGTTATTAAGTGAGTCGTGTCCTTATTTTATGATCTTTTCTGCCATGGTTGTTAAACAAATCACTTCAGTTGTTAAGTGAATCATATGATGGTTCAGTGAATCCAGCTGCACTGTTTATTTAGCTTGTTGGAAGCTGGCTGGGAACATCACAGTCACATGACCCTGGGATGCTGCAGCTATTGTGGGGATGTGTCATAAGTCATTTTTTCAATGCTGTTGTAACTTCAAAAGGTTGCTAAACAAATGGTTGCAAGTCGAGGATGACCTACATTTAGAGGAAGGACAATCATGACAATCAGTAATATAGAAATTTAACCTGCTGAAAACAAGCTGAAAGAGTTAGGAGACATTATAATCTGTATGGAAGGCAAAATGAAACCTGTCTGATATCTGCGTAGTAGTAGTAGTAGTAGTAATAGTAATTCAAGAAGATTTATTCTCTCATGTTCTTGAAGAAGGATTATATAACTAGTGGGTTCAAGCAAGTAGATTTCAACTAAACATTAGGAGGGAGAGATTTCTGAGAGGAGATTGCTCTTCAGCAATGAATCAGTCAACATTCTCAGGACTCAACTTTGGTTGATGGTACTTTGGCACCTAATGATGGTACTTTGGCCACCTAATGAGAAGGAAGGACTCACTGGAGAAGAGCCTAATGCTGGGAAAGGTTGAGGGCAAGAGAAGAAGGGGACGACAGAGAATGAGGTGGCTGGATGGAGTCACTGAAGCAGTAGGCGTGAGCCTAAATGGACTCCAGAAGATGATAGAGGACAGGAAGGCCTGGAGGAACGTTGTCAATGGGGTTTGCGATGGGTCGGACACGACTTCACAACTAACAACAACAACAGACAGTAACATGTCAGAATTATTTCAAGATTCCTACTTTGAACTGAGAGTATTAGAAGGTCACCAAGGGCCTCCCTCCCTTTAGAATCCTATATTGTCATACCTCAGCACTCGACTGCTTCAAAACTCATCAAATTCGATATTTGACATGTTTGGAAGCAGAAATCTTGTCCTGGGGCTCGTCTTTCTGTCGTTATTAGAGATGCAAGGAAGAATTTGGTGATGTTGGCTTGCCTCATGACTGACTATTTCTTCCAGCTGAAATAGCGGGTCATGTGGTAAGTCATGTGATTTTCTCAGTACCCGTTGGTTTTAGTATTCAGCGCATCTTCCGGAACGAATTTTTGACAAGAACTGAGGTGACACTATAGGTGATCAACATGGGCTACATTGCATTGCGTGTTAGTTTTACTTTCGCTAATATTTGATCATGATATCTCTTTTGATAATATTACAAGGGTAACTTTGTTTGAATTCACTATAGTCCTGTTGCAGTGGAGTTTCTTAAAATATTTTTAAATAGATAATTTTAATTACTTATAAAGATATGTAAATGAGGAAGAGCTACCCCTTCCAACCCCATTACTATGAAAATAAAAATTAAATTTCTACTCCAAGCTAAAAACTTTAAGGAAAATAGTCCAATGGGAAAGAATGAAAACTTTTCCAAAAGTGTTATTAACGCAAATTGGCAGCAGAGAGAGGATAATTTGATATTATTGTTTTAACACAAGAGAGATAGCAAGAATAACATACTTTTTTTTCCTTTGCCTATAGCCTAAACTTTTGTCACGGGAATTATTGGATTTGGTGGCTTCACATTTCAACCTCAAAGAAAAGGAATATTTTGGGATAACATTCATAGATGATATGTAAGTACATCATGCAGTTATTTTTAAACCCCTTGAATAGTCAAAATGTAAACTGGTGTTTCCAAATTTATTTTTAGAGAATATCATAGGCTTCATTTATTGACTGATATCCCCAAACTATAGAATTCTCCTTCTGCTTGCTTCTTTTATGATTATAGCAAAAAATATCGCTGTCTGGGTATGCATAGTGTTAACTGCTATGCCTTTTATTTTGCTTTATTGTTAGGTTATCCTGCACAACCTTTTTCCGGTCAGCCTAGGTCAGTGTGGTGCTAACATTATTTATCTATTTCAGACACCCACCAAACAGAATTTCTTAGGGATTACATAGCTTTTCCCAGCCTGATCTTTGGATTACAACTCCCAGAACTCAGCCAACTGGCCGGCTGTTAAAAGATTTTTGTGTTTAAGTCTATACATCTGGAGGACATTCAGATTGGGGAAAGTTAAGCTAAATACACTCAAGAATTGGAAGGGAGAAGAGGCTGGTTAGATAGTTCTCCAATTATTATTTTTCCACTCCAAGTTAATTTCCATGCTGTTTACACACATAGGGTTACATGTTTCCCTCTTCATGTGCAGAGATTGGGGGAGAATTTAGAGTAGGGAAGATGCAGCCATGAAACAATGAAGTTATAGAACTATAGAACATAGAATCAAAAAAGGATTGGAAGAGGCCTCAGAAGTCTTCAAGGCAGGAGACGTTATACCATCCCAGTCATATGGTTGTCTAGTCAACTTTTGAAAACCTACAATAATGGAGCATCTCACAATTCTGGGAAGCAAGCTGTTTCATTGATTAATTGTTCTGCCTGTCATAAAATTTCTCCTTATTCCTTTAACAAGCTTTCCCCCCATTACTTCTTGCCCTGCCCTCAGGCGCTTTGGAGAATAGGTTGACCACGTCTTCTCTGTGACAGTCCCTCAGTGAAGACAGTTATGATGTCCCCCCAAATCAGTCTTCAAATTTGACAATCTTCTTCTAGTTTCTCTTCCAAAATTTCTTTAATTTACTTGTTATACATATAGACATGCATACTATATGTAAGCAAAATAAATTATATGTGTATTTGTATATATTTTCTGCTATATGAACGATTGATTTCCTGTTGCTGGATCTTCTCAACTTTTCTATAGGTAAATTCTGTCAATAGATTTTGAAGGTGTTGGTACATCTGCTGCTATTTGAGAAAAAATTCCTAAAAAACATAAGACTGAACATAAGAGGAAATATCTCTTCCTCTTAACAACTTTCTAGTTTAGGAAATTATCTACTGATGTTAAATTCCTTTTTGTGTTTTTTGGTTATGAATTGCAACCTCCAGAGGGCAGAAGACACCACTTAAAACTTTTTCTATTAGGCAAAGCGTGTGACTCAGTGACACAAATACTGTTCAGTCAAAGCACAGATGAATGATAACAATACACTTTAATGGTGAAGGCTTTCTTTTCCTCATGCTTATTTTTCCTCTCAAAAAAATACATTTATAAATTTATTGTAGGCCATTGTAAAATGTAGACGTGAAAAGAACAAATGAAGATTGAACCACCACTCCACACTTAGTACCATCCAGATAGATTGGATTCCAACTTTTTTCATATCCAGTTAGTAAATAGTGAGAATGCTTAATTCTTCTGGTGTATAAAAGGTAGAGGTAAGAGTCCCTGCAGTTTTTACTCTGCTAGTTGTTGCCAACTACAGGGAGCAGTGTTCATCTCCATTTCAGGACCATTGAGCCAGCGCTGTCCAAAGACATTTCTGCAATCATGTGGCCAGCATGATGACATGTTACACTGTTACCCTCCCACCAAAGTGGTACCTATTTATCTACTCGCATTTGCATGCTTTCAAACTGTTAGGTTGGCAGGAAATGGGGCAAGGATGGGAGCTCACCCTATTGCATGGTGCTTCAAGTCTCAAACCTGTGCTGCTGGCTTTCCAGCTGACAAGCCCAGCATCTTAACCACTGAAACACCATGCCACCCTCTTGTATAAAGGTAAAGGTAAAGGTTCCCCCGCACATGCGTGCTAGTCGTTTCCGACTCTAGGGGCCGGTGCTCATCTCCGTTTCAAAGCCGAAGAGCCAGCGCTTGTCCAAGGACGTCTCCGTGGTCATGTGGCCAGCATGACTGGACGCCAAAGGCACACGGAACGCTGTTACCTTCCCACTGTAGTGGTCCCTATTTTTCTACTTGCATTTTTATGTGCTTTCGAACTGCTAGGTTGGCAGAAGCTGGGACGAGTAACAGGCGCTCACTCTGTTACGCGGCACTCGGGATTCGACCCGCCAAACTGCCGACCTTCTGATCGACAAGCTCAGCATCCTAACCCACTGAGCCACCGCGTCCCTTTTGTATATGAGGCTGTAAAAAAGGAATGGCTTTTTGCCTTTCTGTTTCTTTTGAATTAATAATGTGCTATAATAGGATTTTGAAGGCTAGTAGTTCCTTTGCTCAAGAACTTAAATCCTAACTTCCTTGTGTGTGTGTGTGTGTGTGTGTGTGTGTGTGTGTGTGAGAGAGAGAGAGAGAGAGAGAGAGAGAGGGGGGGGGAGAGGGAGAGGGAGAGAAGCCAGCAATATTGTCAATAAGTTATTACGAGGTGGCTAAGTGGTACAAGCAATTCGGAAAAAACTTTTTAAACATTTGATAAAGTAACCAGAAACCAGTTTACTACACCTTGAGTCTCTGATCACATTTGGAATTGCTGTGTAGAGTTAGTGCATCTTTCATTTGAATGGACAGTTGGCTTCCACTTTAGACTCTCTGAGAAAGTTACGCCAATTATGTGCATGCCAACTATTACTCCTATGTTTCATTCTGGCCCCTGTTCACAATCATACAGGTGGTCCTTGATTACATTGGGACCCGAATGTCCATTGCTAAGCAAGGCAGTTGTTAAGTGAATTGCACCTGATATTATGGCCTTTTTGACACAGTTGCTAAGCGAATCACTGCAGTTGTTAAGCAAATTCAGCTTCCCTCGTTGACTTTGCTTGCCAGTGGATGGCTGGGAAGATGGCAACCCCACGACTAAGGGATGCTGCATTCGTCATAAATACATGCCATTTGCCAAGCGTCTGAATTTCAACTGCATGAACATGAGGATGCTGGGTTGGTCACAAGTGCAGGGGTTGGTCATAAGTCATTTTTCCAATGCTGTTGTATCTTCAAATAGTCACTAAATGAATGGCTGTATGTAGAGGACTACCTACATTTCAGCCCATTAATTGGTTCTTAATGAAGAGGAGGGATAAGATTGGACTTTGCTGAATATTTATAAATGCTACATTATCTGTGCTTGCTATGAAGGTAGGCAGTGAATAAAATGAAAAAAATAGAGTTAGCCAACTTCATCTCTACGTTACCTTGATCTTTTAAATTGCTGAGAAAAATAGTCTCCACTATATGAATTAATATCATTTGTTTATTATGTTTCCTGTTCTGTTTTGATGTTTTTCAGGGGACACAATGTCTGGTTACAGTTAGATCACAGAGTTCTGGATCATGATTTACCTAAAAAACCCGGTCCAGCAACTTTGGTTTTTGCAGTCAGGTAAGTATGGATATGCAGGACAAAATGAATTTGCACTGTGGAATTTCTAGTTGTAACCATTTTTTTTGAAAAGAATAAATAGATCTTTGTTATTATCAATGACAAATAAGTAGGACAAATTTTAAAAAAAAGTTAAAAGGATGATATATGCAGGAACGTGTGTGTCACATTTCCCTATCACTTCTGAACTAGTACTGTATGTCGGCCCATGTGGTAATTTTTATGTAATTTTTATATTTAAGCCTTAACAAGATGACTCATTATACTAATGGTTTTACATTTGAAATGCAGTTTAAAGAAAACCTTTTAAGGAACTTCCTAGTCTTCTCTATGTGTTGTAACTGCACATGTTCAGAGGGCTGGAGGTATCTAATATATCTCTCTCCAAACTCCATACTTTCAAGGTTCCTGCTCAGACAATAAAATAATAACACAATAGAAAATGAGCTAGTCTCAAATCTTCAGGATAGACGCCACCCAAAAAGCAACTGAGGAAGAAAAATTACTCCAGTAAGACAAACTGCTACATATATGCAGGCAGCAAAGTTCTACTCCCACCATAACCCCTATCCACTAATTATATTACCTAGCTTGACAAGGAAACATCTACAGAAAGAGAAGCAAGTTTAGAACACCAGAATTCACATACTGAAATGAAATGAATGTTGATGTGATGTTAATCTCTTAGAACAGGGGTCCCCAACCACTGGTGCATGGACCAGTACCGGGCCACGACATGCCAGCAACTGGTCCACACAAACAAGCAAAGCCCCATATGCGGGTTGCAGGCAGCACACAAAACCACGCACTCTCCAGTCCACGGAAAAACCTCTCTCCATGGAACTGGACCTTGGTGCCTAAAAGGTTGGGGACCTCTGTCTTAGAATCATAAAGCTGGAAGGGTCTTCCAGTCCAAATCCTGGCCCAAGGCCAGAGTCCTCATTCCATCGTGGATAAACAGTTGTCTAGTCTTTACTTGAAAACCTCCAGCAATGGAGCATCCACAACTCTGGAAGGCAAGCTGTTAATCATTCTTACTGTCAGGAAATTCCTCCTTATTTCCAGGTTGGATCTCCCTCTGACAAGCTTTCATCCATTGCTTCTTGTCCTGTTCTCAGATGCTCTAGAGAACAAATCGATCCCCTCTTCCCTGTTACAGCCCTTCAAGTATTGGGAAATGGCTATCATTTCCCTCCCCCCCTAACCCTTCACTTTATTAGGCTAAACCAGACTAGTTTCCTTAGCTGTCCAGTTTAGCCTCCAGACTTCTTATCATTTTTGTTGCTTTTCTCTGTATTCTTTTTAGGCATCAGCATCTTTTTTTGTTTTGTAGTGACCAAAACTGGACACAGTATACCAAATGTGGAGTATTTGCAAGTCTTGGAGAAGAATATTTCATAATTGTGATACCATAATTAGGAAAGTACTTAGCTAGATAACCTTTATTGTCATTTTTTACTGTGGGCACAATGGCACACATTAAAAATGAAATTTAGTCTCAAAGTGTACACATACATAGCACAAATGTAAACATACTATACACAACTTATGTATAGACCTTTACATATAAGTAACATACAAATATTAATCACTGTCCATCTTTTTTTTTATTGAAAAGTTTTAAAAATACAGTTTTCCTTTATAAAACCCCCTTCCCCCTCCCTCCTCCCCTCCCTCCCTCCCCCCTTCCCCCCCCTCCCCCCCTCCCTCCTCCCCCCCCACCTCCCCCTAACCCCCCTCCCCCCCCGGACTTCCCAGAGCTAAATACAAGGTATATATATATAAAAAAGCAATCATAAACAACCATATACTAACAACTATAAATTCTAAAATCCCTCACTCTCTAACTTATATAGGATCAAACAAAACTTAGCATTATTAAATATATATAGAAGACAAAATAAAAAAAGAAAAAAGAAAACGAAAGAAGACTTATTCAAATGCTAGATAAAACTTCTTGACCCTATACTTATTCTGGATAAACTCAATCCATTTTCTCCATTCCATAACATAATGTTCTTGCGAGTAATCTTTCAAATAGGCCGAAATCTTCGCCATCTCTGCCAAGTCGGAAACCTTTAAAATCCACTCTTGTATAGTCGGCAGTTCCTCTTTCTTCCAATATTGACCTATCAAAAGTCTTGCTGCCGTAACTAAATTCAACATCAACTTAGAGTCCACAACTGTAGCGTCAACAATTATTCCCAACAAAAAAAATTGCGGACAAAACTTTATCCTCCGTTTAAAAATCTTCTGCATATTCCACCAGACTTTTATCCAAAAAGCCTTGACCTTTTTACATGTCCACCATATGTGAAAATATGTTGCCTCTTCATCACCACACCTCCAACATTTAGGCTGATAATTCGGATACATACTTGCAAGCTTTTTAGGATCTAGATGCCATCTATAAAACATTTTGTAAAAGTTCTCTCTTAAACTTTGAGCTTGAGTGAATTTTACATTCCTCACCCAGATCTTTTCCCACGTGTCCATTGTAATAACTTCCTGAATGTTTTGGGCCCATTTTATCATACAATCCTTAACAAGCTCTGTTTCTGAATCGATCTCTATCAATGCAAGATATATCCGTTTAATATGTGCTGGTCCTTGATTTCTAATTTGCTTTATCAAATTTTCATCAGTCGTTGCAAATCCATTTTTTTGGTCTTCTTTCCACCTGGCCTGTAACTGAATATATTGAAACCAAGTCTGAACAACCTTCTCTTCTCGCAAGGAACTATATGATTTCAAGCACCAAATATTCCTTTCCAAACTTAAAATTTCCTTGTAAGTAGTCTCATCATGTTTGAAACCAGCATGTATATTTTCTATTGCGTGTTTTGGGATTGCCCACAATGGTATCTTGCTGCTTAGCTTATGTCTATACTTCTTCCAAACTCTCAGCAATGCCTGTCTTAAAATATGCATCCTAAACACAGTATCTACCTTCTTATCATACACCAAATATGCATGCCAGCCAAACAACAGATCATGGCCCTCAAGATTTAATAACCTCGATTGTGTCAAATTAATCCAATCACTTATTCCTACTAGTGCAGCAGCTTCATAATATAATTTAAAATTAGGCATTTTAAGGCCACCTCTCTCACGAGTATCCTGCATAATCTTAAGTTTAACTCGTGGCTTTTTCCCTGCCCACACAAATTTATTGATACCACGCTGCCATTCCTCCAAGTTAGAGTCTTTCTTAAGAATCGGTATCATTTGAAATAAGAATAAAAATTTGGGCAGGACATTCATTTTCACTGCTGCAATCCGTCCCAACAAAGACAATTGCAATTTTTCCCAACTCTCCAGTTCTTTTTGAATTTTCCCCCATAACTTTTCATAATTATTTTTATATAGCTTTGTATTAGAGGGCGACAAAATCACCCCCAAATATTTAACCCTTTTAACAATCTCAAATCCAGTTAATCCTTCTAGGAGAGCCTTCTGCAAAACTGTCATATTTCTAACCAAAATTTTAGTTTTCTGTATATTTACTTTAAATCCAGAAACCTTCCCATATTGTGTTATTATCTCCATCAGGTCCACAACAGAGTTCTCTGGCTGGGTCACTGTAACAACCAGATCATCTGCAAATGCTCTCAATCTGTAATCCTGATCTCCAACTTGTATCCCCTTAATTTTTTCCGAATTCCGAATCTTAACCAATAATATCTCTAATGTTAATATAAATAACAAGGGCGATAGCGGACAGCCTTGCCTTGTGCCCTTCTCAATATTACATACTGTTGTCAAACTATTGTTAACTATGATTCGGGCAGTTTGTTTTTGGTATAATGCCCTAATCGGTTGTAAAAAATTTTCCCCAAAATCCATTTTGTCTAAAACTTTCAACAAAAATTGCCAGTTCAATTGATCAAAAGCCTTTTCAGCATCTAAAAAGATTAGCGCAGCAGAGATCTGGTTGTGCCTTTCCAAAAACTCTAACACATCAACTATATGTCTCACATTAGTTTTCATTTGTCTTCCACTAATAAACCCCGTTTGGTCCCCATGAATCACCTGTTGCAGAACCCTCATCAGTCTATTAGCCAAAACCTTAGCAAATATCTTATAATCTGTATTTAAAAGCGATATCGGTCTGTAATTTTTAACTAAAGTAGCATCCTGGTCTTCCTTCGGAATCAAAGAGATAAAAGCTGTTCTCCAAGACGGGGGCACCTTTCCCCCCCTCTGGATTGTCTGGAACAGTTCCTTTAACGGTTTTATCATCTCTAATTGCAAGTTTTTATAATAGGCCGCAGTCAAGCCATCAGTGCCTGGTGCTTTATCCACCTTCAGTTCCTTAATAGCTGTAAAAATTTCTTCTTCTGTAATCAGTTGGTTAATCCCCTCTTTTTGTACTTGCGTAAGAACCGGGATGCTAGCCTTCTCCAAATACGTATCAATATCTTTTGCATTAATGTCCTCTTTAGTATATAATTTCGAATAAAAATCCACAAAGGCATCCTTAATAAGATTCTGTTGATACACAACCCTTCCTTTATGCTCAATCTTATCTATATTAGATGCCCTTTGTTTTTTCCTCAGTCTATAAGCCAACCATCTGCCTGGCTTATTAGCATTGCAAAAAGTATTATGCCTAGCAAACCGCAGATTGGTCGCCACTTGATCAGCCATTAATTTATCAAATTGTCCTCGTAACAGTCTAATAGCCTCCTTGATCTTCACCTCCTCTGGGTTCAAAATCAAAGCCTTTTCTTTTTCCTTTATTTCATTCTCCAGTTCTTTCCTTCTAGTTTCCACTGCACGTCTATGTCTATTATTCATATATATCAACACCCCTCTCATATAGGCCTTGCTAGCATCCCAAACCATATCCATAGAGGTACCCTTATTCATATTCATCTCAAAAAAAATCCTTCATCCGCTGTTTGCATTCTTCCACATTTCTCTGATTTCTAAACAAATTCTCATTTACGCGCCATGAGCGTCTATCTCCTCTTTCCTTATCAATCTCCAACCACACTGGACTGTGATCAGAGATAATTCTTGCGCAGATTTTCACCTTTTTAGTTCTCAAAAGAAGATCATTAGTCAACAAAATAAAATCAATCCTCGAAAAAGATTGGTGTCTATCAGAATAAAATGTATAATCCTTCTCCCGCAAATGTCTCTCACGCCAAATATCTCGCAATTCCAGGTCATCCTTCATTTCAAAAAAAGATTTAGGCAGTCTAGCGTGACTTGGAATGCGTTTAAAGGCTCCAGCCTTATCCAACTGTACATCCATAACTCCATTCCAGTCCCCCATAAAAATAAAGGATTTATAATCCAACTGGGTAAGCTTTGTATGAAGTAAACTAAAAAAGTCAGCTTGTTGTTGATTTGGAGCATATAATCCAACTAAAAGCGTCTTTTTACCTTCAAACAACAGCTCGATCATAACATATCTTCCATGCTTATCTGCTTCAATTAGGTCCGCTGTTAAGGCACTTTTAACATAAACAACCACTCCATTTTTCTTATTCTCTGCAGAAGCAACAAATTGCGTACCCAGCCTCGAGTTCAATAAATACTTTTGATCCAAAACTCTAATATGCGTTTCTTGCAGGCATATAACATCTATCTTAAATTGTTTTAAATATTGAAAAACTTTCTTCCTCTTCTGCGGTGAGTTTAGTCCATTAACATTCCAGGTTAAAAATTTAGTTGCCATGTATATCCTCGAGAAGCTCTTGGACCACAGCTTTGATAGGACTGGTTACTTTAGGCCGTGCTCCTCCCACAGCTTGGCTATGAATGCGATGTGAAGAATCTGAAGACTTTTGCTGATCTTGTTCTTTTATTTTCTTTGCTCGTTTTAAAGCAGCACGCGTCACTCTTTGCTCTCTAGGATCATCCAAAGAGATTGTAGCTTGATCTCCTCCAGCACCATTTTCCTCTGTTTCCTCCTCTTGTTGTTCTTCTTCTCCAGATCCCTTTCCAGCTTCCAGGAGCGTTAATGGGGTTGCTTTTAAGACATTATTGTAGAAATCACGTGCTTGTTTCACAGTAATCAGCCTATACCTTTTACCTTCATACATCACCATCAGCCCCTCTGGAATCTCCCATCTGAACCTTATATCTCTTTGCTTGAGCTCTTGCACAAGAAATGTATAGTCCTTTCTTCCCCTTAAAATCCTTGGAGGAATTTCTTTTAAAACCAAGACTTCTTGTTCAGCAATCACAACCTTAGCATCATAGGCAGCTTGTATAACTTGATCTCTAATTTCTCTTTTTGCAAAATAAACCACCACATCTCTAGGCAACTTTCTCTGTCTGGCAATCCATGAATTCACCCGAAACACTTTATCCATAGCTGCTCTTATTTCAGATGCTGGCTGGTTCAATACCCCTTCGAGAGCCTCAGAGATCAGCTGCTTTAAATCTTCTTTAACATTCTCTTTTAAGCCTCTAATTCTGACAGCAAACTGCATCTGGTAATATTGGGCATGGCTTAACTCCCTTTCCAACTTGCCTCTTTCAATTTCATTCTCCCGTGCTTTTACTTCTAGTATAGCATTCCTTTGAGCCAAATCATCCACTTTTTCATCTAAATCTTCCACACATTCCGCCACTTTATGCACTGAAGTCAAAATGTCTACCTTCATCACGCTGTACTTCTGTTCCATCCTCTCTTCCATTCTTTCCTCAAATTTCTCCAATTTCTCCTCCATCTGTGCAAATTTATCAGCAATTGATTGATTAATTGATTCCAAAAGTACCTGGGCATGTTTATCCAAGGCATCTCGCAAATCCTTCGATGTCAACACTTCAGGAGGGTGCAATGCCTGTAGTGATGATTGTTGCACCGGCGAGGATCCTCCACTCCGAAGAGTTTTAGAGGGAGGTTTAGCCGCCATCTTTTAATCCTCAATTATGACGCACTTTCAATTAAAGTTTAAAAAGTCCAACAAGTTAGAGAGTACAGTAAAATAGTCCTCTTCACCTTTTCCTCTTGTACCGCTCTGCCTGCTCCTTTAAATCATAGTCCTTTCTTCAGGCAGGGATGGTTCGCAGACGCCTGGCTCTGCTCCAGGAAGTTCGGAGCAGAGACGACGGCCAGCTGGGAGCAACCCAGGCTTCGGGGGAGTTCGATCCTTCAGCCGCCCAAGCTCGAAGCTCAGGCGGCCTCGGAGAACTCTACCCCTACCTGGGGCCTCACCCCCTCCTCTTCTCCCGAGGAGGGGGCTTCAATTTCGCCCGAACAGCTGATCGGCGCTGTTTCGGGCGAAAAAACAAACAGCTGAGCCGCGGGCAGCCAAGGGAGGCTGTCTTCAGCGTAATTTTTATATTTAAGCCTTAACAAGATGACTCATTATACTAATGGTTTTACATTTGAAATGCAGTTTAAAGAAAACCTTTTAAGGAACTTCCTAGTCTTCTCTATGTGTTGTAACTGCACATGTTCAGAGGGCTGGAGATATCTAATATATCTCTCTCCAAACTCCATACTTTCAAGGTTCCTGCTCAGACAATAAAATAATAACACAATAGAAAATGAGCTAGTCTCAAATCTTCAGGATAGACGCCACCCAAAAAGCAACTGAGGAAGAAAAATTACTCCAGTAAGACAAACTGCTACATATATGCAGGCAGCAAAGTTCTACTCCCACCATAACCCCTATCCACTAATTATATTACCTAGCTTGACAAGGAAACATCTACAGAAAGAGAAGCAAGTTTAGAACACCAGAATTCACATACTGAAATGAAATGAATGTTGATGTGATGTTAATCTCTTAGAACAGGGGTCCCCAACCACTGGTGCATGGACCAGTACCGGGCCACGACATGCCAGCAACTGGTCCACACAAACAAGCAAAGCCCCATATGCGGGTTGCAGGCAGCACACAAAACCACGCACTCTCCAGTCCACGGAAAAACCTCTCTCCATGGAACTGGACCTTGGTGCCTAAAAGGTTGGGGACCTCTGTCTTAGAATCATAAAGCTGGAAGGGTCTTCCAGTCCAAATCCTGGCCCAAGGCCAGAGTCCTCATTCCATCGTGGATAAACAGTTGTCTAGTCTTTACTTGAAAACCTCCAGCAATGGAGCATCCACAACTCTGGAAGGCAAGCTGTTAATCATTCTTACTGTCAGGAAATTCCTCCTTATTTCCAGGTTGGATCTCCCTCTGACAAGCTTTCATCCATTGCTTCTTGTCCTGTTCTCAGATGCTCTAGAGAACAAATCGATCCCCTCTTCCCTGTTACAGCCCTTCA
This sequence comes from Vipera berus, assembly GCF_964194415.1. Lineage (NCBI taxonomy): Eukaryota > Metazoa > Chordata > Lepidosauria > Squamata > Viperidae > Vipera > Vipera berus. The sequence continues at coordinate 252,345,286 of NC_138203.1, forward strand.
AGTATTGGGAAATGGCTATCATTTCCCTCCCCCCCTAACCCTTCACTTTATTAGGCTAAACCAGACTAGTTTCCTTAGCTGTCCAGTTTAGCCTCCAGACTTCTTATCATTTTTGTTGCTTTTCTCTGTATTCTTTTTAGGCATCAGCATCTTTTTTTGTTTTGTAGTGACCAAAACTGGACACAGTATACCAAATGTGGAGTATTTGCAAGTCTTGGAGAAGAATATTTCATAATTGTGATACCATAATTAGGAAAGTACTTAGCTAGATAACCTTTATTGTCATTTTTTACTGTGGGCACAATGGCACACATTAAAAATGAAATTTAGTCTCAAAGTGTACACATACATAGCACAAATGTAAACATACTATACACAACTTATGTATAGACCTTTACATATAAGTAACATACAAATATTAATCACTGTCCATCTTGAATACATAACGGAAGAAGGAAGCTTTAGAGTTCATAAGGTTAATACGGTCCAGAACAATACTGTGACTGAATCTGGATGTTCTGCTTCGGATACTACAAAGCCTCCCCCAGAAGGTAACAAGGAAAACAGGTTGTGAAAAGGATGTGTCGTGTCCCAGATAATCTTACAGACCCTGTTCAAACAACGCTTCTGTGCTATGTCCTGGATGGGAGGGAGGGAACTGCCAATGATCTTTTCGGCCATCCTCACCACTCTCTGCACCTCCTTCCTGTCTGAAGCAGTGATGTTTCCAAATGAAACTGTGATGCTGTATGACAGGAGGCTCTCGATTGTCCCTCTGTAGAAAGTGGTCAGGACAGGGGAAGGAAGATGTGCTGTTCTCATGCGACACAGAAAATGCAGGCGCTGCTGTGCCCTCTTCACCAGCATCTCCCTATCTCGCGACCAAGCCAGCCTACTTGTTAACTGCACACCCAGGAACTTGAGTATATCCATTGGTGGACCGGGACAATTGTACAATTCTTTTTTATAATCTTTCAGCACTGTTCCCGATATATCTGATTTTATTCTAAGAATTCTCAACCTGTGACATGGCCCTGAAAGTACAGTTATCAAATTTCATAAATGAAAGAAAAGAACAAAGCAATGAATCAGGTTCTTCACCTTCATGATTAAGACTTCATCTTATTTTTACTTCTTCATCTGCTATCTTAAGAGGACACAAACTGACAACTTATTAACATGGCAATAGTAACATGAAACTTTTTGAGATCTTTTAGATTGAAAACTCTTCCATGAGATCAGTTTCACCCAAGGCCTTTCCAATGTTATTTTCAGTTGAGCTCATTGCTAATCCAGCACCTTCAACCATGGAAGAGAATGGATAAGTTTTTATCATTTTCACTTTTGAAAATAACTTCTCAGCAGGTGTAACTAATAACAGTGCAACGAATGGGAATTGCTACATGCAAATTTGAATGTATATATTGAATGTTATAGCCTAGAGTTCCTTTTTTTGATTTGCAGAATTGCCAAAATTGCCTTTCCCTTGAGTGCTGCTTTATGTCCCCAATTGTCAAAATTGCTGCCTCCTAAAATGACCATAGGTTCAGTGGTACAAATCTCCATGTGATTACTACTTGGAAGTAAAGAGACCAGATGAGCAGATCTAAACTCAACATCTGGGTTTTCAGCTTGTTAAAATCAGTGTCGTAAATAAGGTAACGTACTGCTATGTTGCCACGGAAAAACACCATAATATATTGCCAAAACCTTTAAAATCAGTACCCAGAATTTAGCAAAGGAAGCAGCTTAATAGGTGTGACATCTGTTTAAATGTACCTTCTTCTATTTCGTCTTATCAATTATATATCAGAATAAATATTTTGTAGGTAACTTGATTTCTTTTCTTTCAAAAATTTGTGCAATATGGATAGGTTCTTCCAGTTTGGGATTTTTATTGCAGTGATATGTTATGGTTTCATTGAAAAATACTCCTGGGGAGTGAATTTCTTTGCTGACACTCAAACAAGAATCTGATTTTTACAATACATATATTTGATAAGCCTTCCCCTTTGTTTTACGTATTGTACGAATGTTTTTGCGCAGTGCTGTTGGACTAATTGAATTGATTTGCAGTACAACGGTGTTGGTTTTTAACCTTTGATTTACAACTGTGCGATTACAAGATAATAAAATTATTCCTCTCACCCTTTCTTTTAGATTTTACATAGAAAGCATTTCATTTCTGAAGGACAAGACCACAGTTGAACTTTTTTTCCTCAACGCAAAGTCCTGTGTGCAACAGGTAATTTGGCTCAGTTTTCCATACAACTGCAGATTATACTTCAGTAGTTGTAAACATACAAGTAATTAAATTATATGGATGCACTTCTACATTTAAATACCCATCAACCAAGGGAAATGTGAGTAATTCTTTTTCACAAGTGCATGCGTGTGCAAACACACGTCAATTCTCAAATACAAACAATGGGCAACGGGCTCCAAAATAGAACAGGTGTCATCCATCATGAAGAAATAGGGTTGAGGGAAAAGTTAAGTAAAGGAATATTGGGGCAGAGAGAGATTGCTTTGAATATGTACATAAAAGAAAGCTCTCAAAGATTTGGCTTGTATAATAATTCCCTCATTGGAAAAGAATGTATAAATAAAGCTAAACATTTTTTTTCTTAAGAAACTTTGTAAGCATCCATCAAAATCACTAACTCTGTTCACCGGCATGTCAAGAGAAGATTTTTTTTCATGTCAAATGTGTTTTGACCATTGGGAAGTCATATTTCCAAAAATGGTAGTGCAGAACAGTTTTACCTGAGGCAAAAGAATTGTGAACATATCTTTCTTCACTAGTTGTGGGCATATCCAGAACAAGGTGGAAAGTACAAATGACTTTAAAAAAAACAGCTGTTTATGTTCATGAGACAAAGAATATTTACATATTTATGCAGGTAGTCCTTGACTTAGGACCACTTATTTAGTCCCCCCCCAAAGGTACTTATGTCCTGATTCTGAAGCTCTGAAGGTTGCTGTCCCTGCAGCCACCTGCAGCACTTTTCGGGAATAGCAACCGGACAGCATTAATGGCCATTTCAGCATCCTGCAGTCATATGACTGTGATTTTTGATGTTTTTGCCAAAAACAGGCATTTACTTTTGATTCTCAGTTAAAGCACCTCAGAGAAAACCATGCGTTCCCTTAAAAATTGTAGCATTGTCTTAATGACAATGGTGTTCACTTTACAATTACTGCATTCGCTTAACAACCACCACAAAAATATTTTTAAAAAATTAGGTCAGTCATATGGGCTACCCGCTTTATACCCGTCACAACTTGTCACCATGATGGGCGGGCTCCATTACATTTGTAAGACAAGGACTCCCTGTATGCTCAAAATATAAACATTGTATTGCTCCTGTTTGGGGTTGAAGGGAGCTGGTTACAACCACAATAATCTGTAATACTGCAAATATTGTAGAGAACTACTAATGAAAGTTTTAACTGCTTTGTGAGTAGTTTGAACTGAGAATAACATATTACACTTAACTAGTAGGTGTGTGCTAATTGGTATCAGAATAAATGATGCCAGGCTGTGGTTTCTTGTGGAACCAGCTAGTCAGCCCAAGGGAAGAGCACTGTCCCCAAACCCAGTTTTTCTAGGTGCCTTTGAAAGTGGGTGGCAACTCCAAAAATGCAGTAAATGTCTTTTTAAAAAATATTTGCACTATAACACGAAACTTCTTTTCGCTCATTCCCATGTCATTCAAATCAGGAGGCAGGGAGGGGGAAGTAGTAAGTTACGTAGGTGGTATGATTGAAAGTTAATCTAGCCTTGGCTCCCTAAGGACTGAATTAGCATTGCTGACTAACTTTTCCATGATATAGCATTTTATCCACTAGGACGTTGATTGACTTTCAAGAGCAGAACGTTGCTGGTCTGTAAGTCTTTGTAGATTGTCTAGCAAAGCCAATGGTAGCAGATTCTAATGTTAAAAATTAGGAACATCCAAGAGCCATTAATCCCTCCCACTGGTCCACTCAAGAAGTTTCTGTCATATGATTCATTTATTATATTCAGACTGACAAATCAGGGGATTATTATATCAAATAAAACATCATTGAAAAGCCACAAATAGAATAAGCAACTCTGTTATTGTAAGAATTATAATTAACTCCTCTGTTAATTTATTTCATCCTCTTTTAAAATCCTCTGAACCACTAGCCATTAGGACATCTTTATTTTCCATAAATCAATTGCCTACATAAATCTTCTGATCATTTTCATTACTCCTTTCTGCCTATTAGAGAGAAGACAGTTCTGTGATATCTTTGTGGTTGACCACAAAGAACTCAATAACCTATGTATGATTGTGCCTGAAATTTATATAAATTTATGATTGTGGCAATTTTATTTTTTCCATTCCTAATTATCATCAGGGGTGTTTCCAGCCCTGATTCTATTTCTAGCCATTAAATGGATGATATTATTGATCTCAATCTAATCTTACTAATTAGTTCCCATTAGTGAAATCCCTGTGTGAGAATGTGATTGGGAGATGGGTCTTTATACCCTAATGTATTTCATTTGATACTGAACATTTAACACATGTCTCCTTTCATTTAGATAGAAGGAAATGTTTATTCAGCTTACTTTCACTATTCTGAATCAAATGTTATATCTCAGCAGTTCATAGTTTGTATCTAATTTCTGATGGGTTATATAGTCCAAAACAAATTGGAAAAAACAGTACCAATGTAGAACATTTTATGGGCTCAGCTGTTTATCTTGCTCTATTGTGACAATTTTATGTTCATTCTCATCCGCCACAAATACATATTTTGTATTTAATCAATGGGATCTTCCCAAGAGGATTCATCTGTTCCCATGACTGCTGAATTTACTCAAGAATTCATATTTATTTATTGCCCAAGCCATAACCTAATTACTGGCTGAACATATCTGCATCAGACTGGAGATGCAAATGACACAGTGCAAATGACACAATGACACATTCATTGTATTTCAGTAATCTCAGTTATTCCTCTCACTTTCAGAATTGAGGATTACTTCAATTCTACCACTTCTTTTAGGGAACAGAAATTGGTAATACCTCTAAGCTTAATAATAAGTGAAAATAATAATTAATATATTCTCGTCTGCCCAGCTTAGCTAAAGAATGAAACTGAAAAGATTGTCCCAATCAGTAATCTCATAAAACTCCCACAAATGTAATAGCCTGGAGTGGAGAAGCTTAGATAGTGGGGTGTGGTACAGAAACCTGGCCAGATCAATAATTCTGTGAGTTACTGAACATTTATTAACTGTTTCAGTAAAGTAATAGTTGACTGAAGTATCCATTGTGAGATAAAACTGGAGCCAAGTGGGTTATTTCATGGGACATGAAAATATAATAACTCCATATAAATATATTCTGTAATTTGGTTACAAGGGATGATTATTTTTCTGTTCAACTATTAACTTTCTTGTATTGCTTGTCCACAGCTCCACCCTCATGTCTATGCTAGCTAGCATATTATTTCCATGAGGTCCCAAGTTCAACCAACCATGAACCCTAGAGAGCCACTATCAATCAGTACTGATAATACTAAAATAGGTGGATCAGGGATCTGACTCATTACCAGACAGCTTTCTACATTCTTAGATAATAAAGTGTGTTTGAACACAGTTTATTTTTGTTCTTATAGAATATACTTTGTGAGCTGCTTATTATACCCTTCTTAAAATGCTGTTTGGATTTATAATGATAACTGAAATCTCCTGTTTTGTCAGGAAAAAAACCTCCTTTTCCTTTTAAAAGTAACCTAAATTAGATAATTTTAGAAAAGTATTTGGCATAGGCCTGCATTTATTTTCATAACGGTGTGTGAAGATTGCACTTGAAATAAAGACCTATGTTTCAGAGGTAAGGAATCTGGTGTTCAGATACAGGTAGTCCTCAACTTATGACTACAATTTAGCCCAAAATTGCTGTTGCTAAGTCTGTTCCACAAGGCTCAGTTATATATCACTGGCTAGATCTTACAAAATCACAGTTTCTGTCACTTCTGAGCGTTGGGTATTGCTTATGTACTAGGAATTAGAAATACAGGTGGTCCTCAACTTACAATCATTCATTTGGTGATCATTTTAAGTTGCAATGGCACTAGAAAAAAGGGAGTTATGACCAGTTTTCCTATGTATGACCATAGTAACATCCTTGTGGTCACAGGATCAAAATTTGGACGTTTGGCAACTGGCATGTATGTATAACAGTTGCAGTGTCCTGAGGTCATGTGATCCCTTTTTGCCTTCTGACAATCAAAGTCATGGAGGAAACCAAATTCACTTATCAGCTAACTTGACAACTGCACTGATGCACTTGGCAGCTGTGGCAAGAAAGATCATAAAATGGGGCAAATTCACATGACAACTGAATTGAAAGACATCTTGAACAGCAAAAAACTAGAAGGTTTTTAGACAGGCACATTCAGGTACAAGCGCTGTGCTGGCGCAGTGGTTAAAATGCAGTATTGCAGGGTAATTCTGCCAACTGCCAGCAGTTCGATCCTGACGGGCTGAAGGTTGACTAAGCCTTCTATCCTTCCAAGGTCAGCAAAATGAGGACCCAGATTGTTGGGTCAATAGGCTGACTCTGTAAACCATTTTGAGAGGGCTGTAAAGTACAATGAAGCAGTATATGAGTCAAAGTGCTATTGCTATTGCTACAACAAAAAATATAAATGTAACATCCTGGTAAAAAATGAACACCCAGAATGACAAGGACTGTGCTGGATATTATTCAAATGAGGACTTCTGGCATTATCCTTATAGAATAAAATAGAATTCTTTATTGGCCAAGTGTGATTGGATACATAGGAATTTGTCTCCGGTGCGTAATCTCTCAGTCTACATATAAACAATGTGATAAATCATCATCATCATCATCATCATCATAAAATACATTCATCATAAATCATAAGATACAACACTTAGCGATAGTCATAGGATACTAAATAAGCAATCAATATAAATCATACCAGGATACTAAATAAAACAATATAAAATGTAAGATACAAGCAACAAAGTTATAGTCATAAAAGATAAGGAAATAACTAATAGGAAAGATGAGAAGGATAATAGTACTTGTTGTTGTTGTTGTTAGCTGCAAAGTCGTATGCGACCCATCACGACCCCATGGACAACGTTCCTCCAGGCCTTCCTGTCCTCTACCATCTTCTGGAGTCCATTTAAGCTCACGCCTACTGCTTCAGTGACTCAATCCAGCCACCTCATTCTCTGTTGTCCCCTTCTTCTCTTGCCCTCAATTTTTCCCAGCATTAGGCTCTTCTCCAGTGAGTCCTTCCTTCTCATTAGGTGGCCAAAGTATTTGAGTTTCAACTTCAGGATCTGGCCTTCTAAAGAGCAGTCAGGGTTGATCTCTTCTAGGACTGACCAGTTTGATCGCCTTGCAGTCCAAGGGACTCGTGGGAATCTTCTCCAGCACCATAGTTCAAAGGCCTCAATTCTTTGGCGCTCAGCCTTTTTTATGGTCCAATTTTCACAGCCATACATTGCAACTGGGAAGACCATAACCTTGACTACACGGACTTTTGTTGACAGGGTGATGTCTCTGCTTTTTAGTGTGCTGTCTAGATTTGCCATGGCTTTCCTCCCTAGGAGCAAGTGTCTTTTAATTTCTTGGCTACAGTCCCCATCTGCAGTGATCTTGGAACCCAGGAAAATAAAATCTGTCACTTCCCCATCTATTTGCCAGGAATTGAGAGGGCCGGATGCCATGATCTTGGTTTTCTTAATGTTAAGTTTCAACCCAACTTTTGCACTTTCCTTCTTCACCCGCAACAAGAGGCTCTTTAGTTCTTCTTCACTTTCTGCCATTAGAGTGGTATCATCTGCATATCTTAGGTTGTTGATATTTCTCCCGGCAATCTTAATTCCAACTTTTGATTCATCTAGCCCTGCCTTTCTCATGATGTGCTCTGCATATAAGTTAAATAGGCAGGGCGACAGTATACAGCCTTGCCAGACTCCTTTCCCAATTTTGAACCAATCAGTGGTTCTGTGTCCAGTTCTCACTGTTGCTTCTTGGCCCGCATATAGGTTTCTCAAGAGACAAATAAGATGTTCTGGTACTCCCATCTCTTTAAGAACTTGCCACAGTTTGTTGTGATCCACACAATCAAAGGCTTTAGCATAGTCAATGAAGCAGAAGTAGATGTTTTTCTGGAACTCCCTAGCTTTCTCCATGATCCAGCGTATGTTGGCAATTTGATCTCTAGTTCTTCTGCCTCTTCAAAATCCTGCCTGTACTTCTGGTAGTTCTCGATTCACATACTACTGGAGTCTAGCTTGTAGGATTTTAAGCATAACTTTACTAGCATGTGAAATGAGTGCAATGGTGCGATAGTTTGAACATTCTTTGGCACTGCTTTTCTTTGGAATTGGAATGTAAGCTGATCTTTTCCAATCCTGTGGCCACTGTTGAGTTTTCCAAATTTGCTGGCAAACTGAGCGTAGCACTTTTACTGCATTGTCTTTTAAGATTTTGAATAGCTCAGCTGGAATACTGTCACCTCCACTAGCTTTGTTGTTGCTCAGTTTTTCTAAGGCCCACTTCACTTCACATTCTAGGATGTCAGGCTCGAGGTCATTGACTACCTCATCGTGGTTATCAGGGATGTTAAGCTCATTCTTGTATAGTTCTTCTGTGTAATTTTGCCACCTCTTCTTAATCTCTTCTGCCTCTGTTAGGTCCCTGCTATTTTGGTCCTTTATCATGCCCATTTTTGCATGAAACATTCCCTTCATCTCTCCAATTTTCTTGAAGAGATCTCTGGTCCTCCCTATTCTATTGTTTTCTTCTATTTCCTTGCACTGTTCATTTAAGAAAGCATTCTTATCTCTTCTAGCTATTCTCTGGAATTCTGCATTCAATTGGGCGTATCTTTCTTTTTCTCCCTTGCCTTTCACTTCCCTCCTTTCCTCAGCTATTTGCAAAGCTTCCTCAGACAGCCATTTTGCTTTCTTGCATTTCTTTTTCTTTGGGACGCTTTTAGTTGCTACCTCTTGTACAATGTTGCGAACCTCCATCCATAATTCTTCAGGCACTCTCTCTATCAGATCTAATTCCTTAAACCTATTTGTCACCTCTACTGTATATTCAACAGGGATATGATTTAATTCATACCTGAGTGGCCTAGTGCTTTTCCCTACTTTCTTCAGTTTAAGCCTAAACTTTGCAACAAGAAGCTCATGGTCTGAGCCACAGTCAGCTCCTGATCTTGTTTTTACTGACTGTATAGAGCTTCTCCATCTTTGGCTGCAGAGCACATAGTCAATCTGATTTCTGTGTTGACCGTCTGTTGATGTCCATGTGTAGAGCCGTCTCTTGGGTTGTTGGAAAAGAGTGTTTGCTATAACCATCATATTCTCTTGACAAAATTCTATCAGCCTGTGCCCTGCTTCATTTTGCACTCCAAGGCCAAACTTGCCTGTTATTCCAGTTATCTTTTGGCTTCCTACTTTAGCATTCCAATCCCCCATGATGATAAGGACATCATTTTTTGGTGTTAGTTCTATAAGGTGCTGTAGGGCTTCATAGAACCAGTCAATTTCATCCTCTTCAGCACTGGTGGTTGGGGCATAGACTTGGACTACTGTGATATTAAATGGTTTGCCTTGGATTCGAACTGAGATCATTCTGTCATTTTGGGGATTGTATCCCAGTATTGCTTTTCCTACTCTTTTATTGACTAAGAAGGATACTCCATTTCTTCTGAGGGATTCTTGCCTGCAGTAGTATACCTGATGGTCAACTGAATTAAATTCACCCATTCCTGTCCATATTAGTTTGCTGATTCCTAAGATGTTGATGTTCAGTCTTGTCATCTCTTGTTTGAGCACGTCCAGCTTGCCTTGATTCATGGATCTTACATTCCAGGTTCCTATGGAAAAAAAATCTTTACAGCATTGGACTTTCCTTTCACCACCAGAAACATCCACAGCTGAGCGTCCTTTCGGCTTTGGCCCAGTCACTTCATTCTTTCTGGCGCTACTAATACTAGCCCTCTGCTCTTCCCCAGTAGCATATTGGATGCCTTCTGACCTGAGGGGCTCATCTTCCAGCATCATATCATTTTTCCTTTTGGTACTGTCCATAGGGTTTTCATGGCAAAGATAATGGAGTGGGTTGCCATTTCCTTCTCCAGTGGATCACGTTTTGTCAGAACTCTCTGCTGTGACTTGTCCATCTTGGGTGGCCCTGCACGGCATAGCTCATAGCTTCATTGAATTACGCAAGCCCCTTCGCCACGACAAGGCAGTAATCCATGAAGGGGATAATAGTACTATAGCCCTACTAAGTAGTTTGACAGTATTGTGGGAATTAGTTGTTGATGGCATGGGGGCAAAAAACTGTCCTTGTGTCTAGTTGTTTTGGCGTGCAATGCCCTACAGTGTCGTCTTGAGGGAAGAAATTGAAACAGTTTATGTCCAGGATGTGAGGGGGTCTGTGGACATTTTCACAGCCCTCTTTCTGGCTCGTACAGTATACCGGTCCTCAATGGAACACAGGCTGGTAGCATTTTTTTTCTGCATTCTAACTATCTGTTGAAATCTGTGTCTATCTTGTTTGGTTGCAGTGCCAAACCAGACAGTTAAAGGTAAGGTAAAGTTTCCCCCGCATATGCGTGCTAGTCGTTTCCGACTCTAGGGGCCGGTGCTCATCTCCGTTTCAAAGCCGAAGAGCCAGCGCTTGTCCGAGGACATCTCCGTGGTCATATGGCCGGCATGACTAGACGCCAAAGGCGCACGGAACGCTGTTACCTTCCCACCGTAGTGGTCCCTATTTTTCTACTTGCATTTTTACGTGCTTTCGAACTGCTAGGTTGGCAGAAGCTGGGACGAGTAACAGGCGCTCACTCTGCTACGCGGCACTCGGGATTCGACCCGCCAAACTGCCGACCTTCCGATCGACAAGCTCAGCGTCCTAACCCACTGAGCCATAGAGGTGCAAATGACAGACTTAATAATTCCTTTGTAGAACTGTATCAGCAGGTCTTTGGGCATTCTTGACCTTTCTGAGTTGGCACAGGAAGAACATTCTTTGTTGTGCTTTTTTGGTGACATTTTTGATGTTAGGTGTCCATTTTAAGTCTTGAGATTTTATAGAACCTAGAAACTTGAAGGTCTCTACTGTTGATACTGTGTTGTCTAGTATTGTAAGAGGTAGAATTTTAGGCTTCTCCTAAAATCTATCATTGCTACAGTTTTGAGTGTGTTCTGTGTGTTATAAAATTGGGATCTATTTTGCAATGTCAAGAACCAGTTTTTGCATTGGAACCTTAGAGGTAAATTCAAACTGAGACTATAAGCGAGCAGTGGAAATGGATTCTCTAAATCATCTGGAGATCAAATCCTATCAACTTGTTCTATAAGTTTCTATCATGACATCAACCTGCTTATACTAGCATTTAAGGCAAGTCCTCAGCATTTCGCATTTTGTGGGTCAAGCAATATTTTGTTACTTCCTGTTGACTGCTGGATTACATAGGCATTAGATTGCAAATATACAGATGTGTTCAACTGATGAGCCTTCTGCTTGTGGAACAAACTGACAGTAGTGAGGAAGGGCAAAACGCCTCAATAAAAAACTGACACAAAAAGACACCTATTTAAACTTATTTCTGAATGTAGCTAACATAGACATTCATGTCAGACCACTTTGGACACATTTTCCCCTAATGTCTGTCTGTCACTGCAATTTGATATTGTGTACGTTTTAAGAGGTGCAGAGAAATCATATACTGTAGCATGAATAACAGGAGTGTGAGAACTGATACATAATTGTATTCCTGTTTGTATTTTTAATTCAGGGCCTGTGAATTAAAGTTTGCCCTTAAGTAAAGATTCAAAGGTAAATGAGGTTGGTTCATATTAATATATAACCCAAATGTCATTTTATCTCTGCTGCAGTGAATGTCCCATTGTTGGGACTATGGGAATATTTATTAGGCTGCAGTAAATGGCTGTTTCACTTCAAAGCAAAACAAAGTCAAAATATGGCTTAGCAAGGTATGTGAAGCCAACCATTGTCTAAGATGGATATACTCAGTGGTGGGATTCAGCACCACTTCAGCAGAACCGGTAGCTAATTTTTTGTTGTCCAGGCCCAGAATGGACTTCCGGAAGCAGCATCCACACAAGGAACCAGTTGTTCACATATTTGAATCCCACCACTGGATATACTTATATGATGCTGTAGCAGATCAGTTCCCTTAAAGCTACTTATGTGAACCATCATACCACCAAAAAAGTAGATGATACTGAGAGAGCCAGTCTGGATAGTTAATATGGTAGTTAGTGCCACAGGAAGAGCTGTACAAGACTAGAACTATGTTCAGTATTGAAAGCTGGATTGGCTTTTTTCATGCATCACCGGCATATGACCTTTTTCCTTGAGACCGTTGAAACTTTGCTCTGTGAAATGCTTCGCATTAGTTAAGACAGGCCTTTGAAAAAGTCTTTTAAACAGGTTGGGATGCTTCTTCTCTAAGCAAGGATATCAATTACTGGGCTCGCTGACCCATTTGTCTTAGAACTATCCAGTTACTCCCTTGCTCCAGGCATGGATCACAAGTAAATACCGATCCTCCGTATAAAAGTCATGGACTTTATACAATTCTTTTGGGTGCTTTGATTCTTTTTGTTTTAAGATGGACAGGCTGGACAGGAAAAAAAATGCCTCAAACTCACTCAGACATTTATGAGGCAAAGTTCTCATGATTACAATGGCAACTATTTTGACATTAGCCTAGCTCTTAACAAGGTGTATCGCCCAAGGCCCTTCCAACAGAAACCAAGATTTCACACACCTTTAGGATAAACCAGCCTGCACAGTTCAGTCTGTATTTGTTTCAGGCTCCACCTCGTTTTCCAAGCAACTTGTTTTATTGTTTGCTCGGAGCAAAAAAGAGAGCAAGAGTGGTACTCTGCAAACAGGCCCTATAAAAGCAAACGGAATACACTGAATGATTGCTAATCTTCTTTACTTAAGAGGTTGTCATCATAGTTAAGAATGTGCCCAACACCTATCTTTACTCAAGGCAGGAAAAAAAACTTTGAAACTTAATTGGAAAGAAGTGTTGGTCAGGTGAGCTTGCTGTTGGCCTTTATTGTCCACTTTGGCTTCAGCTTGAGCTATCAGCTTGCCAACCCTTTAAACCAGGGCTGTCAAACTGCCAGCCCACGGACCGGATGCTTCACACCAAAACCGCACCCACTTCATTGCCGGCAATGGGGAAAAAAGTTGTAATACATTGCAACACGTCACGTAACGTCGCGAGTTTGACACCCGTGCTTTAAACTTTTCATGTTTGATTCCTTTTCTTTGCTTTAGACATAAGTTTTAGTCAGCTTCTCTGTGGAGGCTTATGAGTGTTGTAGTGAGGAGGCATGGCAGCAGTACCTATAGCAAGTCATTGTGTCAAACTGACAGCCCATGTGTCATGTTATTAGACATAGTTTTCTATGCAGTGTTGTTTGTATAATAACATTACCATGTACATGATATCTTGTCCATTCATATCTTGTCCATCGCTATGTAGCTTGGCTATTGATATTTTAGGTTAATTCTTTTTCCTATACAGGTAGTCCTTGACTTACAACCATTTGTTTAGTGACTATTCAAAGTTACAATGGTATCCAAAAAAGTGATTTATAACCATTTTTCACAAACCTGTAACAGCATCCCCATGGTCATGTGATCAAAATTCAGACACTTCATAACTGGTGTGTATTTATGATGGTTACAAAGTCCTGGGGTCATGCGATCACCTCATGTGATCTGTATAGCCTACAGATTCATTTAACAACTGTGTTACTAATTAAACTGCGGTGATTCACTTAATACAGGGGTCTTCAAACTTGGCCCTTTTATGACTTGTGGACTTCAACTCCCAGAATTCCTCAGCCAGCGTGCCTGGCTGAGGAATTCTAGGAGTTGCCATCCACAAGTCATAAAAGGGCCAAGTTTGGAGACCCCTGAATTAACATCTGTGGCAAGAAAGGTTGTAAAATGGGGTAAAACTCACTTAACAACATTCTTGCTTAGCAACAAAAAGTTTGGACTCAGACGAGGACTACCTGTACTCAAAGAAGTTTACTTACATTTTTATATAAGTACTCATCCCATACTGGTGATAAATTATTGCAACCAAATCAGTTATTTGCTCAAACTAATTTATTTTCATGTAGGAGTGTTATGCAGATTGTGGCCACTGAAGAGACCACATGACAGGAGACAAGAAGGTTGAGGCAAAGAGCCAAAATATTATCAGGTGTGACTGCTAGAAATTCTCTCCTCTTTCAGTGAAAGCTGAAGTGCTACCATTATGCCTGAAGTTCAATGTGTGGCAAATTATAGCCTAAAGCAGACATGTCCAACTCGCAACATCATGTGACGTCTCGCGACGTATTGGGACAGTTTTGCCATTGTCGGCAATGGGGTGGGTGTGGCTTCCACATGATGTGTCCAGCCCACGGGCCGGCAGTTTGACACCCCTGGCCTAAAGAGTTCTCTACTTACCCCTGTTTCTGCAGACCACATTTTATCCAAGTTGCTCTTAGATGTTTCCAATGAAAATATAACTAGAGTTCCATTCACCAGGCAAATCCTGCTGTTTCAAACTGCACCATGCTCATGTTTCTTAATGCCGGTTTACCTTATGCTCTATTTGGTTTATTGTCTAAGTGTAATAGAATGCTGCCTCAACTTGTTTAAAGTTTGGTGTTTTCAAGCACTGAATGTACCATATTGTGGTATGTGTAACCGGGGTCATAATTAGAAGAGCACAGATGTGCCAATTCATGCATGAATGTAAACTTGTTCGAAGAATAGGGCTCCATTTTTCCCCTCACTCTTACAATTTGGCTGGTGGCCATCATGATCTTTAGAGCAGTAAAACAAGGCACTTTCTTGATGGCTCAGGCACTCCATGGAAGTCAGCAAATCAGCAACCATGTTCCTCACTCTTCAAATTTGAAGCTGGTGGATAAGCAAGAAAATAGCGTATAGTATTCCAAAAAGTTTAGTGTGAAATCACTGATAGAGTAGAAAAACCATTTATGAAAAATCACAAAGCTTGGCCAACAATACCAAGAAAGAACGTATGGAACTCAATAATGAAAAAGTCATATCATCAGATTAGGCCAATAATAATAGAAACAGTGCAGAGAAGAGCAACAAAGATGATAAGAAATCTGGAGGCTAAATCATGGCTAGGGTCTAGGTATATTTATAATAATAATAATAATAATAATAATAATAATAATAATAATAATAATAATAATAATAATAATAATAATAATAATAATAATAATAATAATAATAATAATAATAATAATATAGAAGACTCATTCAAATGCTACATAAAACTTCTGGTATAAAACCCTATACCATTTCAGGCAAATGGCTGTCCAGTCTCTTCTTAAAAACCTCCAGTGTTGGAGCATTCACCACCTCTGGAGGCAGGTTGTTCCACTGGTTAATTGTTCTAACTGTCAGGAAGTTTCTCCTTAGTTCTAGGTTGCTTCTCTCCTTGACTAGTTTCCATCCGTTGCTTCTTGTCCTGCTCTCAGGCGCTTTGGAGAACAGCTTGACTCCCTCTTCTTTGTGGCAGCCCCTGAGATATTGGAAAACTGCTATCATGTCACCCCTCACCCTTCTCTTCATTAAACTACACATACCCAATTCCAGCAACCGTTCCCTATATGTTTTAGCCTCCAGCCCCCTAATCATCTTTGTTGCTCTTCTCTGTACCCTTTCTAGAGTCTGGACATCTTTTTTACATCGTGGTGACCAAAACTGGATGCAGTATTCCAGGTGTGGCCTTACCAAAGCATTGTAAAGTGGTATTAGTACTTCACTTGATCTTGATTCTATCCCTCTGTTAATGCAGCCTAGCACTGTGTTGGCTTTTTTGGCAGCTGTAGCACACTGCTGGCTCATATTGAAGTGATTGTCTACTAAGACTCCGAGATCCCTCTCACAGTTACTACTATTGAGCAAGGTACCACCTAAACTATACCTATGCATTTGATTTTTCCTGCCTAAATGTAGAACCTTACTTTTTTCACCATTTAGCCTAATGAAGAGAAGGCTTAGGAGTGACATGATAGCCATCTTCCAAAACTTGAAGGACTGCCATCGGGAAGAGGGGATTGATTTATTTTCCATAGCACCTGAAGGCAGGACAAAAAACAATGGGTGGAAGCTCATCAGAGGGAAATAAAAAGGAATTTCCTGATAGTAAAAGCAGTTAATCAGTGGAACAGCTTGCCTCCTGGAGTTCTGGAGGTTTTCAAGAAAAGATTGGACAATCATTTGTCCTGGATGGCATAAGGACTCCTGCCTAGGGCAAGGGATTGGACTAGAAGATTTCCAAGGTCCCTTCCAGCCCTATGATTATTCTATGATTCAGTGAGTGACCAATAGAACCAATCCCTTTGGGGCAATATTCCTGGCATGAAAACACTTTTTATCAGCTGCTACATCATATTCTTATCTATTTTAATCATATCCTTATCTGTTTGTGTGGTTTTGCTTTGTAGTATTCCTTGTCCCGGTGCTGCTGTCATTAGCTTCAGCCTTCTGTAGCCTATTAACCTGCCTTTTTCTTAACACCTACTTATTTCACAAACCTATTTTTATGCTGTTTTTATTGGCATATGGACAGACTAATGTGGAATGTAATGGCATAACCACTCAGTGAGAAATTAGATACTGACTAAGATAGTTAAGGGCATATATGACTGAACTTAATAGAACACAGACCTTATGTGCACACATGACAGAATTTCATGAACGAAATGAGAATACATTCATACATTCTTGTAATACTCCAGCTGTCATACTAGAGATCACTGCTTCAGTGCATTTATTTATTTAATTAATTAGATTTGTATACCGCCCTTTCCCGAAGGACTCAGGGCAGTTTACAAGGTAATTAAAACAAGAAATACAAAAGTTAAAAACGATTAAAAAAATTACAACAGTCCCTGAAAAAGTAAAAGCCCCCAATTAAAATTAAAATTAAAATTAAAATTCTCAGCCTGGGCCAGAGAGCTCGAAGAGCCAGGTCTTCAGGTCCCGGCGGAATGAACAGAGGTCGGGGGCAGTCCTCAGCTACACGGGCAGCTGGTTCCAGAGGGCAGGCGCACCCACTGAGAAGGCCCTCCCCCTGGATGTTACCCGCCGGCAATCTTTTACCGCCGGCACCCTGAGAAGACCCTCCCTGTGGGAGCGTACTGGACGAAGGGAGCTTGATGCTGACCATAACAGTTTTAAAGGATTTTCCTGCCTAAGCTCATATTTGAGATTGCATAAGTCAGCTACGTTTACATAGACCATGTTCAACGTGCATCTTTCCTCTGATCTGAGGATTACATCTCTGAAGACTAAGAAAAATCACAAAATTACAAGGGACAAATTATTTGAACGCTTCTATCCCAACCGTCCACTAGAAAATCTTCAAGACAGCTGCCAACTAAATTAAAATATGAATTTTTTTTAAATAAAGTACATTAACTATTTAGCTATCCAACAATTCAGAAACAGCTTAGTTATGACGAGTTTCTATTAAAGCATTAATTGGATGGTCACTCACAACTGGGAATGAGTGAAAGGAAGAAAGATGAACTTCTGGTTTTCTTCTGAACTAATGAACAGGATTGTTATAAGAAAAATCCAGCAAAGTAGTTAATCAATCAGAAAGTGAGCAATCATTAGGAGATGCTATCATATATTCATATTCAAAGATATCTTTGAGTCAGGCTTGATTCTTGATGACTTACAGTACATGATATAGCCATGCAGTATGGGGGCCTGGTTCCAAACTGTTTTACCATTGTCTTCTTCCAGACTGTCTTGGTTTGCTTTGATTTCACAATATAACCTACAGCCCTAGTTTTTCCAGACTTTCTCATCCGGGCACTAACTAGAGGCTAACCCTGATTATTCTAGATCAGCCTTGGTCAGCTAGCTGCTACCCATTATTTAGAAAGTCAGATGGTCAAATTGGTGCTAATTAGGATTTTCTCTAGGAGGGGAGTAAAGAATAATTAAGGCCAAGAATATATATGCCTGTCACTTTCAACAACTGGATTTGATAATGGCATTTCTACTTAAGGAAATGGCACTGCCAGATCCTGTTACTATAAAAAAACAAGTCATATGACACAACTATCAGAATGATGGATGGCAAGTAGAAAAAAAGTGGTCTGGGCACTTTGCAAATTTTACAATGTTTACTTTAACATACTCATGACTTTAGTTATTGAACAATACAGTTAATGAATATAGGTCTTTCTGTGTGTCTCTGTTTCTGTCTGTCAGTCTTTCTTTCTCTCTTTCTGGACTTCTGTAACACATAATTCACTGTCCAAGTTGGGAAACTGGAATGCTGCTTTGTGTGTTTCTGTGTGAATGGAAACTCCTAGTTCAATACATGTGATCTCACTAAAAAGTTTAGATAAATGGATACAGAATGGATACAGCATGTATTCTGGAGCCATGCATTATAATTTAATTGAAGTTGCTCCTCAAAATAGAGTTTAAGAGACATCTGTTAGAAGCAACTCAACTCATGTTGTCAATAGAAAACCATTGGCTCTTAAAAAACACTCTTTAAAACAAAGTATTCTTTTGATGTCTATATACCAAACCATTTAATAAGCTGCTGAAACTATGTTTCTGATCTTATGCATGTTGCCAAAAATTAATACATACCACTTAAAATTGACAGTTCGCATAACAGAGCCTGCAATTCTAAGCAGTGTTACAGAAAGTAGTTTAACTCAACCTATTGGTTTCCCTTTCTAGTAGTTCCGCATAGAAGTAGGCTGTTAATTACTATCATTTGCCTGAAATGGTATAGGGTTTCCTGCCTGAGCAGGGGGTTGAACTAGATGACCTCCAAGGTCCCTTCCAACTTCTTCTTCTTATTATTATTTATTGTTTTTATTCAAAGGATTGCTAGTAGGGGAGAAGACAATGAAGAAATTTTTGTTGTTGTTGATTATGCAGTTAACATTGTTGGAATAGAAGACACAGACAAACATACACACACTCCAAACCTGTTTTAGTAGTGTTCATGAAGTCTGGCTACCTGCCAATTTTACAATACATCAGAAGCTTTTAAAAGTTTTACAACAAACATTTCACAATTCCCTTGTCACTTGTCTGGGAGCAAGGAGCGTTCCCTTGCACCAAAGGGTTTCTGTTTCTCTTTCTTTGACTACTTAAATATACATAGTGCATATTAGATGTATCATTCTGGTTCCTAAAAATATAACTCATAAAAGCTCCAAAAGAAGAGGAAGGAAGTTGTGAACAAAAATGAGATGAGAATGTGCAGATCCAGGATAGAGCAATCTTTTTAATAATGGCAGTATCCCAAATTCTAGAATTAATTCCTTATGATTATTTTGTGATTTGCTGCAGAATTTGTAAGCCAGGTTTCCACGGCCTAATCTAATTTTCAAGGGGCCCAGTACAAATTTGTAATACAGTTTTAAACCCTTGTACATACCATAATCCCACCTGATGAAATAAAGCTTTCTTTGTAAAATCTTACATTAATTTTTCTGCATTTCTAAAATTACGCCATGGCCCACAGTGAGGCTTTTCTATCCATATCCCAAACACATTATTGCCTTGAGGTAGGTATGTACACCCATGCATACATGTCATTTACTGATGTGAAAGTAGATACTTACTGAATGTCAATCCATCTGTTTCAGAATATACCCTCTTGCTGAGCACTTTATTTCCACACTTTGGTGAATTTTATTTTTAGTTTATTCCACTATAAAACTATTGATATTTAATAAACAAATCCATTTGATTAAGAATGAATTACTTTGTCTCTTTGGTCCTATTATAGTTCTTGTTCCATTAGCTCTTCTCTCCTCCAACCTATTGAAATGGCCCTCTGAAATCAGTCCTTGAGTACAAATCAGTCCTTGAGTACATTTGACTAAGACCCCACTTCACTTGCTGTTGTGTAACTGTTGTAAAAAGGCTGAGGCAATCAAGGTTGGGAAAGGACAATTTCAGTAGACCATGGCAATGACCAAATTAATCTATGGGCACAAATTAATCTGTGCTGCCCAAATTAATCTATGGGCACACAGGGACTCTGTAATCAGTGGGGCAGAAATCAATCCATAGGGACCCAATAGGGGATGGTGAGCTAAATGGAGTGATAAGGGGTCAATGATGTAACCTCTTCAAGGACAGAAGGAAAAGAATGGATTAATCAAAAAGATAGAGACAAAAATGTAAGACCCACCCCACTGCTCACAGTTCCTGTATGCCCATAAATAAATGTGGACGGATTCCTTCTTGAAGCCAGGAATGCATAGAGTGAAATGTGAAGACGACTTGCCAATATTTCCTAAAACAACAGTTTGAAGCTTAATTCAGGCAGGGTGGTGAGCACATAAGGAAACACTTTTAAAAATGCAGTTTCCTGTTTATACAGTCCAGTATTAAGAGTGTCAGGGACCCATCCCCTCATTCTTTAAACTTTCCCAACTGGATATCCTCCAGGTGTATGGGCTTCAGCTGCTGGCCAACTTGGACAGAAGACTGATATATAGATGAGAGTTTCTAGTAGTTTGAAGCAGATGATTACAATTACTTTAGATTGGGCAATTAATTGTATTATTTCCTGGGCTGTAAGTTAAATGGTGGTATTTATTTGCAGGGCTTATAAGCCATTGTAATCAACCAACTGGCATAGAACTCCCCAAATCCATAAACTGGGATTAAAAACATAGGTAAGCACTCCATTTTTAAAACTAAAACTATACAGTATATTGTAAAGAAAAAGAAACCAGGAATCAATATTCAAAATACCATGAGATTAATTCATCGTCTGAAAGGATAATCATAACCACCCTGCCTGCAATTCAGAATACTGATTTTCTGAAACTCGGGAGGGAGGGGTTCACTCAAATATCTAGGGATTAAAGAGGAAGGACATGGAACTAAGAAATGTTTCCATGAAGTACTTACTTTACTGAATTCAAACTGTAGTAACACTGGCATACATCATTTGAAGCCTATTTATTCTGCTGAGTGAGGCCCTGGAACAATTCCCCTGAAAGAACTACTGCAGGTTACCTTGGAACAAGGTTATCCATGGGTAAAGGTCTAAAAAAAAAGTCAGGATGGTATCCATAATTGCATGACTGAAGCCCTGTTTTACAACAAGTGCATGTTACATGCCAAAAAAGGGTGTGCAGCTTCAATTACATGGTTGTTCCCCCCCTAATTATTTATTCAACTCTTCCTGATGGATGTCCCCTGATCCTCAATCCAGGATAATTCCCTATTTTTTCTACAGCGCAATGGCTTTGCAGTGTAAGATTTTGAATGTCCCATATGCTACATTATTATTTCTAGAACTTGTAAGCAACAAGCTGATCTGCTCTATTTCCCATGTCCTTGCTACTAATTGATCCTAATCTAAAACATTTTGCAATCCACAATAAATATTGCAAAAATTATTCGCAATTATCCTCAATAAACAAAATCACCACATAGGAGTAGCTTCTTTCTGTGCTGTGTCATTAGAAATAACATTTTTCTTACACCTTTTCATTTGATTATCTTGCAAACACATCTTTTATGTTTGTTATATATGTCAAAGTCTTCTTGTTTAATGGTAGATAATTTGAAAGTGAAGTTAACTCCTTTTAACATTTCTGATCCTCTTGAGAGAGATTGTTCCCATTAACATTTTCTACAAAACCAGTTCTTCTGTATAAAAATAACATTATGAAGTAAATCCAGTGCATTTTGTTTGAAATCCAATTTGATCCTTTCTGTTTATTCTGTTTGGCCAAAATCCTACTTACAGGTGATATTACGCTACATCTTCTGATTAATTAGTTTTCAAATATGGTCTGCATCTTATTACAAGCTTTTTCCAAAAAAAACAACAACAAACAAACCAGGCTTTCATTTTTGGAGTACTTTCTGCAAACATGTGCAGCTTAACTTTGAGAAATTTAACCTAAAGATATCTACATAGTGCATTAAAACAGTTTTGTAATGTTTATGTGCCTTAGCTATATTTTTCTTTGATTGGAACCCTAATAAAAGGAACTAAAAAGAACTTGGGAAAATAGTGCTAACCAAATACATGCCAAGGGTAAAAATGAACAGCTGAGTAAACAAAATCCCTGTATTAACTTGTATGCATGCCTCAAAGATAGATATTGTTTTGTCAATGTGTATGTATGTTTGCGTGTACATAGAAGAGCAACAAAGATGATTGGGGGACTGGAGGCTAAAACATATAAGGAACGGCTGCTGGAATTGGGTATGTGTAGTTTAACGAAGAGAAGGGTGAGGGGGGACATGATAGCAGTGTTCCAATATCTCAGGGGTTGCCACAAAGAAGAGGGAGTCAAGCTATTCTCCAAAGCACCTGAAAGCAGGACAAGAAGCAACGGATGGAAACTAGTCAAGGAGAGAAGCAACCTAGGACTAAGGAGAAACTTCTTGACAGAACAATTAACCAGTGGAACAACCTGCCTCTTGAAGTGGTGAATGCTACAACACTGGAAGCTTTTAAGACGAGACTGGACAGCCATCTGTCTGAAATGGTAGGATTTCCTGCCTGAGTAGGGGGTTGGACTAGATGACCTCCAAGGTCCCTTCCAACTTATTATTATTATATACTGTATATATATGTACGCATACACACATAATATACACACATATACATATACACACACACACAGAGAGAGAGGGATAGACGATAGATAGAAATAGAGATTTTTTCCTTTATATTGTAATTAGAAGCATTACAAATTTATATTGAATAAATTTGGATAAGACTTGTACAGTATATCTTTATCAGTATATCTGATAAAATGGTTTTCCTTTCATAAAACCTTATGCTACTTTATGCATTGAATATGCTTTCTTATATTTATTTGTATATAACACTGAAACATAATCTAACATGATGTCAAGAAATCTCATGCTTCCACACTCTTCCATTTCTTCTAACTCTACAAATCCACATGGAGACCAAACTTATATTGTCAATGAGTGTAAACACTCTTTTTGGACTATTTTCAGGTGGCCCTGATTTCACTGGACTAGAATAGTAGATGGGAAACAGGAAGGCACAATATTAAACTATGGGTTCACAACATATTCAAACCCAACCAGTGATTTCAACTGCTTTGCTTTGCTACCAATTATAAATACCACTATATTCTTTAAGCCTCTGATTCTTCATTTTTACTGTGGTGGTGGCATGGATATCTCTTGTACATTCTTCCATTTAATTAGCATATTAGCAGGCCATACTTGCCTTCCTGGCATTCTTTCTTTCGTTTTGCTTGTGCCAGTTTTCAGTTCCAGAGGGAGGCAGAAAGACAAGTGTGGAGAATAAGTACACAAAAAAGCCACTTCCAGGTTGCCAAGAACCCCATGAATGATTTAATAAACATAGTCTTGTCTCATTCTTCAGGTGACTGGAATGTGGTTATTGCTGAAGACAAACATTCATTCATTCATTCATTCATTCATTCATTCATTCATTCATTCATTCATTCATTCTTCTTCCTAACACTCCATCACAGACATCTTTTGCATTCCATCACTGGAGATTTTTAAGAAGAGACTAGACAGTCACTTGTCTGAAATGGTATGGGTCAGGGGTGTCAAACTGCCGGCCTGCAGGCTGGATGCGTCATGCCGAAACCATGCCCATCCCATTGCCGGCAATGGGGAAAAAAGTCGCGATACGTCACAACACGTTATGTGTCGTTGCGAGCTTGACACCCCTGGTATAGGTTATCCTGCTTGAGCAGGGGGCTAGACTAGAAGACCTCCAAGGTCCCTTACAGCTCTATTCTATTCCAAAGATCTTTCAGCAAGATATATTTAAGATTTAAGGTGCTGGTTCTTACCTTTAAAGCCCTACATGGCTTAGGCCCGGGATATTTGCAGGACCGTATACTGCCAGGAACGACTTCCCATCACCTGGTGCGCTCACACAGTGAGGGCCTCCTCAGGGTGCCGTCGGCTAGACAATGTCGGCTGGCGACCCCCAGGGGGAGGGCCTTCTCTGTGGGAGCGCCTGCCCTGTGGAATCAACTTCCCCTTGAGCTCCGGATGGCCCCGGATCTCCGTTCCTTTCGTCGCGACCTTAAAACATGGCTTTTTCAACAGGCTGACCTGGACTGACAGTAGGGATTTTAAAAAATGTTTTTAACATTTTATCATTGGGGCTTTAATTTAATTTTTTTTAACATTTGTATTATTGTCTTTTATTGTTGTTAGCCGCCCTGAGTCCTTTGGGAGATAGGGCGGCATATAAGTCCCAAATATATATATATATATATATATATATATATATATATATATATATATATATATATATATATATATATATATATATATATATATATATATATATATATATATATATATATATTAATGTAAAGGTTCCCCCGCACATGTGTGCTAGTCGTTTCCGACTCTAGGGGCCAGTGCTCATCTCCGTTTCAAAGCCAAAGAGCCAGCGCTTGTCCGAGGACGTCTCCGTGGTCAAAGGCGCACGGAACGCTGTTACCTTCCCACCGTAGTGGTCCCTATTTTTCTACTTGCATTTTTACGTGCTTTCAAACTGCTAGGTTGGCAGAAGCTGGGACGAGTAACAGGCGCTCACTCTGTTACGCGGCACTCGGGATTCGACCCGCCAAACCGCCGACCTTCTGATCGACAAGCTCAGCGAAAGGTTCCCCCGCACATGCGTGCTAGTCGTTTCCGACTCTAGGGGCCGGTGCTCATCTCCGTTTCAAAGCCGAAGAGCCAGCGCTTGTCCGAGGACGTCTCCGTGGTCATGTGGCCGGCATGACTAGACGCCAAAGGCGCACGGAACGCTGTTACCTTCCCACTGGAGTGGTCCCTATTTTTCTACTTGCATTTTTACGTGCTTTCGAACTGCTAGGTTGGCAGAAGCTGGGACGAGTAACAGGCGCTCACTCTGTCACGCGGCACTCGGGATTCGACCCGCCAAACTGCCGACCTTCAGATCGACAAGCTCAGCGTCCTAACCCTTTCCACAAAACTAACATTTTCTTCTGATGGCAGTAGCCTTTAAGAACAAATTGACTGTAGAGTAGTCATAATTTTATTCCCATGAGTCAGTGCTCAAGCTGTACCAGTTTTGAAATCTTCAGGACTGCACTAGAGTTTTGTTTACTTGTGGGAACCTTCCCTAACCTCTGCTCCCAGAAATCTGCTAGTATGACTTTTGGCCTTCAGCCCTGGTACTTAATTGGCAACAGTAGTTATTGTAATCCTCATAGATTTGCAAGGCGTCAAATTTGTGAACGCTGGATCAGGCTGCACTTGCTTGTAGTTATTCAGAAATAAATGTTCTTTTTGAGTTGTTGGCAAGGGTAAAATTTAAGTATGGATAAAATCTGAGCTACGTCTTTTATAAATCACAGGAAAATGATTTATTCTACCAAATTTCTACAGAAGGATTCATTTCAATGCAGGCAGTCCTCGACTCATGACTTAGGACCAGAATTGAGCCCAAAATTTCTGTTCTGTTGCAAAGTGAGACAGTTGTTAAGCGAACTTTGCCTCATTTTATGATGTTTCTTGCCATAGTTGTTAAGTGAGTCGCTGCAGTTGTTACGTTAGTAACACGACTGTTAAGTGACTCTGGCTTCCCCACTGACTTTGCTTGTCAGAAGGTTGCAAAAGGTGATCAAATGACCTCAGGACACTGCAACTGTCATAAATATGAGTCAGTTACCAAGCATCTGAATTTTGGTTATGTGACCGTGGGGATGCTGCAAGAGTCGTAAGTGCGAAAAACAGTCATTAGAGTCTCTTTTTCCAGTGCTGTTGTAACTTCAAAGGTCACTAAACAAAGTGTTGTAAGTCGAGGACTACCTGTACCAGATAATTCTCCATGACAGAAGTTTCCATTCACAAACGAAGAAAAGAATTGTGTCTCTACTGCAAATCAAGAGTTTGGTAGCATCTTTTCTAACTAACACATTTTATTAACAGGCATAAAGCTTTCATAAGTTGCAGCTCACTTCATCAGATGCTCAGCCTGTATACAATTTAAATTGGGAGGAGTTGGGAGGGGGAAGGCAGGGAGGAGAACACAGGCCAGTTATGCTGATACAGGTTACACTGAGACAGATTATAAACACCTTATCAATTGTAATGTGTTAAAAAGACATTGCATTTGTTGGTAATGGATAGCACCTGTAAAATGAGAATTATTGCCTATGGGAAATTAGAAATATCTGCCACATCGGTTTCAAGGCTGTTAGGAGAAAGCTAAGCAGTCCTGTTATCCTCCATGAATTATGTAAAAGCTTGAGCTAAAGTAAAAGTTTTGAAAGAAAATCAGATATCACCTTACGTACTTAAAATCATCCAGGCTTTGGCTTTCTGAAGTATGAGTGGCTTCTTCTGTCCTAAAGCAGCAGAAATGGATTGTGATAGTCTAGAGCCGGGGTGTCAAACTGCTGGCCCGCAGGCCGGTTTCTTCATGCAGAGACCACGCCTACCCCAGCTCCGGCAATGTGAAAAAAGTCGTGATACGTCACGACGCATCACATGACATGGTGAGTTTGACATCCGTGGTCTAGAGCTTCATCATCAAACTGTAAAAATGGACAGATATTTATTTATTCATTTAAAACATTTTTATAGCGGCCCATCTTAAAATCAAACCCCGGACAGCTCATAAGCAAACAATAAAACTAAAGAACATTAAAAACAAAATGGGAAAAGCCTGTCCCACAACTGAACTTCCCCGATATTGCCCATGACATTGGCCTTACATTTTGGCCTCATCCTCTCCCAACACTTGGGGAAAGCCCAGCTTTCTAGAAGCTTAAGGGGTAAACTTACTCCACCCTTTGGAACATTGTGCCTCTTGAGGTGAGATCCGGACTCATGGCCTTCCAAAAGACCCTGAAATCCTGGTTCTGCCAACTGGCTTGAGGCCCCAATGGGAGCATCCCTCGTTGGAGATATTAAATGGATTTGGAAGAAGATCCCACTCCTGTCCCATTGGATTCTGGTTCCTAAACTAACTATTTTTTGTTAATTTTAATTTTTATTTTTTTAAAGTTTTTATGTTTGTATTTTAGTTTTATTGTTTTATTGGATGACTTAATCCAGAGTCACCTGACAATAATATGGCTGGCATATTAGGTAAACAAACAAACAAACAAACAAACAAATCTTTATTTTCACTAACCCTCTATCAAAATTCAATTTGTTTTGTTATTGATTTAATGGATGAATAAAAAAGCACATATATTACTGTTTTATGTATTACTTATTTTTAGTGTTTTAATCACTGTATTTAAGAATAATTGGGTCCCTTTGCAATGCAGTTTACCTCTGTATTTTCTTTTATGCAGTTAAATATATTTTCTTCTACGGTGTATGAACAACTAGATTATATCCACTTAGGCGCTTTATACTTCCTTGCAATTTTGACTAATTCTGGAATTGTACCCTTCAGGTTACCCCAGGTAGCTTGCTTAATTATCTATTTAAAACATCAATGCAATTATAGCAATATCAAATTTGGGGTTTCATGTTAGATTTGGTTTTGTCAATTATTTCAGTTCTAGAATTACAGATTAATTTTATTTTCATATTTTCAAGTCATTTCATAGTTTCCTAATTTGTCTAAAAGTGAATCTGGCTACCACATCGAAATGTCACCCAATGAACCAACCGTCAATCATGATAACAGATTGTATTGGCATGTGTTGCTAATGTGTATATGTTTCCATGTGTCCTTTGACCAAACAGCGGAGGCTCAATTGGTAGAGAGTCAGTTGGGTCAAGTGGTTAAGGTACCAGGCTAGAAACTAGGAGACTGTGAGTTCTAGTACCACCTTAGGTAGGAAAGCTAGGTAGATGACCTTGGGCCAATCATTGTTGCTAAGCCCATGAGATCAGGCTCAGGCAAAAAGTCAGTGGATCAGTTCGTGTCACAACTAATGGAACAACACTCGGTTGATCTGAAAAGCAGAAGCAGACCCTGCACTTGCAGAAAAAACACTAAGAAGAAAAAGAATTGGATCAACTGCTAGAAAGTAATCATGAAGCCAGTGCAGAAACTGAGCATAACAGTTTTTGGTCCATTTTGCTTTCATAGTGTCAGATGCTTTGGAAAAATTTCAGAGAAAGAACAGCTTCATAATCAGAAACTTGTCAAAAATTTACCTAATTTGGAGATGATTTTTTTTACGTTAGAATCTTGTCATTCTTTTGTCTAGACCACAAAGGTGTTTCTGTTGTTTCAGCATAGTAAAATTAAAGAGTGAACTTGAAAACATATGTATTTATCCCCCTTAAAATGAAATCCTGTTTTCACATAAAGCACCAGGATTTCTTGTATGTGACTTACTGATTTTTTTCATAAGTCTATTATAGTGCCAAACCATCAAACTTCCAATTATAATTTGCATATTAATAAAAGAGTATGAGTCTAAATGGAAGGTATTGGAATTATTTGATAATTAAATTACTATTAGGAAAATATTAAGTTGGTATAATCAAATTAAAATATGTGACCAAAGATCAAGCGTTCTAACTGTTTAATCGTATTTCTGCATAGGGTCACATATTCAGCTAGTCATTATGTGTTTGGTTTGATTTTAGTCTAGTGCACTTATTTAATCCATTATGTATAAAAACAAAAACTGCTTAGTATGATGTATGAATTTTTCATCTTTATATAAAATAAGGCAACCTAAATACTCTATTTTTCAAAATTCCTATAATGAACAACATTTACATCCAGAAGTTCTATATATGAACTTCTTACTCAGCTATAGGTAGCTAGTACTGCGTGTGCTTATACTTCAGCAATATTTCGCCCTTTTCGTGGCCCTGACTTGTAAGATATCCATGTGGAAATAAAAAAACTCTGTGCTGATCTCTGATCAAACAATTATTTATGATGAAAGACCAAGAAAATTATGAAAGCTATAAGGGCAATGAGAAATTCTGAATGGGGAAAGACCTTTTTTTTGGCAATATCAAGGATCAGAAAAATCTTGGGGAAAAATGGATGTGAAATAAACTAGAGTGAAAGTACTGAAAGAAGAGAAAATAATGTACAAAAAACCATCAGAAGACAAATTTATGTCCCAAAAGAATAAAATGAATGGAAAATGGGTATGGAAGATGTTGAGAACAGAGTCAACATGTTACAGGATATCATAGAAATGTGTGTAGTTATGTTAATGAGAAATACAAAATAAATGTTGTAGGTAGAATGAAGAGGAAAACAAGACAATGGGGAAGGAAAAATGCTTATAAGAGAATTCTTATAAGCTTTAAAAAAGGAGGAGAAAACATAATTTGTATACAGGTAATTTTCCACTGACAAAACATTCTTTTAGTGATTGTTCAAAGTTACAGCAGCACTGAAAAAAGTAACTTACAACCATCACAGCATCTCCATGGCCACAAGATCAAAATTTGGTTGCTTAGCAACTGGCATGTATTTGTGACAGTTTCAGGGTCCCGGGGTCATGTGATCACCATTTGAACCTTCTCAGCCAGCTTCTGACAAGCAAAGTCAATGGTGGAATCATGCTTATTGACCAAATGATTCCCTTAACTGCTGTGAGTTTGCTTAACAACTGTGGCAAAAAGGTAATTAAAATGGACAAAACTCACTACTGCCTCACTTAGCAACGGAAATTTGGGGCTCATTTGTGGGACTTATAGATATAGGTAATCCTCTGCTATGCAACAGTTTATTGCTGATTAGCCACTAGGCCGTCTCAAAACTCAGAATGTAAAACACAGAACTTTAATAAGACTGTATATAAAAATAAAATAAAAGTTACAGAGAATCTAGCCAAGGAAAGATTCAGACTGACAGAGAAATTGTAGACTCACTTTGAGGGAAATAAAACATTTATTTTGGACCTTGATGAAGAGGACTAAACAAGGAGCCTCCTGCTGTGTGAAACAAATCAATAACAAAAATAATGACATTCAAAATGAAACTGACCTGAGAAGATGCAGGAGAGAATCATTCAGAGACCTGCTATGTTTAGTTTTAACTAAAAACAAATGCTGTTCATATTAATATCCAAGAGAAATTCAAAAATGCTGTGAAAACATTGAAAACAAAATCTGTCTGCAAATGTAGAAGAAATAATTGAAAAAAATGATGCCATTTGTTTTAAGGAGTAACTGTGTGTCCTCTTTAAAGTGTGTTTGAACACTGCAGTTTTGCCTGACAGTTTTATTTGTTGAAAAATATTTGTATAACTTCCCATCTTATAACAAACTCTGGACGGCTCAAAAATTAAAGCGGGTAAAAACTATATTAATGCTATAAAAACCAGACTCATTAAATACCAAGACCTGGCACCAAGTTAAGCTTCCAATATGCAGGCACCTCATCCTAGCTCTTGTGGGTAAAGGCATGTCTTCAGGGTTTTACAGAAGTCTACCTGCTGAACTTCTAAAAAAAGTTACGCTTTCTAGTTCCCATAAAAGTAAAGGTTTCCCCTGTCTTCTTGTTGTTGTTGTTGGACAACATTCCTCCAGGCCTTCCTGTCCTCTACCATCTTCTGGAGTCCATTTAAGTTCATGCCTACTGCTTCAGTGACTCCATCCAGCCACCTCATTCTCTGTCGTCCCCTTCTTCTATTGCCCTCGATCTTTCCCAGCATTAGGCTCTTCTCCAGTGAGTCCTTCCTTCTCATTAGGTGGCCAAAGTATTTGAGTTTTAGCTTCAGGATCTGGCCTTCTAAAGAGCAGTCAGGATTGATCTCCTCTAGGACTGACCGGTTTGATCGCCTTGCAGTCCAAGGGACTCGCAGGAGTCTTCTCCAGCACCACAGTTCAAAGGCCTCAATTCTTTGGCGCTCAGCCTTTCTTATGGTCCAACTTTCACTGCCATACATTGCAACTGGGAAGACCATAACCTTGACTATACGGACTTTTGTTGACAGGGTGATGTCTCTGCTTTTTAGTGTGCTGTCTAGATTTGCCATGGCTTTCCTCCCTAGGAGCAACTCGGGGGGGGGGGGAGGGAGAGTCTGCTCATCTCCATTTCTTAGCCATGGGTGTCAGCGTTGTCCGGAGACATTTCCATGGTAATGTGGCCAGCATGGCTATACGCCAAGGGACACGGAATGCTGTTACCTTTCCACCAAAGTGGTACCTATTTATCTATTCACCTTTGCATGCTTTCAAACTGCTGGACGGGCAGGAGCTGGGACAAGTAACGGGAGCTCACTCCATCACACAGAGCTCAGTTCAGCATCTTTAACCGCTGAGCCACTGCACCCCTAGCTCCTATTAAGTTGGCAATATTTAAGGTAACAACTTTAACATTGATTCCCAATGGAAAACCTAATGGGTCGCTGAACTCCCAGTCATAGGAAGACATATAAATGACCCCACAAAAAAAGGTGCCAGGCTTTGAAGTACCATGTCAGTCATGGACAATCCTGAATAAGATTCGCACCTCATATGGCATCTGCCAGGACTCTCTGCAGAAATAGGGCATGGTATCCTCCCTTCAATGTGACTGCGGGGTCCCACATCAAACTGTAGATCACATCATGACCAGCTGTAAGCTGAGAGCATGTACTGGTCCAGTATCTGATTTTGTTTTAATATAAACGATGCTGCACTTCAATAGTTAGATGGCCTAGACATTGATATTTGAACACAGATCTTTTTAACATTTATATTTTATTGTGTTCTACTAATCTAGATGAAATGTTAATGTATATTGCTAGTCTGTGTATAATATGCCATATGCTAAATAAATTTAAGGTAAGAGACAAGGAGCATACCCACCCTTCTGAACTGATAAGTTAATGACCTTAGGGAAAGGTGGTCCCACAGACAGCCTGGCCCTGGCCCATATAGGACTTTTATTTATTTATTTATTTATTTATTTATTTATTTATTTATTTATTTATTTATTTATTTATTTATTTATTTATTTATTTATTTATTATTTAGACTTATATACCGCCCTTCTCCCGTAGGACCCAGGGCGGTTCACAAGGCGATTAAAACAATATAACAATACAAAAGTTAATAACAAATTAAAATAAATTAAATTATCCTTAATTAAAATCTAAAACCCTTAACTCTAATTTTAAAAACCCAATTACAATAGGTTAAAAATTAAAAGTTCTCAGTCCTGGCCGGAAAGCTCAAAGAGCCAGGTCTTCAGGTCCCGGCGGAACGAATGAAAATCTGGGGCAGTCCTGAGCTCTACGGGTAACTGGTTCCAAAGGGCAGGCGCGCCCACAGAGAAGGCCCTCCCCCTGGGTGTCGCCCTCCGGCAATCCTTTGCCGGCGGCACCCTGAGAAGGCCCTCCCTGTGGGAGCGCACAGGACGAAGGGAACTTGATGCCAGCAGCAGGTGTTCTGTCAGATATCCCGGTGATGAGCAGCACTTTGAATTGCACCCAGAAGCTGGAAGCCAGTGCAACTCACAAGACAGAGGTGTTACATATGCAAGCCTAGGGACGTCCATCGCTGTGCACACTGTTGAGGTTTCTGGGTGGTTTTAAGGGCAGCCCCATGTATAGTGTAGTGCAGTAATCCAAAGGGAGTTTTGGATACTGTGAGCAAGGCCTCCCAGTCCAGGACATGGCCTAATTGATACAGTAGATGAATCTGTCAAAAGCCCTTTTAACCACAGCTGCCACTTACAATAAGAAGAATTCCATTATTTTCCCCCAAATAAAAGAAAAAATAGTAAGAATTAAAGCAAAAAAAACCCAGCATCAAAAGGATTAGTTAAGTTTGCATGTGTGAAGTTTTGGGGCACAATTCATATCTACGGGGTACAACAGGTGACAATAAGCCAAACTGTGGAAGGGCAATTTAACTTTATGCTAGGGAGGGTGTGAGTACTACATTTTTGCTGTTTAACAGATCCCTAAGATATGAATGATTACCTATGAGATCTAAAGTTTATTGTATGTTTCTTGATTTATGGAAAGCATATGATAAGTGAATAGGCTTGAATTATGGAATGTTTAGCAGAAGTATGCAGTTAAAGGTTGATTGCTAAATTCAACATGAACAGTATATGATTGAAGTTCAACCTGCAAAACAAACTGTAAAGTTAAGGAAGATAACTGATACACCTATCTGTATTGCCAAGGTGACAAATGGTAAAACACATTTTCAGTTCAAAATGGCTAGATAACATGGGCAAGTGACACGTTCACCTCCATAATTCACTGAACTGAAAGATGGGGGAAGAGGTACGACACAATCAGACTGACAAAATTTTGTATTATACCTAATGACATATGTAGTTTTAGCCTTCCTATAGAGCTGATTTGTTGGCCTGGTGTGCCTAGTGTGACTAATACATATGTATATGAAAGAAGAGTGAATCGACTGAGAGAAAGGGAAAGACTGAGGAAGTTGTGGTGCAATGGAATTCATAAGATCTTCAAAAAGAAACAGAGGCAAGGTGTGTAGAGAACAAAACGCCATGTGCAATGTGGATGCATTGGACATACAAATATAGTCCTCGCTTACTGACCACAATTGAAACTGGCAACTCCACTGAGAAGTGCCCTGGACACTAACTAAATAATAATATTGAATGATCCAGACTTACAAACCTCACTTCAGCTTCTGTTGTTAAGTGAATCATCCACAGTCATTAAGCAAGACATCACATGATCACAACTTGAAATTTTATTGCCAATTTCTCCATTGATTCTGCTTGTTTGAAGCTGGTTATGGAGTGCACAAATGGCAATCATATTACCACAAGACGCTGCAATAGTCATGAAAGCCTGCTGGTTTCAAAGCACACAAATGCCCACCAGTAACTTCAAACAGTCACTAAATTGGTATTAGATAATGGAGGACGACTTGCAGTTTTCAAAATAGATTAGGGTAAGGTAACTGCTGTTGGCATAAACGGAACCATTTCTTTTTCTTAGTTCTTTGTTTTATTTCATAGTCCTTTTCTGCTTTTTGCATAATGTTGTTTAACCCAAAGGGTAAAGATGATGGACATGTATAAATTTAATCAGCTATGTTTTCATTTAGAAATTAAATATGCACGCTTATTTAAACAAGATAACTCAAGTCAGCCATCTCACCACCAAAGGAAAATAGTGTTTCTTTTTTAATGCTTACTGTACTTCATCAACCCAATGGGACATATTTCTTAGTGTATAAGCATAGGATTATTGTGTGTCTGTCTGCATAATTATGAGCACCTTCCACAAACAGAAGTGTTTTAGCAAAGTAGCTAGTCACTGCAGCCGTTGAACCCCTGGGAAACCCGGAGGGTCAAAATTTGCCAGCTGGAGTCATGATTCATCAAAGATTGCAAGCGGTCTGGTTGGCAATTTCCTTCTCCCTCCCAATTCTTCTTTTCTTGCAGGATGATTTCTCCTGTTTTCCATATTAATAAGCAATGATCCAAACTTTATGGCTATATTACATTCACCCCTTTCCGCTGTAATGGTACGACCTGGAAATGGAAGGAAAACCCAGGGTTGCTGAGTAGTGTTAGACTAAGAGAGTCCTTGTAACCTGAGGCGAGGGGAGATTTCCCTCCCCTCTGGAGTTCAGCCGTGCTAACTTGATACTTCCCTCTTTATTTAAACAGGGGCATATTGAAGTGGAAAGCGAGACGGTCTTTAGATTAGCTGCTTTGATTTTACAGGTAAGATTTTCCCGAACTCATTTTGTGGTTTCTTTTAACCTGCCATGCCTTCAGTTCCCAGACTGGAGTTTCTGCAGCATTGTTTATATTTTTGT
Source organism: Vipera berus (assembly GCF_964194415.1). Classification (NCBI taxonomy): domain Eukaryota; kingdom Metazoa; phylum Chordata; class Lepidosauria; order Squamata; family Viperidae; genus Vipera; species Vipera berus. The sequence goes on from NC_138203.1 coordinate 252,380,133, forward strand.
AATAAAATGTAAAACTATACCCCGGCTGACCCAGTTAAAAAGGAATACCTGTTTGTTCTTCACGTTTTGCAAAGAGGTCACTGTGCAGACATTCAAAATTTGCCGGAGAAGAAATGCATGAAGAAAACTTACTTGGAGTGGGGTAGCGTGCTTTGAGTAAAGTATACTTTTGTGTCATCTGTCTGGTATAATTGTATGTATTTTCTGTAATACTAAAACTATATGTTGGGCATAGGAGAAAGATTCTGAAGTAGAGAAAAAAGGGGCTGTAATTATATTGAAAATCACTACGAAGACTTTAAAATGTCTTATCAATTCTGCTTCAGTTATTTATCATGTAGTTGTTTTTGCGTGGGTTATTTTTCTGAAGAAGTGGCTTCCATTTGTATTAATAAAATAATGAAACTTTGATTTTTTTTTAAAAAAATGTGTTTGAAATGGATCCAGATTACCAGACCTGTGTAATTTTAGTTTTTGTCTTACACACATGGGGTTGGTGGTCATGGAGGGAGTGAGTTGGTTCTTTTAAATAAAGGTTTTAAAACCTTTAAAAAAAGAAAGCCACTGATGTACTTTCAATTTGCACATAGGGTCAGCATTTGTTCAAAACTATTAACTTGAATTTTAATGATGTGGTATGGTGGTATGGTATCTACGTAAATGAAATGTAAACAGCCATTACAAAACAAAACAAAAAGATTTCTAACATGATTTTTTCCCCTTTATAGGAAGCAAAAGGAGACTACTCTAGGTAATTACATTTCCTTTTTCATTATTAACTGTGTGGGTGAGGTTTAACTTTTCCTGCATTTGCTAATCACAAAGCAGAGCAAGTGCAACAAGCAGCATAAATTCAGAGCAAGTACTAGCAAAGGGGCAAGTGAAAATTGAACTATTCTTTTCCAAAGTGCAATAGTCTGGATGCTTATATTAGCTAAAATGTGATGAAGTAAATCTTCTCAGTATTTTGTAGCAAGCTAGCCTCCATCTAGAGAGGTTCCTTTCACAACACACACACACACACACACACACACACACACACAAACACAATGTCCCTGTAAATCTCCTAATCTGATCTGTGAATAGCCCTAATGTATGCTTAGCAAAAAGTTTGGCAGCCTTGTAGATCAATGTGCAGTCTTTCCTTTTGCAGCTGCTTCAAGGGGGATCACCCGTCACACTCCTATCCTGACAGCTATATTGTGGCTGCTGGAAGATTTTGAGCTTGGTGGGTTCAGCTCTTCCCTACCATGTGCAAATCAGATGCAGCTTTAGTCAGTTTTCTTCCTATCAGCAAAATACAGTTCCTTCAGTGTGCAATTCTTGTAGGAGCAATTAAATAAAAAGGACATTGTGTCTGTGTTGAAAGTGATGCTGGGGAGCTTAATTAGCAGCAGCTCACTTGAGAGATTTTGTAAGAGGAGAGCACTGTTAGTCTATGGTATTCCCAAATCAGTTAATATAGGCAAAAGCTTTAATCAGGTGACAGAGGGTGGCTAAAGTGATGTCAGATTTAAATTAGGGGGGGAGGAGAAGAAGACAAGAGTGATTGGTTTTTAATCAGATTAATGTTTCATTAATGGCTTGGTTTCTTGCAAAGGGAAGATGGCTTGTTGTTGCTTACCATTCTGCCAAAATAAGATGCATGTATGGTTATATTCTGACATGACCTGTTGTAAGAACATATATTTTTTTGCCATTAGGCAAATGCATTGTTTTTTGTTGTGTATGGTTGGGTGCAGAGACTTTCATAGTCGAAAAGCTCAAGTCTAGTATCCAAAAGTGTTTTCCAAGTCAGAAGATTTTCAGAAAAAGAGGATGCTAAAAAGAACCATGCCATAAAAGAAAGAAATGAGTTGGTTTGCTCACTGCTTCTTTTAGCCTGGTATTCCACTATATGGTTATTTCTGCAGAAATGAAGTCCGTGATAGAAAACAAGATTGAGCACTCTTATTCTATAGCTGAAGAATTACTGTCATAGCCCATGGCACCACCAATCAGTGCTTGAGCAAACTTCAAAACAAGTAGGGAGGGTTGGACTTGGATGAGAGACTACCAAGAAATCTCAGGACAGAAGACTTGATGGGTTTTTTTTAATTAATTGATCTTGCTGCTGGTCTTTCTCTTTTTCTGTTTGCTTCCACCTTTCTCAGCCATCAGAACCTTTTCCAAAGAGCTAGGTCTTTGCACAATAGGTCCAAAGTTATTCGTTCCTCAAGTGAGAATTCTGTGTTAATTTGTTTGATGATCCATCAGTTTGCTTCCTTGGCTGCCCTTGGAATTCTCAAGAATCTTCTCCAAGTTCAAAAGTGCCAATACTTATCCTACTTCTTCAGAGTCCAACTTTGTCTATACTGTTCTGAACTTCATAGGTGTAAACATAGGTAAAGGTAAAGGTTCCCCCGCACATGCGTGCTAGTCGTTTCCAACTCTAGGGGCCGGTGCTCATCTCCGTTTCAAAGCCGAAGAGGTTTGTCCGAGGATGTCTCCGTGGTTGTGTGGCCGGCATGACTAGACGCCAAAGGCGCACGGAACACTGTTAACTTCCCACCGTAGTGGTCCCTATTTTTCTACTTGTATTTTTACGTGCTTTCGAACTGCTAGGTTGGCAGAAGCTGGGACGAGTAACGGGCGCTCACTCTGTTATGCGGCACTCGGGATTCGACCCGCCAAACTGCGGACCTTCTGATCGACAAGCTCAGCGTCCTAACCCATTGAGCCACCGCGTCCCTTAGGTGTAAACATAGTGTCTGAATATATTTTCAGAGCCCTTTATGGCTCTTATATCAAGTGCTAGTCTGGTGTATATTTCTTGACCGCTTGATCCTTTACTATTGAATTGTTTTTAAAAACAACAACAACAAAGAGATAGGAGGGAATTGCAATCTACTTTGCAATTAGCAAGTTGTACTGGTATTTCATAGCTTCCTTCTATCAGTTTACCAACAACTTGTGTTAACACTGCTGATCATTTGGTGATCGTGTTCACACATGATCCTCGGAATTATCTGTGCCAGTTGCTTGGGTTTGCATGATTCATGAATCATAAATTAAATACCGCCTGTGGCTGGCTAGTTTGTGATTTAGTATGTTGTGTGAACACAGCCAATCTATTATTAGGTTAGCTTGGATCATCATCTGGATCATCACACATCCTTCATAGCTTACAGCTATCAGGTGTATTACATCAGTACGTCTGGCGCCAAAATATCTACTTTTAAGTGTTAATTAAGCAGTTGCTGCTTTTTTGTAACAATGCAAGAAATGATTAAGGGTAGTGATTTTTACAAATAGGGATAAAAACATTAAGGTTTCAAACTGATAAACATTAATCACAGATTAGAATTCTTAATTGTTAATCTGATTTAATCCATGAAAGGGATCTGAAGTGTGCTGAAGGTGCCATCATGCAGAATATTACATGGATATTGTGAGTTGGCAAGACATTTAATTTGCTAAATTTAAACAAGCAGCTGTCTTAATTAGATATGAAGCTTAAACTATACTGAGACATCTTCAAGACCAGTAATTATTTTATTGATAGTCTAGACCTTAAGTACTTTCACACAGAATTCACTCAATTATACCATATGTATTAATTACATCTGAGAAGCTTTATAGGCAAATGTGCAAAATGAGAACTCCAGAAAATGAAGGTGAGGGAACTGAATTATTTAAAGGTGGTTATTCTCCGAGATCAGTAGCAGTTGCTGCAACATGCTCAATTTGTTGCTCTGGTAAGGGAAAAATCATCTTTGCTTTAGTTTCCTCTTTATGCTATGGAATTGGTAATGTCAAGTCCAGGCAGCTGTTTAACGCCAACTTGGGACATTTGTAGACCTTCAGGAAACTCCTGCATCATTTACTAGAGTTAAAGCAAGGTCACTGCCATGTGTCAAGCTGTCCCAAGAAAGTTGCTAGCATATGTATGAAACAACAGGTGTAGGCCACTTGTGCTAAGAATTTATGTAGATGTGCTGCATTCATTTTGCAGGCATGGTATTTTTTTTAGAAAAAAAATTATACAGACTGATGCAAGGATGTATTCATTTAAATGTCAATACATTTAGGGCTCATTTGCATTTCTTCAATGTCTTAATGCAAGGATGGTCTGCCTACCATTCTGGGAGAGAGAAATATGTGACATCCATTAGTTTTACCTACAGTAGTGGCCAAAATTGTGGAAATGTTTTGGGAAAAGTGTACAGTAGAAATGCTACCTTTGGTTAAGTTTCCACCAATTTTTCTTCTAATTTCTTTATAACTGTAGCCTTGTTCACTTAATAATACTATTTTACATCGCTTTCTGGGCAACCAGTCAACTCTTTGCACCATTAGTTTAATTTTATTACGTTTTACAAGCTCACTAAATGAAAGAACACAAAAAACCCCAACCAACTTGATAGTGATCACATAACACACTGACAAATGTCCTCTTGTCAGCTTCAATACATGATATCAATAATTGAAGCCTACTGTGATCTGATCGTCTCATTGCCAAAACAAGATGAATATTGAATAATTCAATTTAATAAATAAAATAAAATAAAACAAACTTATGCCTTATTTCTCTTCCCCCTCTTTCCAAACTGGTAGTTCTCCTTATCATCATCAGGGATACAGCAAACTTTCACAAGATAACTGAGTTCTGGCAAAACAATACCAGCATTGATTCTGTGGTTGATAAAAACATTGAAACAGTTGGCCAAGAAGCAGCTGGAAGTAGCACATGTCTGATGTGCTAGCCATCAAACTCTGTTGATGTCAAGCCTGAAGAAAATGGAATTGCCAGCTTGAAACCAGGTGCTGACAAAGAAAAAAAATTCCAAACCTTCACATATTTCAGCAGACAGGTTTTGTTTAGGGACAAGTAACTCTTGTTTTGGAATTTATTTTACTATATTATATCAGAGTTATCCACTGAGAATTGTATAATCTTTGCCCCCAGACTTGCTTAATATTTCAGTTTGTGCTAGCTGTGGATGATGGGACTTGATCCATGTGTTTAGGACAGTACTCATTGGAGAAATCTCAAATAATGCAGTCCTATAAATGACAACTCAGAAATGAAATCCCAATGTAAGTTTAACTTGTTTAATAATCTTTAAAAAAACAGCTTGAATTGAATATTGATATAATTCTATACATTTTCTTCCCAACTCCATTTTGATGAAGTTATGTCCTCACATAAGCACTACTGTTTATAACTGTGTACAATATTGGTAGAAAATCATAGTGCATTTTTTAAAAAAAGTTTGTAAGGTAATAACCTGAGCTGTTTCCTCTGGTAACAATGATCAGACATTTTGCTAGGTATGTTGATTCTTTTTTTATTTGTTATGAAATGTATTCTCACTTTTCTTTCATCCTACCCAGGAATTCTAAGACTATACAAATACGGAAAAATAATACAATTATTTAATAATTAATAATTAGCTGTCCAGAATTGCCCGACAGTTGAGATGCGTAGCATATAAATTTAATAAATAAGTAATAGAATAGAACTACAAAACTACATAAAACTAAAAATTAAGGCACATACATGAATATACAAATGTTTTAAAGTGTCTACACAAATAAGCGGGGTTTTTTTTCATGATAACATTGAGGAGAAATATTGTAGACCAACTCTTCTAAACACAGTTATTACCACCAGCATGGATCTGTACTGACATTAAGGACAACTGAATCATAATACATGAGCACATTGTCAGATGGATCCAATGTTTTTTAAATTAGTATCCAAGTTGTAAATCTATTTCTATGTTTGTGGTGAAGGCAGAGTGATAGTTTAAAGCAAGATATCAACTAGTGCTGTTGTTGCAGCCACAAGGATATTAACATGCTGTTAAGGAGACAGTCATGCCTGAGGGAACATACTGTCAGTGTTTTAGAAGAGAAAGCAAATCTTGTTTTAAAGGCTAAGGACATGTTTCTGTCCTTGAATGCTTTGTAGTAGATTCAAGCTGGAGAAAAAAAAATCTGGCAACAGAGCAGTAGTTTTAGAAGAATACTATACAGCCTCTCTTAAAGTGTGCCAAGTGACATTTGCCAGAGGAGCTTTGAATGGGATGGAAAAGATGAGATCTTTTTACAGATCTTTTATGGCTAGTGTCAGCACAACAGCCATGTGCTTAAGCAGCCTTTTAATAGCCAATCAAAACAATAAAAAATGAGGATATACAGTCATAGAAGAGAGGGGATGGGCATTGTAGATTGAACTTCAGTAGTAAGCAGAACTTTTAAAATACTACTAGGTTTGGAAAAAGTCTACATCATAGCACTAAGACCTTTTTCTGACCCCTTATGGAATAATTTTATACAAAGTAAAGCAGGCATCATTTTATGTGCCCTATTACAGCATAAAATGGAGTTATTGAATTCTCATTAACAACCACCTTCTAAACAGAAGAGAACTAAAACAAATTTAGTAGGCACTTAACGCCATATATAGGAGTAGCCAACCTCACTCTCACTGTAGAGCTTTCTATAATCCAAATAGCACCGTCGAAAAAGAAGTGGAAGCCAAGAGGAGTCCTCTGGAGAAGCGGGAGAAAAGTATTCTAATACATCGGGGGTCTCCAAAGTTGGCAACCTTAAGACTTGTGGATTTAAACTGGAACTTTTCACTCCCAGAACTCCTCAGCCAGTCATGGGTTGGGGAACCCTGTAATACAATATTCAAGGAAGGAAAGGCAGGACGTAATCTTCCCATACTGTAATGTTGGATTGTAGAGTCCTTTAGTGATCTGCTATAATGCTTTTATGTAATAAATTGTACTCTTGACTGTAAGGGAAAGTGTGCTTTGTTTGGAGTGTTTTGAATGAGCTGTTTATTACACGGATTTGGCAAGGGTTACTTATTAAACTGATTTGGGAACAGCTTCTTGTGTTTCGTAAAAAAAAAAAAAAACAGAAGGAGGGGTCATAATAGATTGTACAGTGCTGAACCATGTAAGTCTGCCAGGTCCCTCACGTTGTAATATTCTGAGAGTAAAAACTCTGTTACAGGTAGTTTACCTCAGGTAGCTTGCAAGCATGCAGCTGGTAAGCATGATCTTGCCTGCTGCTCTCCAAAAATAAATAAATCATGGCTGGATAATATTAGTAGTTTTTCTACTCAGTCTGGCTTTATACTTACTCCAGCATCAGAAGCCGAATAGTTTTCAATGTCAGGTACTAAGGAACTTGAGCAGAAAGTGCTATTGCATTGCATTGTATTTGAGGCCATTGTGGGGCCCAGATGCTTAATTAATAAGCCTTTGGCCTGATCCAGCAGCTGGTTTGATGTTCTTATAAGTGATTGAGGAGAAATGTTCCTTATCAATATTAAATCCATCTTAATTCTGCATAGGATGTTAACCTATGCCATGCAAGCTGTTGCATTTAAAGAAGCCAGGAACATGAAAATATGGCACTCAGAGGTGTATGTGCTAAGCTTCACCAGGGGTGTGAAACTTACAACGTCACGTGACGTGTCACGACTTTTTTTTCTATTGCCGGCAATGGGGTGGGTGCATTTTTGGCATGACGCTTCCGACCCGCAAGCCAGCAGTTTGACACCCCTGAGCTTCACATAGGTCCTGTCCCTGCTGCTGGTGAGCGATCTTTCTAGCAAACAACTTGATGACTGGACTTTAACCTGCAAAGCATGCCTTGTACCTTGTTGTTGTTGTTAGTTGCGAAGTCGTGTCCGACCCATCGCGACCCCATGGACAACGTTCCTCCAGGCCTTCCTGTCCTCTACCATCTTCTGGAGTCCATTTAAGCTCACGCCTACTGCTTCAGTGACTCCATCCAGCCACCTCATTCTCTGTCATCCCCTTCTTCTCTTGCCCTCACCCTTTCCCAGCATTAGGCTCTTCTCCAGTGAGTCCTTCCTTCTCATTAGGTGGCCAGAGTATTTGAGTTTCAACTTCAGGATCTGGCCTTCTAAAGAGCAGTCAGGGTTGATCTAGAACTGACCGGTTTGATCACCTTGCAGTCCAAGGGACTCACAGGAGTCTTCTCCATCAAAGGCCTCAATTCTTCGGCGCTCAGCCTTTCTTACGGTCCAGCTTTCACAGCCATACCTTGTACCTTGTCTTACAATAAAAAGAGGACACCACTGATGTGGCTCATGTCTGTCCTGTTGCCAAAACAGATAAAGCACTTACTCATTCATCCAATGTTGTTGGGATACTTTCATAAAGTTTCTACAACTGGAGTCCCTTTTCTCTCAAGTACCTTGTCTGTATATAAACAAACAGAAGAGCTTCGACAGCTGGAGTTCTCTCTGGCTTCTCTTTTTCATTTCCCTGTTGCACTTGGGAAGGGAAATTGGCATGACGTGCCTGTCAATAGATGCCAGACGTTGTGCTTCCTCAGCAGGATGGGGAGGGGGCTGAGGCTGGGAAGCAGGGAAAAGTTAAGAGTCTCAAGGGAGAAGCAAAACAGGTCAGTACAAATCTGAAAGGGATGGATTTAACCCTGGAGGAAACCACCTCTGCATGGAGGTGGAGCCCAACTGCTTTGGAGGTGAAGAGAAAATCCACTCCCATCTGGAACAGTAATAGCAAAAGCAGCATTTCAATGCTTACTTTGGGAAGTGCAGATTTATATTCTATTAGCACTTTATAGTTTTGCTAGCAATTCAGATTCCTTGGAGTTCAGATTGTAAATCTCAAGGTGGGCTTAAAAATAAATCTGCTCTTGTAGTATTGGGGTGGGGAGGAGTTCACAGATAGTAAATCAAGGTTACCTTACAAATCTGCTGATGTTTCAGGCTAAGCTTGTAGCTTAATTTCGCTGAAAAGGATATTCTTCTTCGGCTTGGATAAATGTGGAGCAACATAAAAGTTCCTTTAGCCCAGGGCTGGGAAACCTTGGCTCTTTTATGACTTGTGGACTTCAACTCCCAGAATTCCTGAACCAGCATGCTTCAGATTCTTTGGCTGGCTCAGGAATTCTGGGAGTTGAAGTCCACAAGTCATAAAAGAGCCAAGGTTCCCCACCCCTGCTCTAGCCTATCTGTGTTATTATTATTTTTAAAATAAAATCTGTTCTCAGAAAGAACATGCCCATGCCTTGTAAGGGACACCCAAGTCATAACTCTGTTGACCAAAGATTCTACCCCAACCCTCATAGTGTGACTTTTGGTCTGTAAGCTGTTGGTTTCCATCTGGCTTATAGAGCTGCTTACTGAAGGAGTATGATGACCCAGCCTTAGGAAGCAAATCCATGAAGATCCATCTCTATTTCTTTCCTTTTGGGGTTCCTCTTCAAGTTGCACCCCAAATTTGTAGCTTGAACAGTCTTTCCATTCTAGGAGGGGTAAAGACTTAATGAAAATCTTTCCATCTTCCTTTGTCTAAGAATATGAATCTCATTGGTGGAGTTGAGATTAAGCCAAATATACTTAACCTTTCTTTTTTTGTTTGTTTGCAATATTCAAACCTTGACTTTTTTTCCGTTTCTGAAAGTCCATTAAATTGCTCCCAGGAGAGGCTGTATTTTGTTTAAATAGCTGACACGTTGGGTTTGTATTATAGCCCATGGACTACAGAGATAACTCTGTCTGGTGTACCATAACAAGACAATATAATGAATTCCTGATGGGTGACAAGTAGAAAGGAGTGGGGGGGTATCATTATTTGGGTGATGAAACACAGTTTGTAAGAGGAAAACGTTTGTGTAAAACTATATCCTGCAGACTCTTGTTGCAGCTTAATTAAAAGTCAGGAACTTCCCCGTCAAATGGAAACAATGTGTGTTTTCTAAGTTCTTCAACTTGCCAAACATGCCTCCAGATGTGTTGCATAAATGCTAAATACAAGTGGCCATAAACTCAGTAGTGACATTCATTTATTCATTTTAGCTGAGGGGTGGGGGGAAAGGGAAGCTGTTCAAAGAAAACAGCTGTACTAATAATCTAAAAGGAATCAGATCCATACTGCGATGAAAACCCTTGTCTGAACTTGTTTCGCCTTATGCTGATCTGGATTTAAAAACAATAACAGCAACAGCTAAGGCAACCTCTGGAATAACTGGCAAGCTTCTGGAGTAATTGGGCACTGCAGGCTAGTGATAAGCAGACAAAGGACAACGGGGGCTGATTCAGAATTTAGACTGTGGGCTCTCCTTATTTTGGTCTGTCTGCCACAGAGCAGCCTGACATATCACTCTTACCAGAACACTTGCTGCAGAGTTTTGAATTGAAATTGGGCTGATTCCTTTTGTCACATTGTTGATAACTTAATTAGCATCTGCAAGAACCGTCTTGCACCATCAAGGTCGTTTGCAGAAATCGTCTTATCTTCAAAGAGAAAGGTTTCCTTTTGGAAGTGGTGTCCTGGTCTTCTTTTGTGCTTTTACTTTAAATGACTTGGCAAAATTATGATGATTCAGAGGCATACACATAACCCGTAATAGTAATAGTGTCTAAGAAATGTAAAAAAAGGGGTAATGGCTCTTAATAAAAAATACCCATCCTTATCAAATCTTTATTTGGTCGTAGATCAGCAAGTAAAATACAGAAATCACTGTTAATTACATGAAAGAATATACAGTATGTGCATACGTACATACAGTATGTTCTAAAGTATCTAATGAGTATTTTAGTAATGGAATCATCCAGCAGACATTTGACTCCATTACACAGAGAGCTAGAAGTTTGAGAAAGCAAATGGGTAGTGGACTTGAATCTATCTATATACTACAAAACTCTTGTGTCTGTTTTATACTTTGTATAAAACTTTAATTGGATAAAGTGCAAAACTTTGCCAACAAAGAACATTCAAATGGGTTTACAGAATGCTAGGACCCATTACTCCAGAGGGAATGAAATTTGGGGAAATTGTGGCTACTTCAGCACTGCTGCTTCAGAATTGCTGCTGTGTTCATTTTATCCTCATTTTTAATGTACCCGTGATAGCTTTCTGACCACTCAAGCAATCCTTCCCTTGCTCTCTCCCCCACCCAGCAGCAACCACTTACTTTCTCTGTTTAGGTTAAGGAAATACCTCTGAAATGATAAGCCAACGGGTCATGGGTAATCTAATATACTACTAAAACTGTTGTGTCTGCTTGTAATCTTCAGTTGGGCAAAATAGTGCATCGTGGGACAGTAGTTTTTGAACTAAGACCCCTCAAACGGACTAACTGCCGGCCCATGGGCCCGGATACATCATAGTGAAATCGTGCCCACCCCATTGCCGGCAATGGCAAAAAAGTTGCAATACGTCACAATACATCACATGACGTTGCTAGTTTGACACCCCTGACTTAGAGGGTTAGATTTTATTGGTAAAAGTGCATAAAATAGTGAGTCTGTAGACTACCTGACTTTACACATCCCAGAACCTCCATGTACCCTTTTTGGATGTGTTTAACATATGTTGCGTATGCTTTCATGTAAGCGGTCTGGATTAGCATCTTGTTATTTTATTGTACTTATTGCCTTGTTTAGCATGAAACTATTTGTTTTATTTTGGGAAGTATGGAGATGTCTTTGGAGGCACTGGGATAGTCTTTTTTACTTTCATATTTTGTTGTTTTTAGTGTTTTACTTCTGAGTTGCCCTAGTCAACTATTTTAAAGAAATAAATACATTTGGCTTTTTTAATATTGTGAGCTGTCAAAATCAATTGGAGTCAGGTGCCATCCAAATCAGATCAGTGAATTCACAGCAACTATGGGTGTACGTTAGCGGATGTATGTTTTATTTCCTTCATCATATATTACAGTAGAGGGCTGTGTAAACCTTTGAATGGATGACTTCAAAGGTCTTTCTGATCAGAGCATTATCTAAGAACTAGACAGCCCATGCCCTACAGAGTCATCATTTCATATATTTTTTTATCTAGACAGTGAAACAGATTGACCACTGGTGGGCAAAAAGCAATAGAAGCAGGAGGAACTTCCAACTTTTTGCTGGCTTCCCTGCTTAATTTGTTTGTGGGAAGCATGCAGTGAGAAAGTCAGTGGGGAAGCCAGCAAGATGTTGCAAGTTCAAATGCCATCAGGCAGGGAAGCAAGCTTCTGCTAGGCAGGGGAGGGAACAAGAAGATGTGGGATCTGCAGGTCAAGAATGGTACATGGATGTGCATAAGAGAAGCAATGTTGGTTGGGGAGGGTGTGCACTGGTGGTGTAGGTCGGGAAGGGTACTGGGGGGAGGTGCTGTGTGGGTTGGGGAAGAAGGCCAAGGGGGGCATCATGGATCAAGAAGGGTACATGGAGGTTCTGGGGTGTGTAAGAGGTACCATGCAGGTGAGGTAGGACATATGCGTGTTGGATGGTCCTGGTTAAGAAAAATGCATGGGGCTTACAAGAGGTTGCCTCACAGGTCAGGAAACACATGCAAGATTGGTACAGGTCATGGAGGGTGTGTAGGGGTACCCAAGTGATGCTGGGTGGATTGGGAAAGAAACATGGGGGTGGCACAGGTCAGGGAACGTACTCTGGGGGCACCACAAGTCGGGAGTAGGCAACGGTTGCATGGGGTGGGTTCATGTGTTTCCTCCCTTTCTAGCAGGCAGCTAAGTGCCTGCTGTTGGGGCAGGGAGAAGGAGCAAAGGATTGCAAGACTGGCTAGGAAACTGTTACAGAACCTTGAAAATGAAGATCACATGACAGCAGCAGTAGCCTGTAACATTGAACTAGCCACAACATCCCCAAATTTCATTCACTTGGGAATCATGGTTCCTGGATTTTAGACACATTCTATAATTTAGCCCATGTGAGGTACCTTGGTTTAAAAATTGTTGCCCTATGATGCACCGTTTCACCCAATTAAATGTCACCGCAATGACAGTTTTAGTAATATATAGATGAGGGAGAAATGACTTCAGTTCTAAACACCTCAGGAACTAATCTGGTAGGCTCACACTTAGCTCTGAGCTACCATTTAAAGAGTGGTTCATTTGAACAAACTATTGCACCCTTATGTTCAAAACTAATACAACACATTCTGGCTTGGTGCGATGCAAATCGTGTAGTCATTTGACCGTGACTGTCATTTAACTCCAGCCTCTCATCGGAAACAGTGATCCATCTTTGAGTTCTAGTACACAAGAAACTTCACCCATTTTATAAAGCAATTTTTCTGTTATTTGTATTGTATTGTATTTCTGCAGTATTTTTAACAATTCAGTACAGAATATGACATTACTTATTGTAAAAGTGGCAGTTCAACATTATGCAAATGTCTCTTATGCATAGAAGTTGGTTGGGAGAAATACTTTTTCATAATCTCAATACAAAACAATTGTTGCAGTCTTTAGCGAAGTTTACTTAGCTAAACATATAGTGCATTGTGAGGTGAGTAAACGGTGAAATCAAAGGAAAGTGAAAAACTTGCATTGATTACAGGAAAGAGATATTCTCTAATTAACATCAACAAAGTACTTTTATCCCAACTATTGTTGCTTATCAACCAGTTGTCTTTTTAGAAGTTAATGGCTTAACCTGAAGTGTGAAGCCAAGAATAATAATATCAAGTTCTTTTGAAGTCTCAGTAGTCTACAAGATGAGCAGGCATACTCAAAGATTTCATATGAGTAGGTTTGGGCAGTATTTTGGAGTTATTACCTCAAAGGAACTTTTTGTTCCAAATGGCATTAATTGTAATTTCAGACAAACCTTCAGGATTATCAAAGAATAATCAACAGATTCATATAAAAAAACTGAGTAATGTTTATAATTCTACAAGATTCAAAGGAAGAAGATAGACTTACATTCCCCAATCTAAGATTGTATTATAGAGAAAGTTGCCTGTAATGGATGATAGAATGAAAAAAAACTCTCCAAATAGTAGAATATCAATAATAGAGTGTGATTAACTAATGGACTTAATAGGTACTGATGATACAAAAAAATAAGAAAATAATTTTGAAAGGACATATAATAATACAATTTTTTTTTAAAAAAATCTGGAATCCTTAACAAGAATAAAGTCCAGCAATTTCATCACTAGCTTCACCATTAAACATTTTTTTTTACTTTTAAGGATAAGTACAGTAAAAATGATTTAATTACATACGGTAAACCAATATCATATATCAAAATTCAAGGAACAGATTAAAGACAGTAAAACTGCACAGTGAAGGAAGAAATTTACCATGTTTAGTGCATTTGCAAATAACTGGAAAAACAAAATGACAAAATTTGAAATGTTTACACAAAATAAAAATAATTCATTATGACATAGTTACAAATTGTTGCTGAAATATGACCCAAAGATTAAACTATTTAAAAATGGTATGATAAAATATATGAAAAAATTGAGAGAAGCAATTTTAGTGAATCAGTGGGTTTGGAACAAATAAATGTAAGGTATGATTATGGGAAAATTTGTACAAACGGTTTACCTATAGCAAATAATAATAATAGTAATAGAGTTGGAAGGGACCTTGGAGGTCTTCTGGTGACAGGGCTTTTCAACCAGTGGTACAGGTACCACCTGTGGTACATTGGCACCTGGCAGGTGGTACGTGGCCATCCTAGAAAAATGGTAGCGGGGGAGTGGAATAAGCTGAACGGGTGGCAGCACCGCACAAGCCTGAGCGAGAGATGGCTGGAGATGCAGGGCTGTCAGGGCTCAGCGGAAGTGCCAGGATCAGTGCCGCTTTCCAGCTGATTGGTGCTTCTTCGGGGCTGCCAGGGCTCAGTGGAAGCACCAGGATCAGCGCCAGGCTCCACCTGGAGCTCGGCGCTGATCCTGGTGCTTCTGAGCCCAGAAGAAGTGCCAATCAGCTGGAATGTTGCAGCATCTCCAGGGTCTTGTGATTTACATTCAGATGCTTGGCAACTGATTCATATTTATGACGGTCATAGTGTCTCAGGGTCATGTGAAGTGACCAAAACCTGCTGCAACCACCCAGCAGATTGGGGGGGTGGATAAAAACTAAACTCACCCCATTCCACCCCCGCTGCCTATCCTCAACAGAAATGCTCACAACAATGATAAACCTTGGACAGGAGGAAGAGCGCTGCCGGGTGGGCAGGCAGGTTTGCGATGATGGCGGCGGCGGCGTTTTCCAGGCTTGCTGGCCCATTCTACCAGCAACGACGGCGTTTATGGCGAGGGCGGCAGCGACATGGTGGCAGCTGGCGTTTTTGTCCGGTCAGCGGTGGCCGTAGCAGTTTGGGCGGACTACCAACTTATATAACAACTTCTTACCTGCCTCCTTTTTCCCCTCTGGACTGGGATGGACCTGGGCACAAGCCTCAGTGGGAGAGGGGCTTGCTTTACATCGGCAGCCCCATAGAGCTGGGAGCTCTATGGGACATGCCCCACCCAGGGTGTATACTTTGGACCACCCTCGGGAGCAGATTCACGATCCGTCGTGAGAGGACGGATTGTGGTCTGCTCCTGGGAATACCCAACCGAGTGGCAGTAAGTTGGTGGATGGCCCAAATGTTCACTCCCTACCCTTCGATCCTCCTATTGGATTTTTCAACTGAGGGACTGCCTTCCCTGGACTCTTTCGGACTTCATGCATTGTTATTCCGGCACGGACTTGTTCGCCCTCAGGGGTGCCCCCCTCTCCTGGGTGCGTCCCGCCTTCTTTGCTAACCCCAGTCTCGATGAAGGGCCCAATTGTTGGGACCCTGAGAGATGGCCGGGCAAGGGCAGGGGCCTTCAACATCAATATAAATTTAATAGGAGGCCCCTGATTAACTTTTTAGCGAAATTTTTTATGAGGTTAGGGAGAGGGGTGGGAGTGGGTGGTGGCTGTTTGACTATGGGGGGTGGTCATACAACCATGGTTCAGGCCAGGCCGGGGTCTGATTGCGTAGGGGGAGAGCGGGGTGCGGTTACATCCGGGACTCGGGAGCGGGTCGTGGGACTATCGATTCCCACGACATTGGGGAATGGCAGCAGGCGTATGGACAGAGGGCCGTCACCGGGAGGGCCGTCTCCGCTATTTACAAGCAGTGAGGCGCTCCGACCCTCTGCTTCCCCGAGGTGCCGGGAGCGAGGATGTGCAGCCTCCTGAGCTCCGGCTGGTGTATCTGAATGCCAGGTCCGTGATTAACAAAGCTCCCCTCGTGTGGGATTTGATGGAGGGTGAGCATGCGGACCTGGCTTGCATCACGGAGACCTGGTTGGGTCCAGAGGGTGGGGTCCCTTTGGTTGATCTCTGCCTACCAGGTTTCCGGGTGCTGCACCGGCCTCGGGCTCATGGTAGGGGCGGGGGAGTGGCGGTAGTTATTAGGGAGACCTTATGTCCGTGGGAGACCACCGTTCCTCAGATAGTCGGGTGTGAGTCTCTCTTTATGAGATTTGGTCTGGGGGCGCAGTTGGGCTTGCTGCTGGTGTACGTTTCGCCTAGTCGCACAGCAGCAGCCCTGCCTGAGCTACTCGATGTCCTCTATGGGTTGGTGGTTGAGTTCCCCAAACTTATAGTTTTGGGTGACTTCAATCTACCATCCCTGGGAGGGTCATCTGAGTTGGCTCGGGAGTTCATGGCTTCCATGACGGCCATGGACCTGACGCAGGTAATTACCGAACCAAGTCATGAGGGAGGCCACACCCTTGACCTAGTTTTTTTATCTGGACAGTGGTTTGATGATCTTGGTGGGGGCTCTCCATTTATTATGCCCCTGTCATGGACCGATCATCACCTCCTGCGGCTGGTCTTCCGTTTTGCCACACCCCCCCCGCCGTGGGGACGTGGAACCAACTAGATGGTACCGCCCCAGGCGCTTAATGGACCCGGATGGGTTCCAGGCAGCGCTGGGGTCCCCACCTGCCTCCGTTGCTCACAGCTCGGCAGAGGCCTTAGTGGAAGCCTGGGAAAGGGCAGCCACTGAGGCACTTGACCGAGTTGTACCCTTGCGGCCCCTGACCCGGTGCAGATCCCATCGAGCTCCATGGTTCTCCGTGGAGCTCCGGGAGATGAAGCGTCGGAAACGGGGCCTAGAGAGCTGTTGGAGGTCCAGCCGATCCGAATCCGACCGATTGCGACTAAGAACCTATATTAGGTCTTATCTCGCAGCGATGAGGGCGGCGAGGCATAATTACTTCTCTGCCCTCATCGCGTCCGCAGATAATCGCCCGGCGCCCTGTTTAGGGTGACTCGCTCCCTCCTTAATCAGGAGGTGAGGGAGGATCCCTTACAGGGTCGTGCCGAGGAGTTTGGTCAACATCTGTCGGATAAAATTGCTCAGATTCGGACCGGTCTGGACTCCAGCTGGGCAGAGTCCGACGATCAGGACACGGGCGGTCTTGTCAATGTTATCTGGGAGGAGTTTGATTCTGTGACCCCTGAAGAAGTGGACAGGATTATGGGGAGGTTGAGCTCCTCCACATGTTTATTGGACCCGTGCCCTTCCTGGCTGGCTTATGCAGCCAGGGAGAGGACACGAGGCTGGTTCCAGGCAGTTATATCTGCTTCTTTGAGTGAGGGTAATTTCTCCGCCGTCTTGAAGGAGGCGGTGGTGAGACCTCTCCTCAAGAAGCCTGCCTTGGACCCAGCTGTGTTAAACAACTTTCGTCCAGTCTCCAACCTTCGCTTTCTTGCGAAGGTTGTTGAGAGTGTGGTGGCGCATCAACTTCCTCTGGTTCTGGATGAAGCGGATTATCTCGACCCGTCCCAATCGGGCTTCAGGCCCGGGTACAGCACAGAGACGGCATTGGTCGCGCTGGTGAATGATCTCTGGAGGGCCCGGGACAGAGGACATTCCTCTGTCCTAGTCCTATTAGACCTCTCGGCGGCTTTCAATACCATCGACCATGGTATCCTGCTGCGGTGTCTCAGGGGATTGGGAGTGGGAGGCACAGTTTTTCAGTGGTTCTCCTCCTATCTCCTGGGACGCTCGCAGTCGGTGTTGGAAGGGGGGCAGAGGTCGACCCCAAGGGCTCTCGCTTGTGGAGTTCCTCAGGGATCGGTCCTCTCGCCTCTCCTGTTCAACATCTACATGAAACCACTGGGTGAGATCATTCGTGGTTTTGGAGTTGGGTATCATCAATACGCTGATGATACCCAACTTTTTATTTCTACCCCAAACCACCCCAGTGATGCCCTCGCTGTGATGTCCCGTTGCCTGGAGGCGGTTCGGGTCTGGATGGGGAGGAACAGACTTCAGCTCAACCCCGACAAGACTGAGTGGCTGTGCATCCCGGCATCCCGGGACATTCAAAATGTTCCATCTCTTTCTATGGGGGGGTGAGTTTTTACCCTCCGTGGATAGGGCTCGCAACTTGGGAGTCCTCCTAGCCTCACGGCTTACTCTAGAACAGGGGTAGGCAACCTCGGCTCTTTTATGACTCATGGACTTCAACTCCCAGAATTCCTGAGTCAGCATAGCTGACTCAGGAATTCTGGGAGTTGAAGTCCATGAGTCATAAAAGAGCCGTGGTTGCCTACCCCTGCTCTAGAAGATCATATAGTAGCCGTGACTAGGGGGGCTTTCGCCCAGGTTCGCCTGGTGCGTCAGTTGTGGCCCTATCTGGACCGGGATGCCCTGTGCACGGTCACTCATGCGCTCGTGACCTCTCGTCTGGACTACTGCAATGCTCTCTACATGGGGCTTCCCTTGAAGACCAGTCGGAGGCTCCAACTGGTACAGAATGCGGCCGCGAGAGTTGTCTTGGGAGTTTCCCGGTACTCCCATGTTACACCTTTGCTCCGCGAGCTGCATTGGCTACCAGTTGTCTTCCGGGTGAGGTTCAAGGTTTTGGTGATGGTTTTTAAGTCCTTACATGGCATGGGTCCGGAATACCTCGGGGACCACCTGCTGCCGGCGTCGACTCCCCTCCGCCCTGTGCGTTCCCACAGAGAGGGCCTCCTCAGGGTGCCTCCGGTCAGAGAATGTCGGCTGGTGGCCCCCAGGGGGAGGGCCTTCTCTGTGGGCACCCCGGCTTTATGGAATCAACTGCCGGTGGAGCTCCGGATGGCACCGGATCTCCGCTCCTTCCGGCGCGGGCTAAAGACCCATTTATTCGAACAAGCTGGCCTGGCCTGATGGGGGAATGTCAGGGTTTTTATGGGTTTTTTATTATTGATTGTTTTAACTGGGCAATTTATTTAATCTTTTTTAACTTTTGTATTTCTATTTATATGCCCTGTTCACCGCCCTGAGTCCTTCGGGAGAAGGGCGGTATAAAAATCCAATAAATGAAAAATGAAATGCAGGTGTGGCTTGGGAGGCACTTTTTTCAGTGCCATTGTAACTTCGAACAGTCACTAAGCGAACTGTTGTAAATCAAGGACTACCTATACTTCATCACTTTTTTCCTTTTTTTTTTTTTGGTCATCAAGTTTTTGACACCTTGCTAGGCGACTGGTGGTACTTGGATGTTGCCATATCCTAAAAGTGGTACAATGGGTGAAAAGGTTGAAAAGCCCTGTTCTAGTCCAATCCCCTTCTCAGGCAGGAAACCCTGTACCATTTCAGACAAATGGTTGTCCAGTCTCTTCTTAAAAACCTCCAGTGTTAAGAGCATTCACAACTTCTGAAGGCAAGTTGTTCCACTGATTAATTGCCCTCATTGGAGGGGCTGCTACAAGAAGAGTGGGTTAACTTATTTTCCAAAGCACCAGAAGGTAAGACAAGAAACAATGGGTGGAAACTAATCAAGGAGAGAAGCAACCTAGAACTAAAAAGAAATTTCCTAACAGTGAGAAGAATCAGTGGAACGGCTTGCCTCCAGAAGTTGTGGGTGCTCCATCACTGGAGGCTTTTAAGAAGATAGCCACTTGTCTAGAATGATGTAGGGTTTCCTGCTTGAGCAGGTGATTGGACTAAAGGACCTCCAAGATCACTTCCAACTCTGTTATTCTATTATATAATGACCAAGCATTGACCCAAGGGCATTATTCTCTTAAAAGCAAGAAAACTGAAATGCTCTTCAGTTTCAAATCTTCCAGCCTACCCATAAAGGTTTGTTGTTGTTGTTAGTTGCGAAGTCATGTCCGACCCATCGCGACCCTATGGACAATGTTCCTCCAGGCCTTCCTGTCCTCTACCACCTTCTGAAGTCCATTTAAGCTCACGCCTACTGCTTCAGTGACTCCATCCAGCCACCTCATTTGCCGTCCCCTTCTTCTATTGCCCTCAATCTTTCCCAGCATTAGGCTCTTCTCCATTGAGTCCTTCCTTCTCATTAGGTGGCCAAAGTATTTGAGTTTTAGCTTCAGGATCTGGCCTTCTAAAGAGCAGTCAGGGTTGATCTCCTCTAGGACTGACCGGTTTGATCGCCTTGCAGTCCAAGGGACTCGCAGGAGTCTTCTCCAGCACCATATTTCAAAGGCTTCAATTCTTTGGCGCTCAGCCTTTCTTATGGTCCAGCTTTCACTGCCATACATTGCAACTGGGAAGACCATAGCCTTGACTATACGCACTTTTGTTGACAGGGTGATGTCTCTGCTTTTTAGTGTGCTGTCTAGATTTGCCATGGCTTTCCTCCCCAGGAGCAAGCGTCTTTTAATTTCTTGGCTACAGTCCCCATCTGCAGTGATCTTGGAGCCCAGGAAAATAAAATCTGTCACTACCTCCATTTCTTCCCCATCTATTTGCCAGGAATTGAGAGGGCCGGATGCCATGATCTTGGTTTTCTTAATGTTTAGTTTCAACCCAAGTTTTGCACTCTCCTTCTTCACTCGCAACAAGAGGCTCTTTAGTTCCTCTTCACTTTCTGCCATTAGAGTGGTATCATCTGCATAAAGGTTATGTAGGTGATTTATCATCCATCCTGTCTGCTGGAGGTGAATTTGTGTGCTGCTGATTCGGAAAAGTTTATAAGAGTGTAGCAGCATAAAGCCTTATTTGGAAGCAAGTTGTATTCAACCCAAAGCTCATATAGGACTGTATTGTATGGTACTTTTCTTTATCCCTACTATGAAAATAAAAATTTAAAACACCTTTATTACTTTGGATATAGAATCACATATTGCTGCATGGGTTTGGTGTCTTTGTGATTAGATTAGATTAGATTAGATTTATTGAATTTAATGAGTATTGCTGCTGTCATGCACAAAGTATGATACAATTATATATTGCAGAATGAGAAATCCATCACAAAGGCTATCAGGTTTCTCTGAGCTGCTCAACTTGTTTTTGGCAGGGAAAGATAAGAGGCTAATAGTTTGTTTGTTGTTGTTAAATATATATGCTGTCCAAGTCCCAATAATTGTGGGAAGCTTTTTTTTTCTGGGATTGCTGGCTTAATTATTAAGTTCATCTAAGGAAGCTTCAGCTGTGTTTGCTATGTGAATAAAAATTGCAAGTGATCTTAAACTGCTTCGTTGAGGATAATTAATTTGTTCATGCAACATAATTTATTGCAGTTACAATTATAAATAACAGCTCACATGATCTCATAAGCTCTTAACTGCTTATGGCTTTATACAATGTATGCTTGCTGCAAGGCATTCCTATGGATTGTCAGGATTTGATAGGCAACTCAGTGCAGAAAACCATTTCAGATTTTACCCTTTTGCTCAAGCCAACAGATTTGAAAGCAAACAAACAAGTCACTTTGTTCGGCATTATTTTCGAGTTCCCCAGCAACATTTCATAAAAGATTTACCGGTAATCACATTATGTGCAGTATAGCGATGTATTTTTTTTAAAAAAATCTAAAGTTTTTAAAGCTTTTTAAAGCTTAGTAAAGCAAAATTAAAGCAATAATTAAATTAAATTTCCCCGATAGTCATAAGAGATGAGAGGTGGAGTTCAACAAGGTAGGGATCCAAAGTTGGGGAAAACTTATGTATTAAGCTTATGAGATCAGTTTAAGTCAGGGGTGTCAAACTCGCAACGTCACGTGACGTGTTACGACGTATCACAACTTTTTTTCCATTGCCGGCAATGGAGTGGGCGTGGTTTTGCCATGACGCATCTGACCCATGGGCCGGTAGTTGACACCCCTCGTTTAGGCGAATAGTTAATTTCAAATCTCACTGGAATATTTTGTGGTTTGTTTAGTGTTTCTTTAGCTAATGGGCCACTGTTAATCAGGCATCTAAAATATTTCAGGGGATTATCTCACAGGTTTATGAGACAAAATTGTTATAATTAATTATGCCCTTCCTCTTTTTTCTGGATCCTGCTCAGAATAACCTTTTGGCTGTTCTTGTAATATTCCAAGTGGAGTGACTCTTTCCTGTAGAAACAAACTGAGCAAGAGCTTAATATACATGTTACAATTAATAGATTCTGATTATAATTATGAGCCTTTGGATGAATATGATTGATTGTATGATTTCCTCTGAACTTTAATATCTTCTTCAACATAATTTACTAATTAGTAACTATTGATGTCCATGGCTTTAGTTTTACTCTGCAATCTTCTTTTTTCTTGACAAGGACATGCTGATTACTTGCCTATTATTATCTAAACTAACACAAGCTTTTAATTGACATACTGGACAGCTAAATAAACTACAGGGCAAGCACTGTCAAGGGTTTCCAATTAAAACACTGATATCAAGTTAGTAAATCATACTCAAAAAGCAGTATTTTTATCTATATTAAGTTATAGGCTGTAAACATGAAAGTTTATAGAAAAATAATCCAAATGCAAACAAAATAACTTTGAAGTACTGTTAGCTAAAATACAATAAACACCACTATTTTATTTATTTATTTATTTATATTTAAATTTATATACCGCCCTATTCCCGTAGGACTCAGGGCGGTTTACAGGGAAAATTAAAAGTTAAAATACATAATATACAATTAAAAATGATTAAAACTAAGATTAAATTAATCCCTGAACTTAACTAAAACCCCATTAATTAAAAATTAAAACCCCTCAGTCTGGGCCAGACAACTCAAAAAACCAAGTTTTCCAGTCCCTGCGAAATGAGTGAAGGTCGGGGGCGGTCCTAAGCTCCGTGGGAAGCTGGTTCCAAAGGGCCGGTGCGCCCACAGAGAACGCCCTTCCCCTGGGGATAACCCGCCGGCATTCCTTAACCGGTGGTACCCTAAGAAGGCCCTCCCTGTGGGAGTGCACAGGACGATGGGAGGTTGATGCCGGCAGCAGGTGTTCCCTTAGATAATCCGGACCCAAGCCATTTAGAGCTTTATAGGTCATTACCAGCACCTTGAATCTCACCCGGAGGGCAACCGGAAGCCAATGCAGCTCACGGAGAAGAGGTGTTACATGGGAGTATCGGGAGACTCCCATTACAACTCGCGCAGCTGCATTCTGCTCCATTTTAGCTCTTCCCAACTTTCTGTTAAGATTATATTCTCATTGGGGTTCATTTTCCCACTGGCTCAAGGTTAACTCAGCCTTCCATCCTTCCAAGCTTGGTAAAATGAAGATCCCAGATTGTTGTGGGCAATATGCTGACTCTGTAAATTGCTTAGAGAGGGCTGTAAAGCACTGTGAAGCGGTATATAAGTCTAAGTGCTCTTGCTATTTTAGATGTTTCATTTGTAGGTCACACTGGTTAAGTAAGGGAGCAAGTACAAAACTGAAAATACAGTTTCTTTACAAGTTAAAGTCAAGTATGCTAACAGAAGCAAAGAACTGTTCCCTCTAATATCATCCCTTCTTTACACAAAGATAGTCCTTGCTGTAGTGGATTTGCAAGCCAGTCTTATGCCTTCTCTCTTCTAAATGAACAAGAATTACTTGGCCCCACATTCATAAGCAGAATAGAATATTATGAATACCATTATGAAAAGATGACAGCGGAAAATATCCTGAGATTTTAAGTGAACATATTAAAATTTTACAATGCCTTGGTAAGGTCACACTTGGAATACTGCACCCAGTTTTGGTCACCAAGATGTGAAAAAGATGTTGAGACTCTAGAAAGAGTACAGAGAAGAGCAACAAAATGATTAGGGGACTGGAGGCCAAAAGATATGAGGAACGGTTGCTGGAATTGGGTATGTGTAGTTTAATGAAGAGAAGAGTGAGGGGTGACATGATAGCAGTGTTCGAATATCTCAGGGGCTGCCACAAAGAAGAGGGAGTCAAGCTATTCTCCAAATCACCTGAAAGCAGGACAAGAAGCCATGGATGGAAACTAGTCAAGGAGAGAAGCAACCTAGAGAAACTTCCTGACAGTTAGAACAACTAACCAGTGGAACAACCTGCCTCCAGAAGCGGTGAATGCTGCAACACTGGAAGTTTTTAAGAAGAGATTGGACAGCCATTTGTCTGAAATGGCATAGGGTTTCCTACCTGAGCAGGGGGTTAGACTAGATGACCTCCAAGGTCCCTTCCAACATCATCATCATCATCATCATCATCATTATTATTATTATTATTATTATTATTATTATTATTATTACAAATGTTTGCAAACATTAATATTTTTGAGGTGAGTTGAAACTCAGTGGAAATAAGTACTTTCTTTGGTGCCTATGAGACCACTTTTTCCACTAAGACAGCATAAGATGTGATAAAATTAAAGTACCTAGCAATTTTTCAAAGGTCTTCATTCTTTGAAGAGAATTCTCTCTTGAAGGCTGTGGAAAAACATTTGTAATCATTAATTTACTTCAAGTCTAGGAGAATCCAGAACAATCCTTTAATAGGAAGACAGAGAAAAACCTTTTCCCTGACATCACCACTCCTTGTATCTCCTTCCGTTTGATAATCTAATTATAAAGACTGTATAAAAATTGCAGATAAATGAAATAACACAGCAGTCCATTTCCTAGAGTTATGGATCCCTTTATTAAATTATTTTTAATCGGAATGCAGGAAGCTGATCTATAGTGAGAACAAATGTGTTCATTAGGAAGTCGAATTCTAATTTAAATGTCCTCCTACCCCACATTCTTCATGAAAAAAGGAGAAAAACAATGTTGAAAATAAAAATTAGAATAAATTTAAACATCCAATCATAAGAAAAAATTGTTTTATCCCTGACCATTAAATACTGACCCAAAGGGAAAGATTTTAAGTTCAAAATACTCCTGGGGAAAATCTACTTATGGGTGACAACTAAGCATAATTGAACGCTATCTTGTTCACTCAATGTTTGTAGGGCTTGATTAAAACTGCTGTTCTGAGCTGATGTTAGTGGTTGAAATAGAAAACAAGGTTAAAAAAAATCTTTTGTTTACCTTTTATGTTCGGCATCTTGTCATGGGACCAAACATTGCAGATAATGGCTCTCCATCTGACTCCAGTCTCCATGAAGTGGGTCTTAATTGGTCATACATTATGAGCTGTAGATGTTCATCTGAATTCAAATGGAGCCAAATGCAGTGGCTGCCGAAATAAAAGCAAGAAAGGATAAGAACTGAGAGCAGCATCTCCAATCCTGAAAATCATTCAAATAAATTTCCATTTTTATGTTGCATCAATTATTATTTGGACTCAGCAAAAAAAAGCCTCACAATTACAGTGTTCCCTCAAGTCACATGGACTGGATAACTTTTATCTTTATCTATAGTCATTCAGGTTTTTTGCTGAAGCTTTTTATAGTTGTCTTATTTTGCTAAATTTTTCTTTCCCTGGTGATAGCATGGGAGCTCTCTAATCTGGGTCGTGCTGGGTTCACCGAAGGTTAAAGTGGCTAAGCTTTAAAGACAAGGGATTGAAGCTTAGTTGAGCCTCGGATTCTTTTTTCCAGTTTACTAAATTCATAATCTCCAGCCCTGAATTTCTTTCATTGAAGAAATTTTCATAATAGCAGTTTATTTCTATAGTCATAGTCTTAGAAGCAACACTGTCTTCTGTACTTTTTTTTTCTCCAGAGAAATTCACAGGGCAAAATGGGGCACTTGAATGCTTTGCAAATGTCAAATTACAATTTCAGTGATGACTCATGAGAAAAGTTTAGAGTTGACTAAGGAACTCCATAAGCATTACATTAGGGTAAAGGTAAAGGTTTCCCCGCACATGCGTGCTAGTCGTTTCCAACTCTAGGGGCCGGTGCTCATCTCCGTTTCAAAGCTGAAGAGCCAGCGTTTGTCCGAGGACGTCTCCGTGGTCATGTGGCCGGCATGACTAGACGCCAAAGGCGCACGGAACGCTGTTACCTTCCCACCGTAGTGGTCCCTATTTTTCTACTTGCATTTTTACATGCTTTCGAACTGCTAGGTTGGCAGAAGCTGGGACGAGTAACAGGATTACATTATACAGGGCTAATTAATCCATTGAAGACAAAGATAGACATCTGACATTCTTTGTGTGTCTTTACACATTCTCAGTTAGGAAACTTTACATTCTTCTCAACTTTCAGTTGTGTTAGTCTTCCCCTCCCATAATTTACAGCTAGCTCTGCTTATATTCACTCACAGTACTACAATTTTATTCTTTCCTTCACTATGAAAGTAAGACATTGAATGTAAGGTGGATGTTTAAATATTGGTAGCTGACTGAAATCAAAGAATTGATTGAAAATTACAAGGAAACAGGATTGGTCTTTAATGTTGGTCCATTTACAGAATTGTTACCACATACAACAACTCTATGAATAGCTGATAAGGATTGTGGCCAATATTTATTTTATTTATTTATTTATTTTATTACATTTGTATACCGCCCTTTCCCTGAGGACTCAGGGCGGTTTACAGGGAATTAAAAATCAAAACATACAAAAGTTAAAAACCAGTTAAAAATATTAAATTCACCCTGTACACTTAAAAACCCCAGTTAAAATTTTCTCCTCAGCCTGGGCCCGGGAGCTCAAAGAGCCAGGTCTTCAGGCCCCGGCGGAATGATCGGAGGTCGGGGGCAGTCCTCAGCTCCACCGGCAGCTGGTTCCAGAGGGCAGGCGCTCCCACTGAGAAGGCCCTATCCCTGGGTGTCACCCGCCGGCAATCTCTCACCGGCGGAACCCTGAGCAGACCCTCCCTGTATAATCCTCTGGGTGGATTTGATCCTTAAGTCTGTTTAGGTTTTTTTTTTCCTTTTGAGTCACCATTATCTATTATTATTCTTTTTTTACAAGTGAGTTGGGGGCAGACAGATTTTAGAAATATCAAGTTGTGGGAAAGTGTAAGTTTACCCAACTTCCATACTTTAAATTGAATCTAGATCAGGCTTCTACACCTTTATTGTAGGGTAAATGAATTAAGGGGCAATGAAGTGAATGCTGGTAATTAAAGTTTAGTTTGACACATGGGCCAAATTATATGCTATTAAAAGCTGTAGTTGACAACTACATTTTCTGCCTCTTTTACTCTAGAGTAGGAGCAGGAGATCCAATTTGGGTAAGATACATATCAGGAACTTGGGAGTTGTAATCCTTTACCTGCTATTGCAGTCATGATACTTTCTGAGACCTCTTATAGTTATTTTTTTGTTTGCAAAAAACTATTCATATATCTTAATGGATAACATTTTTGCAAATAGATAAAAGATTCATATAAATGCTAATCTAAGAATTATAGGAAGGAGCCTTCTTTCCTCCACTCCATGCTGTTTGCATCTTTAAAATAGCATGCAGTTGGGCACTGAGAAATGTGTTTTATTGAGGAACTCATAATTGAGATTAAAACCTTTCATTGCTTCTTTGGATACAGATGAACAGCTGAAGGAAACTTGTTATACTAATGCATTTGCATATGCATTTTTTGTGTATATAACTAGCAGAGAGAAAGTTATGTTTTTATAACACCTCCTATAATCCACATCCAGAGATCATACTGGATGAGGAAAATAAAAGTTGTAATCCAACGTATCTGGAGATCATAACAGTTATCTTCTTTGGATAATAGAATTATGGTTGAGAAGAGAGAGTGGCTTTTTCCTGGTAGTAAAATGCGCTTTTGAATGTGGAGTTTAAGATACAGAATATTTTTTTTAAAAATCAAACTTTCAAAACAAGAACAGAAATCAAGAGAGTATTTTTTTTGCAAGGAATTAAGGGGTGAAATGAATTTAAATCTTTGCAGATACTTAAGGAGCCTACTGTACCCATTAAAGGTCTGAAACCCAAAATAAACAAAATGCTTTTTTCCCTCTAGTTTAGAAGGGTTTAAAATTTTATAAGGCCCTAGTGACCAATCTCTTCCCTTAAAATCATTTTACTCCTCCAAACTTTTAATGATGGCCCTGAGGGGTGGAGAAGGTCTTAGTGCAACACCCCCCCCCCCCAGGTTGTCTGCAGTTATTATAAAGATGCTTGAGCTACCTTAGTGAGAAGTGACTTTTGATAGAAGACCCTTAATTCATAAAGGAGTAAAATCACTGCATGCAGCTATTCTGTTGTTCACCAGAAATAGTTTTATTTATTGTACTTATTATCTCATGTTTTGACTCCCTGTTTTTCAGCCTCATATCCACCATCCAGTAAAGTAATGTATTCTGAGATGTGCATCCCAATAGCTTCTACTTCAGTATTCACAATTCCAGGGCAGAAATTACAGAAAAATAAAATGAAGGTTTTATCAATGGTGTATAATTCCCTCCAGTGCTAAATTATTTAAGAATGTGGCCCAGTTTTGAAGAAGTCACTTATCAACCTTCATCATCAGGAAATCAAACATCTGGTAATGACTCAGTCATCCCAGTGAATCCTAGATACCAACAATTCATGTTGGTTCTTGCAGATCCCTATTAAAGCATTCCAAAATCCTGCACAACCCGACTGGGCTATTTAACCATGCATGCAAACCAAAAAATGTTGCCTGCTTTTATTTGTTTTGTTTTGTGCCAGCAACCACACATGCTTCTGCCCTCTTAAAATAATTACATTCACTTTTGCCCAATTTCTGCATATTGAAGCAAGTTACAGTTTGAAGCTGTTTTTCCTCCTCTGTATCTCTTCTTAACTTTTTAGAATCAAGATTGCTTCTACGATTTTAGCACCCATTTTTTCATGTTAAAATATTTGAAGGTTCTTTTATCAAACCAACATATATCCTATAACAAAAAAAACATCCTGGAAGCAATCACAGCCAGTAAAAGTTATTTCAGCTTTATCTATTTCTCAGCAACTGGATCTCTTTAGCAGCACTGTGTTCTTAATCAAAATGGTAATGCAAGTGACCATATTTTGTGTAAAAGGGTAATGCAAAAAATTCTACAGGATTAGACTGCCATGGTAGCTGAAATATACTATGAACTTAGTGATTAAAATTGGAGACTTTGAGTTAATGTAAACATCATTTTGATTCCAAGATAATAACACTTTGCCCTTCTTTTTGTCTTTTTAAAGTGACGAAAATGCAAGAAAAGCTCTGAAGAACTTGCCTGCATTTCCTACAAAAACCTTGCAGGAACATCCTTCACTTGCCTATTGGTAAGACCTAATTATAAAAGGTACAGGTATATCATATTGGGATCCTGGACCTCTCTTTGTATCCTCCTTCCTTATAAATTTAAAACTTTGTGAACTCTTGACAGTAATATCCAAGGTTACATAATGGAAAAGCTTTGAATGCAAAAAGGCTGTAGTAAAGCTTGTGTTACAAGTCACAAAAAACAACAGTACCAATCCCTCTAATTCCTTAATTAAGTCATCTCCCAAGTTTTTCGGTTCTATTCCAGCTTACCTTTGTCTTTTTTCTGGGCAGGTGGCAAATTTCCAAACCAAGCACCATTTTTAATGCTTACAAAGCTGACATGGAACCCAAAGGCATTTTTCTAAATTCAGATAATACTAGAGAATAAACACTTCGTGACATAATATCTCTCTCTCTCTCTCTCTCTCTCTCTCTCTCTCTCTCTCTCTCTCTCTCTCTCTCTCTCTCTCTCTTTATTTATTTAAACTGAAAGAAGTTTTAAAACATAGAAGCCATGTGGAGAGTGAGGCCTTGCCTTCCTTGAGAAACATTTCATAAGCATTTTGGTATCCATGGCTGCTAAGTTCTATCCTGCTTTATAAAATAAAACAGTCTCTTGTACACATTTTAACACCCTGGTATTTTTATGGCACGGCTGAACTTTTCTTCCTATTCTGATTGTTTGATAAATCATCAAACAAGATTGTATTTTATCCAAACTCTGGAAATAAATACTACTATAATATATTGGAGCAGGGGTCCCCAATCCCCGGTCCATGGACCAGTACCAGGCTGCGGCATGCCATCAACTGGTCCGCACAAACAAGCAAAGCCCCATCCACGAGATGCAGGCAGCACACAAAACCACACACACTCCGGTCCACGGAAAAACCTCTCTCTACGGAACCGGACCCTGGTGCCCAGAAAGTTGGAGACCTTTGTATTAGTGTCCACCTCGGTATTTTAAAATAGGCTTGCTTGCTTAACAAAACAATATCTCCCTACATATAGTCTTCAACTTATGACCACAATTGAGCCCAAAATTTCCACTGCTAAGCAAGACAGTTGTTAAGTGAGTTTTGTTTCATTTTATGACTTTTCTAGCCACATTTGTTCAGATAAAACTGCAGTTTTTAAGTTAGCAACACGGTTGTTAGGTGAATTTGGCTTCTCCATTGACTTTGCTTGTCAGAAGGTTGCAAAAGGTGACCACATGACCTCAAGATATTGCAACCATCATAAACGCATGCCAGTTGCCAAATGTCCAAATTTTGATCACGGGATCGTGGGGATGCTGCAATCGTTTTGTGAAAAACAGGGATAACTCGCTTTTTCTGGTGGTGTTGTAACTTCAAACAGTCACTAAACAAATGGTTGTAAATTGAGGACTACTTGTACATAAATAACACAAAGAAACATACTTCTACTAGCCATCTTTCTGAAAGAGTCTTAGTTTGCAATCCTTGATGCCTCTAATCATGAGTAGACTATTGAATGCTGAATAAAACGGGTCATCTGAAAAGCATGGCTAGGATTGCAGGTGAGTAAAACTGAGGGGTTTGGAGCCACTGAGACCATTTTCTGATACTGTAAGAACATTTGCAAATGGCACTTTGGTTTCTAGTGGTTTCCCCAAGCTTCCGTAACTGGTGTCCTCCAGAGAGTTGAGTCTGCAACTTCCAGAATTTCTGGTCAGCATGGTGGATACACCTGGAGAGCACAATGTCAGGAAAAGCTAGTTATTAATTATAGAGATGTTTCCAGGCTTCCTCGTGGCAAAGTTTTGTAATAAAAATATGCTGCTGTCTTATCATTAAACGTCCCATCATTGTCAAGTTGTTATTGTAAAATTTTCTTTACATAATCAAGCTTCAACATGAATTTAATGAAGAACAATGAAAAGAATAGTCTGTGGCTATTATAGTTTATGATGGCTTATCCCTTTGGGTTGTAATCCTGGGCATGGTTATGCAAAGATTTTAGAAGCCTAACCATACAGTGTACATACTGCCTTTGTATGTTCTGGTAAGTCACTAGCTTTTTCTGTAACAGTGATATGTCTTAGCACAAAGGTGAATTTCTTGGGAACCCCAAAAGCAGAACCCCATACATAGAACCCAGGGATATCATAAAAATATTTAGAGATTATTTTGTTGACACAAACAAAACCTTGCTTGTTTCATTTCCTCTCCATACAATCAAACTTGCGCACTTTTCATTTTGGCATAATAAAGTAGTTCTAATACCAGGTTTCTATTTTTCCTTGAAAGAGATACCTTTAATATCCATATGACATTTCTTTCTGCAATTTTTCTGTAAAAATATCAGGCAGCCTTAGGTCACACTTAAATTATAACTTGTGATTACTAATACGAACAATGAGTTCCTACAGGCATCTTGGGAAAATAGTGTAAGAGTTCTTGATGCATAAAACCATAAGTCCATTTGGGCCCAACATACTTTGTTTCACAACAGCCAATCAGTTGCTGTGGGAAAGCCACAACCAAGGCACAAAAGTAGAAATCCTCTGTATTGTTGCTTCCTAATACAATGCCTCTATAAAGCAATCACAGCTATAGGAATTGTTCCCTTTTTAAAGACTTCTGTGTGATCAGTAGGAATCAACACTGACGATGGTTCATAATCAGTCAAAATCCTGATTTCCAGAATCAGGGGAGGAGAGAATTGCTACCCTTTATACATTTATCTCATTTGAAGGTAAATATACTTTGCATTTATAGCAGTATTATTCCCCATGCTTGGCTTGGGAATTCTGGGAGTTGAAGTGCACACATCTGAAAGTTGCCAAGGTTCAGAAAGTCTGGTCTATAGTATTATATGTATGTGTACTTATGTGTTTTCTTTCTTTCTTTCTTTCTTTCTTTCTTTCTTTCTTTCTTTCTTTCTTTCTTTCTTTCTTTCTTTCTTTCTTTCTTTCTTTCTTTCTTTCTGACTTTGCTTGGGTTATAAGAGAATTGAATCTATTGAAGCTCTGCTGTTTTATGTTGTAATCTGTCTTGGAAGTTTCTTTCTTCCAGAATGGCCAACTTAGTCTGTAAAATATGTCTTCGGAGAGTTATAAGTTCTTCTTTCTCCCTTTGTTTTTAGAATATTGTCAATTTTGTTGTCAAGATTTGTTTCAGTTATATTGTATAGACACTTGCCCATTTGATCTATGTAGAATGCACAAGTGCACTGATAGCAAATCATTAATAACACTGGAAGATGAGCAAATTAATTGAATTTTAATGTTATGGTTGCTACTGTTAGTGTCACCATTTGCATTGTGGAAGTTATTTGCATCAGTTTCTATATGTGTAAGTCCTTGGTGTCAAATCTGACTGTGCTGAATATTGTATATATTTGTGCGTAAACCTGTTCACAGATGAGCCAACCTCAAAATTTTAACTTTTAAAATACCACAAAAAATGCACAATGTACAGATAAGCTGATACCTGAAAATTTCATGTGTTTTAATTTTCATAATTGGCTTATCCATGAGTAATCCACAGATTAGCCATTTTTCATGGTATTTTGTTGGAAAATTCTGGGATCAGCTTATTTAGGGATGGGCTTATAAGTGAATATATTTGGATATACATTAAGAAGCATTACTGTATGTACTTATGGATAAATCCATCCATGGATAATCCAAACTCAATTTTTGGAGTATATTTTGGTACCCAACATTCTTAGCTTATTCATGAGTACATGGTGTATTTGTGTAGCTTCTCTTCATTCAAGAAGCATGCAGGCTGATCTCATTTTTGATGCTCAAGAAACAAATGTAATCAAATAAGATAACATACCCATTTTTTTCCACCATGGGATGAAGAGAGGAAAAAGAGAAAAACAGAGACATATTAGTCATGATTGTTGAACCATATTCCAAACATAGCAAGATGGAAAATATTTCAAACCTCAAGACCATGGGTTCATATCTTTACCACCTTATCTCAATCATTTTGGAAATGCTTCAAGCTCAAAATAGCTCAGTTTTAAGGATACAAGCATGAAACCTTCCAAAATGTTTGAAATAGTCCATTTCACCCCCAGGATAGGAGAATTGCACTCCACATTCTTTTTAGATGGAAAAGAGAGAGAGACAGCAGATTTGAATCAGATTGCCTGGGCCATACCAACACACATTACCCTCTTTATCACATCATACTTTTGTGGTAAATTAACTTCACTATCATTATGAGATTACTGCCATATGCCTCAAATCATACAAGAAAATAAAAGGTTTTGCTTTTGCCCTGTCTGCAAATCATTTAAGCTGTATTTAGGAAAGGAAGGAAGGTGTGTGTCTCAATGTGTGTGTCAGAAAAACCCTGTCATTAATCTTGCTGGGTAGGAGTAATCCAAGTTGTAGGCCAGCATGTCTGAAAGGCATTGGGCAGAGGCTGGGGGTTTTTTTGTGTTTTTTTTTACAGCCTGATATAGCTCCGCTAACTTTATAGCCATTGCAGCTCCCTTTCTCCACAGTTACTTTTTATGAAATGGCATACATCCCGGCTATAGAGTATTTCCTCGAGAAGAGGCTTAACCTGTAAGTCCATTCTGTGCCATCCAAAACTTGGGAGTATTCATTTTGTGGATTGACGGACTGCGTAGGGGTATACTTTACAGGGAGATTCTGTGGATCGTTTCATCTGACTGAGATGCATTTGGAGCAACATAGGATCTAAAACCCGTCTTCCTCTCTTTAATAGACCCTTTTTGCTTGTTTTCCTCAGTGAGGACAGAGTCATCGAACATTACATTAAGAACAAGGGACTGACTAGAGGACAAGCGATTGTTCAGTAAGTGTATTATTCAGCTTTTTGTAATGGTGTGTGGAAATGACCTCGGAAGAAAAGGCAGTGAGACCACAGCCAAGGGTTGACTGATTAAAGGCAGCTTAGCCCCCTCAGCAGGAATGTGGGTTGGGCAAAAGGTGCAGAAGACACCCTCCAATTTTTTAAAATATAAAGAAGAGGGAGGAGAAGACCTGTCAGACTTGCAAGATTCTGTTAATGTAACCTTACAAAAAAAGTAGAATTGGCTTATTGTGTTTCTTAGCTGGTTTACTGCATGAGGAAGGCAAACATCTATTTATGGGGGAGGCTGCAACACAGAACAGATTCCAGCCTTCTTCTGAACTATTGACAACTACTGTGATTGGGACTGATGCTTTCCGAGTACAGTAATCCATGCAGTTCCAGAGCTTGTTTGGGTTCCACCTCTGCAATCCCGAAGCATTTTAGACCACCTAATTTATCTTCCGACACATTGCTCTTCTTCCTCTGGGTCCCTGCTGTCCTCTCACTTGAGGTTGATAGCGTATGTATTTATCCCTTGAACAAGGCCTTTCAGACTAGAGATAAACCAGAAACCAATCCAGCAGCAAAAGCTGTATAATACAACTCTTTCTTATGAACGGGTGCTTAGCAGATCAGGCCTGTAGGATTCCTACGTTTTATTGTTCAGATTTATGTCATGCATTGTAATGGAATGTGGGAAGGAACTCGGGGAAAGGTGGGGGAAGAGATGCTACCTAGTGAACAACCAGATAAGAGAGGCAGGAGCCTCCAATAGATTAACTGAAGAAACTTAGAAAGGATCTGCCCCAATCAATCAGACACTTAAAATTGGAAGTGAGAGGTTTTGTACTTTCAGACTTGCAAGATTTATGTAGCTTCACGATAAAGTAGATTTAACTCATCTAGTCTTGTTTTCCTGTCTGGTTTACTTGGGAAGGCTGACATGCACTCATAAAGTGGGCAAGCTACATTTACAGTGGAGCTGTTTTAGAAGAACTGAACATTCCCAAAAGCTAAACTTGGAAAATATTTTAGATCAGTATTGTAGAGAGCTCAATTGCTAGAAATGAAGCCAAGTTCTTGATGGAGTTCCGTTGTTATACGAGGGAATGCTTTCAGGGAAGTAGCTGGCAACCCCGAGAGCATCAAGGCGACTGAGGGCAGAAGGAGGTTATAAAAAAAAAGGCTGGTTCTAGTTTAATCGTCTCCTTTGAAATGTTAACCAGTTTGTTGCTGTGCTTGAACTTGTTTGTACACAGACTTCACTATTAATGTTGATTGATGTTTTATATAATTAAAGCATCTGAAACAATTTGATGTGAAACCTAAAACACTTCCCAGAGTCCCTCTGTGAAGCAGTTGGGCAGTTTCAGCATTCGATAAGTAAATAAATAAAATGAATGAATGAATCCAAAGGCATCACTCAGGTAATGTGTATTAGTAGAAGATATTACGAAGAAACTGCTTCTTTGACTTGTATATCTGTCCTTCCAGGTACATGAAATTGGTTGAAGCTGTGCCTACTTATGGAATCCATTATTATGGAGTGAAGGTTAGTGAGTGCTGGAAAGCAAAACTGAGTGAGCTGTCTGTTTTATGCATTTTTTTTAATAAAAGCAGCTCGTTTGGTTAAAACGAGTAAGGAGATGCTGTCATGTCATAGTGCCCCATTTAAGGACTTTTTACCTTTTTGGCTCAGCTCTTCTTACCTTTCTCAGATCATGAAAAAGTTTGGTGTTCTCTTCATCCTTCAATCTCTTCAACAAAGGTCTTTACTCATACAGTTGTTTGTTATTTGGCTTCCCTGGATCCACCTTGAGCACTTTGACTAGAGTCTGCATGACTGCACATCTTATACTTAGGTGATGGTTTTCAATAATCCTTCATCAAACTATCAGGAGATGATAAGGACTTTGGCTTAAGGTCCTGGAGAATTGTCAGCCATAGGAAATAACGAAAGACTACATGAACATGGAGTATCTTTGTTTCTAAGAAATAACAAAAATTAAACTGGACAGCTATTTGTCTGAAAAGCTGTAGGGTTTCCTGCCTGGGCAGGGAGTTGGACTAGATGACCTCCAGTGTTCCTTCCAACTATTATTATTATTATTATTATTATTATTATTATTATTATTATTATTATTATTATTATTATTATTATTATCATCATCATCATCATCATCATCATCATCATCATCATCATATTATCATTATTATTATGGCAGGAAGGACATTGTTTCATTTGGAATCTCCTCTGTCTTTTGCCTAGCAGACAGTATTTTAAGTTCCTATAATTTATTCAAGAGGTGTTTTTTTCCCGTTCAGAGTTATAATGTTGATTAGAATAATACAAATAACATTTTGCATCTCTGTGAATAAAACCTACAGAAACTAGTACTTACATTATATTAATGGGGCTAGCATTCAAGAAGAGCTACAGTTATATTAATAACAAAGCAAATAGATTCATGCCATCTGAAACTGCACTCAAACTGTAATGAGTTTGCTGAATATGTATATGAACAGCAACATTCCTATTCAGACATCCCGCCAGAGGCATAGATTATCATATATGTGTCAAGTGGTCATACGCATGCTTCTCTACATGTGAATTGATCCTGTGTAGCAAATGATCACTTCTCCAAACTTTTCAAAAAATGTCTGTGTTTCACAAATCCCTATTTTGATAGGGAATTTAGAGACACTAGAATAGTTTTTCCACATTTCTCCACATTTTATAGCCTCAAACTCCCTTAATAAAATTGTAGAATCTTTTAATTTTCATGGAATGCTCACACTGAACTGTGGGTAACAAACGTTGAAGAATGGAGTAGACTTGGGCCTGGTGGATGTCTTCATTTGTTGGTATCTACTGGTATTGAAGAAGTCATGACATGGAGGAGCAAAATTCTTCCATTATTGAAAGTACTGTTGGCAATTTTTCTGCGGCACAACTCTCAGTCCTTTAAAGTGGGACCTTCTGGGATATGGAGCTATTAGACCCAAAGCCTCCTCTGTACCTCAAGAAGATTACAATACTGGCATCTTATTTTTAGCAGCTTATAATTGCCTTCCAAAACTTCCCTTTAAAATAAAATGAATGGAAATCACTTTATTTAGGAAAAAATAGAGTCAACTCCACACATAAATTGTGTTTGGAGTCTCTGGCTTCCTTAGTTCTCCTTTAGTTTATTTTGCTGGTTTTGAGCTAGGAATCTTTGGTTAATTTTAGCCACAAACAATTTAATAATACAGTAATTTACCCCCTCCTCCCCTTCTTTTTCATGTATTTTGATGACTTCATGGACAGGTCTGTGCAATTTTGTTGGCAACCTGCAGTAGTGGTATTATCATTGGCCACCTGCCAGGTTGTTTTTCAACTTTTTAATCTAGGGATGAAAGAAAGTAACTGGCTCAAAGTCACCCAGCTGTCCTCCATGCCTAAGGAAGAACCAGAACTTGTATCTCCTTGCTCCTGGTCCAGCATCTTAACCAGGACACCTTACTAGCTCTTGTAATGTACTTTAAAAGTTGCTTTAAAAAGTTATGGAAATCATGCCTTATTGTGCAATGCTATAATTTACTGTTTTGTTGCTTGAAAAATAGCTCCTCCAAGACCACTTCCACCAACATTGACAGGGCAAGCCTCTAGAACAGACATGTCAAACACAAGGCCCGGGGGCCAGATCTGGCCCGCGAAGTGGTTTCATGTGGCCCGCAAAGCCATCCTGGAAACAGTGAGGGAATGGCCCCCACTGCCTTGGCCCTGGCCCAGAGACCCTCAGATCTGTCCCACTCCTGCCCAGGCCCCCATAGGCACCCTTGATGCGAATGATGTAGAGCTGGCCATGCCCACCCAGTAGGCCATACGCACTCTAGCCACGCCCACCCAGTAGGCCACGCCCACCTTGGCCATACCCACCCGGCCCCCTGAGGGCAACCGCAATGCTGATGCAGCCCTCAATGAAATTGAGTTTGACACCTCTGCTCTAAAATGTAAATTGAGAGCAAACTCCACTCCTTAGTGGCACTGGTGATGTTACTTAGTTTGGGTAGTGACACATGTGCAAGAAAATAACCAAGCTCAAAGAGCACCAAGAACTCCTGATTTCAACCCTGAGCTCTATGGAAGATAAAATCTCACCAAGAAAATATGTCAGCCCAATTTTCTCTTTAAAAAAACAAAACAATAACTATTTTCTCTTAACGCTTTCTGCTCCTTCATATGTGCTTTTAAAGTAATGTATGTGCTTTAGCTGAACCAAGTGTACAAATTACATATAGAATTGTGCAAAGTGTGTACACAGCCCATTCCTTTCTCTCAACAGTTCACCCTTGCTTTGGACTTGTCCCTCATCGAGTCTTCTTTTACTATTGTCGCTTGCCTCCCACAGATTTTCTTCCATTTCTGCCCCATCTCTAGCCATGGCTTCAAAGAATACGGCAGCTTCTCTTTCCTACAGCTCTCTGGCTGTTTGCATAGCATCTTCCAGCTGGGAAAGGAATAGCAGACCCCTTCAAACAATAAACCTTCTCTGTCAGCCGCAGGTGTGCTAACAAAGGGCTGCCTTCATCTCCCTAACCTGCTTATACTTGTTGCAGGATGAAGTAAAGAAACCTTATATCAACTCTGAAGTTTTTGACTCTTGCTAAAAAGCCTTAGAACTTCTATTCTTCTCTGCCTTAGGATAAACAAGGCATCCCGTGGTGGCTTGGGATCAGTTATAAAGGAATTGGCCAGTACGACTTACAAGATAAAGTCAAACCTAGAAAAGTAAGTCCATCTGCATATGTGTATTTGTCTTTGTAATATACAAATGGAAAGCGACCGTGAGATTCATATTGTGCCTTTTTTCCCTCCCTGTTATTCAGCAAAAGAAAAGTATTTCTTAATTCTAGAGCAGTTTCCCACAGTCCGACTTTCTCCAGGTACATTGGACTATAGTTCCCATCAAGGTGGCGAAACTGGCTATATGAGAATTGTAGCCCAGGAAACATCTGGAGAACATGAAAATGGAAAGAGTGTTCTAGTCTGTTGAAATAATTAGGCGCAGTAAAAATTGTTTTAGAGCACATATTATCTTCATTTTGCGTTATATTTTAATGTTGTGTATGTTCCGTGAACTGCCCAGATGACTAGTCAGATACTTGAGATGCCTCCCAGTAAGATCTGAAATAGTAACCCACCAACATTTCTCCTCTCCCTTCCCCACCCCATTCCTGCAACTGATATTAAGAGACATTCTGTAAAGAGATTGGAAGATTCCATATAGCTATCCTGAGTTCATGAATTTGGCTAATTCATCATGAAATCATGGCAGTTGTTTCCATAGTTTAATGAAGTGTTTGGTGAAGAAGTACATCCTTCAATCTGCCTGTGAAAATACTGCCAGATCACACGCTGATTGGCTCTTGGTTCAAGTATTATATGACAGGGAGGAAAAATGCTTTCAGTGTACTTTCCTGCCTGAGCAGGGGGTTGGACTAGATGACCTCCAAGGTCCCTTCCAACAACTTCTTCTTCTTCTTCTTCTTCTTCTTCTTCTTCTTCTTCTTCTTCTTCTTCTTCTTCTTCTTCTTCTTCTTCTTCTCCTTCTCCTTCTCCTTCTCCTTCTCCTTCTCCTTCTCCTTCTCCTTCTTCTTCTTCTTCTTCTTCTTCTTCTTATTATTATTATTAGTATTATTATTATTATTATTATTATTATTATTATTATTATTATTATTATTATTATTATTATTATTATTATTACAACACGCATCATTTTATGAAATTCTATGAAATAGATTAGGAACGTGTTTTCTAAGTTAAATTGTTCCAACTCTTGTAACTTTTGCTTGGACTGAAGATTAGGTTGCAAGGTAACTATTGTGATT
Organism: Vipera berus; assembly: GCF_964194415.1. NCBI lineage: Eukaryota > Metazoa > Chordata > Lepidosauria > Squamata > Viperidae > Vipera > Vipera berus. The sequence goes on from NC_138203.1 coordinate 252,419,943, forward strand.
GTTCCTGCCAAGTCAGGAAACCCCAACTGCGATGCCTTACTTATGCTTCTTTCCCTCCCCACAAATTTCTACTCTTCTCTGAAATGCTAAGCAGTTTTTCAAAAGAACATTTTGTGCCTGCGTATGAAACAACAGTCCCAACTGAGGCAGCATTTTCTACATGAAAGTGCAGGGGGCCAAGAAGTGCTTGCTGTGTTCCATGCACAGTTTGTGAGACAACTAAGATGGGATATCTGTACATAGAAATTGCCTCATCGCTACTTCTTGAACAAAGAATAAACATCTGGAATAAGCTCTGAAGACCTTGGGAATTAACTCCATGTTGGAGAAAACTCAAACACATGTAGTTATTGTACCAGAGGAAAAAAACACCTTATATTTTTTTCTTCTTCTCAGCCTTTCTGCTTTATGTTGTTGTCCAAGTTGGAAGCTTATTTTGCTATTCTTGTCCTCAGAATATTTTGGATTTAACATGTTTTCTTTCGATTGCACCATTTGCTCTCCTTGGAACATAAGTGACGTATATAAAGGAGTGATACATCTGGTTAGCTTTCTAGAAAATAGTTACATCTTCAGGAACCCCAATGTGTGGAGAAGTAGATAGATCAGATTTCCTGAATCTGTTTTGTCTCTTGTACTTGTTAAACATTTATATAAAACAGACAGAAAAGTTCCTGTAACATGGGGTTAGGGGTTACTAACTCCTTTTTTTCCCCAGATAGGTGCGTGAGTGAGAAAACATGATTTCAGTGCTGTTAAAATGTCATCCTGATGTTCTAACAGGGTAACATAATGTACGAGAATCAACTTGTGCACTTTCCTGTCCTGTAATTGCTTCACGTCTAGCTCTTAATTCCCTACCCTGCATAGAGTACACACCAGAAAATGTGCAGAAACTGCTCCACCAGAATTGTTAGATTTATTTATACAAACTTACATACAATTTATATGGCTGCCTGCCTACAGTCATGGCTGAAACTGTTGGCACCCCAGAAATTTTTCAAGAAAATCAAGTATTTCTCACAGAAAAGTATTGCAGGAACACATGTTTTGCTATACACAGGTTTATTCCCTTTGTGTGTATTGGAACACAACAAAAAAAGGGAGGAAAAAAGGCAAATTGGACATAATGTCAAACAAAACTCCAAAAATGGGCCGGACAAAATTATTGGCACCCTTAACTTAATATTTGGTTGCACACCCTTTGGAAAAAATAACTGAAATCAGTCGCTTCCTATAACCATCAATAAGGTTCTTACACCTCTCACCCGGAATTTTGGACCACTCTTCCTTTGCAAACTGCTCCAGGTCTGTCTTATTGGAAGGGTGCCTTTTCCCAACAGCAATTTTAAGATCTCTCCACAGGTGTTCAATGGGATTCAGATCTGGACTCATTGCTGGCCACTTCAGAACTCTCCAGCACTTTCTTGCCATCCATTTCTGGGTGCTTTTTGACATATATTTGGGGTCATTGTCCTGCTGGTCAACCCCAGATCTCGGACGCAAACCCAGCTTTCTGACACTGGGCTCTAATCCTCAGATTTCATGATGCCTTGCACACATTCAAGGCACCCAGTGCCAGAGGCAGCAAAACAACCCCAAAACATCATTGAACCTCCACCACATTTCACTGTAGGTACTGTGTTCTTTTCTTTGTAGGCTTCATTTTGTTTTCGGTAAACAGTAGAATGATGTGCTTTACCAAAAAGCTCTATCTTGGTCTCATCTGTCCACAAGACGTTTTCCCAGAAGGATTTTGGCTTACTCAAGTACATTTTGGCAAACTGTAATCTTGCTTTTTTATGTCTCTGTGTCAGCAGTGGGGTCCTCCTGGGTCTCCTGCCATAGCGTTTATTTCATTTAAATGTCGATGGATAGTTTGCGCTGACACTGATGCTCCCTGAGCCTGCAGGACAGCTTGCATTCCTTTGGAACTTGTTTGGGGCTGCTTATCCACCATCCGGACTATCCTGTGTTGCAACCTTTCATCAGTTTTTCTCTTCTGTCCACGACCAGGGAGATTCGCTACAGTGCCATGGGTTGCAAACTTCTTGATAATGTTGCGCACTGTGGACACAGGGAAATCTAGATCTCTGGAGATGGACTTGTAACCTTGAGATTGTTGATATTTGTCCACAATTTTGGTTCTCAAGTCCTCAGACAGTTCTCTTCTCCTCTTTCTGTTGTCCATGCTTAGTGTGGCACACACAGACACACAATGCAAAGACTAAGTGAACTTCTCTCCTTTTTATCTGCTTTCAGGTGTGATTTTTATATTGCCCACACCTGTTACTTGCCGCAGGTGAGTTTAAAGGAGCATCACATGCTTGAAACAATCTTGTTTACCCACAATTTTGAAAGGCTGCCAATAATTTTGTCCAGCCCATTTTTGGAATTTTGTTTGACATTATGTCCAATTTGCTTTTTTTCCTCCCTTTTTTTGTTGTGTTCCAATACACACAAAGGGAATAAACCTGTGTATAGCAAAACATGTCTTCCTGCAATACTTTTCTGTGAGAAATACTTTATTTTCTGGAAAAATTTCTGGGGTGCCAACAATTTCGGCCATGACTATATCTTCCATGACACTGGACAGCTAAGAATAGAATAAAACCATGGCAGTAAAACCTAGCAAAAATAGATATACCATGGGATCATTAAATGTACTGGAGCCCCATAGCAAATTTCATCTTACAGATATAAGTCATGCAACTAGGCTAACTTTAGATGCCAGCTCAAGGCGTGTGAGAATACCTAAGTTTTAAAATACAGATAAGGTTGGAGCCATCTGAATCTCACAAAGAATGGTGTTCTAAAGGATAGGCATCGCAACAGATAAAGCATTTTTGAGTAGTTTGATGGAGATCAATGTGGGAATAGAAGCAGCATGCCTCCTCCTGCCCTGACTCACATTAATTCTCCCTCCAAAAAAGCCAAATATTTCTGTTAATTCCTTTCTTGAGAAATTAATACAGTATCTTTCTGCTATCTGGAAAACCAGGAGGTTGAATAGGGGGTATCCTTTATCCACAGTGAAAGTGAATTCAATGGATTCTAAGAAAAATTCTAAGAAAATTCTTCTCTTCATAGGTTCTAAGCAAAGATTATCAAATGTACTCATCAAAATGTGATCCTGATTGGTCTGTTGATGGTGATGATGATGGTGGCCTTGAGGCTTTCGGATTCATTAACATTATTTCTGAAATTAAGCAGAGACTGGGGAAAATTTGGGCTAATGTCCACATTAAAAACTAATAATCCAAATTTAGGCCAACTGTAAACCCCTAGATATTTTTATGATTAAAATGAATCTGACATATACCTGCTTCCTAAACTTAAGTTTTCTTTTTCAAATTTTATTTATTATTTTGCCCTGAAGAGCATGTCAGTTTGCCATGGCATTCTCAGTACATTTATTCACAAAAGGGAAAAAAAATCACAGAATATATAAACGCAGTGTGAATAAAAATATAAATAAGGGAGATACGACAACACCAAGCTTAATGTTTGTTGATATATTATAAAGCCAATCAGTTGAGACAGTTAATATTATTTCTGGGGATAATCAAAATAAAACTATGGATGGGCAACAATTGTTTCTCTGTCACCATATGGATTTAAGACATTGGACCTTCCCAGTTGCCCTCATGTATTCTAAGCACATTAAGCTAAAGTTACATGGATATACCATTTGAGACAAATACGGTTTACAAAAGCTCAGCAGAGAGTAAACTCAAAACTCTCTGCAAAGTCAAACTAAACTCAAAAGAAGGTTCCAAATTTCTTAGCTCCAGAATTTTATATTCAAACTATAGGTTAAAGAATAATGCATGACTATTATTACAATAGGGCCGTGGTGGCTCAGTGGGTTAGGACGCTGAGCTTGTCGATCAGATGGTCGGCGGTTTGGCGGGTCGAATCCCGAGTGCCGCGTAGCAGAGTGAGCGCCTGTTACTCGTCCCAGCTTCTGCCAACCTAACAGTTCGAAAGCACGTAAAAATGCAAGTAGAAAAATAGGGACCACTGCAGTGGGAAGGTAACAGCACTCCGTGCGCCTTTGGCATCTAGTCATGCTGGCCACATGACCACGGAGATGTCCTCGGACAAGCGCTGGCTCTTCGGCTTTGAAACGGAGATGAGCACCAGCCCCTAGAGTTGGAAACGACTAGCACGCATGTGCGGGGGAACCTTTACCTTTACCTATTATTACAATACAATAAGAGATCCTGAGAGAGCATTCTCCAGAATATATGAGAAATAAAGAAATTCACTGGAAGGGCTTACATCATTCTTTAAGAATCATGGTTGGTTAAAATTGAACAAAGCAGTCTGCAAGTCTCTGAAGTGTACATGCAAGCAAAAGCATGTAAAGTCATGATTAACAAAGATGTTGCTCAGTATAAAATTTTGGATCACTGTTTGAAATGCATTAGGCATCAGTCTTGACCATAACTACCCATTGCAGTATGCAATGTAAAAGGATTAAATGGCATTGTGGTTTTTAATGAATGGATAATGTGTTATTATTTCTTGGCCTGGAAATTGTCCAAGAAACTTAACAACATATGCAATTGAAGTACGTTTGTTGGTGAAGATTCTCAGTCATCCAGGTAGAGTTGTCTGGAAGCTGAATCAAAGCAATTGGACTTCTTTCCTTGTTGGTTCAAAAGGTTTTGCTGCTTAGCCTAGTAGCTTCTTCAATCTGAGCAAGCTAGTTGGGGAGACCCCGTATATGTCCTCCAGGGAAGTTTCATTTCTCACCTAATCTGGACAGGCTCCTTAGGCGAGTAACCAGAGAGTCATTGGGATGTAAATGTTCCTAAATACTTATCCCTAGGTGGGTTGTGAAGCAGGACCTCCCTGGTGAACCTGTGAAGTGATCTTAAATCTTTCTGGGGACTGATGGAAGAGCGACATAAAATGTCACTGCACGTTTTCTTTGTTTGTCAGAAAGTTCATTTCTAACTGTACATTTTTCCCCTGCTCTCTGCACCTGTTGTGATAACTTATCTGGTAACCATAGTGAATCCCATATGACTAGTTATGTTATGATTTCAGTCTGTTTAGTGCGCATGTCTAGAAAAAGTTCACAGTGTTTATCTATATTGTTTTATTCACTTTGCTGTTACTGTCTGTTACGTTAGGATGTAGTTAGCTAGCTCTTTTATAATATATATTTTAGTTTTTATATTTTTGTAAGTAAAAGGTATTTAGTAAGATTATGCGTCGTGTTTTTATTGCCTTCCTGCATGCACATCATGCAGTCTCTGAAGCACGGTCCTTCGCCCTCTACAAAGGTGATTTTTACCTTGACCTTGGGTAAAGGTGGCGTTTGAGGCCTCCACTGAGGGAAGGATTTTTCACTTGGGCAAAAATGGATTCCTTCATCTCTTCCCTGTAGTTTCTTCTGTAACATCTTGAAATGGCGCAATTTATCCGAAATATCTTAGTGTTTGAGTTTTGAATACTCAGTATTACTTTTATTATTATTACCACAGCACAGTTAAATATAACATCATTATATTTAAAGAAGAAAAATACATTTTAAAATGTGCACTGCCGTATTTTAAAATTATATTGCCATTTTCTCATCTTCATTTTGTTTTCAGTAAACTGAACATTTACAGGTGAATTAGGCAACTCGTAGATGATATACAGCTATAAAAAGGATGCTGGTTACAACTATCATATCTTATTTGCAGCGTCATAGACATTACGTTTTCCAGTTACCAGTTCCTGTGGAAGAATAGCAACATAAATGTATTTATCTTGCTTCCTACAGGGTTCTGGCTGGCTTTTGTGGGTAGGGAATGTTGGAACAGATAAGAGTCATCTTGTGGAACAAATGGATGGGTCTTGGTTCTGTGAGTGACAGGGGTTGCATTCCACCCCAAAACAGTTCTTTTGACACAATATGCATTTGCACCGTTCCCAAAGAGTGCCCAATACGGGAGGAAGTGAGAGAAACCAATATTGTTGGCTTTAACTCTTAAGAAACAATAACTCCTTTTAAAGTAGGAGGTAATGGAAGTGATGAGAGTATATACGGTTTCTTGACACAAAGGGTGGTTCTATGTTTGCTCTGTTTCACTGTTAAAAGTAAGTGGTTATGCTAATTCTGGTTGCTGGGAGAAATGGGTATGTATGTTTGGCAAGGGTGAGCTGTATACACTCTGGTCAAATGTGTACAGCAAGTGGGATTTAGCAGCTTTCTTTTGGGACAAGTGTTCTCTGCACAATCTCTGGTTACTTGTAATCTATTTTTAAAAAAACCAGACACTGCTCTATTTGATAGAGTACTCAGATCCACACACCATCCCTGTAAAACTGGTCTCCCCAGATATAGGTATATACAAGTTAAAGGCGAAACATCGGCAATTATTTTTATTCTGTCTGAAAGAGAACATTTTTTGCAGTCTAAATCCATACATTTTCACAAACTTTAGTCAATTGTTCTTACAAAACTTAGTAACTGCACTATAATTAACCAGAGCACAAACAGGTGGTCCTCCAGTTAAAACCATTCATTTAGAACCGGTTGAAGTTACAATGACACTGAAAAGATGGGATTTATCACCGTTTCACACTTTCGACCTTTGCAGCATCCCCTTGGTCACATGACCAACATCCAGGTGCTCAGTAACTGGCATGTATTTATGATAGTTGCAATGTCCCGAGGTCAAGTGATCATGTTTTGTGACCTTCTGGCAAGCAAAGTCAATGGGGAAGCTTTCGCATTCATTTAACAACTGCGGTGATTCACTTAACAACTGTGATAGGAAAGGTTGTAAAATGGAGCAACACTAACTTAACGACTCTTACTTAGCAATGGAAATGTTGGGCTCAGTTGTGGTTGTAAGTCAAGGACTACCTGTACTGAGTTAATATTTTCCAGGATTTAGGGCTTCAAGGATGTCCAAGTGCACTTTTCTTTCCTACATTGAGAAGGCAGTGCTGATTTTACAGCAGTTGAGGTATTTCAGACAGTTTCTCCAGTTAGATTAAAAAGCATTGGCTACTACTTCTTTCTCTGCCTACATTCCAGCTGGGTAACTCAGCTGTGTTCTCTTTTATCACTGGCTCTTAATCAATTCTGCATTCTTTTAAGCTGCTGCCAGAGAAGAGATTAAACAATTATTAGTTTTTACATACAACCTGAGAATAACCCTCTTCTAGACCAAGGTAGGGGGAAAGGGTGCAACTTAACTGCTTTTATTTCAGAAACTTTTCAAAAGGCAAATTTAACTGTAAGCCCTGCCTGCTCTGCTGCTTTTTTCTCTTCTACCACATGTTCTGTTTCTTCCTTCTATGATAGTGACCTGCTGTAAGTTCTCTTTTCCTCCAGAAAGGAGAATGAAAGGATAACATTATATATAATTATTAAACAAATTTATATGAGCGGCCCTCAAAAATAAAACTTCACATTATAATAATCCTTAGAAACCTTTGACCAAAGATAAATGTATATCTATCCACCAATTACTGGAAATAAAACTTACTAAGATTAGTGGGACGTCTGAGCAAATACGCCTAAGATTCCAGTGCAGTTAGTTATTTTAAATAAGGATAATTTAAATAAGCTTAATTTTCAGCAACTAAAATGATAATAAGCAAGTATTAGTCTAGTGAAAAGAAGGACTAGGAGTGACATGATAGCAGTGTTCCAATATTTGAGAGGCTGCCATGAAGAAGAGAGCGGAGGGGTCTACTTATTTTGCAAAGCACCTGAAGGCAAGACAAGAAATAATGGATGGAAACTAATCAAGGAGAGAAGCAACCTAGAACTAAGGAGAAATTTCCTAACAGTAAGAACAATTAACCAGTGGAACAGCTTGCCTTCAGAAGGTGTGGGTGCTCCATCAATGGAGACCTTTAAAAGAGACTGGACAGCCACTTGCCTGAAATGGTACAGGACAGTGATGGCGAACCTTTTAGAGACCGAGTGCCCAAACTGCAACCCAAAACCCACTTATGTATTGTCTGGTGCCGGGTAGGCGTGGCCCATTCGGTTGGCGTGGCTGCGGTGGTAACAGCAGACTGGGTGGGACTAAAAAGTTCAATCAATCAATTCCAACTTTGCGAGATCTTTTTTTTCCTACGAGAAGTTGAAATTGATTGATTGATTGAAACTTTTTTTTTTTTGCACACGGGGGCGTAGGTCTAAAGCGAAAAGGTTTTATAAAACCCAACTGAAGGTCTAGGACTGGGGTGACAGTGCGCGTGCCCACAGAGAGGGCTCTGCGTGCCACCTGTGGCACATGTGCCATAGGTTCGCCCCCACGGGTATAGGATCTCCTGCTTGTGCAGGGAGTTGGACTAGAAACTGCAGAGTTCCTGCCAACTCTGTTATTCTGTTACATGAATAGTACTAATATGCTGAACTATAATAATGCCATAAAGTTATTTATGCCACAACAATTACAATCTGGTAAGGCAAATCAGTCCTTGGATAAATAGGAATCTCAGAATAACTCGTTGTCCTCATGAAAATCTATCCATGGGACAAGAAGCCATAGTGCAGATAAGACATGGCAAAACAGATTGATGGAGTGAAACAAGACTTTATTCAACTTACACTATATCTTGAATATATATTGAGGGAGTTTGAGCTGCAAGGATATGAGCGTTATTTTAAAATTGGAGGAAGTAATTCAGTAACCTGCAAAATGCTGGTATTATTTTGCTGTTCAAAAATGGAAATGATCTGCAAGTGCTAGCAATGGAAGTCAAGGAGACATTTAGCAAATGAGACTAGGATTAAATATAAAGACCAAACCAATAAAAACAGATCCAACAACCAGCCTTAGAATGGACAATAAAGACACCGAAGTGTTAAGATAGCTTTTGCCTTTTAGGATCAAACATCAAGAGCAGAGGAGCTAGAAGTCAGGAAATATGCTTAGTAACAAAGCATAGACAGATACTGGACTTAATGGGGTAGCACTTAGAAAAAACATGTCATATTTACTAAGACCAGAATCTTGCAGATAGTACTTTCCCTGTCACAGTCCATGGAAGGAAACATTGGACTTTGAAGATGCAGGATTAAAAGAATGGTGTCACTTTTGAAATTCAGTGTTGGAGAAGACTCTTGGGTATACCATGGATAATCAATCAGACAAACCCAACAGATCATCGAACAAATGAATCCAGAATTCTCATTCATGGCACATTATCATACTGTCCTGTGAAATGTTCCACAAGGTTTTAGCTCTATTGAGAACACTCTAATATTGGGAAAGTTTAGAAGGAAAGAGAAGAGAATGTGAGTCCTATAAGGTAGACCACATCAAGAAACTGACTACAAAAGAAGACTGGAATTTTATTTTATTGAGATATGCTATAGTAGTGGCTCCCAACCCCTAGAATGCTTCAGATATATTCTTTGCAACCCTTACAAAAGTTGAAAATAACGGCAACGAATTACGCATATACACTATAATTTTGAAAAGCCAAGTTTTCGCACCCCCTGGAGTATCGTCTCGCATCCCCGGTTGGGAACCCCTGTGCTGTAGTAATAGAATCTTGCAAATCTGCTTTCATTTTATCTTCCCTTCCTCTTATAGGCCATTAGTCAGGGGGAGCCAGCCTATCTTCCTAACACTATTTTCTTTCTTAAGGAATGTTTCTGCCCTTGTTTCAGTAACAGCTTCTGACTATTCCCTTAAGACCATCACCATGGCTTTCTGCAAAGAATGACCATCGGCAAGGTGGATAGATTTGGTTACAGCAGTGTGTGCACATTAGAAAACCTGCAGGACCAGATTGGGGGCAAATCAATCTATCTGTAAAAAAATCTATTAGTTGTTTAGAGTTGACACTGATTTCATAACGTGATCAATCAAGGCAAGTTAGTATGAGTGTTCTCCAAATCCTGCTTATAAGGAAACTGTGACCAAGAAAAATTGAGCTATGAATGCACCTTTGGCATGATGTAACATCAAGTTGTGGTTAACTAAAGTATACATTTCTATTTCCCTTTTTTTAATTGAAGTTCTGAAAGAAGAGAAGACAGCCCAAGGCTCTGTCTTAACTGTTATGGTGACATCTAAACTTTTTCAGTAGCTACTCTTATCCATTCAATGGGAACTACTTTGAAAAAGAGAAAGAGAAGATTCTTAAATATAGTTGATTATAAATAGGGTTGTAAATTAGAAAATGGGTATTTTGAACACTGTCACTATATATAAATATTCTAAATACAGGATTCCTGTATGATGTTAGACAATAAAGCAAATTAAAAGCTAATTGAAAAATCTGACAACATTCTGGAGTTGGATATTGGCATTTCTAAAAGATTAGCATTTTATGCTTCCAACATTGGTTTTCAAAATAGGATGACAAAATTGTTGCTCTTTGCTGCTGCATATGGCAGTGTTTGTGGCAAGAAAGGGCAATGAGCTAAATGTTGTCTGTTCCGCCCCAACCCCTGTACCACATTAAAATTCATCAAAGAAGTCTCTTTAAACCAGAAGTTTCTGTCTTCAATAAATATATCCATGTGATGTTTTATTTCAGGGTACTTGGGTTATTTATTGTATATAAAGACCTAAATTTTTCCCAAATGATCACTGACTCAGAAATCCTGTATCCATTTGCTAACAATTATAAGTAATAATATATAAGTCTGTGCTGTAAATCAGAGATAGTGAAAAGTCTTGGAAAGTCTTGACACATGCTATTATTATCATACCTCTCTGTAACTATTTAAAGTTTTTGATGTTTGTTTTCTCTTGAAAAGGAGATTGCCACTTAACCCTAGAATATAGTTTACTTTTTTTTTGAACACACAAGCCTTTCCAAATTATCACCAGAGTGCATTACTGAAACTAAAATAACTTCAGATTTGATTTCACTGTCCAGAATCACTTAAGTTTTAGGAATGTGATAGATGGGAGGAATGTTATTCTTAGCATCTGCTATTCTAGGCAGAAGCTGGATAATTTGTTGGGGGCTCTGAAAGCAACACATGTCCTGGGCTAGACTTTTAGAGGCCAATAGGTATGTGTGCACAGCCAGGTATGACACAAAACCTCCCCATGCAGGTATACACACATACATGCTGTCATGGTTCCGACAGATGAAACTCTTCAAAGAACTTCAAGGCATTGTTTACCTTAAAGAATCTTTATTTGAGTAGCATAGCATCGGCATTTACATAGTCACTTACATAGTCAAAGCCAAAATCTGAGTTTCCATCCCCTGAGCACATAGTATCAAAGCACAATTCCCTCCTCCAACTAACAGTCATAAATCACATTCTCCAATTAGTTTGAAATGCAGGCTTCCCCTCCAGTTCTCCAGCCCACCAATTCTTATCATCTTTTATTTCAACCTTGGTTCACACACTAGGTTCAGTATTGTTATGTCTAGCTAAACTCCCATGCACATTCCTCCTCCCCCCAACATCATCTAACTCTAAGAGTAAAACATAAGAAGAAAATGGTTGCATCTCCATCAGTTGTCAAAGCAAAATATTCAATGTTAGCAGTGTTGACACATACACAAACGCACACATTGTTCCCATTCCCCTATCTACATTGCTTAATATCTTTGTATTCCCTTTGTTGTTGGCAGCAAAACCACTATGTCATCCTTCCTTCTAGCGAAGTAACTAAATATCATTGCCATTTCCACTGTCAACATGAATACAGTATTCCCTTGTAGAGATGCAGTTTTCTGAAACTGCCACTTAACAAGCAGGCTTCACTGTAAGGTGTGGCAGGTGACAGATATTTGAGCAGCCACAAGAATGACTCAGCAGGCCACCTTCAATCTACACTTGTCCTATTGAATCAACAGAATAGCCATATAGCACTTCCTGGGCAGTCTCTTGGTTTGCTAAGGAAGGCAGGGAGAGGCTGTTGAGGAATGATCCAAGTTGCCTCTGTATTCCAGTGGTCAACAAGGTGCCCAGAAGTAGCATCTTCCAAATCACTGAGAAATTCCCCAAACACCATCAGGAAACTCACTGGATGCCTACATTAACCTAGTTTGCCTCAAAGTTTTGATAGAAAAATAAGAATGGAAGACCCACGATATATTCCATGTTAAACTCCTCCAGTCTATAAATCCTCCTAAGGTTACCTTGGATTGAGCACCAATTATTTACTTCTCAGAGGTTGCCTCTTGGAAATTGTTGTGGATATTGATTGAGGGGCCTCTGAGTTTTAACCCTATAGTGCTACCACTTTTCAATTTTTTATAAATTTTATGTTCTTAATACTATTTTAATCATCTTGATTTTGTCCTTTTTTAAAATCTATATCTGAAAGTCATCTAGATCCAGCCATATAGCCGAAAGTAACCTAGAGCCAGTCACCTATATTTATTATATAAATATAATAATTTATATTTATTTGTTTGTCATACTTAATATACAATCAAGTACTTCTGGGCAAAGTAAAGGAATACTGTAGCAAAATGTGCAAAATGCAAGAAAAATACCCTCTAGGGATGATTTAGGCCCTGTCCAATCCTATAGTATAGCACACGGCGTCTTTGGAAAATATTTAGAAATATTTGGTTCTTTCTTCTCTTGGGGAGGGTTTAACAGTAGGAAAGAAAAAAAGTTTGCTCATTCTTTCCTTTGAGAAAGCCCGTTTTATTTTTGCCTCAAGAATATTCTGCATCCATGACTCATCCTCTGATGTACGTATCTGGACTGGACTCTGGCATCACCCATAATTTCCAGTTTCTTTCACTCAATATGCATTTTATATCTTCAGGTGAATAACCAGTTTTGTTTGCTCAAAAGTCAAAGACTATCCTTTTCCTCCAGCTCTGCAGTACTTCCTTTCAAGCGGAAGAGTCAGAGGGAGGTGCCCTCTTTCTGGATTTTCTACGAACTGTAAAGTGGAGTTGCTAATTCCGTTTATCAAACTCACACAAGAGCTTTGTCAACATAGATTGGCGTTTCTCTTGATAGTGTACTATAGATGCCTGGCTTTTTAAAGCTTCTTCAAATTGTTTGAGAGGTGCTGCGTTTTTATCTTTATCTCTGGAGAATGAGGCAGCCTGTGCAATTGGATACACCCCATTTTAGATTAAACACAGGCACACTTTTTAAGAAATTATTTTTAATAGGAAAATTGTGGTTCCAACCCAGCTTGCAGCATTTACAGTATTTAGGACGTGAAAGGTCACAGAATCCCTCTTAGCCTTTCATAAGGCCCTAAAAATCTGACTTATGTTCCCGAGCCTGGGGCGCTGAATGTGTCAAAGGCCTTCGATTCCTGGCTGTATTGCTACCTGGCCAAGTATCTTGTTCCTATGTATATTTAATGTGGATGTTTTTAGTGTTTTTATTGTTTTAAAATTTTTAAAACAGTAATATATTTTTTTAATTATAAGCACCCAGAATTATTGACTGAGATGAGTAGTTATAGAAATTGCATTAATGATCGAATTAATTAATTAATTAATTAATTAATTAATTAATGCATGCATGCATTGAGCAATCAACAAACTAGAAAAAGTCGTGGCATTATATCAAGATTAAACATTTGTCAGCATTCAGGTATTGAACACTATCCCATCCTTCTGCAACTTGGTAGCCTCCAGAAATATTGGACAATTCTCATAATTCCTAGACAGCCCTGCCGTTGATCTTGGTTGTTAAAGGGGAGGGGCAGGTGAGAACAGGATAAGGCAATCTGATGTCCCTCCCCCCCCCCCCCGATATATTGAGATTGCAACTTCTAGAATTTCTAACTGGCATGGCTGTTGCTAGCTGACCATTTCAGGTCCTTCAATTTCAGAAGAGATAGAAAATTGCAGGTAGTGGATGGTTGGAGTAAGTTATTTTACACTGCCTACAGTCACTTTTGTGAGAAAGACAGCCATAAAAATTATTTAAATAAATAAATAAATCCATTTGCTTCACAATCATAGTGGGGGAAAAACAGATCCCCACCTGATAGATGATCTGACCTGAAGAATGTGTTGGGAATAATTAGTGCAGGCAGTGCCAGTAGTCTGGGCCTCTTTGTAGAACTGTCTGTTTTCAAAGTGATAGTCACTATCATTTGTACTTTAAAGAACAATTTGTGAAAGCTTTGGAAATACACATGGAACAAATCTGAGGAGGTTTGCTTAAGTGTATATTATTATTATTATTATTATTATTATTATGTGGTTGTACGTACCTGCATCTCGGGAAATTCAGTTCATTCCATCTTTAACTATGGGGGGGTGAGGTGTTCCCCCCCCCCCGTAGATAGGGCTCGCAACTTGGGTATCCTCCTTGACTCACAGCTCAGTTTGGAAGACCATGTAGGAGCTGTGGTCAGGGGGGCTTTTGCCCAGGTTCACCTGGTGCGCCAGTTGCGGCCCTATCTGGACCGGGATGCTTTGCGTACAGTCACTCATGCGCTCGTGACCTCTCGGATAGACTACTGCAATGCTCTCTACGTGGAGCTGCCCTTGAGGACCACTCAGAGGCTTCAACTGGTGCAGAATGCGGCCGCGCGAGTTGTGATGGAGGTTTCCCAAGACTCCCGTGTAACACCTCTACTCCGCGAGCTGCATTGGCTTCCAGTTGCCCTCCGGGTGAGATTCTAGGTGCTGGTGATGACCTATAAAGCTCTAAATGGCATGGGTCCGGACTACCTACGGGAGCACCTGCTGCCGGTGTCAACTTCCCTTCGTCCTGTGCGCTCCCACAGAGAGGGCCTCCTCAGGGTGCCGTCGGTCAGGGATTGCCGGCTGGCGGCCCCCAGGGGGAGAGCATTCCCTGTGGCCGCGCCAGCCTTTTGGAACCAACTGCCTGTTGAGCTCCGGATGGCTACCGACCTTCGCTCTTTCCGCCGTGACCTGAAGACTTGGTTGTTTGAACAGGCCGGCCTGGACTAAGGGTTTATGTTTATTTTAATTATTTATTGTTAGGGCTAACTAATTTTAATTCTCTTTTAACTTTTGTATGTCGCATTTTATTGCCCTGTACACCACCCTGAGTCCTTTGGGAGAAGGACGGTATAGAAGTTTAATAAAATAAAATAAATTATTATTATTATTATTATTATTATTATTATTATTATTATTATTATTATTATTATTATTATTATTATTATTATTATTATTATTATTATTATTATTATTATTATTATTATTGCTAAACTTCACATTAATTAGTCAGTGCATATTATTTCCTGGGTGTCATTTTTGTTTAAACTCTTATGTTTATTTATTTCAGCGAAACTTTGCAGATGTATTTCCTGATGGCTTGGTCTTTTGCAGGAGCTTAGAAATGTAGAGGCTGTTAAATTATTAACTTGCTCTCTGCTGTTGTATTTACTTCATCGTGGCCTCAGCTTTCTGAAAACGCAGTTCACAAGCACTAAAACAAGCATTTTGCTTTTTATAATATGTAGTGTCCTTGTTTTTGATTTCTGAAAGCTGTTGCGCTTAAATCATTTTTGCATAAATGGACATTGCTGGAAAAGTAGTCAAAGCGCTCTTCTTATAAAAGCTTTCCCTCCCTTTGGTGTGTGTGCATACGTGCTTATTATATTTTGTTGTGGGAAGGCAAAAATTTAAGCCAAAGAAAAGAACCCTAAGTTCTGTATCGCTGAATATTAATGATTATGATTCCAAAACTGATGAATATACATTACTTTTCTTGATCATTTGAATCTGCTTTCTCCCACAGGTGGTTCCTAGTTTAAAAATTGATTTTTCCAATGGAACAGTTAGAAGCAAGACAGTCATTACTAAGTCTTTAAGCTTTGAACTATTACCTGGTTCTGCACTCCTGAAGTGTTCGTTTTATAGATTTCCCTACGCAAAGGACCTCCCAAGTCCTAGACTTTGGTCAATGTCAAGTCTTAACTATTGATCATTTTACTTTTCTAATTCTTATCAAATGTATACTGTGCTTCCAACAAAGAAGGTATAGCTTACAACAACAATAAAACAAAAAGCAGAAAACAGTGAACTTAATACAGTTAAATCCATCATGGATTAAAAGCAAAGAGTGAAATCGTTTACATTTAAAAGCTTGGGAAAGTAAGAACCACCTACAAATTTATAATGCCTGTATCTCATACGAGAATCTCTGTAGTTGAACTCTTGGCTGTAAGGACCTCTTCAGAAGGGGTTCTGTGGGTCAGGTCCAATAGATACTAGGCCAAGCTGCTTAATGATTTAAAATCTAATTTCTCATCATCTTTCAAATCAGCCGTGTTTTAACAAGCTTTCAAATCACCATGAGGGTAGATGCCACCGGGAGGGGGGGGAGAGTTGTGGGTAAGCCTCCTAGAGATCGCCATTTCATGCCCCATCCTGTTACACCCCATGATTGATAGGGACCCTCAGCATACAGAGGAACATGCTCTATTCTTCAGACTGACTAGACAGAATTTATGAGGAAAGATGGTCTTATGGATACCCAGAATCTGAGCCATGTACAGCTTTATATATCATAGCCAACAGTTTGAATTGCCTTTGGAAATGCACTTACAACCAGTGCCTCCTTCCATTATATATTCAAGATGGACAGAGTTTAACATTCATATGTATGTTCTGTACCAGCCTGCTACCGGCCCTGCAGAAAAGGCAGGGACAACCCCTTTACAAGAAGGCAAGAGGCCGGAACTAAGCCTGCCAAATTTATTAACATAAAACAGCAAACAGAGCAAAGAGAGCAAACACGAACCATGAAACAGGAGCTATTCAAACGGTTGCCTTCAGCAAACCAGCCCTCCCACACATTCCCCTTTTAAACAGTTCAGGGCGTGGCTTCTCTCTGCCTTCTTCCGAGGTGCCCCATTGCCTTCCTCTGTTTACTCCTGATTGACTGCCTCCTGCGTCGGGCGTCCTTGAACAGGGCCAGCTGTGGGTCATCTTCATCCACGCTGTCAGGCTCACACAGCTGGGTCTGCGTCGTGACCAGATGGGAGGGGCCTGGCTGAGGGCTCTGTGGAGCCTCAATATTATTCTCAGCAAGCTCTCCAACACCCCCCTCCTCCTCCTCTGAATCGTCCGACCCAACTGCCGAACCCACAGGCTGACCCTGAATCCCAACAATGTATATGTAGGGGTGTAGGTCTACACATATGTTGTATATAATATGTATATGTTGTATATAGTATGTTTAGGTGGGTGTCATGTATGTGTTCACTTTGAGAGCGGGCAACTAAATTTCATTTTTGATGTGTATCATTGTGCCCACATTAAAAATAACAATAAAGGTATATACTCTATCCTCTTATTTTTTTCACAACAATCCTATGAGTTGGACTGGGCTGAGAGAGTGACTGACCTAAAGCCATCCAGCTGGCACTCATGAATAAGGCAGGATCAGAACTCACCACAAGGTTTCTAGCGAGGTGCCTTAACCACTCAACCAAAATGGCGCTCTGGCTCACTCAAAAATACAAGGAATGGTACCTATGCCTGGCTCCAGTTAGTGTGGTGGCTGGCTCTGAAAAGGTGGGCATTGCAGAACTTGCTCCTGATCAGAACAATTGTCAAGTATAAATGCTCCTGAGACAGCGATGATTTCATATTTAAGAGCCATTTGAGCAGCCTAAAAGGGATTTGTTTGACAGATTATTTGCTTCTCAGGTCAAAAGGGAAGCAAGTGATGCTGGCTAGCTTGCCTATCTTGGTATTGGATTCTGTAGCTCCTCATCAAAATCAATCAGGTAATCCTGCTTAATGACCACAATTAGGAGCAGCACTTCAATGAAATGGTCATTCAGTGAATCTGCAACTGTGCTTATGATCTTCCTTCAGTTTTCCTTGCTTTACAGGCCTGCAAAGGCCACAAATGCAAGGATTGGTCATACAGTTACGTTCATCACGGTTATAACAGTGAATGGTCACTGTATAAGACTCACTAAATGAGGATTGCCTGTAAATGCAATGTCAAATTGAGAATAATAGAGGCTCGTGAGCCAGGATGGCAATATTTCTTGCAATAGAGACAGCACTGTAGTAATTTTACTATACAGTGCCTTGAATGATTGTTAGGTAAGAGAAGGAGTGGCAGAACCTTGGGATGGAGTCAAAAGAGGAATCAGCCTACAGTTTCTATGTACCCACAAACTAAACCCAACCTCTCTTGAATCCTGTTAAACCTCATCTAAGACTAAAATACTGCTAACAGTTAGTTGAATAGATTCCTATGCATAGGTATGAGCAATAAATCAGTTTAATAGGAACTTCAGGTGTGGTCCTTTGTCTTTCATGCCTGACAGATAACCAAATAATAAGTTGGTCCAACATGCCTTCCCCCTTTCTCTTTCTCTCTCTCTCTCTCTCTCCCTCTGTTACAAGGAATGATAAATAGCTTGACTAAAGCCATTGCTTATGTACACAGCAAATGTATGTTCAGCTGCATGCACATCTTGTTACAGCTTTAAGATAAAGCATCTCTGCCACTTGGTTTTTGAGTATCATTCTTCATGATCCTGCACAGTAATGGCAATCTGGGCTTGTCTATTATGTATGACCATGAACTTGCTGGGTAGTAAATAATACTATTCCAGTTTCTTGCTGATGGCAGTGTCTAAATTAATCATCCACGTTTAGGGAGGGGACGGGTGGGCTGGTTGAAAAAGCTAGCTAGAAAGGAACAGTGCCTCATAACTGCAAACCATTTTAATGGAAGAACCTTAGTCCCATTAACTTAGGGTGAGTTAATTATGGAAGCAAAATTATTCTGTTAATACTCCTTGTAATCGCTATTAAAATGCTGCTAATTATAGTAAGTGGCTTTCCCTAATATGGTTACAGATACAAAGATCCAGAAGTATTCTGCATGTATTAAAAATAAGTACTTATTCAGTAGGCTGCTTTGCTAAGCGTCTGTTTTCTAGAATGGAGCCTGTAAGATTACTTAATAGAGAGAGACAGTAGAGGGCTTTAACCCCAATTTCGACATGTCATAAAAATAGCAGAAGAAGCTGGGTTATCAAGAATTGGGCCAGATACCAGCATTATGCTGGACGATTTGGACTTTTTTAAAAAAAAATGCTATCTATCCCAGTGATGGCGAACCTTCTAGAGACCGAGTGCCTAAACTGCAACCCAAAACCCACTTATGTATTGTCGGGTGCTGGGTGGGCATGGCCCATGGGGTAGGCATGGCCAATTGGGTTGGCGTGGCTGCGGTGGTAACTGCAGACTGGGTGGGTCTAAAAAGTTCAATGAATCAATTCCAACTTTGCGAGATCTTGTTTTTCCTGCGAGAAGTTGAAATTGATTGATTGATTGAACCTCTGAATACTCTGCCTTTTTCATCTCCTCTGCTTCTCTCGCTTCTCCCATAGGACCACCGTTGCCAGGTGGTGGAATTAGTTTGCGGTAAATCTTTTCTGTCATATCATCATCTGAATATTTACATCCCAAATATGGTAGCCCTCCTCTTTGACATATCCTCAGATGTCACTTGGAGACAGTAAGAATAAACCCAGGCATGAGACTGACATAATTGACCTTCATGATGGTGAAAAGGATAATCTGGAGGGGAAGGAAGTGGGCATGACTCCGACTTCAATTTATTCTTCATATTTTACCAGTGCAAATTTTAGAAGTTTCTTGCCAGAACAGTGATGTTGCAACGATTGGCTTATTAAAAAAAAAATCAGATGGTGATGAGTAAGAGCTGGAGGGGGTGAGAGGAAGTTGTGTATGTATGAGAGGGGGAAGAGGGTGTTTTTTTCATGTCTACATATGGATTATTAATCCATAGTACCTAAATTATTTTATTGCTGCTTATTCAACATTTTGATGGCCACCAAATTAATGTAGAGGTTATAGAAGTTAGGAGTCTCATTTAAAGGGAACATGTTCACCCATTTGCCTTTTACCTGAAAACTTTTAGGGTATATTTTTTTCTTTTTTTTTCCATGCCTGAAGAAAAGTAAAACGTATACAATGCTATTGTAATGGGCATGTAGATTTTCATTGTGTTTAAAATAATTTTAAAATAGCTTTTGTTTAAATCAATAATGCATGTTTTCCAGATGACATCCACTAATACGCAACAGCAAAAAGAAATTAGATAAATTTTAAAAACTCAAAGGTTTAATAATGTCAATATTAGGGAAGTTCCAAGATGGTACCAGTACTGATAATTCAGATCAGATATAATATGAGGGCTTTTATGGGACAAAGTTACCAAATTTCCAATGATAAGGCTGCCTTCTTCTCTTCTTTTAAATAATTAAAAATATTACTTTAAAAACCAACATTTTGAGTCCTTTGGAATAATTAATAGTTGGGTATTTAATTTCATGTTTGTTTCAAATTCTACCTGTTAAGGTCAGTAATAGTATTCAGTGTTCAGTATTTCAAAAGACATAAATGAGATCCCATTTTGAAAACAGTTTGCGTACTATTTCTGTTTTCTGCTAGTGGCAGCTCTTAATAGTGGAATCTTCAAAAACATCAAGAAAGGTTGAATTGATTTCATCTTGCTCAAATATACATTATTCTTGCAATTGGTTGCATGCAAGTAATTTGCTCTTTTGCATAAAAAAATTGATTATGTAGTGGCATTTTTAGTTTTTAGGAAGCCTTGTCTAAATCTCTTCTATGGGTAGACAGTTTCGTGAATTTGGCATAGTGTGCTTCCATGTGAATTCAGTAAAGTTGGAATGCTTAATGTCAGATTCATTATGCTTTGTTCAGCTGTTCTGCTAACAGTACGCAAAAGGATACAGAGCTTTTTCATTCGATAAACTGTATTATTTACTTTGGATAGTGATATATTTACCTTTTAATATATGTCAACAAAGCACTATATGAAGAATATTAAGACAGAAAATTATATATAAAGTTAATAAAGCCACACTAAAACAGCAACAATCCAAAGAAATAGTAATTAATAATATTATTATTTTTAAAATTAAGAAATTAATAATTAAAAAAACCAAATCTTGGCAACCCAACAGCAAAGAAATGCTAATAAAATCTCACATTCACCTCTATTGGATCATCTGAAGCTTTATGGAAAACCAGAATATATATATTTTTTTACCTTCAAGAGACTTAGGGAGGTCAAGCCTGTCATGCTATCTCAATTACATTTCTGCCTTCAATTCAAATTTCTTTTCACCGACTGGTATATTGGTTGCTTCCCCTGTTTCTCAAGATTATTCCTACAGTCTATTACAATACCCTAAGCCAGAGGTCCCCAACCTTTTGGGCACCAGGGACCGGTTCCGTGGTGAAAGGTTTTTCCACGGACCAGAGAATACATGGTTTTGTATGCTGCCTGCATCCCACAGATGGGGCTTTGGTTGTCTGCGGCCCGATTGCTGGCATGCCATGGACCGGTACTGGTCCATGGACCGGGGGTTGGGGACCCCTGCCCTAAGCATTGTTTACAATATTTGTGGACGCAATTTGCAAGTTAGAACAGTAACTCATACAGTTTGGTCTTTTCCTATCTGTCCCATTTGGGGCTAATAACAACAGGTGCGGTAATATTACTCTAGATCAGTCTCTTTGCATTCAACATGCATATAATATTCATAGCTATATCCCCAGTATTTAAAAACTTGTCAAGATACCAAGAAGCGTTGGGGGTTTTTTGGAGATGAGGTTGGACAAAAAGAGCTATTATGCAAGGTTGTAGTGAGAAATCTACACTTGATTTCAGGAATGATTTTTGCTATGTATCTTTGTAAATATTTCAGTGATGAGGGTGTTTTTGTATTGAGAAGGAGGCAAGAAAGAGCAATATGATTTCAGTGTTTAGAACTGTTCCACAGGATCCCCCTTTCCCTTTTTATTATGATTATTAGTCTGAAGCTATATTATTTAATTAACACTATTGTATATATCTGTAATAAGGGACGCGGTGGCTCAGTGGGTTAGGACGCTGAGCTTGTCGATCAGAAGGTCGGCAGTTTGGCGGGTCAAATCCCGAGTGCCGCATAACAGAGTGAGCGCCTGTTACTCGTCCCAGCTTCTGCCAACCTAGCAGTTCGAAAGCACGTAAAAATGCAAGTAGAAAAATAGGGACCACTACAGTGGGAAGGTAACAGCGCTCCATGCGCCTTTGGTGTCTAGTCATGCCAGCCACATGACCACAGAGTCGTCCTCGGACAAGCACTGGCTCTTTGGCTTTGAAACGGAGATGAGCACCGGCCCCTAGAGTTGGAAACAACTAGCACGCATGTGCGGGGAACCTTTACCTTTATATATATACATACATATATGTATGTATGTATGTATATTAATTTAGCTTAAAGATTACCAAACTGAATTTAAGAAAAATATTCTGAGAAAACTGGTCCCTAGATTTCGTATATCATATTTTATGAACGTATACAATACGTTTGCTTTCCACATTAGTACTTAAAATTTTTATTTAGTAGTACATTTGAGGCAAGTACAAGATCTCTTTCATGAACTACATTGATTTATTTTTTAAAATGTTTTACACTCCAGCTATATGGCCACTTAGATCAGGGGTCTTCAAACTTGGCCCTTTTATGACTTGTGGACTTCAGCTCCCAGAATTCCTCAGTCAGCATGCCTGGCTGAGGAATTCTCGGAGTTGACGTCCATAAGTCATAAAAGAGCCACGTTTGAAGATCCCTGACTTAGAGTAAGCTTGACAGAATCCCACAGGACTGATGTTTGGAAAACAAACAGAATAGTGTTAATAGTTAATCACACCAACTATTCCAGTTAGCATGGATATGATTCAGGATGGGATTCCAAGGTGCTTGAGGGCAAAGCCACCTGCTGTGTTCACTCCATCATCTTGGATAAATCAGTGCTTTGAATTTTTAATACAGGTGGTCCTCACCTTACAACCATAATTGACCCTCAAATTTCTGTTGATAAACAGAACGGTTGCCGAGTGAGTTTTACCCCATTTTATGACCTTTTCTTACCACAGATGTTAAGTGAATCACCGCAGTTGTTTAGATAGTAACATGGTTGTTAAGTGAATCTAGCTTCTCCATTGACTTTGCTTGTCAAAAGGTGATCACCTGACACCAGAACACTGGAACTGTCATAAATACATGCCAGTTGCAAAGCGTCTGAATTTTGATCATGTGACCAGGGCATGTTGCAACGGTCGTAAGTGTGAGAAATGGTCATAAGTCACTTTTTCCAGTGCCGTTGTAACTTTGAGCGGTCACTAACAATGGTTGTAAGTCGAGGACTACCAGTTTGGTACATGGGGATCTGCGTAAGCAAGTCATGCAACTATTTCCATCAGGAACGCATAAGGAACTGTAGCATCCACTTATGCATGGGACTCACGAAGGGCTTTGCAAGCTTCTAGTGAACAGACATTGTTCATTTTAGTAAACTCTTGTTGCCCTGATGGCCTCCCCACAAACTTCAGATCTGTAGAGAGATCACACGCATGCCCTGCTGGCTCATAAATTATTCCTAAGGAAGTGATGAAAAGGGAGAGTGCCTAGGAGTCATTATTAGTCAGAAAGATAAGACGACAAAGGAAAGAGGCTACACTTTCAAGGAGTCCTGTTTCACGCACTCTTTGCTCTCTCCGTGTTCATCTGAGCCAAAGGGAAGGGCCCCGGGAATGTTAGAAACTTTTCTTGTCAAACCTGTTGCCTTTGGAGAGGGTGAGTAAGACTAAGGGGAATGTAGAGGGTGGTCTTTCTTCCTCACCCTGCATAGTGGGAAGTTGTGACACCAGTCCTCGCCTGGGCTGCATTAAAAACATTTTCACTCTCTCTGATCCCGGGTTTCTGGCATAGCCCTCCTTCTGGGAGACACCAAGCAGGTTTGCTTGCTTTTCTCTCTTGTGCTCTCTGTGGAGGAGGAGGAGAAAAGGAGGGTGGAATAAGGAGGTAGCCCCAGCAATAAAAACTGATGATGTCAGCAATGTGTCAGCAGAGAGAGTCGGTCGGTGAAACTAGAGTTACACCTAAGTGTCTGAGGCTTTGAGGCAAGAAGTTACCTTGCTCCTTGGAGGAAGGCTTGGAGGGAAGGAGGATTATCTTAAGCATGCATTTTCAAAATAAAAATCTCCTGTTGCACTTTTTGGAACGTACAGAATAACCATTCCTTCAGCCTCTGCAAAGATCCAGGTAAGCACAAAGAAATTTCTGTCTTGGACAGTTTTTATTTTCCGCTGCAAGTATAAAGTATTGTGTGCAACATTAAAATGCACAGATTTTCTGTTATGGAAATTGGGGAGAAAGGAGTTGGTGAAAAGAGTCGGTGAGCCCAAATGGTCATAGTTTGTGTGAAATCAACCAATTTGTGTCTATATAATATGCTTTAAGATCAGGACTAAATTTTCTTACTTACATGTTTGTTGGATAGAGACAGTTCTAATTTCTGCTTTGCAGTCATTTTTCATTGAAATAAGATGTCTCAAAACTCCTGTAAGTTATTTATCCTAGTTTTGAGTACGTTTGTATTCTTGTTATGGAATAAAAATTGGGTATGTAAACAAGGACTGTTGAAACATTCCAGCAAACCAAAGCCGAGTGTTTTGTCAAGCAAAATCCAGTGTTGTTCACAGCTTTTTTAAACAGAACATCTAATAAAACAATTGCAAAGTACAGCTTGGAGCTGGAAATATTTTTGAAGATGAAAGGCTGGTAAAAATAATGTTGCTTGGCTCATCTGTGAACACAGACAAAGGAGCAGTGTTATTTCTGACAAAAGTGTATTTAGCACAGAAGTTTAATCTTTCGTGTTTATGAAATGTATGATTGCTTTATACTGTTAACTATAGTTTACTTTTGGCAGTTTTGTTGAGATACAATAGTTCAAAATATTCTGGTGTTAAATACGATAAAAGCTGAAATATCTTGATGAGATTTTTGTAGGCCAATTTCTTGGCTATGTATCCGTTATCTTGGCTATGTATTCATTATCTACTGAAATGAATAATTTGAACATTTTACTCAGAAGCCATTACAATTCTGATCAAAGGGCTTCCTCACAAGATATAAACAGTGTTGTACTTTGAGTGTAGCACTCCTTTGCATAAATACATGAGAGTAAGTTAGACTGAACGCTATGAAAATTGTGCTCAATTAACAGCTATTTATTAATGAAAAGGCACAGACTGTAAGGTAACATCCCCAAGGACTGTTTTTCAGGAGCACAGTGGATAGTAAATTAATTTCTCTATATCCAAGCAGAAGATTTAGATGTTGAGAGACTGACTTACACATAATCATTTTTAAAAGCATGAAACCTGGAACTGTGGAGTTCCAGATAAATTGTCCTTACTTTGATTTACCTTGGGCTGAAGTTAAAAAGGTTTACTTGCCAAACCAGCTGTTTAAGTATCTTTTCATCTCCTACATCAACAATAGCAACAAAAGGTTTTGGAACTAAAGTGCATTTACTTCATTATCTTTCATACACTTCAGAGACGTGTGTGAAAATTTGTTAGCTTTGTTGTGCACAGGTGCTTATTAAGAACTTCAGAAAGCAGAGTCCTTTCCTGTTGCAAGTTCCAAGAAATACAGTAAGGGGACAACTGTAGATTGATTGTATATTAAGACTTCTGAAGTGGTGACATACAGCAAAAGGTACCTTTCTAGGAAGAGTTGAAAAAAAAAACCCTGAAGGAACATATCTCAATGGTAGAATATAAACTTTGCTTGTAAATTGCTCCAGGCAAGATCTCTGGTATCGATCCTGGATATTTACTGTCACAAAGTCTAGATTAGGGAGGATGCTAAACTTCCAGTCCCACAAGCGGTGGTCAGCAGGGCCAGGGATGAGAATGTTGGGAGTTGTAGTTCAGCAAGGGTTGTAGATTCAACACCATTATCTTAGATACAGGTAGTCCTTGACTTACAACCACAATTGAGCTCAAAATTTCAGTTTTTGGAACTGAACAGTTGCTGAGTTTTTCCCAATTTTACCATCTTTCTTGCCATAGTTATTAAGTGAATCGCTGCAGTTGTTAAGTTAGTAACATGGTTGTTAAGTGAATCTGGCTTCCTCATTGACTTTGCTTGTCCGGAGGTCGCAAAAGGGGAAGCACATAAACCCCAGGACATTACAACTTTCATAAATATGCATAAATTTTGGTCACGTGACCATGGGGCTGTTGCAGTGGTCATAAGTATGAATAATGGTCATACGTCCCTGTTTTTCAGCACTGTTGTAACTTTGAATGGTCACTAAATGAACTGTTGTAAGTCGAGGACTGCCTGTAATATTGATGCAGATGATCTCACTCAGTTTGAGATAGCCTCCTAGGTTTTTTTTTAATGTTTCACTAGTTTTATGGATCATATGCATCCTTTTCATCTCATTTCACCTCTTCTATGCTAATTTAAATTCCTTCTATGCTCTTGCATCATCCCTCCTAAACTCCATCCTTTCCTTGTTCCATAGGTCTTATTTCCTGTTCCCAGCTGCTTTCAACACTTTGGGGTTACCCTTGAGGCATCCTTGCTGCTGCCTGTACCAAGTGCCAACCACAGTGAAAGGGCAGCATTGTTAGCTTGTAGTCAGAATAAGATGGATAACGTCAACCTTATCAATTTTTCTTGCATCTTTCTCTGAAATGTTCATATAGAAAAGCAGGATGGATATGTTTTCTTCATAATGCATTCACGATTACTCACTATATACTGGGAATATCCACCTCCAAATAAAATATATTCCATTCTAGGGTATAGCAGTGTCAACTTATGGCATGAGTTTAAAAGAGCATGGGTAACAATTCAGAAAGAAAAGAATGATCTAGCGTTTGCTCATAATACAATAATATGTGTATCCCAGGGTTTCTGAATCAACTGGAAGTTTATGTGGCGAATATATCCCTTTACAAACCTGAATAAGGAACTCCACATGCTGCTCTAGGTCTTCTCAGATTCTAGATCAGTGTTTCTAATCCTTATCAGCTTGAAGATGTGGGGACTACTGGGAGTTAAAAGTCCACACATCTTCAAGTCCCTTAGGTTGAGAAACGCTTATCTGGCTGGGGGAAGGGCTGGTTGGGGAATTTCAAGAGTTGAAGTCCATTCTCATATTCATTCTCTCTCTCTCTCTCTCTCTCTCTCTCTCTCTCTCTCTCTCTCTCTCTCTCTCTCTCTCTCTCTCTCTCTTTCTCTCTCATGAGTGATATTAAACTATTATTGGAAACGCTATTCTTTTGTTATTTATTAACTTAGGAGATATATAATGATCTTCCTTTGTCCTCCATTCCCATTGTCACACTTTCATCTTTTATTTTAGCGAACTTATTTAGAGTTTTCACTGCATTCAGCATCATCTCAGACAGAGAAATAATACTTGTGCCACACAGGGTAAAGAAGGCAGCTGTTAAAGGATGACTCCTTGTTGCCATTTAAGACAAAGAAAGCTATGAGAGTTCATGGAAAGAGAATTGTTATTAGATGTCTATGGGGAGACATGGTTTGTAGGAGCAGCAGAGGATTTTGTCGTTCTTTTCATGATTGTTGGGATGCCCTCCCTCTCTCCTTCTCCACAGATCTTCGCTTTTTATATAAGGGAATATGTCAAGAGTTGGAGCTGAATCACTGTTTACCCGGGAGGCCATAACAAACGTTAAAAAGAAAGTAAAGGGCAATCCTGTAATTTGTCTACTCCAAACTGAACACTATTCAGTTTAGTGGGTGTTATATCCAGTTAAGCACTTATAACACATGTAGACTGCCTTCCACCTAACGGCCACATAGTTCACTACTGCATAATATCTGTCCTAAGAGTTCCTCCAGGATCTGACAACTTTTCCCTGTATTCAGGGCTCTGTTTGCTTGCAACTAGAAAACACTGTGATGAGTGTGTGGTGTGTGTGTGTGTATGTGTAAACAGATGATTGGTCCATGTGCTCCAGAAGTAGTCCACAAGCCTGGAAATGCTTTGAAATTATTAAAACTGCAGCTTTAGGCAACCAATTCAGACCCTATTAGTTACATGTATTTTATATGGAATTTTGTATTTTCATACTCTATATAGAGAAGATATATCCAGGTTCAATTTAGTTGTCCTGCCTGATGATATGCTATTCTCAGATAAAAATTACATCAAGTCTCCATTGGTGATGGTCGCAATTTGATCATTTCAGACATCACAGCAAGAACATCACATGTTTCATTGTGTGTGTTAACTTTATTTGCAAATGCAAAATGCCCTATGTGCTGCCACCATGTGGCTGTTTTGGGGAAATTATAATATGCTATCTTATCTGGGTAGCCAACTCCTTCCCTATGACATATTTCCTCCTTCTCTTGATCATGTGCCTTACACCCCGCCCCTTTCTGGGATGGACTTCCTCCTTCTTTCTCCCTGGGGACTCTCCTCCTCCATAACCGGCAGACACACATGCTCCTCCATGACCAGCAGACACACGTGCAGATACTGAGTCGTTGCTGTCTTTTGACCTTGGAAATATCGTGCATTATCATCTAATTCACCTCATCTGCTGTAATCTACTCTGCATGCAAATAAAGGTATTTCTGGATGATAAAAGATATTTTTATGAGTTCTGCTATCTGAAAAGAATTGTTAATAGTGATAACATCTGCTTATACAGACCAGCACAGGGGTCTTAACAAAGGGATCAATCACAATACAGCAGTTTGATCCAGAATAGTCAAAAGACAGTATCGACTCACAGTGTCTGCACGTGCGTCTGCACACCCTATAATATCCTTGTGATTGTGGCACAACATAAAAGTAGAAATATAGAAAGTATATTACTGCAGGCATTTTAATTTTAGAAATACTTTAAAGGATAGGATTTGTTTTACATAATTCTAACCTGTAGCTTGGAATACTGTTAGGTTACAGTTCAGTGGAATTATTAGCAGTGTAGCATTGTGAGAAAATAAATTATGAGTTCTGAGATACTTGTATTTTCTTTTTTTTAAAAAAATTCTTCTAGTTATTTCAATGGAAGCAGCTGGAGAATCTCTATTTTCGTGAAAAGAAGTTTGCAGTAGAAGTTCATGATCCCCACAGGTAAGAAACCGGGAACTTATTTTAACTGTCCAATTGGATAAGTTGCTAATTCTATGGAATCTAGACTTATGCCATATTCACACATGATGCTAGACTGTAATGTGGTTCATTTTTAGCTCATCCATCCCAAGGAGGGGGAAAATGTTTTACAATAGTATGGCTCTCCCCATTGTGCTAACCTGAAAGGAATGAATTCAACATCATTGCTTCCCAGATATATCTGTGTTATGTGAAATAGCTCCATGTAGCATTTATGTCTAATATAACGGAGGATTAGTATTGTAGCCCTTTTTTCCATTAGCATTCCAATCAGTTCCTGAAAAAGAGCCATGAATATATTTATAACAAAAAAGTTGGTGCAAACTAAGAATAAAACTGTTGGGAGAATGTTGTATACAGATTAAGTCTTTTGAAAAAATGTGGTACAAATTATCCACATACATAAATTCTAATGCCTTATAGAATATTTAGGACTACAACATTCAGCTTCTAGAATTCCTACAGCATTCATTCTGCCTGGAGATTTGGGGGAGGTTTTTCCACAGACCAGAGGGGGGCGTGGTTTTGGGTGCTGCCTGCATTCCATGGATGGGGTTTCACTTGATTGTGCGGCCCGGGTTTCTGGCATGCCACAGCTCAGTGCCAGTCTATGGCCCGGGGGTTGGGGACCCCTGAGCTAGAATTCAACATAATCACTACACACTTCATCCAGTCATCCAAAAAAGGAGAGGTTTATATTTGATCCATACTCTGTGCACTAAACTAGACAGGGAGGGGAGCAGAAAAGCACTCTCAAGAACCGCCCCACTGTGATCATCAGCTTTGTTCCTCATGTCAATATTAGTTCAAAACTGCCTTGTACAATTGTGAAGGAAATGGCTTCAGCTCAGTTTTCTAGTGAAAGGAAAGTCTGGGTATAAAGAAACTTCGTTTCTAGGTATGTGGGAAAGGTAGGAGGTTGGGGATGGTCGTGAGTAAATCCCACTATGTCTAAAATTCCAACTTCTCTGAGGAAAGGTTTCTTCTGTCTGACAGTTCTTCCCCCCCCCTCTTGTGAATGAATGTTCAGTCTTTCTAGCAGTTGCTGCTGCCTCTTATATAATCTAAGTGGTACAGCCAGGCACGGGTTTGCTATCTTAGTGAGAACTAAGCTAGGTACAACATAAACATTTAAAAATTGAAGTGTTAACTATTTGGGCGTCTGTTGGTTGATTAATTGCTTCTTTGCTTATTTAACCTCTAGAGGACAGACTTGCAAAGGCTAATCTAAGGGGTTGACTTTCTCTCTCTCTCTCTCTCTCTCTCTCTCTCTCTCTCTCTCTCTCTCTCTCTCTCTCTCTCCTCTCTCTCTCTCTCTCTCTCTCTCAAAAAGCAATATTCATTTAAAATTATAAAAATGCTTAGAATTTCAGTATCAAGACGGACCTTTGGACAGAGTGGCCTTGTAGTGCAAACCTGGTATGCAAACACGTCTCTGATCAAATCCATCTGGGTGATGGCAATCAGTCAACATCAGTTTTACTTGGACAGGAAACAAAGCCAAGTAAGTGGTCTTCAGTGATATTTAATGTAATTATAGAATTGTCCTAGAGTGATTATATAGAGATAGTCCTTGGGTTATGACAGCAATTGGGATTGGAACTTCCATTGCTAAGCAGTGCATTCATAAAGAGCGATGTCATGTTAACATATTTCTTAGTGATAGCAATCCTGGCTGTCCCTGTTGCTGAGAGAAGATCAGGGGTTGTAAAGCAAGAAACAGACAATTACAACTTACGACTTCTTGCCAGCTTCCAACAAGTATTGTCAGTTGGGAAGCCAGCACAAAATTGCAAGTCCCAGGTGACTTGCAAGCAGCCCATTGACAGGCGAGTACTACGGAGCGTGAGGAGAAGGATGTATTCCAGTGCGGTGTGACTGGAGTGAGCACTATATAGAGTGTGGGCGGGCGTGCAAGCTATGGAGTATGAGATTGTATAGTGGGCTCCTACTCCTACTCCTACTCCTTAGTGCGCTCCTAAGGAGAAGGAATGGCAGGAGCAATTTGCAACCTTCTCTGCCAACTTCCCCATTGGCTTTGCTTGTGGGAAGCTGGCAGGGGAAAAATCTCAAATGTTGCTCATGTGACCATGTGACCCTGCAAGTGTTGTTTGTTTGTTTGTTGTATCCCATCTTTATTATTTTTATAAACCCACACATAAGTGCAAGTGAGCTGGTTGCCAAGCTCTTAAATTGTGATCACATGACCATGGGGATGCTGCAACAGCCAGAACATTGATTATTGGTCATAAATGCCACTTGCTGAGTACTATCACAAATTTAAATGGTTACTAAATGAGTGGTCACTAACTGAGGTCTCCCTGTATTATCCTTGCAAATTATGACATTTTGTAGCCTACCTTGTAAAAATATCCATTTTAGTGATTCTGAACAACAAGCAGAACTGACTCTTTTATCATTTGTAAATAGTTTCATATTCATCGGGAATATGGAAGCCTGGGTTGAAAGGCTACAGTTAATACAGTCATTATTTTTTAGTATTATATTTGAGCAGCAGTGCAGTTGTTTAACTTATTTTGTGCTACTTCCAGCCACAGCTGGAGAAATGTTCCAAAAAACACATACAACGTTTAATTGATGAGTTTCATTTTTCCTTTCTTTTTTCCTATATTCATTTTGAACATTTCTAATGCCTAATTAGGTAGGTTTTGGCTTGTGTTTTTAATCACTGATAACCAGAAAACAGGTTACGTCTCAAAACAATACATATTTAGCTTTGGGGACCGTATGAAATGTGTTTTGTACCTTTTATTTTACTACAGTTAACTTGGTGACACATGGTAGTTCATTGTTTTGGTTTGTTTGCTTGCTTCAAAATCCTTTCAGGCAAAAATTCCCTCAGCCAGAAGCTTGGATGATATTGCAATGGACCTGACAGATACAGGAGTGCCAAAAGTTTCAAAGCTAACAGCTTTGGAAGCAAAGAATCAACTTATTATGGCCAGCAATGGTAGCTTAATCTCTTCAGGTAGGAAGTCTTCTTTATTTATTTATTTTTATTTATTTATTTATTTTAATCCCATTTATATCCCGCCCTTCTCCGAAGACTCAGGGCGGCTTACAATCTAAGCACAAATCAACGTGCTTAGCTTCTTGCCCGTTTGAAATGTTTGCATCTCTGAGGTTTGTTTGTACCATAGAGTGTGCTGGTGGTTACACTCTAAATCAGAGGTGGAGAACTATAGTGTGGTCCTTTTATGATTTGTAGACTTCAGCTCCCAGAATTCCTATGCTGGCTCAGGAATTCTGGGAGTTGAAGTCCACAAGTTCCCCACTCCTGCTCTAAATGGTAAAAACCTAAAAGAAAACCTACTAATATGAGACCTCAGATAAATCTATTATTGAACATGACAAATCCAACAAAAACCCTTGCTAGTCCTTGGCTAGTCCTTTAAGCAGAGGCTCAGGGGGGAAAAAATCTCACAGTCGGTTTTGGGTATCATGATGGGTTTTCATAGAAGGAAGTGATGGTAAAATGAAAACAAAACCTTTCTCTCAACTTACCGTACATCCTGCTTGTTAGTGGTGGTGGTACTTCAGATTTCAAAAATATCAGGGAGAGACTTTCAGGGAAAATTATCTTCATTGTCCTCCAGCACAGAAAAGTAGATAATTATCCAGCAGGTAGACATCCTTGATTTACGACCATAATTGAGCCCAAATTTTCTGTTGCTAAGCAAGTCAGTTGTTAGGTGAGTTTTGTCCCATTTTACAACCTTTTTGCCATAGTTGTTAAGCGAATCATGTAGTCATTAAGTGAATCTGGCTTCCCCCATTGACTTCGCTTGTCGGAAGCCTGCTGGGAAGGTTGGAAATGCTGATCACCTGACAGTGCAACTGTCATAAATACATGCCCAAGTTTTGATCACGTGACAATGCTGCTACAGTTGTAACTTAACTTTTTCAGCGCCACTGTACCTTTGAACAGCCACTAAATGAATTCTTGTAAGTCGAGGATTACCTGTAATAGGGGAAAAAATAATCAACTAATAAAAGCTTGGCCCCCTAAGAAAAGTGAATGGAAATACATTCTCAGAAATAAAAATTTCCTTTTTTTTTGTCCTCTTCAAAGCTGGGTCTCCCACCCCCCACAGGCCTTAGGCTAATGTGGATGACAGGCTTCTTATGTGGGATTTTGCTAGATTTTTTTTGGGAGTGGGGGGGTTTCTCCATATATTTGTTCTTCTCTAGTGGTTGGATGGAGAGACAGAGGTAAACTACATAGATCTGGAGAGGAACTCCTGAGCAAACAGAACTGCTGAGAAACAAAATCAAGACAGATGGAACCGGCCACTTTGGGGTTATTCATCTCTCCTGCTTATTCTGCATTTTTTTACTTTTGAAGCAGCAGTCTCAGGAGAAGTTTTGTGTAAATGTGATAGTTTCAGAAAGGAGGAAAGGACCAATTATATTGTGAATAGCTAGTTCTAGCCACCCCATTCTTGGCTACTCATGCAAGAAGTTGCTGGTTGCACGGAAGAAACATAATTTTACACTCTGTCTGTTCTGGTTTACATTCAGCCCTACTCCTGCTATGCAGGTTTATTCAGGACAACTTTCAGGATGGCATGAGGACATTCATATGTCATATCTTTTGTCTGTTCCACCCAGATGGCCTTGGACTCTCTGGAATCAGAAGTCTCCTGTGGTCTTGTTCTGTATATTGATGCAGTAGCCAATTTATTTTATTTATTTATTTATTTTAATCCCATTTATATCCCGCCCTTCTCCTTCTCAGGGCGGCTTACAATTTAAGCACAAACCAATGTGCTTAGCAATATGATATGTCTGCCTGTGTCTTGTGTGCTAATCTAGCCTCTGTTAACGCTTTTCTGACAATAGGCCAGGTGTATTGTATCTGAGCAATCCATTCCTTTAGTTCTGGAATTACTGGTTTACCTGTCCCACATTCTGGAATTTGTGTTTCGGTGTAGTAAACTGAAAATCTAGTCTTCCAGGACTGTAGTATAAAGGTCCCCAGCCTTATATTGTATTTCAATATGTTGAATTCATTGAAACTGCATTTCCCAGAATTCTTAACCATTATGGCCACAGGCACTTATCAACATCTCTGGAGTCACCCTCTCTGGAAAGGCTGATTTAAAACAACAAAACTAGCTGATTTGTTGCATTTCTAACCCAACTTTCCTCTAGATTGCTCAAGATAGTGTACTTTAGGCTTATAGTGTACTTTAGGCTTACCCCTTATAAGCCTCATAGCTTTTGGTAAAGAGAGAAAACTGTTGATTTACTCTCCCACTAAACTCCATGGTCAAGTGAGAATTTGAATTAGCTTGTCCACGATCGCTCCCTTAGCACCTTAGTCATACTTCCTCCCAATGAGCCTTTTCAGATTCTGTACATTTGTAAGAAGGACAACTTTAATC
The DNA here is from genome assembly GCF_964194415.1 of Vipera berus. Classification (NCBI taxonomy): domain Eukaryota; kingdom Metazoa; phylum Chordata; class Lepidosauria; order Squamata; family Viperidae; genus Vipera; species Vipera berus. The sequence continues at coordinate 252,454,295 of NC_138203.1, forward strand.
TTCCGGATGAATAAACCCATTCCAAACTTTGTTTAATCCATTGAGGAACCTAAAAACCACCTAGTTTTTCTGGATCTGCTCAGCCTATATAGAAAAGATGTTTGAAAAGGAAGTCTTAAATTATAAAGTACTGCAGCTAGAAATCAAGCAGTGACAACGTTTACTTCTTACAACATTCTTGAATTCACCTCATAATCTAATGAGTTTAAACAATTTGCATACATTTAACGAGAGCATAGGCATGTTTGTCTGAGCTGAAAGTCGTGGATGTATATTGAATTCCATTGGAGTGCTGCTGAAAAATCACAAGTTAGTTTAAGGAAAGATGTGAAGACACATTCTTTTTAAAGCTAAGCTAACAAATTTACAAATGGAATTGCAATACAAGTTGTGGGCTTCTTCTAAGCATTTGTATTTTCCCAAACACTGTTTTCTCACCAGTATGCAAATAGTTAGTTAGCATTTTATGGCTACTGAGCATGTCTACTCATGGGGATTCATTTGTGCTTTTCCTCTCCTTAATTTTTGTTTGGTTTTTGTTCATTTTTCTTACATCCACAAATATTGGATTTCGTCTCAAGCCCTTTGAGTCTACATGTCTATATATATATTTTTTTATATAGGATCTCAAGATTCAGAAGTCAGCGAAGAGCAGAAGAAAGAGAAAATCGTAGAACTGAGAAAGAAAGAAAAGCTTTTGCAGGAGAAACTCTTGCAGAAAGTTGAAGAGTTGAAGAAGATCTGTTTGCGGGAAGCGGTGAGACTGGTTGTTTTCGCTCCAGTCAAGCGCAGTTTGGGAGTATTCATTCATTCTTTCTCGGGTTGCTAAGAGTGCTCTTCTCGTATTCTGTAGGAGATCACTGGAAAAATGCCAAAGGAATATCCTCTGAACAGTGGAGAGAAGCCTCCTCAAGTCAGAAGGCGTATAGGTACAGCATTCAGATTGGATGACAGTATGCTACCCAGTGAGGAGGTAGGCATATATCTTTATTTGTTTATTTATTTATGATTTTGTAATATCTATGCAGCTGCTTATCTTAAGAACACAAATCTGGGTGACTCACTACAACAGTAAAAATCAAAATGTAAAACAAAAATCTGGCGCTCCCGCCATCTTAGATGAATACTTCACCCTAACCCAGCTCCTGAGTAAAGACTTGACTTTGGAGGATTCATTGGCAAAATCAGGTCACCCCAAAATGTTTAAGTGGAATCTCTTTTAAATACCTTGCTTGTTATAGCTCATTTTTTTGGTGTTGGATAAGGGCCTTGAATCCCCCATGTAAGTACTGGTAGAAATAAAGATTAATTATCAGTGGGTGGGTTTTAGTCTTTGAACAATTATTTTAAGAGCTGGTCTTCATCAGAATTTTAACTCTAATTAATTTGAGTTGCCTGAAATTTGGATTGTTGGGATTCAGTGAAACATAGAATGCAGAGAATTGCCTTTGAGCAGATTTTTGGAATTGCATGTTATTGGAAAAGATGCCTTCCCTTTACCTCTTTGAAGAGCATGTTACTCCATAACATGGGCATAAATTATGTGTAGGAGGTGAACTATTTCCTTCCGACTGAGAGCTGTACGTGTTTTAGGAGATTTCATCATTTCCTTTTGGATTTATTGTAGGCCTTTCTGTTGGAAGCCAGTCTTTTCTGGTGTCAATTGAAAGCTAACGTAGGAAGCAAAATATGGCGAGCTACTATGCAACCATTTGTGTAACCTGTTATTTGGAGTAATTTTTCAGGTTCTCAACTTCAAATCCGTGTTGCAATTACTTATAAAATGTGATGTGCAATTCTGTTTTGGGAAGCATTTTTTTTTTTTGTAAAATAGATGTCTTTGCATTTTGTGTCATAGAACTGTTCAGGTCATCCTTGACTTACAACCTTTTGTTTGGTGGCCATTCAAAGTTACAATGGCACTGAAAAAAGCGACTTATGACTGTTTTTCACCCATCCCTTGCAGCATCCTGGGGGTCATGTGATCAAAATTCAGCAGTTTGGCAACTGGCACGTATCTATGACAGTTGCAAAGTTCCAGGGGTCACGTGATCACCTTTTGCGACCCTCTGACAAGCAAAGTCAATGGAGAAGCCCAGATTCACTTCACAACCGTGTTAATAACTTCACAGCTGCAGTGATTCACTTAACAACTGTGACAGGAAAGGTCGCAAAGGGCAAAATCCACTTAACTGTCTTGCTTTAGCAATGGAAATTTTGGGTCAATTGCGGTGATATGGAAATTTTGGGCTCGGCTGCGGTCATACGTTGAGGACTACCTGTATTTCAAAATGTAGAGATGGGCCAACATGGAAGGATAGATATGCCATGGTCTTCTATTTTCTGGATCCTCAACCCGGTATCTGGAAGCCAACATAATGCAGGTTGCTCCCTTCCCATTTTTTTAAGGTTCTTTTCATGTATGTATGTATGTATGTATAAACAAACAAGGATAGCTATGCTGTAAAACAGAGCACTGGTTTCAAGCATAACAGTGCTTCAAGCACACCAGCAAGATTCCATTAAACTGTCAGTGGAACAGGAAGAAAACTGGGTTCAACACCCAGGCTGGGCAAAGTAAGGGTGGAGGTAGAGCAGGTTGTGCGGTTTTTGTTTTTTTGTCACTTGAAAAGCAGGCTTCCAGGAAGGAAGTATGAGTTTCGCCCCACCAAATGAACTTGTTTTGTTCACATACTTTTGTTAAGTGAATCTGGCTTCCCCTTTGACATGGCTTGTCAGAAAAATAACAAAAGGTGATCACAAGGACCCCCGGGACGCCGCAATCGTCATAAATATGAGTCAGTTGTCAAGCGTCTGAATTTTGATCACATGACCAAGGGCAGGGGTAGGCAACCTCGGCTCTTTTATGACTCATGGACTTCAACTCCCAGAATTCCTGAGTCAGCATAGCTGACTCAGGAATTCTGGGAGTTTATTTATTTATTTATTTATTTTATTTTATTAGTTTTGTATACCGCCCTTTCCTGAAGGACTCAGGGCGGTTTACAGGGTAATTAAAACAAGAAATACAAAAGTTAAAAACGATTAAAAAAATTACAACAGTCCCTGAAAAAGTAAAAGCCCCCAATTAAAATTAAAATTCTCAGCCTGGGTCAGAGAGCTCGAAGAGCCAGGTCTTCAGGTCCCGGCGGAATGAACGGAGGTCGGGGGCAGTCCTCAGCCCCATGGGCAGCTGGTTCCAGAGGGCAGGCGCACCCACTGAGAAGGCCCTCCCCCTGGGTGTTACCCGCCGGCAATCTTTTACCGGCGGCACCCTGAGAGGACTCTCCCTGTGGGAGCGCACTGGACGAAGGGAGCTTGATGCTGGCAGCAGGTGTTCCCTCAGATATCCCGGACCCAAGCCATTTGAAGTCCATGAGTCATAAAAGAGCCGAGGTTGCCTACCCCTGACCAAGGGGGATGCTGCAGTGGTGGTAAGTGTAAAAAATGATCATAAGTCGCTTTTTTCAATGCCACTGTAACTTCAGACAGTCACTAAATGAACTGTTGTAAGTCGAGGAGAACCTGTACTGTATATTTCTTCATGTGTTCTCTGAATTGTCCTCCAGTGTTTGAAAGCTGCCTTGCCTTAGATGGCATTTGGCAACTGTCTAATCTTTCTTTCCCTCCTTTTTTTTAAGCCCCCTCCCCTCCACAAAGCCCCCTCTAGTTTAGGGGCATCTAGGAGAAGAGTTTTCAAAAATTAAAAATGGTGGCCCCCGGGCGTGCAGTTTTAATCTCCATCACTTGTTTTACACGTCGTGAATATGCATCGCAGATAAAAAGAGGAAGAACTTGGATCATGCAAGTCACATAACCGTCTTGGCGTTTTTAACCTTACAGATATTCTTGGTTGCACCACTGAAGTTTGGTGACGTGTTTGTCAAGACATTGACAATACAATTGGCTTGAGTCTCTCTGATTCTTTACCAACATTGATACATAAGATTTTCAGATGTATGGGCATTATACTAGTGTTTATCATCTTCCTTAGGGACGCGGTGGCTCAGTGGGTTAGGACGCTGAGCTTGTCGATCAGAAGGTCGGCAGTTTGGCGGGTCGAATCCCGAGTGCCGTGTAACAGAGTGAGCGCCTGTTACTCGTCCCAGCTTCTGCCAACCTAGCAGTTCGAAAGCACGTAAAAATGCAAGTAGAAAAATAGGGACCACTATGGTGGGAAGGTAACAGCATTCCGTGAGCCTCTGGCGTCTAGTCATGCCGGCCACATGACCACGGAGACGTCCTCGGACAAACGCTGGCTTTTCGGCTTTGAAACAGCGATGAGCACCGGCCCCTAGAGTCGGAAATGACTAGCACGCATGCGCGGGGGAACCTTTACCTATCATCTTTCTAAGTGCAGTATAATGCAGGAAAACGTGACAGCTTTTTGTTCACAGAATGACAGTTATGCAAATCCATAGCTGCTCCTGGAAAGATATTGAGCTTTAACCCTAATAAATATCACGTAAAACGGTTGGCTTCTTAACGATGGGCTGTAGCAGAATTAAAAAGACCTTTAAGCTGGTAAAAAGACCAGCTATTCTTTGTTACGCGTATGGAGAAAAAAAAGAAACCTTAAAAGGTATAGCTTAAATTGAGGTCATTTCCTCTATGGCAAGAAATGACATAGAATGGCTAGATTGATTGATTGGTTGACTGATTGATTTAAATCTCTTGTAGGACCCAAAGCTGCAAAACCTAGAAAGCAACTTTCTCATCCAGCAAAAGTTGGTGGAAGCAGCAAAGAAACTGGCTGGGGAGCCAGACCTGTGCAAAAACGTGAAAAAGAAAAGAAAACAAGAGTACACAGAGGCAGTGAAAAAGCTTCAGGAGACTGAAAATTCCATCAACGAATATAGAATTAAATGTGGGAAGAAACCTGCACAGAGGTCAACCCTGATTATACCAGGTATCAAAAAAAAAATATCCTGCCTTTAATTCGTGCTGCCAGGGCTTTGTCTGTCTGTATGCACCTATATGTTTTCCAATGTTATGTTTTTTTCTAGCATATTTATGTAACAGAAATGAAAGATCTAGGCTCCTCGGGGGGGGGGGGGGGGACAGTTGGACTATAAGGCTGACTTCAGCAAATTTAGGATCTGACCTGTAATCTGATTGTCATGTTTTCATGTAAGATGTGGTTGAGACAGAAGACAGATGAAGCATTTATTCCAACAAGTGCCGACGCGTTGGAGGGGAAAAGCAAATTAAAGCGTTTTAATTTGGCTGGAAGGCCTGGTGGCATTCTTCCAGGCAAAACTAGTGTGGTACTGTGTTCTGTCAAGAATCAGATGCTGATTTGAGCAGAATGTGGCTGTTTAGTGTGTTTGTTGGCTAACGTGCAATCCAAAACAGATCAAGCAGATCATTAGAGCAGGACCTTCCCCCACCTGTCCACCTCATAACAAGTGTTGGCTGGGAGGGGAGGAGAGGGAAGGAAAGGAGATAAAAAGGCAGCTGATATGGTGAGTCAGCAAGACAAAAAGATTGAAGCCCACATAGCATAAAAATAAAGCCCTGTATATCATGATGCAAAAATGGTATCTACACTACAGGCAGTCCTCATTTATAATTGGGCAGCAGTTGGGCCTAGCAAATTCATTGCTAAGTGATGGAGTCATAAAGTGAAACATCACATGCCCATGTGAACTTACAATGTCAGTCATTATGTGAATCACCATGGTGGTTAAGCGAGCTTTCACATGATTGGGACTTGTGACTTCCTGCTGGCTTCCCCTTTGATTTTGGTTGCCAGAGGGTCACAAATGGCAATCACAGGAATACAGAATGCTGTGAAGGCCACAAATTCAAGGACTGGTCATAAACCTACTTTTTCAGTGCTGTCATAGTTTAGGTTGCCAAATGGGGCAGTCGGTAAATGAGGACTGCCTGTATCAGAGCAGTGCGCTCCAAACTAAAATCCTCCAGGTGTTTGGGCACCAAAGCTCTGGGAATTCTCAACCAGGGAGGAAGAAGAGGAATAAACAGATCCAGAGGTTGATAATTCAGTTCTCCAAATTGAGGTTATATGAGGAGAGAGCGCATTCACACCCTTGGGCCCAGCCCATTATATCACCTTTGCTGATTCACAAGGCAGTCCAAAAAAAAAAAAGCAGCCAAAAGTCTTGGCTCTCAGAATTTCAACATTCCTCAAAGCAGGCAGAGTCAGGCACTTAGCAAAAGTCTTTAAAGTGAGAAAAGATTGGAGCCTATTAAAACACCTCCTTTCTTTTCACCTGTTCCATAGTATGACTGTGGTGCGAATGCAGCACAGCAGAGGGCAAGTCATTTGAAGGGGACTCCACTCCCTTTTCACCTTTTGTGGGTCCAGTTCTGGTCAGTGAACCGATAGCATAAGGAAGATGGGCTTGAAGAGATTGCACAAGGAATTTAATGAACTGGCTCTATATTTTGTAATCCAAGAACGTTGGAGAATTTGCAAGTTTTGGATCAGCTGCCTATGGCCTCTTGTTTATGTCCCAAACTTGGGCTTTGGGGAAACTTTCACATATTGTTAAAGTCCAATACCTGTACCTGTTGTACCCACTTGCTCTTTTAACTTTTCCCTTTCACTTTTCATCATTTTCTTGATGTTTTACATACATGAGCCATCACTGCTGCATGGAGGACTTTCTCGTCAGTGGGTAGCAACTTGCCCCTTATTTTTTACATAGGCAGCTTTAGTAATCTCTCAACAGACCTTCAGCCAAAGGGACCTTTTAATAAGCAAAAGATTTAATTCATCAGTCCAATCCTAATCTCACACTTTATTAGATTTTATATATCTTGATCACCAGGCTGAAAAAACTATGGTCTATCCAGGGGTAGGCAACCTTGGCTCTTTTATGTGTGGACTTCATAGCTGACTCAGGAATTCTGGGAGTTGAAGTTCACGAGTTATAAAAGAGCCAAGGTTGCCTAGCCCTATTTTTCTTTCTTGTCAATAATGTTGGTGTTATGTGGAAGGTTGCTTGTCTCTTTGAACTCTAAAGTCACTAGAGATTTTAGTTTATTCAAGAACACTTCACCTTATTCATTTTACTTATTATTGTTTGAGAAGCCAGTGTGTTTGCAGTGATTTAATTTTGAGGGCCCCAGGCATTCAGGTGTTATACTTTATCTGGAGAGCTCTGATAAGGCATTCACTTCATCTAGTTGTAAACAATTCCCTGCTGGGCAGAAAAGTAGGAGGGAAGGTATAAGAAGACTGATAGGTATGAATGATTTTGCCCAGAGCTGATGCCTGCATTTTGAAAAAATTTGAAATGTGTGTAGGAGAGCTCCCTAAATGACTTGTTTGTTCGGAAACCCAACTGGTACAGGGAGAAGTATATGAAGTTCAGTTTCACTTACCTTATCAAACAGAAAGCTAAGCAGATTAGAATTATACATACAGCATTTTCATGGGGGAGAATGATTTGAAGACCAAAAATGGATTCTTTGAAGAAGCTGAGTGTTGCCAGTGGCTTAGAATGAAAGCTGAGAAACTGATTAGTAGAGCTTCGACAACTGGAGTTACAATTAATGATTCAACAAGCATATTCCACAAGGAAGTCCATTGCTTCAGTAGAAAGTTTGCCGGACATTTCAGCAACGGATGTGCAAGTGAACCCAGGAACTGCACAACCCTTGGTGCATTTGTTCTCTTGCCATCGGCATTATTTCTGATGAAGGCCTGGCATTTACTTTGATTTTCAAACTGCAGTTTATACCTCACCTTTTGGTCTAGCATGAAGAGCTTCACTTTTGAGCAGAGTTGGCACCACCTTACCAATTTATGACCTTAGGGTTAGAAAAAGGCAGGGCTTTTTTTTGTCATAAAACGCCCAGAACAGAGTTCCATCACCTTTTTTGGATAGAAACTTGTAGGGTAGGCAAGGCGGGTTGCATGACATGTGTGAGTTTCGGCACTTTTTTTTTTTTTACAAATAATGCACTGGAAAAAGGTCACGCATTGATTAACTACATTCAGTAGTTCTAGCTTTTCCCTTTCTTGACATACATTGACATACAATACAAGGACAAGAGGAAATAATCTCTCCTGCCCTTTTTCCAGTCAAAGAGAATCATAAAAGCAAAACTATAAACACAGCTTGGAAAGGTTGAAGGCAAAAGGAGAAGCGGATGGCAGAGGATGAGATGGTTAGATAGTGTCATTGAGACAATGAACATGAATTTGAGCAAATTCCAGGAGACGGGAGGACAGGGCAGCCTGGTATGTTACGGTCCATGGGTTGTGAAGACTTGGACTCAACTTAGTGACTGAACAATAACAACAAAACTGTGTAGATCAGGGAAAGAAAGCTGGATGCTCTCCAGTGATCCAATATGATTCTCTAATTTTGATCATGAGGATTTTTTTTTTAATGGTTCATTAAAGACGCAATTGCAGAGAGAGTTTTGCAGGTTCGACTTCAGTATATTCTGGGAATAAATTAAATATATCTTGCATGCTTGTATAGTTGTCCTAAGTTAGTGCTTATGATGTTAGGACACCAGCGCACTACGGTATGTTAACATTTGTGCAAAGTGCAGCAAATGTTGTGGGACTGTGTAGCCTATCTTCAATAGCCACTATTGTAACACGTAAAAAGAATCTTAAAAATTAATAGCAGCTGACTTGTTTGGCTTTAGTATATCAGTGACTTAGTCTGTTCTCTGAGTGTGTTAGCGATGATTTGCTTGGAGCTAACGCCTCCAGCTAATAAAAAACAGACCCCACTTTACTGATGTTTGTTCTTAATTATTCATTTTACTTGTACATAGCACCCAATCCTGGCAGTATGTGATCCCTGAGTGATCACAGGCAGTCTTAATAATTGTATGCTATAATGTACCTAAGGTTCCAAACTGCAGCTTTGTCACTCATGAGTATCCTTTTTCTTTTTCTTTCTTTTGCTTCTCCACAGATGAAATTATACCATCGGAGAGCAGCTCCTTGTCTGATACAACATCTTTTGAAGATGGTGCGTATTCCCACACTCTTAACTTTAAAAGCAAAATTCACGCGGGAAATGTTACATTCTGTATTGCTTGTCTTCTCTGGGTGTGGAGGTAAAGAGAGGAAACTTGATTTCTGTAACGGCTGGCACCTTTAAAAAGGCCAGGCTACTTCTAAATAAATATGCCTGCTAGCAAATGAGCACGTCCAAGCAGTTGGGCTTTAGAGATGTTCACGGAAGGAATGTTTTCAATGCCTCTCTGTTCTGCAGTCGTATCACTGTCTATGTGTTTGGAGGAACAAACCCACGGAAGCAGATTTTCAACAGTGCGAGGGTGTTTTGTCCAAGTCTCAGGGCAGTGATCAGGTTCCCAGGTGATTTTGGAGCCAGACAAAATGATCGTGCCAGTGAATAAAGAAACTTTAAGCTTTATTGTTTAACTGTAGCAAACAGATTGAACGGCATGACATAAAAAGCATGCATACCAAGCACGATGATGCCCAAATTTCTGATAAGCTGCGAGGAGTTCCTTCATAATCTCAGCAGAGATACCTCAAGAGTGGCCAATTGCCACAGTACTCAGTGCTAAGTTCTGTGCAGAAGCTCTCCACAAACAACATCAATTCCTGGGTCTCCATCAAAACCTGGCAACATGACTTCACGGCCCGGTTATAGTTATGAGATAGCAAGACCTGACCTTAACTTGGAGGCACACGATTGTGAGATTTTCACAGGTTTACAGTATGGGAAGCTATGTGAAGATTCTCCCCTTCCTCCTCTATTCAGCAAGGTATAAAGATAAAAGGAGTCCCTTTTTTCCATTTGAAGGCCATTGACCCACTACTCTCCAAAGACATTTCTGCAGTCAGGTGGTCAGCATAATGTCACGGAGCACTGTTACCTTCCCACCAAAGTGGTACCTATTTATCTATTCGCATTTGCTTTCAGACTGCTAGGTTGGCAGGAGCTGGGGCAAGGACAGGAGCTCACCCTGTCACGTAGCGTTCAGGTCTCCAACCTGAGCTGCCGACTTTCCAACCGACAAACCCAGCATCTTAACCACTGAGCCACTATGCCTCCTTTTTTATTCAGCAAGCATGAGTGAAAAACTAACAGGTTATCTTAGAGTGAGTTCTAAACTTCTAGATTGTTTTTAATATGAAGGAGACAAAATATGTCACTAAACTTCTTGAAATAATAATGGTCTTCTGCATTGTCACTATAAAAGGGAAGGAGTTGGTTCTATCCATGAACTTACTCTAGCATCCTATTTCATGAGTTCTGGTCTAGCCAAGACATAACTAATAAAATGTAAAGACAGTGATAATGGCATTTGTATAAGAACTGGAAATTGAATTTAACTAAAATACTGAATATAGTGAATTACAATGAGGGCCAGAGTCATTGGAATAAAGAACTTGAACTTGGAACTTTCTCATAGAATTAAAATTAAATTCTGGTTCTAGACAGAAGCAACAGAAAGAATATAAATATTCCAATTTCTGTTAATAACATGTCATTGACTAAGATAGACAGCCATACAACAAATAAATAAACTTGATTCAAAGCACAGTAAGGAAGCCACTATGAGTCTTGTCTTCCTTCTAGCAGGATTTCAGGATTATTACCAAATAAAAAGTGTCTGGAGCAATAGTCTCTGGATTTTCTTGGATTTCTAGTGATAAAGTTAGCTGAGATGATGGGACACCTAGTTGAACATTATTTGAAAATAAAGATTGATCAGGGTTTTTTTTCTTTTTTGCAAATTCCTGTTTTTAAGAATCACATGGGGAAGAGGTGTTAATGGCTAAATATCACGTGAGCAGGTAGGACTTGTGTAACACTAAAATAAAACCATGAATATACATACAGGATGAAATCAAAATAAAATCACAGTAAACATACAGATTATAACTGAAAGATGGGGAGGTAAGGAGCAGAAGGTACTGGGTGTGTGTGTGTGTGTGTTCTGCTGTTGGTCCTTCAGCACCTCCAGTGTGATTATGCACTTCACCAATGAATTCTCAGCCAAACTGATCCCAGATAGTAAAGAGGATTCTGAGCCATTCATTTTTATATATATGTAAAAAGAAACTCAGGTGCTAGTGGGTTAAAGGAGAAAGAAGAAAGACAATATGCTGATACAATCTCCTAATCTTCATGAACATTTAACTCATATAAACAAGCAATTATTATCCTTTTTAATCTTTCAGTGCTGGCATAATGATACCTGGGTTTGTTACTTCCTGCCAGCTAATACTGGGCTGGGTTAGCTATACTCCCTTTGTTAGTCATTAGTCCTAAATAGAACCCCACTATCCTATTTATTATCACAGAAAAAATGTGCCAAATTCTTTCATTTTGATGAGGCAATGCTTTCCAGTTGGTTAGTCTCAAGAACAAAGCTACCGGCATTGGAATGAATCCTATACAGTGCCTTTACCTGGTCATGCTTTGAAGCAGAGAAAATTTTTAAATCCTCAATTTCTGTGTGTATATTTTTACTCTGGAAGTTATAAACATGGCCTGAGTTTTTCACAAGGGGCCAACCACCGACCAGTTTATTATTAGCCAACAGCATTTATTTTAATGTTTTTATCATTGTACACAGTACATTCCTAACTGGGAAAAGAAAAAGAAATGATGTGATCAGTCAAAAGTTTCAAACAATAATTACAGTAAGTAAGCAAGTAAGAAATGGCTAATAAAAAACTACCACCGTGGCTTAAAGCTTTAATCGTCCAGTTTTTGAATGGAATCTATCCATTTGGACTTCTTTAAAGTCCTAGCTGATAGGATTTTCAGGTCAAAATCATTCCAGTTTTATTCATATCAAATTCTTCTCAAAAATTGTCTGATCAAAACACAGCCTTGGTACGATGCATCCTCAAAGTTGTTTTAAGAGCTGTCTCTTAAAGAAGCACTAGCGAAAACCAGTTGTCATCCCACAGTCTTATGCATGGAATCAGGGGGTTTAATTACAAGATGACTGTGTGCCTAGGGAATTAGTTGGCTTTCCTTGGTTGGATGTATTAATCCAGATGGCGTGCATCCATCTATGTGAAATGATCAAATTTGGATTCATCACTGAGCAGTATTATGGGCTCAGTAGTCTAATGTGCTTCTTCATCTCACTTTTGTGAAAGTAACACGGGTTCATAAAGGAAGAAATAGAATATTTCTTTCCAATAGAAATATAAAGAGTTATGTAAGGACTAGATCAGGGCTTTTCAACCAGTGGTACGGGTACCACCTGTGGTACATTGGCACCTGGCAGGTGGTACGCGATCATCCTAGAAAATTGGTAGCGGAGGAGGGGAATGAGCTGAACTGGTGGCAGCAACGCAGAAACCTAAGCAAGAGATGGCTGGAGCTAGGTGACTGGTGGTACTCGGATGTTGCCATATCCTAAAAGTGGTATAATGGGTGAAAAGGTTGAAAAGCCCTAGACTAGATAACACAAAGCCATGCTGTTTCTTCCAATTGATTCTTTTTAAGGCAATACTTCCCTTACTGTGGCAGTCCAAAGAATAATCTCTCTGCCAGCCTCTCCACCACCCAAATCTCCTGGAGTGGAGAGAATCCATCTCAGGAAGTCTTCCATGAATGAACAGCTCTTAGAACAGAGACACTCCAGGTATGGGACCATTGATGATGTTCAAGCTGCAATAGCTTTATTGCTTTGTTGTTGCTGTTTTTTTTTTAAACTTTCCATGCATTGCCAGATACTTTAAAGCGGTGAGGTTTTTTTTTAAACTGTTGCTATGATTGATTGATTGATTGATTACTTTTTCTACTAAAAGATGCATACGAAATGCCTTGTAACAAAAGAGCTTGCGTTCTGTTTTCATAGTGATTTCTATAGTCTGAGCTTTCACCTATTCTCTGACTGCAAATGTATACATACCTCTGGAACAGATCGTCCCGGAGAAGATCAATCTATTTTATTTCAGAGAATTAACAGTGATTTGATATCTCATAAGTAATCAGATTTTGCAGTGGCCTCAAACATCTCAACTGCTTGGCACCAGGAGCTAGCTTTACACAAAGAAATTGCAGGACAAAACCTAAACCACTAAGACTCAACCCCTGGTGGTCCGGGAATCATTTTAAGCAGTTCCTTGCAAAAGTGCCGGAACCAGAAAACTGCTCCTTATACATGCATGATGCCATATGAATAGAGCCAAGGCCTTATTTGAATCTTCATTTATTTTATTTTATTTTTTTTTATTAAGTTTATATGCCACCCCTCTCCCTGGAAAGGCGTCTCATTAGCTGAAGCTTTCCATTTTTCTTTGTTTGCAGCTGCAGTATATAAGAATAATATATTAATAGCTCATAACGATTGTGTGCTATGAACACTTTGTTAACTTTGATCATTTCTCCCTCTGCCCTGTTTCATTGCCTATCTTTTTAAGCCTCTCCCTGCTTAGTAACAACTGTTTTGCAAAGTAGATTGTAGCATGATGCTCTTCTGCATGAAACACTTGCTATTATATGCACTGTTCTTGCATTGTCAGCCTGTAGGAAAATAGTATCCATGGTGGTATTCTTTGCATTGGTTTGAAGATACTAGAATGATGCTGGTCACTAGATCCCTTTGTTTCTAATCATAGAGATTCTCTGTCAACTCATAGCAGTCCATACCGGACAGCCGAGAGGCAACACCATGGAGGAAGAAGTATGCCCACAACACCAGTCCTCACACGCAATGCCTACAGTAGCACTCACTTGCAGTAAGTCAGTCCCTTGCCATTTTTTTTCCTCATTTGAGTTGAAAGTATTTCCTATTCATGTACAAAAGGCGTATTACAGCCAAAACCTATAGGTGTGTCCACAATAGTTCTCAGTTGATTTGTTACAGATGAGGTGAATTTGATGGCTAAATATCTTTGAATCAGAGTACTTGACCAGGAAGCTTTGTTTCAAATTATGTTTAGGTGCAGTAAAATTAAATGGGTTTATAGTCTTCAAAGCTAGAAACTGAGTCAGACAAAAAAAGGGTTAGCCAGGAAGTACAAAGGACAGGACAATTATGGTTTTACCCAAATGGATGTGGCAGGTTTGGGAGGAAGAGAGTTTGGGTTTTAATGAGTTGAGGGGTTTAGTATTTTATATATGAACTTCAGAGTAAATTTGAGTACTACGTCTGAGTAACATTGTGTTCCTATGGAAATCATATACACACACATAAGATTGCCTCTTGAAGTTTTGAGAACCAAAGAATGGCATTTGGGGCTCCAGAGAGAATACCCACTTCTCCTAAACATTGCCTAACTTAGTTTGAAGGGTCTACCTCAGGGGTCTTTAAACTTGGCCCTTTTATGGCTTGTGGACTTCAACTCCCAGAATTCCTCAGCCAGTCATAAAAGGGCCAAGTTTGAAGACCCCTGGTCTACCTAATTCTAGTTACCAGAAAGAAATTTCCTGAATAAATATCAATGACACCAATGATTAGCTTTAACACCCAGCAAGATTGTCAGCTGAGAAAATGTTAGGAAACTCTTAGATCAGTATTTCTCAGTAACTTTGGAATGTGGTTGTTTATTAGAAACATGACTTGTTGAAAGAGTGTTCTTTCCAAAGTAAATATAAATAGTATCCAATATTTGTTTATGCCATATGATTATTACCTACAACTGTAGTATTACTATGGAGGTTGGATTTTGTTCCCCTTCTACACACACACACAAACACATTTATTTTAATTCTCACATTTATTTAAGTACTGGTAGCCCTGATGATAGTTGTAATTCTGATATGTATTATATCAAAGATCCTCAGATCCTATGTCACTGACAAGTCTCATGTTTTGGTTAAACTGCTTTCCTACTATACATATTATGTACATACGTTCGTGGCTCACCTATAACATTGGATACAGCTTTCATGTCATTCATTGCCACCTTAGATAAATTTATTTTTAATTTTCATACAAGATAATATTTCACCATTTAACTGAATGTTATTGTGCTGATTGTACAGGTGATTTCACTGTTCACTTATGAATTATTTCTGTGATCAGGTATGTAGGATTTATTCATCAGCAGTGAAATACCAACCTGCTTCTAATTCTATAGTTTTATTAAAAGAACAGTGTGGTGGCCTAGTGGTGAAGACACTTGTCTCCCACTGGGAAGGTTGAGAGGTTAATCCTAGGTAGCAACAAATGTTTCTCTCCTAGAACTCAAAGATAAATATTTGCTGCGAACTCCGCATAGGCATCAGGAAGGGCATCCAGCCAGTAAACGCTTGATTCCATCCAGTCGTTATGACTCTACCCTGAATTACAGGATCGTAAAAAAGGGAGTTTATTGAACTATAGAATAAAGTTCTGCTACATAATATAGCATGAAGCAGATTTGTGACCCTTTTCAACTTCATGTGTCTAAAATACTCCCTCTTAGGATTTTCCTTGAGGAAAATCTCAAAAAGATGCTGCTGCTATCCGTAGGTATCTTGCTGTGTTGTTGAATTGTTGTTATGTGTTTACTTATCTTTTACTTTGCTGACTTTGTTTGAAATTTACTAGACTTTCTTTGCATCTATTGCTCTATGCTTTTTATGGGAACTGACTGTTTGCTTTCCTTGTAACAAAAACCTGTTTCTTTTTTCAGACCCGATACATCCCCTCAGCACTGTTTGGATACCCAAACTACCTTCTTATCCGAAACCACCAGTGAAAAGCCAATGTTCACCCTTTCAAAATCCCAAAGAAGTAGCAGCACAGAAATCCTAGATGATGGATCCTCCTACACCAGCCAATCCAGTGCAGAGTATTACTGCATGACCCCAAATTCAAAGCCCTGCTATAGCACCCAAACCCTTGACAACCGCACTAGAAACAGGAGACGGTCCAAGAAACAGAACATTTCTGCTTCCAGTTCAGGAAGTATGCCTAACCTAGCCCAGAAGGACAACTGCAATGGGGTCTATGCAAAAAAGCAAGGACAGATGCCGACCAGTTGCTACATTTCTGGCTATGCCCCTTCTACAGGGGGCGACATATATTACAACGGTGGCTATGTATATGAGAATGGCACAGAGGGCCAATACACGGTCAACCCTTCCTATCGTTCCTCAGCACACTATGGGTACGAACGTCGATATCGGGAATTCAGATCTTTCCATGAAGATGAAATGGAGCGAGTGCCACACAATCCATACGCCACGCTGCGCTTGCCCCGGAAGCCATCAATGAAAACAGAGCACATCACTAAAAATATCCACAAGGCCTTAGTTGCAGAGCATCTTCGTGGCTGGTACCAGCGTGCCTCTGGACAAAAAGAGCAGGTCCTTGGCTTGCAGGCAGGCCTTGATGCTGATCGTGAGTCCCAGAGAGGCCTAGGCTGTGCTGGACTACAGATGCTAAGTTGTCAAAGCAGTCATTCATCTTCTTTCTCTTTAGGTAACTCTACTGCTTGTCAGGTGGTTTTTTTGTTTTGTTTTTTTTTGTTTGTAACTGCTCTGTTTTGCGTTGATGTTCCTCAGAGATCTTGCATGCTTTGGTCCAATGAATGAATAATGGCCTCTGTCTGCAGGAGGTTTATCTATTATCACTATGAAACGCCATCCATTCATTTGCGTGACCAAAGCTCTTATTTTAATAAGTGGGAAACTCTCCTCTCATAGAAGCTCATTATCAGATAATAGAAGGAAGTGTTTAATTAGATTGCAAATGGTGGGGCGAGGTATAGAAAGGAGAATTCTCCAATTGTTGGTGGTTAAAAACTTGAGTGTTTGGGGAATCTGGAATATGAGTAGCTATATAATGGGCTGAATGCAACACAAAAATGGAATACTTGGCATTCCCAGCAATGGTAGCCATCATCTGGCTGATAATCTGGGAACTGTACTCCTAAAACATCCCAAAAGCATCTGGTTAGGGAAGGCTGAGATGCCCTGAATAGTATTAACCTACCATCCTTTAAGGGACGCGGTGGCTCAGTGGGTTAGGATGCTGAGCTTGTCGATCAGAAGGTTGGCAGTTTGGTGGGTCAAATCCCGAGTGCCGCGTAACAGAGTGAGCGCCTGTTACTCGTCCCAGCTTCTGCCAACCTAGCAGTTCAAAAGCACGTAAAAATGCAAGTAGAAAAATAGGGACCACTACGGTGGGAAGGTAACAGCGTTCCGTGCGCTTTTGGCATCTAGTCATGCCGACCACATGACCACGGAGACATCCTCAGACAAGCGCTGGCTCTTCGGCTTTGAAACGGAGATGAGCACCGGCCCCTAGAGTCGGAAACGACTAGCACGCATGTGCAGGGGAACCTTTACCTTTACCATCCTTCAGATGTCTTAGACTGTAATTTCCAGAAATACTTAACAGCATGACCAGTGCTCATAGCAATAGTACAAAATGTCAGAGGATGTGGATCTTGGTTGTACCTGTTATAGATTATAGCTTGAGTGAGAGAATTACTCATGTTTGAATTTAGATGTCAGCACTTACCCACTATTTTATTCATTATTTACATGCAACTTTTAATGTGCAACTTGCTATTTAAGTGTTCTTCATTAGGTCAGCTTAGTCATGGTACTGTATCTTTCACAAACAGAATCAGAAAAACTCAACCAAGTGTTGTGGATTTTACCCAAGTAATTGATGAGATTTCTGTTATACTGGTTTTAAAAGAATGGTCATACTGGTTTGTAATAGGGTCGGGTGTCAACAGTGTGTGCAGGAGGTTAAGAAATTTGAGACAAGCCTTACAGGTTTGTACAAATGGCTCATCATATCCCACATCCTGTCTCCCATAATGACGAGGGCCTGGAAGGAACCAAGTATTTAATCACAGGAGATAACCTTTAAAAGGCAACCCATTTTGGGCAGTGGAAAAGTCCAAGATAGTTATAATCGTTGTAGAATTTATTCTGCTGAGGCTTCTTATCCCACAACTTTTTCAGTGTTATTGAAAAAGAGGTAAACTATCGGCAGCCTCTCATTGTAAAATGTTATCCCAAATATATGGGTTCTGTACAGGTGTTTATTGTACAATTCTGGAAATTCTGGATAGACTTTTGAAAGTGAAAAAATAATAATAAACAAACTTCAGAAAGCCTTAAAATGTGGCAGAGCCTAAATGGTATTAGAAGGTGTTGGATTAGAATTAAGAAAACTCAGGTAAAAATTCCACATTCAGTCTCTCTCCCAAATCAACTCACATGGTAGGAGAGCATAAAATTGAGAAAGGGGATATAATGAGCTCCTATAGGAAGGACAGGGTCTAACTCTAGCAAATGTATCTGCCGTTGCTGGTGATAAGTTCCAAATGTTAGATAAAGAGTGATGGCCCCAAAGCACCAGATGAGCTTTCTTGCTAAATGGAGATTTAAAGCAGCCTTTTCAGTCCAAATCCAACACCCTAATCAGTACATCACCCAGGCAGGTGGTCATTTTTAATTTCATCTTTCATCTTTTGCTGAAAGCCAGTGAGCTCAGCATTAATTTGCTAAAGTTCATCTTACATCGGCAAAGCTGGAATAAAATGTATAAATATTTTAAGATAACCTTTCCCAATATAGTTCATGTAGATGTATCAGGATCCACCTCCCATGTGCTAGATTGGGAGAGGCGGCTGCATTAAAAGGAGTGTTCTAATCAAATTGGCATTTCACTTTCATCTGGGATGTTTTGTACAGTATTTCTTTGAACTCAAACCATGTAGCCAAATTTTTATCTAAGCAGTTCTTATCCAAATGAAAAAAATTCATTGCTGTCATTCTTTTTCTCCTTATCTCTTCTTTCCTCAATTGTAGCATCCTCAACAAATTCCTCCGTGAACTGGCGAAATCAGGTTTTGTTAGGACTTCCTGATTATGATACGCTATCACAGTCGTCTTTTGCCAGCTGTTACGGGAATGTGTATGGGAGCCACCCACTGCAGAGCAGGTGAGGCGTGGGTTTATCTCTGCAGCTTTTGTGAACGTAGAAAGGCCTACATGTTGGGCAGCGACCCCTACAGTATGCTTCATGTTGCTGAAAAAGTTGCTTAATAAATTGTAGCACACAATTGCAAAAACCGTAGACTTAGGGTGGGAGAAGGTTAAAAACCACATCTGTATAGGAATGATCAGGTGCTGCATCTCACCCCAGTGAAGCCATCAGTGAGAAAAAAATAGCACAAACATAAGGCTATATAATATATAATGTAACTGTCCATTTCCAGGACCTGATTTCCTGAAGTCTGCCCTTTACCTTATATTAGATCAATTCAACCTGTTTAGTATAATCCAGGCCCAATTCAAAGAGCTGGTAATTAATTTTAAAGCTCAACTTGGCATAACACCAGGATGCCTCTTGACACCTCTTTGCCAGAACAAAATATGCCCATCCAGTCCAGTCACGAAGAGAGGACCTCCTGAAGTTTGCTGGAGATGGTAAAACAAAAGACTTTCCCTGTAATAATTCCCAAAGTATGGAATACCTTCCTCCTAGAAATGTCTGCAAACCACACCTTTCTGCAGTTCCATAAACAGATTAAAACTGATTTATTTCAACACCCTTTTGGTGCCAGGTGAGTGCCTTGGACACCTATCTTAGGTATTATTTGTACTTGTATCTTTCCTCAGGGTTGAGAGGTGTTTTTTTGTACTGCTCTGGATTTAACTGTTTATCCTGTGTTCTTTTGTTTTCCTTTTGTTTGATGTTATATGACACTCATAATCCTGTGGGATTGGGGAGAGTTCTGAGTCCTGTCAAATAAGTAAATGGAAGTATAGAAATATTTTTATTGTTGTACACAGAGTTGCCTTTTGTGAGATGGACAGCTAGCTATTCAAATTTGATGAATAAATAAATAAAGACAAAGGCACTGCCACATCCGGGCCTTCTTTGTGTATTCTGTTTGTCTCTTTCTTTTCCAATCTGGCTTCTGAAAAATAGATACAAAGATTAGGTAGGGCAGCCTCCTTCAGCCTATTTACTTGAGTCCTGTGAGGCTGAGAGTTGCAGCTTTAATAGCTGGGATGGCACCAAGCTGCCAAATGCACGTTTATGCTTTTTAAACAAAATGCATACGTGTTCTCCAGATGACATTCAAGGACACCACCAATAACCCTCATGCCTTGTTTTCCATTACTTTTTTTCCCCCTTGTATTTTCTCCTTGGCTTTCATGGCACTTCTGCCAACAGCAAGTAGCTTGACGTTTCCCTCCAGTGCTGCCAATTGCTTCCCCCCCCTCCCACACACACCAATCCTGAGGTTTCTATTTGTTTCCCTAATCCCTGTTTTGTGCCTGTTCCTGCTCCCTCTCCCCTCCCCTTTTCTGTTTTGTTGTGTTAAATTCTTTTCTCCCTTAGAACAAAGCCCTTCTGTGTCTTTAACATCTGCAGGAATGACTTGATGTTTAAATACCTTGAAATAAGAGGATCAGTGGGGTAGGTGGTTTGAACTAGAGCAGGGGTGTCAAACTGCCAGCCCACAGGCCGGAGGCATTACGGAGGCCGCGCTCAGCCCAGCTCTGGCAATGCAGTTGCGATATGTTGCGACACGTCACATAACACAGCGACACGTCACATAACACATGAACTAGAGCAGGGGTAGGCAACTTCGGCTCTTTTATGACTCGTGGACTTCAACTCCCAGAATTCCTGAGTCAGCTATGCTGACTCAGGAATTCTGGGAGTTGAAGTCCACGAGTCATAAAAGAGCCGAGGTTGCCTACCCCTGACTTAGATGATTAAGAAGCTCCAGACACTCTTAGCTTTTGTCAGAATCCATTTATATCACATTCATAAATGTATGTTTAAAACATTATTCTCCCCCCCTATGGATTCTGCCATCTCCCGAGGAAGGAAGAGCGCATGTGGATTCAGCCTGCCTTGGGTTATTTCAAAGACCAAGGAAACCTTTTGAACTGGGGGGATCAAAAGGGGAGGGTTAGAGAAGAAGGCATCTGGCTTGTGTTTTCTTTTAATTCTGGAGAGGAAGAAGGCAATAACCATAAAGATTCGAAGTTCCTTTTTTTTTCTTTCCCACGAAAGGGATGACACGAAGTAGAAGGATGGGGGCTGACCAAATGGGGTTGAGGGAAGGGGGGTTGAACCGGGGACCCTTTAGAAAATTTCAATTTGTAAAAAAATACTAAGTCCTGTCTTGTATTCCCACAACCAAGCATGTCCTAGTAAAGATTCCTTTTGGACTAAAACTGACTCCAAGAGTTTTTGTCTTCCTAAGACGTGGATTGGGGTGGGTCCTAACAGCTTTATTGGGGTTTTGGATGCCCATAAATTTTATGTGGCAATCAGAAAATAGCACGATGCAGGCTGCCTTCTCTTAAAAGTTGGCTTCAGAACATCCCTTCAAAGAACTGGGAGGTCTGCTTAGAATAAGAAGGCCTTCTGGGTGAACTCTAAAGGAACACCTGGCCTACCACTGATGGTTGTGCTTCTTTTCCAGGATATATCCTGAAACTAACCAGTTGGGCAGCAGCAATCGGAACCCTTTGCAAGAAGGTCTGCAAGAGAGCGAGCAGAGACTTTTCTGGCACGAGGATTCAAAACCTGGGACTTTAGTATGAACTTGCCCTCTCCTTCAAATGCCCCATGTGCCTTGCACCTTACACACATTTTCCCTACGAAAATAAGGTTCCTGGTGCAGCAACTCCCATCAGGGAGGTTGTGCTGGAAGGACAAGAAGCATTCAGTGAGAGAAACCGAAAGGATCTCGCCTGTAAGCTCGCACAACAGTATGAATCTGAATATCCTCAGCAAAGGAAGAGGACTCCAGTTGCCTGCTTTTAAAGTTCCTAACCTTCAGATGCTACTTTGGGTTAAAAGTATTTTTGAAAGCACTTTTTATTTTTATGTTGGGGAAAATGGGGAGGAGTTGTGGACGTTGCGAAACATCCCAAAATGTGAAAAGAAGATACTTGTTGGGATGAGGTTATTTTTTAGCAGCACAATTTGGAGAGAAAGAAGCAAGCAACATGAGAGTCGCATCTGCCGATCAAAAAGATTATTGAAGGATGCCACGAGCATAATGAGCAGAGTGGAAGACTGTCTTTGTATTGCAATGCTACTTGAAGGATGCTTGTGTGTGTGTGTGTGTGTGTGTGTGTGTGTGTGTGTGTGTGTGTGTTTAAACAGTATTCCGAATAAGGTTAAAGTTCTTTTAAAGGTATGCCATCTTGGGTATAGATATATATCCATAAGTTTAAACACGGAGTGGGATGGGGGTGGGGGCAGAGAAATAGTTGCACATAAAAGTAATAAAGCATTATTGTTTTCCTGACTTTAAAAAAAATGCAATTTTACATGTTCTCTTCCCCGTCCTTTCCCATGTTGCTGTGTAATTATCAAGGTTTAATACGGAATGCACCAGGACACATTTGAGGTGCTTTCACAGAATTGTTTACAAGAGCTACACTGTCTTCCATTTGCAACACTCCCAGATTCCCCCCCCCCTTTTCTTCTGTGTTTCTCTCCAGGAAAAAAAATCCTTACAGTAAAAAAAAAGGCAGAAAAGCAGCACAATAACCTTTGAATACAAGCACCAAGCGCTTCCTCTGTCCAGAAATCCCATAATATCCAATGACTGGAAACAGAAACTTTGCAGTTGACCAATTGGGGCTATCTGGGCCAGTATTATTCTTCGTTTAATAGTGAATGCAAATACATTAATTACACCATGTCGGTGCCTTGAAATCGATAGGCATTAATAAAATGGGGGGGTAGTACAAGATGTGCAGAACAAATGCACAAAGAAGTCTGAACTTTGAGGAGGATTCATTGGCTAGGATTGGCATTGTGGGAAAAAGGGCGAAGCAGGAAGTAATCCAGGTTGGGAATTGAATTAAGAGCAGACAATCTTGAATTCCCGTTTGGTAAATCAGGAGCTGGATACACGTTTTGTTTCCACCCTTCTGTGAAATCAACTGATCTGATCTGTGAATGGAAATGTGTGCATACATTATAAATTGACTTCTATAACTTGGGACCACAGAGTGATAAGTAACTTATTTCCAATAAACTCAGTAAATTTTGGGTTTGGTGCAAAAGAGAGAGATAACAATCAAGTTACAGGTTTTTGCCACGAAGGATCAGCCTACCTCATATCTATCTGTAGGACTAAACACCATCTATCAGACGTTTGCAGCCTATAAACAATTATATTTGTTTCTCAGTTACACTGTGCTTCAGGATTCTCTAAAATGGTGCTGTTTGGGACTTTAAAAAATAGGGTCCATCACTTCTTATCCATATTGTGAATACAATAGTTTCTGGGGGGGGGAATGAATCTTTTTACTGATACTCCAAAGCATGTACAAAGAATTCTATATATGCTCACATGAATATATATGTGAGTCTGTGTATTCACATAAACACACAGGCGTACACTCACAAAGAGAAGCTGAATTTGTTAAGCTGGTCCTTAGTCATTTGTATTATTAAAGTTTTAAGTTTGGAATAAACATTGAAAATGTAAAACACAAATAATTTATTTCTTTGTGCATATTTATATAGCCTTTTAAAAACAAGAAAATCTTTTTTGCTTATTCTTTTACTGCTACAGACTTTTCAGAGACCTATGATTTTGTATAGGTAAATAAACTTTATGCTACTAAATACTTTCTTACTTTCTTTTTGTTTGTTTAAGACTTTCCTTCTCGACTTTAAGGGCATTGGAGCATAAAATAAAACATAAAAAAAACAAAACTGAGGCCAACTTGCAAGATTACCAGTTCTTACAAATTTTCAATACTAACATATGAGACATCACAAGATTTTGTAATTGCCATAGAAAATTTCGGAGGAAAAGTTGCAACACTTTTTTGGAATTTGGGCTATCTTTTCCATAAAGATAGATGTTAAGTTTCTAGTGTGTTCACCATTGTCTGAACCAAGCTGCTCGTATAACAAAATGTCTAACAAGGTAAGCTTTGAAAAACTCAACAGGAAAATTCGTATCCTCTATATCTCTTTTTCGCTCTATCTCATACATTCTTTTGAAATTAAAACATCCAGTCAGCCGACAGAACAGCTATATCAGTTTGCCATGGAGAGAAAAATGAGCCGTATGCAGGAACACAGAAACAACTGCACAGGCCTGTGTAAACTGAACACACAACATTGCCTGTGCCAGAACTCTTGTTTTGGGGGAACCAGTGAATACACTTAACAATTTTGAAGCTGTCTGTGGGCGCTCACAGATTTCTGCCATAATGGCAGAGCCGTAAATAAAACATGAACTTCCTAGAAGGCCAATGGATTAAATTATTTTCCAGAATGGTTCAGAGATCAGGAGCATTTAATTCCATTAAAAAATAATGCCTTGAGTTCAGAGAATGGTCCAATCTCAATACTCATTTTTCTCTCTGCTATCAAAAGGCAGGCTATCAGGAGTGGGACCTACTAAGCATTACAATGGAGTCTTAAGTTTCCTCACCTCACCTCATCTTGACCTAAGAAGGAAAGTTAAACCTGTCACTGGTTAACCTAAATAACCTTCCTTTGCAAACAATGAACTGAGGAAGCTCAGATAAGCTTCTTGATTGGCGTGCTTCAAACACGCTTTAGGAGCAGGGGGGGGAAAACCCCACCTTTTGTACACTTCTGTATATGACAGGACTGGCCTCTTAGCAGCTGCCCATAGTTCAGGCCAAGCAGGCTAAATCAAAGCAGGTGCATTAGAGAAAATGCCCCCCCCCCAAATAGTATTTCCACCTGACATGACCACATGTATGCAAGAAGGGATCTTTGTTGCTGTCTCCTGAATCTTGCCTTGTGGTAATTCCTACCTGCACTTTTTCAAGGCAAAGTGGGGACGAGAACTAAGCAGCTTTCCTCCCCCCCCCCCCCGCCCCAGCTTTGCCTTATTTGAAACCTGGGAGAGAAAAAGCAACCAGTGAACAAAGAGCTAAACATATACAGTTGCCACACTTAAACTTGAGTAATGTTGCAAAGATTCAAGAACAAGATTGCAGAAAAGACAGATATTGAGAAGGGAGATCAAAGGCAAGAGACACACGATGTGCATGTCAACAGATGGAGTTTTTCAAACAGTGACAACAAGGGAGAATGAAACAAGATCCCAGCGAGAACTGGAAAATTGAAGGCCTGTATACAAAGACATGACATTTGCTGCTGTCAGACGTGATGATAGCTGACAATTTAGATGGTTTTAAAAGCAGACTAGAATGCTTATTGGGGGAGAGGGCAAAACATACAATAGCTGTCAATACTGATGTCTGGATGGCACTTTCTGAATCAAGGCTAGAATAAGATAAATACCTGCTATAGTGGAGACATAAAAGAAATGAAAGGCTATATCTGGTTGATCAGTGTATAATATAGAATCTTGGTCTTAGTAGGGCATTGCCTTAATCCAACAGGGCTCTCTGTAAATTTAGGCTATGGATATAGCAATAGCACTTAGACTTATATACTGCTTCACAGTGCTTTACAGCCCTCTCTAAGCAGTTTACAGAGTCAGCGTATTGCTGCCAACAATCTAGATCCTCATTTTATCGACCTCTGAAGGAGGGAAGGCTGAGTCAACCTTGAGCCGGTGAGAACTGAACTCCTGGCAGTGAGCAGTGAGTTAGCCTGCAATACTGCATTCTCACTACTGCGCCACTACGGCTTCTGATATAATGGAAAAAGGGCTAAAATGAGAAAAGAGTCTCTTCAAAGGCAACCATGAGCCTCCCCAAGTTTCTGTTGAGTAAGAGCAAATTTCTAATGCTCATTTTGCCATTAGCAACAAAATTATGAGGCAGAAATCCTTAGAAGTGAATCTTACTGAATAGCCAGCAATATAACCAAAGCCCTACATGGCATGGGTCCGGACTACCTACGGGAGCACCTTCTGCCAATGTCAACACCCCACCGCCCTGTGCGCTCCCACAGAGAGGGCCTCCTCAGGGTGCCACCGCTCAAGGAATGTCGGCTGGTGGCCCCCAGGGGGAGGGCATTCTCAGTGGGTGCGCCAGCCCTCTGGAACTGCTTACCAACTGAAATCCGGATGGCCCCCGACCTCCGCACCTTCCGGCGCGACTTAAAGACTTACCTGTTCCAGTAGTCCGGCCTGGCCTGATAGCTCTAATTGGGGTCCCAGTTTGTTTTGATTATTGTTTTTCAGTACTGTTTCATTATGTTTGCCTACCTTACTCTGTACACCGCCCCGAGTCCCTCGGGAGAAGGGCGGTTTATAAAAACAAACAAACAAATAAATAAATAAATAAATAACCAGTTTTGCTATCCAATGCAATAGCTAATGAACTTTTTCTCGATGGAATTCAGAATGACCAGCAGGACCCAGTGGTAAATAGCTGGCCTCTCCCAAAATGTTGATAGTCTGTATTCATATAGTCATTGCACATACTTGCAGATCTTCAGCCACCAAGCTAATGCCACCCAACAAATCATACCAGGCCACAACACACCAGAAGTTACAAAGTGTATTTAGATAAGAAAACAATTTCAAATCACATGGTATAAGAGATATAAATGTAATACAATAAATAATGATTTAAAAAACATCTGCCTGAGTTGGGATACCCTTACACACACACAATCAGAACATGAAACCTTCATCATGATACCAAACCCTGCTGACCTCCATGATGGACAGTCTGTTCTGTTCCAGCCTACGACCGGCCCTGTTTGAATGTCAGGGACAACCCCTTTTTATAGTCAACAGGCTGGAAGAACCCAACCAAATTTATTTACAAAGAAATCAAAAGTTCAAACAAGAGTTAAACCAAAAGTTCAAACAAGAGTTAAACCAAAAGTTCAAACAAGAGGTAAATAGGAATAACAGACCAGGACTTTAGCAGAAGATCTTCAAACGGTTGCCTTCAGCAACCAGCACCTCCCACACCTTCCCCTTTTCTCAGCAGTTTCAAGGTGTGGCTTCTCATTGCCTCTTCTTCCTCTCACCGAGTTGCCTCATTGGCTTTCTCTGTTCTGCTCTGCTGGATTGCCTCCTGCTCCTAGCATCTCTGAATAGATCCAGCTGTGAATCGTCTATGTCCAATACCTCGTGCTCACATGGCTGAGTCTGATGAGGAACATGACAGGAGGGGCCAGGCTGAGAGTCCTGCAGTGTATCAAAGCCTCCCTCTGACACCAAAGGGTCTCCAAACCCCTCCTCCTCCTCCTCTTCAGAATCATCAGGCTCAGCTGCCAGTATCACAGGCTGACGCTGAATCACAACGCAGTCCTACTACTGTATTGTTGCTGAGACAAAGCTTCA
Organism: Vipera berus; assembly: GCF_964194415.1. NCBI lineage: Eukaryota > Metazoa > Chordata > Lepidosauria > Squamata > Viperidae > Vipera > Vipera berus. The sequence continues at coordinate 252,481,437 of NC_138203.1, forward strand.
AGTCAGCCAAGATCTAGTCATGGGTGACCTGTTGCTCTTAACTGCATCTCCTGGAAAGTCCAAACAGAGCTGGGGCAACTAGAATCAGACTGATCTAAGATGGCGGCGCCTGGAATGGCTGCGGCTGCAAATAGTTTTGGGAGGGATAGTAAGGGCTATAGGCCACATGATCAGGAAATTTTAATGTGTTTGAGCAACATGGTGGAACTAAGGTAACATACGACATACGACCGACAATCTTTGCTGGCATGGTGAGTTTCTAGTTGTTTTGGAACTGTTGGTGAGACTGTTAAAAGTCGTTGGCACTGTTTGAATTTGTTCTACCAGCAGCAAGATCTGACTGCTGGCCCAGTGATGGATTGTATTGCAAATCAGGGCTGTTTCCAGAGGAGACAGAGGAGGAGAGGACCTAGAGCTTATGGAGCAAAGGAACTGGATAAGGCTATCGGCAGGCCCAGAGGAAGAGAGAGAGGCTTTTGGAGGAGTTGGTGGCGGCAGCAGCGTGCTCCAGGGGCGAAAAGAAGCAAGACCTCTTTAAGGAAAAGGTGGAAGAGTCAGGATCAGAAAAAGGAAAGAAGGCGAGGTTGTCCAAATACAAGCGAATTTGAGGGCTAATCCACATGGAGCCCCATTTCCATCTGTCCTGTGTGCCATCGTTCACTCCCTAGAGACTAAAATGGACAATGTGAAATTTGAGCGGGCCACGAACAAGAAGTATATATCGGAGGTGGTGACCCTTTGAGAGCTGTATGCAACAAAATTTCATTTTGATGTATGCCGATTGGTGTACATTCAAAGTGACAATAAAGTTATCATTATCATTATTATCTTCCACCTTTTGTTCCAAATGCCTAAACAGACTCTGCAACCATCAAAATTTGAAAGGAGGCATGCAAAGTCTAGATACAGTAGTTCACAGATTAGTGGTACAGCTGTTTTCAGGAATTACTTCCTAATGTGGTCTAACCCTTATAGCAGGGGTATCAAACTGCCAGCCCATGGGCCAGATGAGTCATGGTGAAACCGTGCCCACCCTATTGCCGGCAATGGAAAAAAAGTAACGATACGTCGTGACACGTCACGTAACATTGCAAGTTTGACACCTCTGCCTTAGAGGTTCAACTTGAGAAAACAATGGAGCAATAGAAGTAGCAGCTGTAATATTTCAATCAAAATACACAATTTTGATAAGATTACTTAGAACCACTATCTTATGTAAGGTGTGATAAAAGATAATGGCCTCTTCAAGTGGACTTCTTCAATTCTAGGAAGTGGCATGGTCCTCTTAACATGAAATGTAATGCTGGTTACCAACTTGGCTGGCTTCAAAAATAATAATAATAAGTTGGACCAAATCATAGATGTCTTGGGGTACAGTGGCTATTAGTCTTAATGGCACTGTGACTGCCTCTGCTGGGAGGCTAGTGGGATTCCTTTTACAGTTGGTTGGCTATTGTGAGACTGATGCACTAGATCAGGGGTGTCAAACTGGTAGCCCGCGGGCCAGATGTGCCATCAGGAAACTGTGCCCACCCCATTGCCGGCAATGGAGAAAAAGCTCCGATACGTCACACGATATCACGTGACGTCGCAGGTTTGACATGTCTGGACTAGTTGGGTCAGAAATCCAATCCAGCATATTTTTATCCTGATGTTCCTATTCGTAGAGTTTTCTTGACCTTGACAACAGTAAGAAATGCCTTTTTCCAGGATGTTTTTTGCCTCCCAATCTATGTAGGTTATAGCCTTGATATTTTCTAATGGCCTCTGTATCCAAGGTCTAAGAAGACCAAAGCCTACTTTTAGAGGTAAGCTAAAGTTTAGTATTTGCAACAAAGTTGAAGTAGGGTCATAAATATCTCTAAAGTATAATGTTTAATGTCTTCATTTCTACCATGTTAACAATATAATACAAAGATAGGACCTAGCTATTTGAAGGAACATCTATCTCTGATGGCTTCAGCCCATCAGGTGAGATCAGGCAGATTGACTGCCTTTAGGTGTCTCTTTTAGGTGTCATCTCAGGATCTAGCAAGTAAAACCTCTCTGATTTATATGGATCCCACCTTAAGGACTTTCAGAATGTTACTGGATATTTACCTGCTCTCCCAGGCCTTGAGCTGAGCCAAAGATCCTTTCTTCTTTACTAATATCAAAACTGTCCAGTTCAATGGACAAAACTGTCAATGTGATCATGGATCATTACAATGAGACTCCTTGTACAAAAGTGGAATCTATGACAAGTGCAATCTTGATCAGCTGTAGAAAAACTGAGTAATGTCTGCCATAAACCAAAGGAATCCTTTTAGCAACTTTTGTTATCCGGGGCTGTGAGGACCTCTAGTGTCTTATTAGCATCATTACAAGCTAAATGGTCTTTCCATGACAATCAAGGAAACGGTTCTGTAGATCAGGGGTCCCCAACCCTCCCGTGGACAGGGCCGCAGCATGCCAGCAACCGGGCCACACAAACAAGCAAAGCCCCATCCATGGAATGCAGCAGCACACAAAACCACGCCCCTTCCAGTCCATGGAAAAACCTCTCTCCACGTAACCGGTCCCTGGTGTCCAAAAGGTTGGGGACCTCTGCTGCAGAGGCTTAAAAATTAACTGCTTACAAATGTTCAAATCGTACATTTTAAAGGCTGAAACCCAGTTTGGGAGATCACCTAGTCCAGGGGTAGGCAACCTTGGCTCTTTTATGACTCGTGGACTTCAACTCCCAGCTGGCTCAGGAATTCTGGGAGTTGAAGTCCACGAGTCATAAAAGAGCCAAGGTTGCCTACCCCTGACCTAGTCCAACTCCTTCCCTAGTAGAGTAATTCACTGCTGTCCGAACTCTGCTTCAACACATCCAGCAAAAAAAAAAGCCCCCTGTCTTTAAAGGCACTCTGATGTATTTACTGGACAACTTTTATTTTTAGGCATTTTTGTCCTCCAATCTATTTCTTGTACTTTAAATCAATTGATTTTTGTCCCATCTTCAGGAACAATTCTCCACTGAATCCATAGGGGAAAGTTTCAAAAACATAATAAACCCCTATCCTCTTTTTTTTCTTCGTCAGGCTAAACATATCCAGTACCTCTAAACACTCTTCTTCTTTGGTTTTCCTCCTTGGCCTTGCCTTTCATCTTGGCTGCTCTCCGCTGGACAGACTCCAATTTCTTGGTGTTCTTTCTGAAACAGGGCACAGTATTTTAGACGTGATTTGGACTGCACAAAACAGAGAGGAACAATGAGTTCTCCTGATATTGACGCCACTATATACTTCTATTGCTACAGCCTAGGGCTGCATTTAGAGGTACTGGTAATCCTTGACTTACAATCATTCATTTAGCAACCGTTCAAAGTTATATAAAGGCACTGGAAAAAAGTGAGTTACAACAGTTACAATGGTTGCAGAATCTCCAGGGTTACATGATCAAAATTTGGGTAGTTGGCAACTGGCATGCATTTATGATGGTTGCAGTGTCTCAGGTTCACGTGATCACCATCTGCATCCTTCCCAAGTGGCTTCCAACAAGCAAAGTCAATGAAGGAAGCTGGATTCACTTAACAACCAGAGTGGTTTGTTCAATAACTGTGGCAACAAGGGCATAAAAGCGGGTAAGTCACTTAACAGCCACCTTGCTTAGCAATGGAAATTCTAGTCCCGATTCTGATCACAAGTTGAGGATTGTGTGTACTTCTTTGGCAGCTGCATCTCCCTGTTGTCTATGGAGATTCTCAATCATCCAGGTCATGGTTGTCCCAAAGGTGCTTTTTCAGGAGACAACTGGACTTTCTTGTTTTTCTTTGAAAACATTTCGCTTGTCAACTAAGAAGCTTCTTCAGCTCTGACTGGATGGTGGGGAAATGGAAGGATTTATACTCCTTGCAGTAAGCTGGTCATTTGCATTCCCTTAGAGAGTCATTGAGGCCACTTGGAGGTTTATCTGTGTCCTCAGGGTCATCTGAGTAGTGCAAATGGGTGTAGAACCTTCTTGGAACTGCTGAAAGGACTATGTTGTAGACTGGAGATAGATGATGTCATGTCCTTCCCCCTCTCTCAACCATCCAGTCAGAGCTGAAGAAGCTTCTTGGATGAGAAGTGAAAGGTCTTCAAAGAACAACAAGAAAGTCCAGTTGCCTCTTGAAAAACCACCTTTGGGAATCACACTGTTGGCTCATGTTCAGCTTCTAAATCACCAAGAGACCTAGATCCTTATTGCATGAATTAGTGTGTTTTCTCCCTGTCCTGTGGGTTGCTATTAATTTCCGTTAAATGCCCCAGTTCATTGGGCCAAAGAATGGTGGGCTTCATTCACTTCAGGGCCATTCTTCATTTCTGCTCTCTACTTTTTCTTCTTCTAAAGCCTCTGCTCTGCCTTACTATTTTTTTTTTAATCCCATTTATATCCCGCCCTTCTCCGAAGACTCAGGGCGGCTTACAATCTAAGAAGCACAAATCAATGTGCTTAGCAAGGTGCCACTGAATGGGAGTGTTATGTACTGGGCTTTTTGAGGGAATACCACGTGGGTTGCTGGAGCAGCTAACGGCTCTCCAGCAACCCAGACTACCAGTCTCCTGTGCTGCAATTGGCTATCTCCAGGCAGCAATGGTTGATTCAAACCTATTGGCTGCCACCTAGGGGCTAGACTATATATTGCGGCTGGTTGCAGCCATTTCTCTCAGTACAGTCACAGCACGAACTAAAGTATGAGTTACCTGTACTATGTTCGCATCTTCATTCCTGCATCAAAGAACCTGCTATTTAACAGGGAGTTTCTTGATGTAGGGTGTGCAAAGCAACTTAAGCAAGATCATTGTTAAACCTCTGACTTTGCTGCCTTCTGCCTGATTGTGCCACTGGTTGCTCTTGTCATAACGGGAGCGAGTCGTCTAAGTTGAAACTTAGGTTTCGTAAAGCAAATTAGAAATCAGGGTCCAGCACATATTAAACGGATATATCTTGCATTGATAGAAATTGACTCAGAAACAGAACTTGTTAAAGATTGTATGATAAAGTGGGCTCAGAATATTCAAGAAGTTATCACAATGGACACTTGGGAAAAGATCTGGGTGAGGAACGTAAAATTTACGCAAGCTCAAAATTTAAGAGAGAACTTTTATAAAATGTTTTATAGGTGGCATTTAGATCCTAAAAAGCTTGCAAGTATGTATCCGAACTATCAACATAAATGTTGGAGATGTGGTGGCGAAGACGCAACGTATTTTCATATATGGTGGACCTGTAAAAAGGTTAAACTTTTTGGATTAAAATCTGGTGGAATATGCAGAAGATATTTAAGCAAAGGATAAAGTTTTGTCCGCAATTGTTTTTATTGGGCATAATTACGGATACTACTGTTGTGGACACTAAGTTGATGTTGAACTTAATTACGGCAGCAAGACTTTTAGTAGGTCAATATTGGAAGAAGGAGGAACTGCCGACTATAGAAGAATGGACTTTAAAAGTTTCTGACCTGGCGGAAATGGCAAAGATATTGGCTTATTTGAAAGACCATTCGCAACAACGTTATATTACGGAGTGGAAAAAGTGGATTGATTACATCCAGAACAAATATGGGACCAAAAAGTTTCACTTAGCATTTGCATAAGTTTTGATGTGATAATAGTATTGCTTGTAGTCATTTTATATGAGCTAGAGTGCGATAGACTTAATAGTTTATTGTTGTTAGCATATGGTTGTTTATGATTGCTTTTACTTTTATACCTTGTATTTAGCTCTGGGAAGTCGGGGATGGGGAGGGGGGAAGGGGAGGGGGGAGGGTTAGGAAGGGTTGGGTAGGGGGTGGGGGGGGAGGGGTTGTTAAAGATAAAATGTATTGAAAAACTTTTCAATAAAAAAAAGAAACTTAGGTTTGTTTCTATCATGGGCCTAAGATCAGACAAAGGGAACATCTGTGGGGTCCTTAGTGCTCACTGAACTTTGTTGTTGTTGTTTTGCAGACATTTCATAAGACCATGTAGACCAGACTCAAACAGATCAGATTATGGCTTAGTGCAAAGAATAAACCCAGGTTCTATTCCTCGCAGGTTCTCTTCACAGAAGACTCTGTTGTGATTCAGGGTCAGCCTGTGGGTTCGGCAGTTGGGTCGGACGACTCAGAGGAGGAGGGGGGTGTTGAAGACCTTGCTGAGGGGGTTGAAGATCTTGCTGATGATAGCCCCCAGCAAGGCCCCTCTCATCTGGTCACGACGCAGACCCAGCTGTGTGAGCCTGACAGCGTGGATGAAGATGACCCACAGCTGGCCCTGTTCAAGGACGCCCGACGCAGGAGGCAGTCAGTCAGGAGTAAACAGAGGGAGGCAATGGGGCACCTCGGAAGGAGGCACAGAGAGGCCACGCCCTGAACTGTATTTAAGGGGAATGTGTGGGAGGGCTGGTTTGCTGAAGGCAACCGCTTGGATTGTTCCTACGTCTTAGCTCGTGTTTTATGGTTGGTGTCTTGTCTTGCTCTTGTTTTATGTGAATAAATTTGGCAGGCTTTATTCCAGCCTCTTGCCGTTTGTAAAGGGGTCGTCCCTGCTTTTGCTTCAGGGCCGGTAGCAGGCTGGTACAGAACAGACTCTTCTATTTAGACCTTCAAGTTAACAGAATAGAAATTTCAATTTATTTGCCAATGAAATGTTCTTCATACTGTTCTTTTGCACAAAGACATAGAAGTTTGTGCAAATAGGAGAAGTGACTCACAATAATTGTATTATTAGCCTGTGGCCAAAAATACAGATCCTTGTGTTACATTGAAGAATGGGGGGGGGTTGAGAGAGTGCTTATATGTCATAAATAAATAAAAATGAACAGTCAAGCCAGATAAAGGCAGGACGGGAAAAAATGGGAATAATTTTTTGCCACAAGATTCAGTGCTAGACACCAGCTTTTTAAAAAAGGTTAGCAAATTCACGGGCAATAGATCCATCAGCAATGAGTTATAACTGCAAAGAACAGAAACACTCTATGAAGAAACAATGTGTCCCTGATAATTAGATGCTGAGGACAATTAACTAGTGTTGGCCACCCTGTTCTGCTTGTGATTCTCCTAAGGGCATCTAACATAATCTTCTATGGATAACATGGGTGCTAGATGAGACCAAGACTCTCTCACTGCACTGGTGAAATTAAATAAAAATATATTGATGGTAATCAACACCCTCACTTAAGTTTAAAGACTTAAAGACATAAAGACTCTAGATGAGGTTAGCTGTTGCTGTTAACATAGAATTACCATTGAATTCTTTACAGTCCTGATATTACATTATAGGGTAACAAGGTGATATAATACTGTAATACCGTGCCTTCTGGTGTTCTTCGGCACTAGACTCCATCAGGCCTCTCGACAAAGAATGAGGAAAGGTTTACATTTCATGGGTTCATTTGGTCCAGTGTGTTCCTGGCATTACCATAGGAGATGATTTCTGGCAGGGTAGTTATCAGATAAAATGTGCGATGGTTGGGGCAGCTTTGCTCTGATAAGTATTTGAGGTCAGCACTTGTCCCATCAGTTATCTTAAAAATAGAATCCATTCCTCATTTAAGGCACTTCAGGCATGTTTTGATGACCCTGCTACTTAGAATTTAAGTGGTGACCCAGGAGGAGGAGGAGGAGGAGGCTCTGATGGCTGTGAGGGGGGGCTTCTTCCCTTTTGTCTGCTTTTACTTTAGATGTGGAATGAAAAACTAGAACTTTGGAAGACAATGTCTTGTGACCCACCTCCTGGGGTTTGTATACTTGCCAAGATAAGGATTTGCATCGGAAATGGGTGCATGTTAACTTCTCACGGCTTCTTACATCAGATCTTCTTTTTGGAAAGTGTGGTTTTCATGTCCTTGCCCTTTGTTATATTCAAAGGTATACTTTGGTAAACATGAAAATGCGCCAATCCTACTCAGATTGATGTGGAAATAAATTCCATTCATATCAGCATAACTGCTTCAGAATCCATGACAGCCCTGGGATTATTTGTGTCATTTGAAAGTCTTTTCATGTTTTCTGGTTGGTTGATTTTGGCTGCAGTATTAAGATTCTAATTGTATCTTAAAATTCTAACCTGGATATCTTTTCTCCATCCCATTAAAATTAAATTATTATTTTTTTAAAGAAAGATTGTAAGCCATCAAACTTTTGAAGAAACTTTGCAGATATTTTGCTTTGTATATATAATAAATTATATGTAAATTATAAACATGTGTTTACCTGATAGTCCTGGTCCAAGAAACTAAAAATGGTGCAATAAATAACCAGTTAAAATAAACATTTTCTTACTTTGCTTCTACAGTTAGAGGAGTATAACAAAATGTAAATAAAAATTCAAGTGAAATTTCAATGAGCCACAATTAAAAATATAAAAACAAAAATAAAACATATTTTTCTCATTAAAGAGCTAAAACATATAAAATTAAAAGATATACTCTTTTCTTGGGATAAAGTTAATCCCCCTTTATCTGCTTTCTCCTCCATCTACACTGTTAAAAACATGTGATATAAAATACTCCAGATTATACATGCTGTATATATTTTCCTGTGAACTGCAGTCAATTTCTCTAAATTAGAGAAAAAGTGATAGGGCCATTCAGAAAATAAAGCAGAAAACTGACAAGTAAATAAGTGCTTTGAAAAAGGTTTCTTTCTTTTGAATATGTGGTTTAACTATAATTAATGCGTGAACATGGCTAAGGAAAGAATTGAAAAATATGGTTTGATTGTGATGGAAGATTGAGAGAATTAATAAAGTATAAAAGACTGATCAGAAATGCTGAATGTGTGAGAGACCAATTTTTGCTAGTGTCAAGAAAAATAAATGTAGACGAGAAAGCAGAATGTTGACGGCAGGGAAGAAAAAATATGAGTCCTATATGAAAAGACAGCTTACTCTCCCAACACAATTAATGCAGTGAGCATAAGGATAGAGGATGCAAAGTTACTTGGAACAGAGTAGATAAAATGATAATTTACCGGGTATCATAGAAGTGTACGGATTTATGCTAAAGACACTTAAGAAACAAGTTCCTTGGTGATGAAATGAAAGAGTATGGGTGAGAAAAATTGCATAAAAGAGAACAATTGTTTGCAACAGTGACAAATATCTGTAGCTGGGGTGTAGGATGAGGGTAAAGTTTGATCTCCAAGCTTGTGGGTTGGTTTCTGAATGTTTCGCTATCAGGCTAGGTAACATCTTCAGAGAAAAATTGTTCTAAAAACAATTACTTATAGAAAATTAGATGTAGCTTTATTTCTTTTGAGGGGAGTTATTTCTTGTTTCCTATTTATTTGCCTTACTATTTCTTAATTATCTCCTATACCTGCATACCTGTTATTTATACTAGGAGGAAATAATATAATGGGTGGGCATATAGATATGAATGCATACATTCACTCCAGATGTTAAAAATGGTGATATTTCCCATTGTAACATAACCTTGGATCAATTTCGTGTTACAGAAAGCCCTGGGGAAAAACAAAAGAGTTACATAGCAAGATCAGGCAGGCTAAAGCATTTAACTCTACTACCAATAAAAAAATGAAACTGCTAAATTAAAGGGGCTGCCCTTAAAGATAGTGCTATTGCCTATTTCTTGATTATTTCTCTTACAACAAAGACCATGACCTTAACACAGCCGATCAGACAAGCTCATGCCCTAAAGATGGAATGTTTGCAGATCAGGGAAATATAAGAAGACAACTAGGTGTGTTATTTACAGGCAAGAAATCAGCAGGAGATTTGCAAGGGTGGATGGATAGCTTCAGTGACCCAAACGGTATGGTTTCAGAGAATAAGATGCCAAGTAGCGACCACAGTTGATTTATTTTTTTAAGATCAGGAATCCATTTATGGATGACATCAAAGATGACTATACTGAAGTTTAAAGGAGAAGGGAGAAGAGCGTTGTACTTATGAGTACACAATATAAAATAACAGCGTTCCAGGATGTCAATGCAGAAATTAGGATTCTTAGATAAGTTCTTAATTGCACCATTCAAAAAGGATTCTTAGTTGTCTATTTGATGTCCAGTTTGTAGGCTGAGTTTGACTGGCTGGCTGGCTTATTTATTTATTTACCTACTTACTTACTTACTTACTTTTTATTTACTTACTTACTTACTATTTATTTATTTATTTGTTTATTTGTTTATTTATTTATTCATTCATTCATTCATTCATTTATTCATTTATTTATTTATTTATTGGGTGCCCGTCTTATTCATTCATTTATAAAATTTATTGGCTGCCGATCTTACCCTAGGGTAACTCCAGGCAGCTTACATTTATATATACAGTTAAAAGATAAAATGACATTAAAAACACATGGGGAGGGCGGGGGGTGGAGTCAGGAGAAGATGGGATCTGTTATTACTCAATCAGCTATCTCCATTATGCCGTTCCCCCACTGGAGCCCCAAACCGACTGGCACAGCCACATCTTTAGGCGTTACAAAAAGATGGGAGGGTTGGGGCCCAACCTCACATCGTGGGCGGGAAGATGTTCCAAAGGGCAGGAGCCACAGCAGAGGAGGACTTCCTCCTGGGCCCCGCCACCCAGAATAATCGTACTGGTGGGACCTGTTGCGTATTCCTCAGCTGTGGAATTCTCCTGGAAATTCTACAAAGTGTAAGGTTGTGTGTACTTATTATGTACATAAACAACATAAAATGCCTGGCTATAAATTGGCTTTTAGAGGACAGTAGTACAGAAGGAGAGGATGGATTAGTATTGTTATTACCATTATGTACTGGTGGAATTGAACTGGATATTAGAATAATGTATCAATAACAGATTTATGAATTAGCTAATATTAAGTATGACTCCATATATGAATTTAGATGATAAGGCACCATTGCATGAGTACTTGGTTTAAATGACATTCTAAGTGTAATGTACAAACTAAACCATGGATAAATTGTGAATTAAGATACAAAAGCCCTATCTAAAATTTTTACCCATGGTTTGTCACTGATCTTAGACTGTCATCAAAACCTCTTAGTAATGTCCCCTTCCAGCCTCCTGATTTAGAGATAGGAGCAGCTACCAAATGGGAATTTACTTCCCCAGTAGTGATTATTGGGTAGAGGAGGGAGACGGGACACCAAGAAGATTGAGAAAGTTCAACTTTCTCCAATTCTATAATGTCTACAATAACAAAAACACCAGGAAATGTCAGGCGCTTTCCACACGGGCTTTGGTGCCACTTCCAAAGTGGCATCATAGCCACCCTTGTATTCAAGATTTTGTTTCCAACTTAATTGTCCCAAATTTCAAAATTTGAGAGCCAGGTTCTTTAGGGTCTGGGGATGCTCCAGTTTCACAGGGACAGAAATGGACTCTCAGTTCCTTTGATCTGCCTGATCCCATGTTACCTCTGGGTACCCTCACCCTGGGCTCAGGGGCAGCCAGTCAGCCAGGGACAGAGTTTGCTATTTTGGGCCATGTAGTAAAAACAAGCACAGTGCGTCAAAGGATGGGATGACAAAGCAGGGCCAAGATGTCAATGTTGGCATTTTCTTTGGGACTCCGAGAGGTGGTTGGGCTTGGATAGGGGCCTCGAGTTAAGACGCGCTAAGAGGCCCCTGATCAGATTTTTAGCCGGTTATTTTAAGAGGTTAGGGAGGGGGAGGGAGGGGGGGGTGGGGAGGGAACCTGTAACCGGCACTCAGTCTGGTCCTGTTAGAGGTCCTGGTGGGACGGGGTTGGGGGAGGTGGCTGCTGGCACTGGGAATGTGGGGGTGGGGTATCGAATCCCCACGGCGATAGGGTATGGCAGCAGGTGTTTGCGCGGAGGGTCATATCAACATCTGGGATCGCGCCCCCGCTATCTTCGAGCGGTGGCGCGCTCCGACCCCCCGGTTAGCACCCTCTTACCCGGGGATGAGGGTGATCAGGCCCCTGAGCTCAGGCTGGTCTATTTTAACGCTAGATCCGTAGTTAATAAAGCTCCCCTCATCCGTGATCGGATCGAGGAGGAATGTGCGGATCTAGCGTGCATCACGGAAACTTGGCTGGGCTCGGAGGGAGGGGTGCCTCTCACCGAGTTATGCCCGCCGGGTTTCCGGGTGCTGCACCAGCTACGGGCTCAGGGCAGGGGTGGTGGGGTGGCAGTGGTTATTCGGGAGACATTGTGTCCCCGGGAGGCCACCATTGTCCAGATGGCCGGGAGTGAAACCCTCCTCTTGAGGTGTGGTCCTCGGGTTCAGTTGGGCTTGTTGCTTACATACCTGGCGCCCAGCTGTGTGGCAACAGCCCTGCCCGAGCTGCTCGACACCCTCGCAGGGTTGGCGGTGGAGTTCCCCAGGCTTGTAGTCCTGGGTGACTTCAACCTGCCATCACTGGGAGGGTCGTTGGAGTTAGCTCGGGAGTTCATGGCTTCCATGACAGCCATGGGCCTGACCCAGGTTATTGAGGGACCGACTCATGAGGGGGGTCACACTCTCGACCTGGTGTTCCTGTCTGGACAGTGGTTGGATGATCTGGGAGGGGGTTCTCCGTCCATCACCCCTCTGTCATGGTCAGATCATTACCTCCTGAGGCTGGTTTTCCGTCATGCCGTCCCCCGCCGCTGGGCGGCAGAGCCGACCAGGTGGTTCCGCCCCAGGCGCCAGCCGATCCGAATCCGACCGATCGCAGTTAAGAACCTTTATAAGGTCTTATCTTGCGGCGATAAGGACGGCGAAGTCTAACTACTTTGCCGCCCTTATCGCGTCCGCAGATAGTCGCCCGGCCGCCCTGTTTAGGGTGACTCGCTCCCTCCTTAATCAGGAGGTGAGAGAGGATCCCTTGCAGGGACGAGCCGAGGAGTTTAGTCATCATCTGGCGGACAAAATCGCTCGGATCCGGACCGGCTTGGACTCTGACTGGGCAGAGTCTAATGTGGAGGAATCAGGCGGTCTTGAGCACGTTATCTGGAATGAGTTCGACCCTGTTTCCCCTGATGATGTGGACAGGATCATGGGGAGACTGAGCACCACCACCTGTTTGTTGGATCCGTGCCCCTCCTGGCTAGCTTATGCGGCTCGGGAAGGAACACAAGGCTGGTTCCATGCAGTAATAACTGCTTCTTTGAAGGAGGGCGTCTTTCCTGCCGCCTTGAAGGAGGCGGTGGTGAGACCCCTTCTCAAGAAGCCTGCTTTGGACCCGGCTGTTTTAAACAACTACCGTCCAGTCTCCAACCTTCGCTTTCTGGCGAAGGTTGTTGAGAGCGTGGTGGCGCATCAGCTCCCTCTGTTCCTGGAGGAAACTGATTATCTGGACCCGTACCAATCGGGCTTCAGGCCCGGACACAGCACGGAGACGGCATTGGTCGCGCTGGTGAATGATCTCTGGAGGGCTAGGGACAGGGGTTGCTCCTCTGTCCTGGTCCTATTAGATCTCTCAGCGGCGTTCGATACCATCGACCATGGTATCCTACTGCGGCGTCTCAGGGGGCTGGGAGTGGGAGGCACCGTTCTATGGTGGTTCTCCTCCTACCTCCAGGGCCGCTCGCAGTCGGTGTTGACAGGAGGGCAGAGATCCGCCCCGAGGTCTTTCATTTGTGGAGTTCCTCAGGGGTCGGTTCTCTCGCCTCTCCTGTTCAACATCTATATGAAGCCGCTGGGCGAGATCATTCGTGGTTTTGGGGTGGGGTATCATCAGTACGCTGATGATACCCTACTTTTTCTTTCCACCCCGAACCAACCCAGTGATGCCCTCTCCGTGATGTCCCGGTGCCTGGAGGCGGTTCGGGTCTGGATGGGGAGAAACAGGCTCCGTCTCAATCCCGCCAACACTGAGTGGCTGTGCATATCGGCATCTCGGGTTAACCAAGTTATTCCATCCTTAATGATGGGGGGTGAGGTGTTACCCCCCGTCGATAGGGCTCGCAACTTGGGCGTCCTCCTGGATTCACGGCTCAATTTCGAAGATCATATTGGAGCCGTGACCAAGGGGGCTTTTGCTCAGGTTCGCCTGGTGCGCCAGTTGCGTCCATATCTGGACCGAGACGCCCTACGCACAGTTACTCACGCGCTTGTGACCTCCCGTTTGGACTACTGTAACGCTCTCTACATGGGGCTGCCCTTGAAGACCACTTGGAGGCTTCAACTGGTGCAGAATGCGGCCGCGCGAGTTGTAATGGGGGTTTCCCGATACTCCCATGTAACACCTCTACTCCGCGAGCTGCATTGGCTTCCGGTTGCCCTCCGGGTGAAATTCAAGGTGCTGGTTATCACCTATAAAGCCCTACATGGCCTGGGTCCGGGATATCTGAGGGAACACCTGCTGCCGGCATCAAACGCCCTTCGCCCAGTGCGCTCCCACAGGGAGGGTCTGCTCAGGGTCCCGCCGGTAAGAGATTGCCGGCGGGTGACACCCAGGGATAGGGCCTTCTCGGTGGGAGCGCCTGCCCTCTGGAACCAGCTGCCGGTGGAGCTGAGAACTGCCCCCGACCTCCGATCATTCCGCTGGGGCCTGAAGACCTGGCTCTTCGAGCTCTCGGGCCCAGACTGAGGAGAAATTTTTAATTTGGGGTTCTTTTTAACTGACTACAGGGTCAATTTAATATTTTTTAATTTGGTTCTTAATTTTTGTATTTTGGATTTTTAATTCCCTGTAAACCGCCCTGAGTCCTCAGGGAATAGGGCGGTATATAAATATAACTAAATAAATAAATAAATAAATTTTCTCATTGGCCAGCTGGAGAGATCACCAGCCACATCTAATGACTGCTTGCTATGGCCGTGGATCACTGGGAACTGGATCTAAGAATCTGGGGAGGGATGGAAAAGAAAATGGTGACAGTGTGGAAGTTCTCTCAGAGGGTTACTCACCTCTTGTAGAAGTGCTGTGCTGTCCCACTCATTTACATGCACACATAACAGTGAGTTAGCGGGTTTACTAATATATTCTCTTCTGTTAGAAAAGATTTACTAAGACATTTATCACACTGATTGAATGAGATGTTCTAGAGTGGAATTTGCAAACTGTTGCCCAGCTTTAAGAACACAGGAACAAAGATTAACCACCAATGTGTTGCTGACAATAAACAGAACTCTCATTTTAAATAGAAGCCTAATATGGCCACTTTTTTCATTGAACTGACGCTGCTGTTATTTTATTTCTTTCTTGACCCTCCAAAAAAGAACCTTGCATGCTAAGCAATATTCCCTCTAAACTAAACTGCACCAAAAGACGTACTAAAGCCTCTCTTGCCTCAGTCTTCTGTTCGTAGGTTAGTTGCTAAATAAAGAGATGCTGGGCTTTAGGATCAACTGGCAGCTACAGTATGTTCATGCCCACCAGCTTGGAAGTGCTGCTGTCCAATCTGCAAATGATTTATTTATTTATTTTTTATTTTAATTCCATTTATATCCCGCCCTTCTCCGAAGACTCAGGGCGGCTTACAAGCTTAGCATGAATCTTATCAGGATTATGCGTGAATCTTATCAGGATTAACGTGGGTGCAGACACATCTTTGGCATCTGCCAGTTTTCTTGCTCTCCTTGATTGTTTTTAAAAACAAACTGGCAAAATGATATGCTACAGAATCACGATGCTAATTTTTAGTACCATCTTTGTGACAACGTTCAGGGCTATTTTCTTTTAGTAACTAATATAGTGGAGGGCCACGGTGGGGGAAAAGTGTTCTTAGATGAGTGGAATCAGTTAAATCACAGGTAAATCACAGGTTATCTTATTAGAACAATCCCATAGATTTGCTATGAGAAATGTTTTACTTTTAGCATCTGGCACTCCCAAACTGCCCCCTCCTCTTGATTAATGGGAAGTGTTTTCCTCCCTATTTTATTGTTTTATTGCTTTATTCCTCCTTTTGGTTTCTGAAGGAAAAATGAGTGCCAGAAGTAACCTGAGATCCATTATCTAAAAATTGAGATCCTTTCCCTATGAACATGTATGCTTACATCATCTGTAGTTTATGCATTAGTCTTTCCTGCCTTTTCTGAGACGTATTTTTTTGAGTATAAATATGAATTCATCCCTTTGTTGAGTGGGGGCCTCTCTCAATATTTTTTTTGGAGGAGAGACACCAGTAAGAATGTTTAATAAACACTGCAGTGAATATTTGCTTTAGGTCTTGCGTTTGATTCCACAGCACAGATCCAAATTTCATTTCTTATGCATGTTCAGCTCTCCCTCTCCCCAAATTAAATTTTTAATATCACTTTATTTATTTATTTATTTATTTATTTATTTATTTATTTATTTATTTATTTATTTATTTATTAGTTGAATTTATATACCGCCCTATTCCCGAAGGACTCAGGACGGTTCACAGGGCAATTAAAACAGTACAAAAAAGAATAAAATGGAATTAAATTAGTACAGGTCCACAATTCCTAATAACAATAAAATTAAAATTTTAAAATTAATTTAATATAATTTAATTAAATACTTTAAAATTTAAAATCCCTCAGTCCAGGCCAGACAATTCGAACAACCAGGTTTTTAAGTCCCGGTGAAAAGAGCGAAGGTGGGGGGCAGTCCGAAGTTCCATCGGCAGTTCGTTCCAAAGGGCGGGCGCACTCACAGAGAACGCCCTCCCCCTGGGAATCACCCGCCGGCAATCTCTAACCGGCGGAACTCTAAGGAGGCCCTCCCTGTGGGCGCGCACAGGACGATGGGAGACTGATACTGGTAGCAGGTGCTCCCTAAGGTAATCCGGACCCATGCAATTTAGGGCTTTATAGGTCATCACCAGCACCTTGAATCTCACCCGGAGGGCAACTGGAAGCCAATGCAGCTTGCGGAGAAGAGGTGTTACATGAGAGTATCGGGACACTCCCATTACTACTCGCGCGGCTGCATTCTGCACCAGCTGAAGCCTCCGAGTGGTCCTCAAGGGCAGCCCCATGTAGAGAGCATTGCAGTAGTCTAACCGGGAGGTCACGAGCGCATGGGTGATTGTACGTAGGGCATCCCGGTCCAGATATGATCTTCCAAACTGAGCCATGAATCCAGGAGGACGCCCAAGTTGCGAGCCCTATCGACGGGGGGTAACACCTCACCCCCATCATTAAAGATGGAGAAGAGTGATTCACTCGAGATGCCGATATGCACAGCCACTCAGTCTTGGCAGGATTGAGTAGGAGCCTGTTTCTCCCCATCCAAACCCGAACCGCTTCCACTTTATAATGCCTTGGTAAGGCCACATTGGAATACTGCATCCAGTTTTTGTCCCCACGATGTAAAAAAGATGTTGAGACACTAGACTCTAGAAACAGTACAGAGAACAAAGATGATCAGGCTAAAACATATAAGGAACAGCTGCTGGAATTGGTTATGTCTAGTTTAATGAAAAGAAGGACTAGGGGTGACATGATAGCAGCGTTCCAATAACTCAGGGGTTGCCACAAAGAAGAGGGAGTCAAGCTATTCTCCAAAGCACCTGAAAGCAGGACAAGAAGCAACGTATGGAAACTAGTCAAGGAGAGAAGCAACCTAGAACTAAGGAGAAACTTCCTGACAGTTAGAACAATTAACCAATGGAACAACCTGCCTCCAGAAGTTGTGAATGCTCCAACACTTGAGAAGCATCGGTTGCTCTTTTTTGTATTTTATTTATTTATTTATGTGTTGAGTTTATATAGCTGCCCGTCTTATCAGAGGCAAGTCTGGGCAGTGCATGACAATAAATAGAACTGAAACTATAAAAACAACAAATACAGACATGAAAACTATAGTAACAAACATCATAAAAACTATAAAATACAAACCACAAGTGAAACAACCCATCAGCAATGGAGTCTCAGCATTCATTTAATGCAGGGGTGTCAAACTCAATTTCATTGAGGGCCGCATCAGCATTGCGGTTGCTCTCAGGGGGCCGGGTGGGTATGGCCTGGGTGGGCGTGGCCTACTGGGTGGGCGTGGCTAGAGTGTGTATGGCCTACTGGGTGGGTGTGGCCAGCTCTACATTGTTCACATCAAGGGTGCCTATGGGGGCCTGGGCAGGAGTGGGACAGATCTGAGGGTCTCTGGCAGAAGGAGGGTCTCTGGGCCAGGGCCAAGGCAGTGGGGGCCGTTCCCTCACTGTTTCCAGGATGGCTTCGCGGGCCGCATGAAACCACTTCGTGGGCCGGATCCGGCCCCCGGGCCTTGTGTTTGACATGTCTGATTTAATGCTAAGGAATAAGTCTGCACCATTCTGTGGAGTCTAAATTAGATAATACTCTGGATTAAATGAAAATTACAAACTGATCGGTTGAAAGTCCAACTTGACTACTCAAATTCAGAAAGGTTAACTTTCCCAAAAGATCAGGTTTCCAACTTTAAAAAGTATTCCTTGATCTTACTCCAGGCCCTAGAATTTTCAAGTAGAAATTAGTTTGAACAGTTGTGCATAGTGTATCAGCTGCTGCCTTTTCAATTTGTCAGCTATTATCTGTTCTCTCCTTATATTTCATTTAAATTGTTGCAATGCATTTTATGCAAAGCTTCCTGTAAAGAGAATTTAGAAGCTTGTGTGGTACAAAATAGATCAGGGGTCTTCAAACTTGGCCCTTTTATGACTTGTGGACTTCAACTCCCAGAATTCCTCAGCCAGGCACGCTGAAATAGGTAAAAAAAAATAGGGCAGCTCTATAGAAAAAGTTCTAGATTGCTTACAGCTGTTTTCTAGCTTAATTTACAGTGTGCATGTTAACTTGTAGTGACTACCATTGATGACATTACCTAGTTTGGATAATGAAATGTCTGCAAGAAAACAACCAAGCTCAGAGAGCAACAAGGATCCCACATATTAACATTTAGAGCAAACCTTCTCAAAGCATGCTGGCTGGGGAATTCTGGGAGTTGAAGTCATCATATCTTAAAGTTGCCAACATTGAGAAACACTGCTTAAAAAGCTTAATGGCTTAGAACTTGTCTGTTTAAGCAAGAGAGGCATCTACAGGCAAGGGAAAGTAAAGATGAAAGCAGTGCTTATTTTTATGAAATCATATCTGAAAGGAGCAGAGCTTGCATTATGATTTCACTTTTAAAAAACACTTTTAACAATTGCCAACTATGCCATAACATCTAGTTTTGCCTTCAGTTAAACACCTGAATTTCCTGATAAAAACCAAATTGTGTAAATCATAAGAAAATCCATAGCTCAAATGATTTCTACGTGCCACTGTTAGCTTCCCCAGAACTGGCAGGAAAAATTCCTGTTTAAACACTAGCTAACTGACATCTAAGGCAAGTTTTCATTCACCTTACGACTATAATTAAGGCCAAAAATTTCTGTTGCTCAGCAAGACAGTTGTTAAGTGAATTTTGCCTTCATCTTATGACCTTTCTTGTCAATTGTTAAGTGAATCAGTGCAGTTGTTAAGTTAGTAACACGGTTGTTAAGTGAATCTGGCTTGTCAGAAGATCACAAAAGGTGATCACATGACCCCGGGACACTGCAACCGTCATAAATGTGAGTCAGTTGCCAAGCTTCTGAATTTTCATCACATGACCAGGGGGATGCTGCAATGGTTGCAAGAGTGAAAAATGGTCATAAGTAACTTTTTTCAGTGTTGTCATAACTTTGAACAGTCACTAAATGAACTGTTGTAAGTCGAGGATGAGCTGTAGTCTCTCCCCATCGCAATATACTTTGCTGATCTTTAAACAATTCCAGTGTAATTGAAGATGGTCTCATACGTCCAGTTCTTCATTTCTCTTTTGAAAGCATTATAAACAACCAACCGACATCGCCTATGGACATTCATATTGATGTGTATTTATATGTGTGTCTGTGTGTATGTATGCAGGGCTGAAAAACAACTGCTCTGAACAGTACGATTTCAACAGAAAAATAATAGTTGCTACATAACCAAGCACAGTACCTATGCTGAAGATTGCCCCTATTACATATCAACTTCTGATTCGGCAAGTTCTCCATCCCTAAGTATTTTTTTCTGTTGAAGAAAGTAAAATACGTGAACATAATTGATTCCTGTGGGTACCTTGCAGTTCATATAACATTGCATATTGGCTTTCTTTGAATTTAATTTTTCTGTTAAGTCAGAACTGTTTCAGCAAAATGGATATAAAATAGAACAAATGGCTCGGTGTCCTTTCTGGGGGAATCAAGCAATCAAGCACGTCCAATTGGTTGCTAAGCTAGTTTTTATTTGTTGTGGAGAGAAGTATGTTCAACTGGTATGTGGCAATGAGATCAGATGTAACACATCTAGGAACTCTATCAATGTCGGTTAGATGTGCAGATAAGTTAGGTCGGGAACAAAGTTGTTCACCGAGTTTATTAACAATCATTGTGGTTTAATTTCCCATGAATAGTCATTGCCTTTTGCTAACGTGGTAGCGCTTACATTGGAACTGGCTCCATCAATATCTTCTGTGGGTTGCCAAAGGCTACACTTAGTGATCATCTTGGCAGGTGAGATGGTATGTAGAAACATATGTTGGGAGACAGGAGGAAGCCCTACAGCAGGGGTAGGCAACCTTGGCTCTTTTATGACTCGTGGACTTCAACTCCCAGAAACCTCTCCCTTTCCCCTCAGCATGGCTGGCTCAGGAATTCTGGGAGTTGAAGTCCACGAGTCATAAAAGAGCCAAGGTTGCCTACCCCTGCCCTACGGCCAGGGCAATGATCTGATAAGCGACAACTCATTCTTTAGGTGAGGGGAAAGCATGAGAAGCATTTCAGAAGGGCCTCCTCTAGTTTTCCAGAAACAACTGGAAAACTAGAGGGGGTTCCTTCTAAGGTGGAGAGGGGGAAAATACAGAGTCTTGCAAGATTATGTTAATGTAACTTTGCAATAAAGTAGGATCAGTTCATCTGGGTGTACTTATATTTCTTGTCTGGATTACCTCACAAGGTTGACAGCAAGGAAACCTGTTGCGCACCACATTTTGCATTGCGGAGGTCCTAATATTTCTTCTTATTACTATTATGCAGTCTGGGATTGCTGAGAGTTGATATCCACCTGCTAGATGAACAGATTGTCCACTGCTGAATGTAGACATTCCATCCATGTTATTCTATAGGTTGCCCACCAAGGTGACAGAGACATGAAATTCATGCTAGTCCATGCTAGCAGTCTAAACAAAAATAAGTAATTGCTTTATAACTATTCTCTGCTAGATAATACATTGTAGGGTTCTTCATTGAATTGTTTAAGTAGCGTGATGAAAAGTAAGTAGGAACATTGAGAATCTGCCTTGATATGCTATTATTACAGATAGTCCTTGACTTACAACAGTTCATTTAGTGACTGTCTGAAGTTATAATGGCACTGACAAAAGTGACATGACCATTTTTCACACTTATAACCATAGTAGCATTCCCATGGTCATGTGATCAAAATTCAGATGCTTGGCAACTGATTCATGTTTATGACAGTCGTAATGTCCTGGAGTCATGTGATCATCTGACAAGCAAAGTCAATGGACAAACCAGATTCACTTAACAACCCTGTTACAGAAATTTTACTAACTGAACAACTGCAGTGATTCACTTAACAACTGTGGCAAGAAAGGACATAAAATGCGGCAAAACCAATTCCAATTATTTGGAACCAAATAATTGTTCAGATTTTCAAACAACATATAGTAGATAGTTGTCCACTGATTGCTCTACATAGATAATTTGTAAAGCCACCAGATATGGCAATCCATATGACCACCAAATGACAGTAGAAAGAATTTTCTGTATCTCTTTGCTACAACTAATGATGGTACATATCCTTTCACACCAGATCTGATACCTTTATCATTTTTTAATGAGATCCAACCAATTCTTCAAAAACATTGAACAATGTACATTGTAACCTTCTAATATTATTTTCATTTTCTTTTGCAATTAATAGTGCTGTTGCTGTTGCTGTGCTGGCCATTTGATTTGTTAGTGACTTAGAAGCATCCCTTAGTTCTGGAGTCAATAATAACAGAGGTATTTGCCAATGTCATTTAATCTGGCCTTCATAAATCAATCATTTTGAAACAGTTGTAAAGCTCTGGATCAAGTGTGAAAACTATTGGTTCATAGGGTCACCGATGCTAATTTTAAAATCTCTACCGTTCTAAATACAATTCATGCACAAGCCATTATTTTCTCATGTTCTAAAGCTGAATGTATATCATGAGCCATTTAAAATTGTGTAACTACGGGAATGCACTAGAACATGATTATGGCGATGCCCTGAGCAGCTGTACCAAAATGTCAAAAGGGCTTACACAGCTGACATAAGCTACTCAAAACAGAATATGGCAGCACCTCCATAAATTTTCTTGCTCCGGCTAAGCCTTGCTTAATTTAGCTATACCATATGTTTCAATCCTCCCTCACTCTTCCTGAAGCATCATCTAAGACAGAGCTGTGTTATTCTCTCTGACGGAGGGTGGAAAAATACCCACACACAAACACCTAGGAACACTGAAGATTTTTTCATAAGGCTGCCAAAGGAATTACAATCCTTTTTACTATTCGGGCAGTTGTTTTTTTCCCCCAAGTACTTGCCCCCGTGGTTATTTTTTATCAATAAAGAACATGTCTGAGTTCAGCCAGAACTCTGACCAAGAGGACTTCTGTTCAGGAGAGATAGATGAAGATGAAATCTTAGCAAACCTCTCTCCTGAAGAACTGAAGGAACTACAGTGTGAAATGGAAGTCATGGCTCCAGACCCCAAAGTGCCAGTCGGCATGATACAGAAGGATCAGACGGAAAAAACCCCGACAGGAAACTTTGATCATCGATCTCTTGTTGATTACCTGTACTGGGAGAAGGCCTCCAGAAGAATGCATGAGGATGAAAGGGCACCCGTCACGCTATTACCTTCAGAGGTAAGGAGCAGGAAATGCAAATATTCTGCATACAGGTGCTATTCCATATTTTATCACAGGGTTTGATCAGCACCTACTAACATGCTGCCATTTCCAATAAATAAATCTTGCATTTTAGCAGATGTCTATACTTTAAAAGAGGTTGTAGAATATTTTTTTGCATGTAATAAACCAGTACTGGGTCACAGCATGCCAGCAACCGGGCCACACAAACAAGCAAAGCCCCATCTGTGAGATGCAGGCAGCACACAAAACCACGCACCCTCCGGTCCACGGAAAAACCTCTCTCCATGGAACCAGTCCTTGGTGCCCAAAAGGTTGGGGACTTCTGTAGTAAACTAAGACATACTAATGTTTTAATTTATTATTCCTGCACTAAACCTGCAAACCTTTCCTGGCTCTATTTTTTTTATGGCTCAGGTAACTTTATGGATCCCTAGGATAAAATTTACATCTCCAGTCTGGTTGAATAATAATAAAAAAGAACTTTAACAGAACAGTCTAAAATATATGATATGCTACTACTTATTGTTACCTGATACAAAAATATAAAAAGCTATTATTATAAAATAATCTTGAAATCCCAATCCAACCAACCTATTATATTAATAATTAAAATTCCATAATGCTTTTTTTTACTAATTTTATTGTGTTTATATTCCTGTTTACCTGGGCAGCTGAATAAATTTCCTTAATAAAAACAGGAATAGCAATAGCATATACTGTCACAGTGCTTCACAGCCCTTTCTAAGCGATTTACAGAGTCAGAGTATTGCCCCCAACAATCTGGATCTTCATTTTATTGACCTTGGAAGGATGGAAGGATAAGTCAACCTTGGAGTTCGAACCAGTCAGGATCAAACTCCAAGCTGTGGACAGAGTTTGCTTGTAATACGTACTGCATTCTACCCATTGCACCGCTATAATGACTAGCTATTAGATTAATTAAATTATGCAAACTAAAATGTTTCTTATATGGAGAAGAATATTTCACAAGATTTTTATCAGAGAAAACCAGGAAGATTTGGGGGGGGGGGGAGGAATCCATAAGGACCATCTTCACCTAATAAAGCCCATCCTCCACAAAGAGCCAAATGAACCTGCCTAAGCCATAGTATCTGGACCTTCCTTCAGTGTCTTCTCATGTGTCTGACTTCATCTCCCATGAATTTCCTAAGTGTGTGGGCTACAACTCCCAGAATTTATCAGCAATGATCAAACTGAATGGGGAATTCTAGGAATTGAAGACCACCTATGTGCAAATTGCCATGGTTTGGAAACATTGACTTAGTTCCTTAGAGAAAATGATATACAAAGTGTCGCACTTTCTAGGTTGTTTCTAATTTGTTAGATGTGTTTCAACTATTGTCTTATGATTTAGCATCAGTGCAACACTGGATATCAGTACAGAGAAAGTTGGGTGCTAAAGTGAACTCTGAGAGCAAAATGGTGTTTTTCTACTACTGCTCATTCAAGCTAAGAAATCACGCAGCATGAGCATAGGGGTGTAGCTTTGCTTGGTGCTTCAACCAAGTCCTGAAAATATTATGTTGTACTACATCAACTTTTTGAATGGCAAGCCAGAAAGGTGATTGCGCCTGAGGAGACTCAGTTGCAGAAAATGGTAAAAGAGAGAGAAAGAGAGAGACAGAGAGAGAGAGATGCATATATAGAATTTCTGAATATGAAAAGCTAAGGGATTGTTGTAGTAACATGCACTGATGTGCTAGAAAAATGTACCAATAAAAACAGAAGCACATTGAAAATCTGCTGCAAAGATAGTAATTTCTTTTTTTAAAAAAAAATCTTGTCACTAAAGCATGGGTAGGCAACCTTGGCTCTTTTATGACTCGTGGACTTCAACTCCCAGAATTCCTGAGCCAGGAATTGTGCTGGCTCAGGAATTCTGGGAGTTGAAGTCCACGAGTCATAAAAGAGCCAAGGTTGCCTACCCCTGCACTAAAGGCATATATGTAGCAAATAAAACATTAACTAATACAGTCTGTTGGGGGGAACACAGGTAAAACAATAACCAAAAGCTTTTCCCAAACAGTAAACATCCAATAGACAGGATGCGTTTTTTAAAAAAATCACAAAGTAGCTCTGGAGAGGCACATCATATGTATAAATAAATGGATAATGGGAATTCCTGCATATTCATTCCACGCACTTGTGAAACACTAGTGGGGATGCTGAGTCTCAGAACTTCAGTGTAAAGTACTTTCTTTGCAATGCAGACAGCAACAAATATTTAAATTTGAGTGTTTAAATCTTCATAGTATTTAGATAAATATCATGTAAAGTATCACACAAGTCAGCTTTCTTTACATTTCATGACCTAGAGAAAGGCTGAGGGATGTGATCTATCTCCAGAAGGCTGAGAAGGGCAGAAGAGCAGTAGACACAATTGAGCCCAAAATTTATGTTGCTAGGTGAGAAATTTGTTAAGTGAGTTTTGCCCCATTTTATGACTTTTTTTGCCACGGTTGTTAAATGAATCACTGCAGTTGTTAAGTTAGTAACAAGGTTGTTAATTGAATCTGGCTTCCCCATTGACTTTGCTTGTCAGAAAGTTGCAAAAGGGGATCACATGACTTCGGGATATTGCAATCATCATAAACATGAAGCAGTTGTCAAACATCCAAATGGAAATCCCATGACCCCGAGGATGTTGCAATGGTCATAAGTGTGAGAAAATGGTCATAAGTCACTTTTTTCACTGGCATTGTAACTTCAGATGGTCACTAAACAAACTGTTGTAATTCGAAGACTATCTGTAGAACATAGGAAATAGTGTAGATATATTTTAAAAAATGGGTATCCGTGAGGGCAAATGTGTTTGATTTTCACCTGAACACTTTGGGTAGGCAGGCAATCAATAGAGATATCAAGGGATTGGTGAGTGACTCTCAGCCAGAATAAGAAAGATTTCACAGATTCCCAGGAAAAGACTGATACTAGAATTACCAGAATATGCAATGTAGAATACAATTAGAATCTTTCACCTGGCCCTGAGGAAATCTTGTCTCAAAAGGTGTTTTTTTTTCAAAAGGCAACAGGATAGAAAAAAACATAGTAGACTTGACTTTGCGATGGAAACAAGTTCACCTCACACTCCTTTTTCTTAGGAGGTAATTCTTAGATTAAAGCATAATAAAATGGATGAATACTATAATAAGGGATGCTTTATATTATTTCTCTTTCCAAACCAGTCTTAGCAAATGATGCTTGGGGGTTCTAAAGTGATGATCCCTCCATCCAGCAGATGGGGAAGGAAAAGAGATTGTTGGAAGAGCAAGGAACAAGACTGAAAAATTACGTACATCAGAGGTCTTCATACTTGGCCCTTTTATGACTTGTGGACTTCAACTCCCAGAATTCCTCAGCCAGGTATGCTGGCAGAGGAATTCTGGGAGTTGAAGTCCACAAGTCATAAAAGGGCCAAGTTTGAAGACCCCTGAATTACATCATGGGTTTTTCCAAATGATATGCATATTTCAAAAGGGGGCAAGCACGAAAAGACACATAAACAGGATTATAACCAGGCTCAGGTTTTTTATTCCACATAGTATAAATGGTCTATTCCTTCCATCTATACATATTAGGTCCAATGGCTTACCATAAAGTATGGCCTAAAGAAAATCTGGACCAAAAAGTACCAGAATGACTATTTGGTGCAACCGTGATTCTTAGACCATTATTTTTTTAAAAAAATATTCTTTTTTTGTCAGTCCTTGTTACAAAACTAGATTGATGTGTGCAAAGACAAAAAAATAGTTACCACTCATTTTTTTTAATATAGGAAAGACAATTGTGCAGCATGTAAACCTGTGTTTTGTTGACTAGAGAGTTAGCACAAAGGCCACTGAAATCTAGTTTCAGAAAAATAAAGTAGACTTAGGGAATGGCATAATTTAGGGCTGTAGTTTATACAGTGTCCAAACTCGCTGAATTCCAGTAGAAAATAACAGTAGGAGGAAAACTGGTATGTTGAATAAATTCCTATTGCTATCTTGAATACTTAGACCTTTGTTCATCAAAACAGGGGGGTTTGCAGGGGTGAGGGAATGGATGCCAACATAAGCGCTACATGGCTTAGGGGCAGGCTACCTATATCCCATCCCATTGGCCCATCCCATCCAATCAGGCAAGAAAGGTATGATCCCAATTGGGTATGATCCCAATTTCTGCCGCAGGGTCTAGGAAGAGAGCCTTCTCTGCTATTGCCCCCACCCTGTGGAATATTCTTTCCCTGGAGGTGAAGCAGGCCCCCACTCTCCTGGCCTTCTGAAAAGGAGTCAAAACATGGCTCTGCGGCCTTGTGTGAAGACCCTAGAGCAGGGGTAGGCAACCTTGGCTCTTTTATGACTCGTGGACTTCAACTTCCAGAATTCCTGAGCCAGCATGGCTCAGCTTGGAAACCTCTCTCTTTCACCTCAGCATAGCTGACTCAGGAATTCTGGGAGTTGAAGTGCATGAGTCATAAAAGAGCCAAGGTTGCCTATCCCTGCCCTAGAGGATCACACAGCTCTGGGGCAGGCTGATGCCCTGACAGCTCTCCCTTCACCTTTTAACTAATTTTAACAGCGTTTAATCATCCTTGCCTGCTTCTAAATGTTTAATGTTTATATATTGTCTTTATATAACATTTTACTGCATACTGCCCAGAGTCCCTCTCAAAGGGAGATTTTGTCTGAAATAGTATAGGGTTTCCTGCTTGAATAGGGGGTTGGACTAGGAGATCGCCAATGTCTCTTCCAAATCTGTTATTCTGTTATTCTGAGATGGGTAGTTCAAAAATGTGAAAAATAAAGGCTTAATGCAAATTATATTTATATTTATATTTATTTGATTTATATACCGCCCTTCTCCCGAAGGACTTAGGGCAGTGTACAGGGCAATAAAATACCAAAAATACAATACAAAAATTAAAACAGATTAAACAATTGTGCCCAAATATAATAAATTAGTTAAAATCAGTAATTAAAACCCAAAACCCATCACCCATCAGACCAGGCCAGCTTGTTCAAACAAGTGAGTTTTTAGATCACGTCGGAAGGAGCGAAGGTCGGGAGCCATCCGGAGCTCAACCGGTAGACAATTCCAAAGAGAATGCCCTCCCCCTGGGGGCCATCAGTCAACATTCTCTGACCGGTGGCACCCTGAGGAGGCCCTCTCTGTGGGAGCGCACTGGGCGAACGGAAGTTGACGCCGGCCGCAGGTGCTGCCTTAGGTACTCTGGACCCATGCCATGTAGGGCTTTATAGATCATCACCAGCACCTTGAATCTCACCCGGAGGGCAACTGGAAGCCAATGCAGCTCATGAAGCAGAGGTGTAACATGGGAGTATCGGGAGACCCCCAACACAACTTGCGCGGCTGCATTTTGCACCAGTTGAAGCCTCCGAGTGGTCCTCAAGGGCAACCCCATGTAGAGAGCATTGCAGTAGTCTAACCGAGAGGTCACGAGCGCATGAGTGACTGTACGCAAGGCATCCTGGTCCAGATAGGGCCGCAACTGGTGCACCAGGCTAACTTGGGCGAAGGCCCCCCTAGTCACAGTTACTATATGATCTTCTAAGGAAAGCTGTGAATCTAGGAGGACACCCAAGTTACGAGCCCTATCTATGGGTGGTAATAACTCCCCCCCCATAGTAAGAGATGGAACAATCTGAATTTTACGGGATGCCGGCACGCACAGCCACTCAGTCTTGTCAGGGTTGAGTCGAAGCCTGTTCCTCCCCATCCAGACCCGGACCGCCTCCAGGCAACGGGACATCACGTCGAGGGCATCACTGGGGTGGTTTGGGGTCGAAATAAAAAGCTGGGTATCATCAGCATACTGATGATAACCAACTCCAAAGCCATGAATGATCTCACCCAGAGGCTTCATATAGATGTTGAACAGGAGAGGCGAGAGGACCGACCCCTGAGGGACTCCACAAACGAGAGGCCTCGAGGTCAACCTCTGCCCCCCTGCCAACACCGACTGCGAACGTCCCAGGAGGTAGGAGGAGAACCACTGAAGAACAGTGCCTCCCACTCCCAACCCCCTGAGATGTTGCAGCAAGATACCATGGTCGATGGTATCAAAAGCCGCTGAGAGGTCTAATAGGACTAGGACAGAGGAACAACCCCTGTCCCGAGCCCGCCAGAGACCATTCACCAGAGCGACCAATGCCGTCTCCGTGCTGTGCCCGGGCCTGAAACCCGATTGGTACGGGTCCAGATAGTCAGCTTCCTCCAGGAACAAAGGGAGCTGATGCGCCACCACGCTCTCAACAACCTTCGCGAGAAAGCGAAGGTTGGAGACCGGACGGAAGTTATTTAATACAGCTGGATCCAAGGCAGGCTTCTTAAGGAGGGGTCTCACCACCGCCTCCTTCAAGGCGGCGGGAAAACTACCCTCACTCAAGGAAGCAGTTATCACTGCCTGGAGCCAGCCTCGTGTCCCATCTCGAGCCGCATAAACCAGCCAGGAGGGGCACGGGTCCAATAAACACGTGGTGGAGCTCAGCTTCCCCATGATCCTGTCCACGTCTTTAGGAGTCACAGGATCGAACTCCTCCCAGATAACATCAACAAGACCGCCCATGTCCTGATCGTCAGACTCTGCCCAGTCGGATACACACACACACACACACACACACACACACACACACACACACACACATATATATATATATAAAAACAAATTCATCACCTTTCTAAGTCTTGGTCAAATAATGTGGTAAAACTATTTAAAATTATTTCAGCTCTTAGCATTTTGTTTTTACAGAGACCCATCAGAGAACACTCTGAAGAAAATGTTGCCAATAATAGCAATGAAAAGCCAATGGCCAATAATGCTGCAAATGAAGATATAAAGGATTACAAAGAGAAAAATCAAATGGATGAGGAAGAGGAAGAAGTAGAAGAGGAGGAAGAAGAGGAGGAGGAAGAGGAGGAAGAAAGAGGAGAAGAAGAAGAAGAAGAAGAGAAAATAGAAGAATCAGAGAAGAAAGATATGGAAACAAAAAAACTTTATGAGAATGGCAAGAGCACCAAGGAAACTAAAGGATCATACACAGAATCAGGTGAAAAAGAAGGAGAAAATGAAAAGAAAATTTCAAAGTTAAATATTCCCAAAAAATTAGCTCTAGATACTAGTTTTATTAAATTAAGTGCACGGCCTTCAGGAAATCAAACTAATTTAGAAGGGAGTCTAGAAAGAGTCCGGAGAAATGACCCAGAAATGACAGAACTCAACTTAAACAACATTGAGAACATCCCCAAGGAGATGCTAGTAGACTTTGTCAATGCCATGAAGAAGAACAAGCACATAAAAACATTCAGTTTAGCCAATGTTGGGGCAGATGACAATGTAGCTTTTGCCTTGGCCAACATGCTGCGTGAAAATAGGAGTATCACCACTTTGAATATCGATTCCAATTTCATCTCAGGCAAAGGGATTGTCGCCATCATGAGATGCCTTCAGTACAACGAGAAGCTTACAGAGCTACGTTTCCACAATCAGAGAAGTATGTTAGGTCATCAGTCAGAAATGGAGATTGCCAGGCTCCTGAAAGCCAACCCCACACTTCTTAAGATAGGCTACCACTTTGAACTTCCAGGACCCAGAATGGTGGTCACTAATCTCCTTAGTAGAAACCTTGATAAGCAGAGACAGAAAAGGATGGAGGAGCAAAAAGTGCAACAGTTAAAGCAGCAGAAAGAACTCATCGCTATGTTGGAGAACGGACTTGGGTTGCCTCCCGGGATGTGGGAATTGCTAGGGGGACCAATGCCGACTTCAATGATGCCTCATTCAATGCAGCCTCCAATGACGCTGGTTCCCAAAGCCCCACCGATTGGCCGAAAAGAGGAACCTGCTAGAAGAGAAGAGCCAGATAAAGAAAGCAGTGGTGACCTTCCCGCTTTCAAGATAGTAAAGCTCAAGAGAGTCCAGCGCAAACCTTCTATCCAGGAATATGTAGAGCCAACTGAAAAAACTAACCTCAAAGATGTGATTAAGACCCTAAAACCTATTCCAAGAAGGCGGCCCCCTCCTTTGGTTGAGATCACTCCAAGAGAGAAGCTACTTAAGGATATTCGTCAGAGTAATGTAGCTTATCTGAAACCGGTAAGTAGGGAGTGGCCCGAGCAAGAAGGAATGTCTTGCAGTCTTGGCTCTTTACTTGATTGCTGCTCTTAGAAAAGGCAGAATTGACAGCTGATAAAATGTGATTAGTATTGACAGGTAGTCCTTGGCTTACGATGGTAATGGAACATGCCCATTACTGTCATGTAGCAATGGTGATAAAGCAGGTCATCATGTGGCTGGACCTGTTTTACTACCTTTTTTTTTTTTGCAATGATTGTTAAATGAATGCTGTGGTCATTAAGCAAACCCGCTGGTTTTTTTGTTTTGTTTTTTTACCAAAACCTGGAAGTAAAAGTCAGGTTTGGGCAAAAAATATTGTAAATCACCATCACATGATGCGTGCAAATGGTTGAAATGCCAATTTGCCAAGCATCTGAAATGTACGGCCAGCCATCAGAACTTCAGAACTGAGTTGTAAGTATTTTTTGGGATGGTGAGGGGGGTCTGTTGGTAACTTTGGACAGTTGCTGCTGGTTGTAAGTCAAGGGCTACCTATAAATGCTTTTCTCCTTCACAAAACTATTCAGTTTTAATCAGGGCTTTTTTTCTCATAGAACGCCCAGAATGGAGTTCCAGCACCTTTTTTGGATGAAACCTTGTAGGGTAGACAAGGCAGGTTGTATGGTGTGTGTGAGTTCCAGCACCTTTTTTTTTTTTACAAAAAAGCACTGGTTTTAATTATTATACGATTTCTTTCTTCAGCACGGAGATTTCTTTCTTCAGCTTCATACTCTTCAGGAAGTTTGGATTTCAGCTTCCAACATAGCTACAGACAACAGATTATGGAAACCACATTTCCAAAACTCTGGGAGGGGAGGAAGCACCAGCAAAATGACTAATTCCCCTAACTTCTAATTGTAAAGAAGGATAAACGTTTACAGGGTTAAGTAAGGGGGAGGGAAGCATTTTGTTGCCATCATTACTAAATCATTATAAGTAAACAAAAAGAGAAGCCCTACTGATCTCCTACAAATGATTTAGAAATCTATTATCTTCTCCTGATTTATGTTACTGCTACTGCTAAGCTTGTAAGCCGCCCTGAGTCTTCGGAGAAGGGCGGGATATAAATGTAATAAAAAAAATATTCTGCTCAGCCATACAAGCCATTTTACAACAATAACTGTAGAAGATAACACTGATCTTTTCATATGCACCTGCTCATAAAGTGTAGGGCAGAATAAATATTTCTTTGACTAGAATCAGAAATAGTCCATGCAGACAAGCATTCTGTAATGCTTAAATGGCTTTCTACATGTTGGCCTGTGATCTTAGGAACATTCTTGTCAAGGGGTGAATACTCAGTTGAAACAA
The DNA here is from genome assembly GCF_964194415.1 of Vipera berus. Taxonomy (NCBI): domain Eukaryota; kingdom Metazoa; phylum Chordata; class Lepidosauria; order Squamata; family Viperidae; genus Vipera; species Vipera berus. Next base: position 252,513,658 of record NC_138203.1, read on the forward strand.
GGAGGCTTAGTAAGCTTCTAAGTTGCCCATCAATGGTGACTTCTAGCGTAAGGTAATCTGGTAAGCCAAATTGATACTACAACATTTTATAAGTATCTCTAATAGCATTATAGGTATTAGGACGCTGAGCTTGTTGATCAGAAGGTCGGCAGTTTGGCGGGTCGAATCCCGAGTGCCGTGTAACAGAGTGAGCGCCTGTTACTCGTCCCAGCTTCTGCCAATCTAGCAGTTCGAAAGCACGTAAAAATGCAAGTAGAAAAATAGGGACCACTACGGTGGGAAGGTAACAGCATTCTGTGCGCCTTTGGCGTCTAGTCATGCCAGCCACATGACCACGGAGACGTCCTTGGACAAGCGCTCGCTCTTCGGCTTTGAAACGGAGATGAGCACCGGCCCCTAGAGTCGGAAACGACTAGCACGCATGTGCGGGGGAACCTTTACCTTTACCTTTACTAATAGCATTATATGGGCTTCAACTTATGAAGTACTTGAAGTACACATCTCTGTGCTTCATGCATGCACCTGCACACACTCAAGGAAGTAGATAAAAGAAAGCTAACAACCACTGCACTTGAGAATGTTTACAAATCCTTCAAAGGTGGGATGAGGCTTCTTAAATGCCATCTACTGAAAGCACTGTAGGACATGAAGTGCATTTCCTGCCACAGTCCGCCCTTCTCATTTACACAGCGGGCTGGAGTTCATACTGAACCAGCTCTGGATTCAATGTCTCTCTTTAGATTGATTGGGATGCCTCAGACAGAAGCTCTCACTTGAGAAAAGGCCAGTATGTTGCACCTGTTAATGAGTGAAGTCATTCCCAGTAGTAAATTATGCCACCCTCAGAAGTGCAGATATAAGTTTCCAAGATCAAAGCCAAGCTGTATGTACTACAGCTAATGGTAGTTCATTGCACTATGGCATTATGGGTAAATTATCTTTCCAAAAGAGAAAACGTAGGAAAATCCTAGTCAGTTTCAAATGTGATTGATCAGTTGATTGATTTACCTTCTGCCTTTATTATTTGTATAAATAACACAAGGCAGTGAACATACCTAATACGGTATTCTTTCCCCCTCCTACTTACCCCACAACAGCAACCCTGTGAGGTGGGTCAGGCTGACAGGGAATGACTGGCCCAAGATCACTCAGTCAGCTTTCATGCCTAAAGCAGGACTAGTACTCACAATCTCCTGGTTTCAAGCCTGGTGAAGGCCAGACATAATGGGGAGGAAAAAAACACAACAGGAATTGCAAATCAAGCTTAGAAAATATAAACGTTTAGTAATGAGTGAAAGACAAAAACTGCATTGAGATAAAGACTTTGTCACATTTCAACACAGATTTGGGTGTAATCAAGTTAAAGTTCTAAATTTTGTGTTGAATGTGGGGGGAATCAGTACATTAGCTGGGATGAAAAAATATATAATTTATTTTAAAATTTACAATTTATTCTAAATATGCATAGACAATACATTTCTACTTGCAAGTGGGAAGAACTAACATTATTAACATTTTCTTGTTTGTCAGATTCTTTGGGAAAACCTAGTTAAGTATTACCTAAAATAGGAATTGCATTGAGCTACATCTGACCAAAAAAGTGATGATAACTATATATTTTTAAAAAGCTATCATTCCCCTGTGTATAATATATACTGTCCATAAAATACCATAAATGAGACAAGAAGAAAAATGTAAGTACATTTGAATGTTTTTCAACTTCTAGCTGCCTATGAAGTAAGAAAAGAAAACAAGGTTAAGGATTTTTACCAGATACATAAAATGTGATGTGATTCCAGAATGTTGTCTCCCTGATTTATTATGTCACTTGCACTCAATACGGTGGCAACTTTGTTGTGCAGTGGAAACATAGTTTGGTGTGGGATACCAGAGCAAAGTTTTTATTTTTGGAACAGCAAAATCCTGAGTTGCTGAACAGCATTTTTCTGCAACCAAGTTACTTTCAAGCAAAATGGTTTTACTGTATGTTTTGCTGAATAAGAGCTGCTTTGATATGTTTTGCCAGAAAGCAAGTCAAGAAATTGTTTTCCACTTTACCATGTATTTTGCAATGTATATGCTGTTTCTATCATTTAAAAGCTTTCTCTCTGGCCGTTCCCTTCTCCAGTTCATGCATTTTATTACAATTCCCACACAGGTACCTGTTCCCAAAGAGTTGGAATAAACCACCCTGTTCTGCTGAAGGAAACAACTAGAAAAATGTCCAGTCTACCCAAGCATTGCTTCAGAGGGTTTCAGGAATTGATTCCTTCAGTTGGGTGTCATGAAAGTATGGGAACAATGTTTAAAGCATGCGGTCTGTTGAAGTGATGATTGCTGACTTACGATCTCAAGCAACCAGATGTATTTTTATTTTGGGGAGAGGCAGAAGTGGAAAGGGCTACTTCACCTGTCTCTTTTAATCATTGTGCCATCACGGTCATCAGGTCTTCAGTAAAACGTACTGTCTCCCCATGGCCTTCTTTCCAACATTTTACAGAAGCACATTGGGCATCCTACTGTGGTACTATTGTTTCATTCTTCCATTCACCTGAAGTTGTGTGGCATACCTGCCAGTTTTAAAGCCTTATCCTTTTGTTAATCAAAACTAATTTTATTTTTATTAGATGAAGGATGTTACAAGAGAAATAAACAGCAAATTTCAGATGAATATATCTGTCCTTAACTTGAGGTAACTGCTGTGGAGATTGTATAACTACTGCCTACTAAATATTTAGAGTAGGGGCTTCTCTTCTTAAAATGAGTGTTCTCTTTTAAGCTTTCTGGATACCACATCTTTAGGTCAACAATAGTAACTATGATAACAACCTGGCTCAACAGTAGTAAATGCAAAAGGGATCTATGCATCAAGGTTTTTCAACCTTTTCACCTATTGTACCACTTTTAGGATATGGTAACATCCGAGTACCACCAGTCGTCTAGCAGGTGTCAAAAACTTGATGACCAAAAAAAGAAAAAAATGATGAAGTACAGGTAGCCCTCAACTTATATAACAGTTCGCTTAGTAACTGTTCGAAGTTACAATGGCACTGAAAAAAGTGCCCCCCCAAGCCATAGCCAAGCAAGACACCTGCCTGCCTGGCCGGTGGCACTCTTCTTCCTGTCCGAGGTTTTCATTGTTGTGAGCATTTCTGTTGAGGATTGGCAGCGGGGGTGGGGTGGGAGGTGTTTGGTGTTTATTCCCCGTCTGCTGGATGGTTGCAGGTTTCGGTCACTTCACATGACCCTGGGACACTGTGACCGTCATAAATATGAATCAGTTGCCAAGCATCTGAATGTAAATCACAAGACCCTGGAGATGCTGCAACATTCCAGCTGATTGCAACTTCTTCTGGGCTCAGCAGAAGCGCCAGGATCAGCGCCGAGCTCCAGCTGATCCTAGCGCTTTCGCTGAGCCCTGACAGCCCTGTAGCTCCAGCCATCTCTCGCTCAGGCTTGTGCGGTGCTGCCACCAGTTCAGCTCATTCCCCTCCCCCGCTATCACTTTTCTAGGATGGTTGCGTACCATCTGGCAGGTGCCAATGTACCACAGGTGGTACCCGTACCACTGGTTGAAATGGACACTTGTTCTAATGGACACCACTTAAGTATGAGCCAAAAGTGAGCTCCAATTGCCAATAAATTCCCAGATTGTATCAACAAAGGGACAGCATCAAGATCACAAGAAGTGACAGTCAGTCAATATTAGACTAGTGAGGCCACACTTGGAATACTTCATTCAGTTATGGTCACCATGATATAAAAAAAGATGCTGAGAAAAGTACAGAGAAGAGCAAGATGATAAGAAGTCAGGAAGCTGGGAATATGTCTAACCTAACAAAGAGAAGGATTAGGGGTGATATGATAGCTATCTTCCAGTACTTGGGGAGATCAAAGATGAGGGGAAGTCAAGATAAGCACATAAGGCAGTTATAATCACCTTTGAAGAGTTGCAATAAGTTATGAATAGGAGGTAGAGCAAAAAAATGGATAGCCACTAAATTACAGGTAGTCCTTGGCTTACAAACACAATTGAGCCCAAAATTTCTGTCACTAAATGTTGAAAAGTACCAATACTTTTCCTATCCTGTTCAACCTTTACTTCCACAGAGTGTCAGAGGAAATACCATGGTTTGCATGATTCAGATTTTGACTGATCAAAAGATGTTAGCCATCACCTTGTTTCTTAATGCTTATCATACATCTGTGGTTAATCACTGATACATCTGCATGATACATCTGTGGTTAATCCCATGTCCCAAAGAACAGGCAGGTATGACAGGAAACTTCAAGAATAAAGTGGGCAGTTTCAAGCAATCACAATTACCATGTCTTAAGGTATCTGTTCCATGCACTACTTTATTATTTTGTGTTTTTAAATATGTATTTTATCCAAATTAGGTACAATATTTGGGCTACCCGATCTGTGCTGTAAAAATCCATATAATATTCATGATGGCATATGGGATTCCAAATGGTTGTCTTCTAGTTCCAGTAGCCCAGTGGTGGGATTCAGCCGGTACGCACCAGTTCGGCAGAACCGGTAGCTAATTTTTTGTTGCCCAGGCCCAGAATAGACTTCCAGAAGCGGCATCCACACAGAGAACCGGTTGTTCACATATTTGAATCCCACCACTGTGGTAGCCCAACACAATATCAGCTTCTCCCCAAAGGCAAATAAAGTAGTGGTGAAAGAACCATTTAAGGTGCTACAAATAACCAACAACAACTAAAATTCAAAACAATCTGAGGTTATGAACTTTATTCAGTCTCCAAGAAAAGCTAGCAAAGAATCTAAAAGTGAAGTTAAAATCTAGTAACAACTCCTCTCCAACAGGTCTAACCTAGCTATTCCTCTCCTTTTCACTTGGTTTTAGCACGTGCACAATTTATTCTAAGACCAAATATGGAGGTTCTTTTCTTTGGAATTTTGCTATGATAACTATTCCATAGGAATAGCTTGGTAGTGCTAACTTTATAGAGAACAGTAATACAAAAGCCTGAAAGGTCCTCCTCTGTTTTAAACTGATAGACTGCAGGGGTGTCAAACTCAATTTCATTGAGGGCTGCATCAGCATTGCGGTTGCCCTCAGGGGGCCGGGTGGGCGTGGCCTGGGTGGGCGTGGCCTACTGGGTGGGCGTGGCTAGAGTGCATATGGCCTACTGCGTGGGCGTGGCCAGCTCTACAACATTCGCATCAAGGGTGCCTATGGGGGCCTGGGCAGGAGTGGGACAGATCTGAGGGTCTCTGGGCCAGGGCCAAGGCAGTGGGGGCCGTTCCCTCACTGTTTCCAGGATGGCTTCGTGGGCCACATGAAACCACTTCGTGGGCCGGATCCGGCCCCCGGGCCTTGTGTTTGACATGTCTGTGATAGAGTAACTGTACCAATGGGAAATATCAACAATGGGGTGCCTGTTAATTATTTATTGGAATGATGTATTTCAGAGACACGTCTATTTAAATAAGGACGCTAAGGGAACATTGTTCAAAATTACAGTAGCATTTATATGTACTAAATACAATTTTATTATTACATAATTTAATTAAAATGACAAAGCTGTAGACTAAACCAAACATTGGAAGAGCCAAAGGCATTGTAAGAGGACAAGCAAATCAAGTGTAGGTTGCTAATCTTTAATGCTGGAAAATATTCACACATTCTCCACCAAATAATTTGTTGTATTTTACAAGTAACTTTACAAGCCTGCACGTAATAAATGTTACAGTTTTAGTTCCAGTTCCAAAAGGAAAAGATAGGGATAGGGAGTTGCAGAGCTAACATTAGTTAATATCAGTCTCACAAATGGAAAATTGGATGAGTTTCTTTTCTACTACCGTTTGCAGTATAAATAAATCTACAACGTTGCATGTAAGTGGAACAGAAAAGGTAAGGAAGGAGTTTGTGGTATTTTAAATATTATTTATTCTTCTTGCACAAAATTTAAATTAAGTGTCATTATGCGATATTAACAAACACTGAGATTTGGTTTTCCAGTCATATACTCAGTAAGATTCATAATTCTATGAGATGGCAGATCTCAAGCCTGACAATTACTAAATATTATTACTAAAAGCATATATAATACCTGGATGTGAGCATGCACAGGAAATCATGTTCCTCTTGTTACAAAATCTGCTCCTAACAATACAATTCTTCATATGCATACAGAAAGAAGGAATGTTGTTGGCTAGATGTTATCTGTGCAAGCTTGCAACTCATGCTGGGGGGAAAAAGGGCTCAGCTACTAAATAGGAGACATATTCAAATATTCCACAATAAAATGGGCATATCATACTTCTAATTGTAGGTCTCTATTTCTCCATAGGGGAACCACATCCCACTCAAAAGGTGCACCAGGATGTACATAATTTGGGTTTATTTTTGCACTCAAAAGTAGTAGTTTGGATATGTGCAGTAGCACACAGTTATGTTGCTTGAAGGTAAAAAGAATACTGTGCGTTTAGAATTGCCACAAAATATGCAGTTTCAAAAATACTTAACACAGAGAGAAAAGAATCTGAAGGAAGTTAAGTCTACATTTCCACACTAGTGCGTGCTGCACATTAACCAACTTTTGACAGGTTATAAATGGGTTGCTACCACCCTGTGCAAGGGAATCTCAGAAGAGTTGGGGGTGTTTTATTTTGCCATACTTCACTCTTGCAGTCTGTATTGACTGTATTCGCTCACAGACTGAGAAAGGGTGTTGGACAAAATGAACAAATTTCCCCACGCAACCTGCATGTTTAATCCTTTGCTTTAGCCAGGTAATCAGCTAGTTTGGAAATGGTCTCCTCCTGTTGTTCAAGAAGATCCAGGATAATGCCCATGGGAGTCTTCTTTAAGCCGATGCTTTCTATCTTGTTCTCCATCTTGTTCTTTAAATTCCGAAGCCTCAAGGATGCATGAAGAAACATCACTAGGGGAAGAAAAGCAACAGTAAGCCACAAGTGTCCTTCACTAGATAACTGGTGAAAAAGATTGACGTTGCTACAGTGGCAGCCAACAAAACTGCCCTGTTGCCGTACTATATTAAAGCAAGATTAGCCATAATTGGTCAAAAAAGCCACAATAGTCTAAGCTATAAACCCCTGGTTTATTAACCATAAAGATGCATTCATATATTAAGTAAAAAAAAACAAATATAATAAGCCACATTGATCTGTGAACCTAGTTAATTTTTTACTGAATTTCAAAATTGTCATATAACACGCTAAGTCCTAAAATGTTTTGTTTAGTTTGGCATTCTTAACATCCTGTATGAACCCAGCCATTGAATCTTGTGAACTTAAAAGTTCTTGGTTTAGTGTACTGAATGTACCAAACCAGTTGTGGTTTACTGAATGTTAATGGTTTCAATATCATAGCTTAACATGATATATCAACCTTGTCATTCAATATGCTAATTTCCCCCCAAAATGTTATTAGTTTACCAAAATATAATATAAATGCAAAATACAAAAGAAAACAATGGGAAAATAAGGGAGGAAAAAAGGAAAGAGAAAAGTGTAGGGCAAGAGGGAAAAAGAAAGAAAAAAAGTGTTGAGTTCAAACTCCTTTTGTTGCAGTAGAATAAAGTCACTAAATCTCATTTTTTTACTATTATATCATGATATAAACTAGTCATTTCAATAACAACAAACCTATCTAATCAGCAAAATCCAAAATCAAATTTTTTTTTCACTTCAAGCACAAAGTCCAGAAGTGGTTTCCAAGTAGTTGTTCGATGTACTCATAAGAAATAATTATATATTTGCGAGAGAGTCCTTATCCTGGATTAACAGTAACACAACAGAATTCATAGCCTCTTGTTCAGGTTGAAATTATGATGTATTAGTAAATCCTTTCTAAGGCTCCTGTAGTATTAGCCCATTTTTTGCTAATTTATCTAGTGAGAAAAACAAAATCCACTTAGGACCAAAAAATCTCTTTATGCATGCATACACACAACGTAACATTCATATTTTTCAGTTCCTTGATTCTGAATGCTGGTGATGGAGCTCTGCAATTTAGCTTAGTCCAATTATATAATGATGATGATGATGATGGAAGGAGGTCACCTAGTCCAACCCCCTGCTCAGGGAGGAAACCCTATACCATTTCAGACAAACGACTGTCCAGTCTCTTCTTAAAAACTTCCAGTGTTGGAGCATTCACAACTTCTTAATGTAATATTAGCTCAGCTAAATGGATAGCCAGCCAGAGATTTATGTATTTATTAATCCAATTCATGTAGCCATCAATCTATGTCCAAAACTCTTGGTGGCAAACAAAATAAAATACTGCTAAACGTGACAACTGTTATTCTGCCATATGGACTGTAAGTAAAAACCCTGCACCTGAATATCACTAGTAAAAGCATCTACTGATTATATTTGCAGTTAATGAGAAATGTTTCTTGACACCTAACAGTTTACGGAAAGAAATGAAAGCAGCTGCAGAAGGGAACTGGCATTCAGTTTTATGCCTGGCTACAGATAATATGAGAAAAACTCACAGAACAAAGGAAATGTGATTCCAAACAGAAACACCATGACGCCTCCAAAAAAGGATATCAGGATATAGCTCAGTAACATAACTGCTATGACAAAGGCAGCAGGGTACTGCTTCTTAAACTTGCAAATGAAGTCTTTTTTGTGGGATGCACACACGAATGCTGTGAAGACCAGGATCACCACAAGGATGCCAAGCAGCATTTTCAGGGGATTCAGGAATCTGCAAAGATATGGACAATGGTGAACATACCCAAACAAACGATAATGGCACAACAAGACAACCAGCTTCTTTGGACCCAAGCAGAACCGCTGAGCCTCTTGGCTTCAGACTCTCCCTCCGAGCTCTGTGGCTGCCTGCACGTTGTTCAGGGTTCCTGTGACTTATGAATACAATACAGGTAATCCTCAACTTACAGCCATTCATTTAGTGACAACAGCACCAAAAAAAGCAACTTATGACCATTTTTCACACTTACTTGCAGTATCCTCCTCACATGATATGGTCACGTGATCAAAATTTGGAAGCTTGGCAACCGGCATGCATTTAGGATGGTTGAGGTGTTCTGGCCATATGGGGGTAATCTTTTGCACCTTCTGACAAACAAAGTCAATGAGGAAACCAGATTCACTTAACAACTGTTTTGCTAACTTAACAACTGCGGTGATTCACTTAACAGCTGTGTAAAGAAAAGTTGTAAAAAAGGGCAAAACTCATTAAATAAATAAACCAGGCCTTTGGCAAGGAAGATTAAAACTTCTTCCTAGGCCTTGGTTCCTATCTAGTTTATGATTCTTGCCATCTTTTATATTCTTTTAAAATGAGTTTTACTGCAATATTTTCTTGCTGATTGTGGAAAGCTGCTGAAACTCACTGACAGTCAGGAGGAATACAAGTTTGAAAACTAATTAAAATTAAATTGAACAGCAGAATAAAAACATTGCATTACATTTCAAATAAATAAGATGGTTTTAAAGTTATTTGTATCACAAACAGCTAAAATGCCCCAGCAAGTAACTATTTAAACTTCAAATGTCAGAAAAGTATAGTTAATGAATGATTATCATACACACACACACACACACACAAATACACCAGGTTCCTTGAACTGTCATCTTCATTTATTTAGTGCCTGTGTGTTTGTATTTAATAATAATAATAAGAAGAATAAGAATAAGAATAAATAATAATAATAATAATAAGCTGGAAGGGACCTTGGAGGTCATCTAGTCCAACCCCCTGCTAAGGCAGGAAACCCTATAACATTTCAGACAAATGGCTGTCCAGTCTCTTCTTAAAAACTTCCAGTGTTGGAGCATTCACCACTTCTGGAGGCAGGTTGTTCCACTGGTTAGTTGTTCTGTCAGGAAGTTTCTCCTTAGTTCTAGGTTGCTTCTCTCCTTGACTAGTTTCCATCCATTGCTTCTTGTCCTGCTTTCAGGTGCTTTGGAGAATAGCTTGGCTCCCTCTTCTTTGTGGCAGCCCCTGAGATATTGGAACATTGCTATCATGTCACCCCTCACCCTTCTCTTCATTAAACTACACATACCCAATTCCAGCAACCGTTCCCTATGTTTTAGCCTCCAGTCCCCCAATCATCTTTGTTGCTCTTCTCTGTACTCTTTCTAGAGTCTCGACATCTTTTTTACATTGTGGTGACCAAAACTGGATGCAGTATTCCAGGTGTGGCCTTACCAAGGCATTGTAAAGTGGTATTAGTACTTCACGTGATCTTGATTCTATCCCTCTGTTAATGCAGCCTAGCACTGTGTTGGCTTTTTTGGCAGCTGCAGCACACTGCTGGCTCATATTTAAGTGATTGTCCACTAGGACTCCGAGATCTCTCTCACAGTTACTACTATCGAGCAAGGTACCACCTATACTATATCTGTGCATTTGATTTTTCCTGCCTAAATGTAGAACCTTACTTTTTTCACAATTGAATTTCATTTTGTTAGATAGTGCCCAGTGTTCGAGTCTGTCCAGAAATTCAAATATTTATTCTATTTTCTCTAAAATATCCTGTACAAATGCCAGATGACAAGTCCCATCATCTCTAGCCAGCACAGGTATGGTATAGGTCAGTGATGGCAAACCTTTTAGACACGAGTGCCCAAAAACTGCCCCACCCCACCCCTGCCCCCCACCCTGCCTGCTCCGCTCATGCTCCGCCTGCTCACAGGGCCACCTACCGCCTCCACAGCCCGCAGATAGCCCAGGCGGCCCTACAGCACCATGGCAGCCACGCCCTCCACCCACGTCTTGCAGCATCATATGTGCACAATGGGGCATGAGGGCAGAGTCTTGTCCCCGCTGCCATGTCCTTGGCTGTGCTGCTCTGTGCGGGCCACGTCCAGGGGCAACTCTCCTCCGGGGGGGGCTGCTGGTGAGGAGGGGGCCACAGGGGGAAGCAGGGCTGGGGTGATGGTGTGCGTGCTCACAGAGAGGGCTCTGAGTGCCTCCTCTGGCACGCGTGCCATAGGTTCGCCACCACTGGTATAGGTGGTACCTGGCTCAATAGTAGTAACTGTGAGAGGGATCTTGGGAGTCCTAGTGGACAATCACTTCAATATGAGCCAGCAGTGTGCTGCAGCTGCCAAAAAAGCCAACACAGTGCTAGGCTGCATTAACAGAGGGACAGAATCAAGAACACGTGAAGTGTTAATACTACTTTATAGTGCCTTGGTAAGGGCACACTTGGAATACTGCATCCAGTTTTGATCACCACGATGTAAAAAAGATGTTGAAATTCTAGAGAGAGTACAGAAAAGAGCAACAAAGATGATCAGGGGACCGGAGGCTAAAACCTATAAGGAACGGTTGCTGGAATTGGGTATGTCTAGTTTAATGAAGCAAAAAAAATGTCCTGTTCTAAACTGCCTAGTTTGTGAATGAACCATTCTTGCTGTCCTGTCCAAAGCTAATTCTGGAACATTGCCTGCTATGACATGTCCACTAGCGTTCACTCTTATAAACATCCAATAGGCTTCAGTTCATTTTAGATTCATTATCAAAATATTGGATGCCAAAGATATAGCTGGAATTAGCAAGTGTCAGCCACCTTTCCTTCACAACAGTTGTTGACCACCTGCTGTTGTCACTCATTTGAAATTCCGAGTGTCATACAAAAAACAGTCTCTCTAAATGTCTGAGTCACTTATGGTCAGCTGCAGCTATATTTAGAAGAGAAAAAAAAGAATTTCTGGAAATTCTGCCTGGAAAAACTGAAGAGTTAACTCCAGGCAGAAATCACTGCTGTATTATTTATTTCATAGGAAATGTCACTCTAAAAAAGGTAGCCTTGTCTATTGCATTATTTTTTTAAAAAAAAATACCGCAATAACTTAAAAGTTAGCTGAGAAATATTAGGCCAAGACTCAGTGGGGAATTAATTGAACACCATGCAAAGCTATCTTTCTGGGACTGTCCAGGACCTAATCTATGTGTACAAGTTTAATCTATACCTAGGACAGGGGTAGGCAACCTCGGCTCTTTGATGACTCATGGACTTCAACTCCCAGAATTCCTGAGCCAGCTGGCTCAGGAATTCTGGGAGTTGAAGTCCATGAGTCATCAAAGAGCCGAGGTTGCCTACCCCCGACCTAGGGGATACAATATAGAAGTAGATAAATGGGTACTACTTCAGTGGGAAAGACTTAGCTGTGTTTCTGAGTGTGGAGAGCTTGACCTGGTCAGTGCTTGACCTGGCCGGATGCAAGCCATTGCGACACAATGTGAAGTGAGGAGAGACCGGGGGGAGGCAGAAACCCGGAAGAGCCAGCAATCCGAGTGCCACTAGTTAGCTAGTGTAAGCTAGTTCGCCCCCTGTGGTGCACAAAGGATAGGCACACAAGTGCCACACAGAATGAACTAGCAATCTAGGCTGCCAGGACTGCATTGTGTTTAGAATTTGTAGATTTCCCTGACATTATATGCAATATGCTAAATAAATAACCACACCTAAAAGCATTGATTGATGAGCTGCAATTAGTTTGGTGGGTCACAAACTAATGCAGTACAAACATCACATTTCTAGCAGGAAGCAGAGCAAGGAATTTAACTTTAACTTTAAGCTTAAAGCAGCTGATACGGCTTTTAACATTGTCTTTTGGGCTCCCACATTATATCTGAGCTACCATCTTTTGCAGACAGTAATTGACCTTGCTATGCCAGACAGGCAAAGGGGAGTCACACTGTCTCAAATTAATTGGTCCAGAGGATTGTTTTGTGGAAGCATTGATCAAGCCCCGACCAATCATTTTACAGCTGCTAGAATCTCTAGTCCAGTGGTGGCGAACCTATGGCACGCGTGCCAGAGGGGGCACTCAGAGCCCTCTCTGTGGGCACGCACGCCTCACTCTTTGGCTAAGATTTCACAGTAAAAAGCCATTTCTCAAGTCCCTTCCTAGCCAAAACAAGCCTCCAGAGCGAGTGCTCTGTTTTCGGCTTTGAATTATATCAAATCTGACATGAGAAACTGACTAACAGATGACCTGAGTGCTCCATGTGTTGCTCTCAAACTTACTAAAGTATGAGCCAAGGTTAGACAAATTATCAGCACGCATACAACAGCAAAAATCACATTAATAGTTAAAAAGCATGCCAAATAGAAACTTTTACCTTTCAATAAAAAGTTGTTTGCATCATTGAAAGCTTTGTTATTGTGTTTTTCTTTAAAGACAAAAGATGTTAATGTATGAGTTGTTTTTTTCTAAACTAAAACCTCAGCATTCAGATTAAATTGCAGTGTTGGCACTTTGTGATAAATAAGCGGGTTTTGGGTTGCAGTTTGGGCACTCGGTCTCTCAAAGGTTTGCCATCACTGCTCTAGTCTGACACATGAAGGTGACTGCATATTAAAACTCACATCTGTCACCGAGAATGTCATATTGAATCCCCTGTCATGCATCGTCATGTCACTTCTGGTCCAACCAAAATAAACTGCTACTCAGGACCTTCAGGAGCAGCAACCCATGAGATACCTGATGGATCTAAAGCACCTTCAGATGTTGCTTAGGATGTTTTTCAATATTCTGTCAGGTTGCTGATTTGTCTTTAAGTGTGACAGTCTCAGGCCGTACATTACATTACTGCAAATCTCCGGAAGATGAAGCATCAGAAAAAATCAGAAGAGAAAGACCAGGTATGGATCTGACTGATTCCAGATATAAGCTCAAGTAAACAACTATAAGACAGGAAAAGCTTTCATTTTTAATGCTTATTGTTTTTAATGTTCTCCTTTATTTCACATTATAAACTGCCTAGAGTTGCTTGACAGTGTGATGGGTACATGTAGATCGTATAAATAAAATAAAAGCACCATTATTTCTTCTCTCCGACTGCTTTATTTAAAGTAATATGTTCTCTTAGGCAAGGATGAGCAGGGAGATTTCCTGCCTAGAAAGATTCAAGCAACACAAACATACACATTTAAAGCAACAATCATAACAACAGCAGACAGCTGGCAACCCTCTGGATTTGGCAGAAAGAGCTCAGGAAAGGTACAGTATACTAGGTTGCCATTTGTTTCCCCCCATTGAGTCAACATTCAAAGTTCCAGTTTTTCACAGACGGTGAATGGAAATAGAAACCACAATAAGATGGAATTGTACACATGGGCAATTTCAAACTGATATTCAGGTCCCTTGTATTGGATTTGTTATCATTGTTATCACTGCTAAGCTTGTAAGCTGCCCTGAGTCTTCGGAGAAGGGCGGGATATAAATGTAATAAAAATAAATAAATAAATAAATTCCAACATTACAGTTAGTGATGTCATCTGAGTAAAACAACATAATTTAAGATTAGGGTTTTTTTTAAAAAAATTGTAGCAATGAATGACCTCTCTTAATGGTAAGAGATTAGCACGCCCCAAGATTAGCCATTCAGAATATTTAACTGCATAAATGTTTGTAGATTGATCTAGGGTGTGACCATATGGAATCTTATTTTTAAAATGGTTCAAAGTAAACAACTTCAGGAGTTGTTCTCAGAACTACCCAGGCTGGAATTTATTTCATCATTATTTTGTTTCCCTATCTATTATGGCTATGCGGTCTTTTGAATTCTATTCTGAGAAGGTGGCTTGGAGCATGTGTGGGTGTGAAACTGTTTTTAAAACAGCTGCAACTTGTTTCGAGACTGCATGAGGGCCCTCTCTTCTCCAACTCAAGAGAAAAGTCATAGAACTTTCTGAACACAATCCAAAATGTTCCACCTTAATAAATGTAATGTATATGTTATACAGTGGTACTCAACTGCTTTGAAACTCACTGAATTTGGTACTCAACAGATTTTGACGCATTGTCAAAATGCTCATTATCTGTTTGCTACTCAACACATAAGCTACAACTTGTCCGTGTCAGCTGCCTACTGACTGACTGCATTATTCCTTATGAGAAAAATTTGTTTGGTACTCATAATTTTTGGTACTCATTAAGCCTCCTGGAACCAATTAAGGTTGAGTACCAAAGTACCACTGTATTGTCAGGCAAACAACTCAGATTTTCAAGGATCCTATAGGAGCTAGATTAAGATCTTTAAAAATAGTGTTCAAATCAGTTTTTCTCAATCTAGATCCCTCTAGATGTGCCAGAAAAGGGATGCGGTGGCTCAGTGGGTTAGGACGCTGAGCTTGTCGATCAGAAGGTCGGCAGTTTGGCAGGTCGAATCCCGAGTGCCGCGTAACAGAGTGAGCGCCTGTTACTCGTCCCAGCTTCTGCCGACCTAGCAGTTCGAAAGCACGTAAAAATGCAAGTAGAAAAATAGGGACCACTACGGTGGAAAGGTAACAGCGTTCCGTGCGCCTTTGGTGTCTAGTCATGCCAGCCACATGACCATGGAGATGTCCTCGGACAAGCGCTGGCTCTTCGGCTTTGAAACGGAGATGAGTACCGGCCCCTAGAGTTGGAAACGACTAGCACGCATGTGCGGGGGAACCTTTACCTTTACCTAGATGTGCCAGACAACAACTCCCAAACTCTCATCCCAAACCAGCACAATCCCAGAGGAGAGATGTGTAGGTTTTAATTCCCGTGATTTCCAATCAGCACAATATGACTCAATTCGAAATTGCTATTAGTTATTTCACTAAGAGACTAGACTTTTCCTTTGAGTGGTCTGCTTCTGGTGCTCAAGGAATGTAGAAAACAAATAGCTGACTTGGCAGCATATATTACAATTTGGATGCACATTTCATTGTAATTATAGATTTGAATCTTTATAATTGAGAAATTACAATTTTTTAAAGAAGTTATTAAGAAGGCCAATAAGGGTTATGAACCATTTCCAAATCAACTTTACCAAATAGAACTATTTAAAAATTTCCTCACATTGTACCAAACTATATGATATTATATCTCCACACATCCAAATGAGATAATAAACAGAGAATATATTTACTATTCTTCAGACACAAATTTTATTCCAGAATCCAAAATATATGCGAGTTGGAATTCAGATTCACGGTTGACTAATATTGATGAAGAAATGGCACCATCAATATATGCAGATCATAACCCAATATTGCAAGACTGAACATGGAAATCTCCAGATTGAACAAATGTAATAATAACCATTTACTAAGTTTCTGAGACAACTTTAAAGATATGACTCAACAGGAACTGAAATGTCAACAGGAATTTAATTTCTGAAACTTCCAAATCACAATATGGGAGGCTAATAAAACATTTATGAGAAGGTTGTTCATCTTTCTTGCATCAAATGGAAATCTGTTTAAAAGCAGAAAGTTACCTTACCAAATGATGTGAAACAATTAGAAACAAGTCATAAATTGAAATTATATTGCACATAGCAATCCTATCCAGCAAAAATGGATGAATATTTGAATGGCATATTAGTTTAAAAATTCACTGAGCAACAAAAAGAAGCTGTTAATTGGCCCATAACAGAAGGCAAAAATAAAGTATTAATTAAAACGTTAAAAAAGAATGAAACTCAGGGGCCTGGTGATATTTCTGCAATATGTTGCAAGGAAATTTTGATTAAACCTTTAACTCAAGTAATGAACAATATTCAGGTATACAAAGAAATCCTCTCATCATAAAAATAAGCTTTTGTTTCTTTTATTTATAAAGAAGGGAAAAGATTCAATTCGCCCTGAAAAATATAGACCCATTTCATTATTGAATGCAGATTATACATTCTTCATGGCAAACACTGCAAAAAAATTCTAAAGGAGACATTACATCCTGATCAAATGAGTTTTGTTCTCCCAAAACCAGGGCTTTTTTTGTCATAGAACGCTCAGAACAGAGTTCCGGCACCTTTTTTGGATGGAATCTTGTAGGGTAGGCAAGACAGGTTGTATGACATGTGTGAGTTCCAGCACCTTTTTCTTTTACAAAAAAAGCACTGCTCAAAACATGTGTGAGATAATAACAGATATATTTTAAAGGCTATCAGTAAGATAAATCAGAAGAAGCAAGGATTGCCTATGATTTTTCTTATTTTTTTTTTCTTTTGGGAAAAACCTTCACATCTGGAATGGTCTTTTTTATTTGCAATTCATGCTAAGTTGCAGCGCTAACATTTTTATACAGAGAGTATTTATGAAGAACAAAAAGGTAATGGTCTTATTTCACAGCAATGCACTATATTGAAGGGAACCAGAAAATTATGTTCTCTCTCTCCTTTATTTTTATTAGCATTAGAAGCCTTGGTAATCCAAGTGCATGAAGAAAACAAATGTTGATAAGGAATTTGACAGAAAATGTAAAGCAATTTGTCTATCAGCTAATTGGTTTTAACATTGCTACTTAAAAGGTTAAATATTTAGGAACCTTTTAAACAAAAAACAGTAAGGATGTATTCAAGAACAACTATTTACCAATTTGAGAACATGTAATGACAGATATTTTTAAACAGAGGAAATTAAATTTGCTTTGGGTAGAAAAAATTGCAACAGTCAAAATAATTTTTTTACCAAGACTAAATTTTCTATTGCAAAATATTCCCATTCCTATTGAGAATAGGCTATTACAGGTAATCCTCAACCGTAATAGTGCCTGGAATGTCCATTACAAGCCATGACAGTCAGAAGTCAAGTTATCCGCTGGCTTCCGGTGGCGACGCGACGCCGAAGACAGCCGTTTTCGGGCTGCCCGCTCCGCAGCTGTGTTTTTCCATCGTAAACAGCGCCGATCAGCTGTTTAGATGGATTTGAAGCCCCCTCCTCGGGAGAAGAGGAGGGGGTGAGGCCCCAGGTAGGGGTTGAGCTCTCCGGGGCCGCCTGAGCTGAGAGTTTGGGCGGCTGAAGGATTGAGCCCCCCCGAAGCCTGGGTTGCTCCGAGCTGCGCAGCGCCCCTGCTCCGGGATTTATGGAGCAGAGCCAGGCGTTAGCAACCACCCCTGCCAAAAGGAAATACTTTTGATTGTCAAGATGCAGGCAGAGCGGTACAGGAGGTCAAGGTGATGTGGACTCTTATCTTTACTCTCTAGCTCAATGGATTTTATAGCTTTAAAGTGAAAGTGCGCAATAAGTGAAAGTGGGGGAAGATGGCGGCTAAAACTTCTAAAGCTCTTCGGAGTGTGGGGTCTTCCCTGGTGCAACAGACCTCATTGCAAGCTTTGCTTCCTCCTGCACCTCATCCGGCATTGACGCTTAAGGATTTACAAGATGCTCTTGGAAAGCATTCACAATTGATGTCTGACATGATGGATGAAAAGCTGAAAATGTTGGAGGAGAAACTGGAGAAGAAGATGGAAGAGAAGTTTAAAGCAATGAGGGTGGACATGTTGTCTATGATTGAATCTGTAGCTGAATGTGTGCAACAGCTGGATGAAAAAGTGAAGGATCTCAGTCAAAAGAACTCTATATTAGAAGCAAAGGTATCAGAAAATGAAAATATAAGGGATAAAATGGACGGAGAATTGAGCCTTGCTCAGTATCATCAGATGCAGTATGCTATTAGAATCAGGGGTTTAAAGGAGAACTGTAAAGAAGATTTAAAGCAGCTGATTTCTAAGGCTCTGGAAGGGGTATTGGGCCAGCCAGCATCTGAAATTGAGGGAAATATGGACAAAATTTTTCGTGTAAATTCATGGATTGCAAGACAAAGGAAGTTACCCAGAGATGTGGTGGTCTATTTTACAAAGAGAGTAATTAGAGATGAAGTTATTCAAGCTGCCTATGATACTAAACTGGTAGTGGCTGAGCAAGAAGTCTTGGTTTTAAAAGAGATTCCTCCGAAGATTTTAAGGAGAAGGAAAGATTTTGCATTTTTAGTACAGGAACTTAAGAAATGTGATATTAAGTTTAGATGGGAGATTCCAGTTGGACTGGTGGTGACGCATGAAGGTAAAAGACATTGTCTGGTTACTGTGGCCCAGGCACGTGATTTTTATAGCAATGTGTTAAAAGCAACCCCCCTATCATTTTTGGAAGCTGTTAAGGGATACGGCGAGGGAAAGCTTCAAGATGTTGCAGACAGACAGATAGAGGACAATGGTGTTGGAGGGGATCAAGATACAGTTTCATTGGATGTTGCAGGAGGCCAGAGGAAGACGCGTGCCGCCCTAAGAAGAGCGAGACGAGAGCAAGAGCAAGACCAGCAGATAGTTATGGAATCTCCAAAGTGTATTTACAGTGAAGATGTGGGAGGGGCGCGGTCCAAAGAAGTTTTGGGGGTCATGACAGACGTGCTCCAAAAGTTTTGGGGCGTTAAGATTGCTGATTAAATTTTAAATTAGTATCTTAATGGATTAAATTTATCATAGAGGAGAAAGTTTTTTTTTAATATTTAACACAATTTAAGATGGATGTTATTTGCTTGTTAGAAAAGTATATTAGGGTTATGGACTAAAAGTGTGTGTTGAACTAAGAATGGGTATGCAAGCTCCTAATTAACAACAAGTTGTCTTACAGACTGCTTAACCCTTTTTTTTTTTTACTCTTTTTATTTGAACTCAAGGATGACTTGGAATTGCGAGACATTTGGTGTGATACATGCAAGAATTATTTTTGATTATGGTTTAGTTTGGTTGGAGATTATTAAGGTTAATAGATAGGCGCTTTTGGCGCGTAACTGAGAATTTGTTTATTTTTTTTTCTTTGAAATTAATATGAATAAGGACTGGGATTAAGAAAATCTATTCTGAGTAAAGCTCTTTTCTGTTTTTCTCTTTTTCTTTTTTACTTTATTTGTAATATTAGTATTGTTTGTATTCATTTTACATGAGCTAGAGGGAGATAGAACTAATAGTTTATTGCTGATAACATAGGGGTGCTTATGTTTGTTTTTTGATTTTATACCCTGTATTTAGCTCTGGGAAGTCGGGGGGGGGAGGAGGGAATGGGGGGAAGGGATAGGGAGGGTTGGGTGGGGGAGGGGGAGGGGGGGATTAAAGTCAAAATGTATTGTAAAACTTTTTAAATTAAAAAAAAAGAAGAAGTCAAGTTATCCATGTTACCAGACCAATTTTACAACTTTTTTGTCAATAAGCAAACACCGCTATTGTTAAATAAACATGGTGGATTGTTAAGTAAATGCTGTAGTTGTTAAAGAATCAATGCGTTACTATGGGCATTTTTTTTTTTGCTGGAAACTAGGAAAAAATGTAAATTGCAATCATCCTCCTGGGCTCTGAAATCGACCAAAATGGTGACTGCAGCCCTGAAATCAGAACACATGTAGCACTTGGAACAGCTGCAACGTCTGGCATGAATAACATCTGGAAGAGTAAAGACATCAGCCTCGCAACCAAATTCAGATTGGTTAACACAATAATTTTTCCAGTTGCTACTTACACTGCAAAACCTGGGACTCTGAAAAAGGTTGATAGGAGAAGGGGAGATGCCTTTGAATTGTGGTGCTGGAGGTGATTATTATGCATCCCATGGACTGCAAAAAATAACCAACAAAGCAGTCCTAGACCGAACCTCACCAAAAATATCACTTGAAGCCAAGATCGCCAAACAGAGACTGTCATTCTTTGGTCATGTCATGAGAGCCGACCCATTTGAAGAGTCAATCATGCTGGGAACGATCAGCGGAAAAAGGAGAAGGAGCCGCCCTAGTACTGCTAACTGGACTCCAATTAGTGCAGGTTCACATCCCACCAGGCTCAAGGTTGACTCAGCCTTCCATCCTTCCAAGGTAGGTAAAATGAGGACCCAGATTGTTGGGGGCAATTAAGCTGACTTTGTAATAATGCCGCTTGGGGTGTGTGTGTGAAAGCCCTAATAAGCAGGCATATACATAGAATGAAGGCTACTGCTAAGCTTGTAAGCCGCCCTGAGTCTTCGGAGAAGGGCGGGATATAAATGGAATTAAAATAAAAATAAATAAATAAAATGTCACTGAGATGACCACGGAAGATCTGAAGCAAGCAAAACCAGAGGGGCATGGAGAGTACTGATCCTTGGAGTGGCCAAGGGTTGGACACGACTGAATGGCTGACGATGACGATAAATCTCATTAAATAAATAAATAAATAAATAACCAAATAAATGAATTAATATTGCAAACCCCAGGGCTGGCTGAAAACTCTGCCTCAAACTTAAATTGCTAGTGCATTCTGAAACTGAAAAGAGAAGCAGCATGGCACCTATCAAACATATCCCTATATGCTGCCTGCAATTATCTGATCCATTGTTATTTTTAAAGAATGTTAAGCCGTTACAGAATAATTCTTCTCTAACAGCATACATTCAGTATTGGTACCCTCTTCTTGAAGATAAGACGAGTAATCCATCAGGCCTGATATCATCTGAAGTCCTCCAAGCTATAGTCATTACATACCATGGATGACATCGGAAGCAAGGTTAGTCATATGATTCCCCCTAAATATAGTTCTTGTTAAGAGAGGTTTACTGAAGTTATCAGTCAGTACACGTTTCTTTGTAGATATGTAGCAACTTCGTAGTACTCTGGTAATCTGAGCTTGATGTTATTCAGGCAATGTTCAAACCAGAGACTTGAGAAGAACATTAGTTCTCCCTAATGAGGAACAGGTTTATTTATTTCCCACCTTTACTACATATAGCGATGGCAGGAATAGCCAGTAGAGGAAAGCAGCCAGTATAAATAATCAGCTGAATGGATACCCTATGCTTCTGCTCAAAAATAAAAGGTGTCCCTGGGTGGAAAATGTTGCATCAAAAAAAAGCTGGTGGCACCAAGTTCCTCTGAGTTAACAAGCAAATGAACAAGCTGATACTGGATTATTTTCTAACATCTGATGTACAGGAAATAGAGAACATTTTTCAACACATTTTATTTTGACACTCCAATCTAGATATAGCAGCAAGCAGAATGTGAACCACAAGAAGACAATGCAGGCATCTCCCCTGGAGCCCACTAGCTTCCTGTTCACTCACAGCGGACGTGTCAAGCTAAAAACATAAATCTACCCAGAGTATCATTTTTGTGAAATCAGAATGCCTCTGGGTTCCTGATAGAGCCCATATTTATATTTGGAAAATAAAAATGATCAACACAGCCCAGTATTTTGGTTGTAAAAACCCCCATAATGTAAGTATCACTAACTGCTGGAAGGGTTGGTACAAATATGGATATCTGCACATTCTTAGAAATCAAAAACCATTCCCCAGAAGCCCTGCAGAAGAGGAAAGTCTTCAAATAAAGGATAAAGGAATGTGGGGGGGGGGGACAGGCTAACCTCAGAGGAGGTCATTTTCTGGGTTTCCAACCCCTCTGATTACTCTAGAGCAGACATGTCAAACACAAGGCCCGGGGGCCGGATCTGGCCCGCCAAGTGGTTTTATGTGGCCCACGAAGCCATCCTGGAAACAGTGAGGGAACGGCCCCCACTGCCTTGGCCCTGGCCCAGAGACCCTCCTCCTGCCAGAGACCCCCAAATCTGTCCCACTCCTGCCCAGGCCTCCATAGGCACCCTTGATGCGAACGATGTAGAGCTGGCCACGCCCACCCAGTAGGCCATACACACTCTAGCCACGCCCACCCAGTAGGCCATGCCCACCCTGGCCATACCCACCCGGCCCCTCAAGGGTAACTGCAATGCTGATGTGGCCCTCAATGAAATTGAGTTTGACACTTCTGCTCTAGAGGTAGGAACTCATAGCACCCTCTCCAGATCAAATTCTACTTGAAGGTACCAAGGTGACCAGCTTTGAATGGTGACCTCTAAAATTATCAATGGTTTAAGAAACATGATGCATGAAAAATGCACATTCCATTATATAACCTGTCTATTATAGACTGTTGTATGTTGATACACAATATTACATCATATAGAATATATTATATATTAACATACAATAGTTTTAAGCAATAATTTGAAGTAGTTAATCCTTGACTTACGACTATTTGTTTAGCAACAATTCGAAATTACAACGGCACTGAAAAGCCATTTTTATGACCATTTTTAATGTTTTTTTAACTTTTTATGTTTTAGCTTATATGTAACTGCAAGGTGCCCAGAGTTACCCTATGGTAACATGGGTAGTCAATACATTTTATAAATAAAATATTTTTTTCACACTTACAACCGTTGCAGCATCTCCTTGGTCACATGATCAAAATTCGGACTCTTGGCAACTGGCCTGAGTTTATGATGGTTGCAGTGTCCCGGGGTCATGTGATCAATTTTTGCATCCTTCTGACAAAGTCAATGTCAAAGTCAAAGCCAGATTCACTTAACAATTGTAATGACTCACTTAACAACTGTAACAAGAAAGGTCATAAAAGGCAAAATACACTTCACTGTCTTGAACTTTGGGGCTCAATTGTGTCATAAATCAAGGATTACCTAGATTGCATGTTCCACGAAGACAAAAATATTACCCAACAAACTTCATTAGTTATATAATGAAAATGTATTATCTGGCTGCATTTCATTTATGCAATGGCAGCACCAAATGTGGACTTTTCATATTTCATTTGTTCATATCCAGATGAAATTGTGTTTACGTTTAAAGAAGAGTCATATCTTTTCAAAAGGTCTTGTTTCCATAGCAATTAACTGAGAAATGCTTTTGAAATGCTGAATTATTTAAATAATGACACATAGTTTACTTTTTCAAGTAACACTAATCAATAAGGCTAAAATACTAAAAGACACAAAGTAGCACTGTGATTTCATTTTTATTGCTCCCATGAGCACTGCAGAAACAAAACACTATTTTAAATATACAGCTTTTTTAAAAAAGACACACACACACACACACACACATTTTAAACTAAAGGATACCTTGATAATCCCTTTAAAACTGATGGCCAAAATATACTATTAGTCACAGCATACGTCATCAATGGCCTCCAAAGAGAAACTTGGTGTTTACTTGCTCCACCTCAAACCACACTTTAGATTAGAAGGCCTCCAAAACAAAAACCTTATGTGGCAATTCTTCAATGGAATTTTAAATCTACTTTTTCCTGGAAGCGCATCTCTTGCAGTTTATTATGTAAAGCAGAAATAGCTTTTTTTTTGTATAAAATGAAAGCAAACCGGGCTGTCTTTACTGTATTTAAACATTTATCCTGAGATTATAATCCAAGATTCTCAAAATATACCTAACTCTCTCTAGTTTTAAAACAATAATCCCATTCGCCGCTTTGCAACCAAGCTTCGTTAACTTTAGGAAACACATCGAGGAACGGCTGCCTAATAAATATTTCCTCCATCTTAAAAGAACGGGGGAAGGGAGGCCTGATTCTGGGAGTTGTCACTGCAGCGGAGCCGCGGAGCTCCAGGTGGGAAGATGGTTCAAAGCATTTGGGGCACTGCTCTCCTTAACCGGAAGCCTTGTTACTCCATAGGGCTGCTTCCCACATCAGAAGGGCAGCCCAAACGCCATCCCACTGCAAGCGACGCCCTGCCCTCTTTTCTCCCCACGGCGATCCTTCTGCAATGGGGCCGGCGGCGGAGAGAGAGAGAGAGAGAGAGAGCTTAAACTTCGCCATCGCCCTGCCGCTAGCCTTAGGGGGGCAACGCTATTCCCGGTGGCCATGCCACTCATCCTCCGAGCCGCGCGCTCCCCCGCCGGCCGACGCGCTTACCCCACGATGGAAAACACCGCGGCAGCCACCACGAGGTAATTGGTCTGGTAATAGAGCAGGTTGCTGACCACCCGGTTGTTCCATTTGGAGATATCTTTGAAATCCGGCAAGGCGAAGCGGTCGTGGCCCGGGATGAAATCGTCCCACGATCTCAGCGGCGCGACTTGCACGTCCATAGCGACTCTCCTCCCATCCGGCTTTCTGCGGCAGGAGCGGCAGCAGCAGCGCTACAAGAGGCGGCAAGCAAGACGTCAGCAAAACCGGGTTAAGAGCGACGAGCTGGCCAGCTCATCGGCTTGTGTTTATGGTTGCCTGCAAAATTAGCAAACACACACACACACACACACACACACACAGAGAGAGAGAGAGACAGAGACAGATACTGTAAGGCAGAATAATTTAGTTGGCTTTAGTGTTTCAGGATGGGACTTGAGTGAAGTAGGATCAAAATTCAGTTCAAAAAGATTGAATTATGACCTTGCAAACATGGAGGAATATATAGATGACATTTATTTAAGGCCTGAAATTAACTAAAACACACTTTTTAAAAACAAACAAACAAATGTGCTAAGAGCCGCCCTGAGTCTTCGGAGAAGGGCGGGATATAAATGGGATTAAAAAAAACAACAACTCCAAGGCGCATTATGCTTGTGGGTTAAACATAATTATAATGTACATGCATACATATCCAGCATGATACTTTCTGTTAGGATAAGTGAAGTTATAAAGTGGCAAAAGAGTGACCTGTAATTAGCAAAAGTGATAAGATTTAGAGAGAAAAAAAAAATCTAAACCAGTGGTTAAGATGCTAGCCTCAGAATGAGATGATTTATTATCCCGCTTTAGGCATGAAAAACCAGCTGGGTGACTGAGTCAATCTCTCTCAGCCCTTTTCACGTTGAGGGGAAAATAGGAGAGAGGAGTATTAGGTACCTTTGCTCCCTTATTTATAAGCAATAATAAAGGCATGAAAAAATACATCTAGTTTAAACCAACACGGTGCCCTAGAGATCCCCTTTACTCTTCCATCCTTGCAAATTACCCTTCCTTCTCAACACAAAGATTTATACACAACAGGTGTAAGTTTATTCATATGTAAAGAATGCTTGGAGCTGTTGTACAATTTTTCCCTTGGCCCTGAGCTTCACTGGAATAAAGTGTGATTTGGCCACCATTTGGATGTACGTATGTATGTATGTAAAAGTTAAGTTGAAATCCTCCTGGAAACTATTTGGACAAACAGTCATCCTTTATCTGATCATAATAGTATATAATATGTTCTTTGATCCAGTTCATTCACGTTGTATCTTGATTAGTTTATCTTGTACAAGTAGTCCTTGACTTACAACCATTCATTTAGTGGCACTGAAAAAAAGTGACTTATGACTGTTTTTCTCACTTATGACCACTGGAGCATCCCAATGGTCACGTGATTAAAATTCAGACACTTGGCAAGTAGCATGCATTTATGATGGCTGCAGTGTCCCAGAGTCACGTGATTAGCTTTTGCAGACTTCTGACAAGCAAAGTCAATGGGGAAGCCAGATTCACTTAACCTTAACAGTTGTGGTCGTAAGTTGAGGACCACCTGTAGACCATGGTATTCAATAGAATACCTTTCTCTCAAATAAAAATGCAGAGGCATATAGCGTAATTTTCTTCAGAACACTGTTTGGATGGGAATATTGCTTACTTAACACAGTCCTTCCCAAGTCTTTAACAATCTAGTAAATGTTTTACTAGAAGTTTTGGAAAAGTGCACAGCACAGTTGGAAAAACTATTGATTTGAAATGGTTATGTCAGTTTTAAAGATGCAATTACAGAAACTACGTATCAATCAAGCTGTTCCAAAGGGGCAGAATCTATAATCCATGAGGAAAAAATCAGTGAGAAAAACAGAATAAGCTTTTCCTACAGATCTTAACCATTGGGTAGGTTTATAGGAGAAGGGCAATTATTACCTCAGGTAGCTAGATTCTAAATTTTAAACTTTCTGAATTGGGTCTAAAAATTAATTGACCACCTGTGAAGACTTTTCAGTATGGGAGAGGCCTTGTTGACTCTTTAACAGGATTTCTTCAATAACAAACATTAGTTTCATTCCAGTAGATATGCCAATCAACATTGCAACATTTTGCTCAGACAAACTCTCTTCAAGGGCAGCTTGTCTCAGGACCCAATGGCTAATTCCAATATAGTTGCTAGTAAGGAATGACTCAGCAGCAATTACAACTCATGCACTGAATGTAAATATATAAAAACACTTCTTGTTACCAATAATCTGTGAAAATCCAGGAACAAAGCTATGGAACTGATCTTTCAGGGTGAATTGTCCAAAACAAATTCCTAGAGGAGTTGGGAGCATATTAGTGAACTAGAAATATAGAAGGAATGTTTACAAATTGGCATTTAAAAAGGCAACCTTGAAGTGCCTGGATTCTCAGAAAAACTTATCAAATTTCTGTAGCAATGTAACTTTTATGTTTCCTTCTCATTTAGACAGTTCCTTCTTGAACCGTAATAATAGTAAAAATAGTAGTAATAGTAATAATAATAACAACAGCAACAACGTTGGAAGGGACCTTGGAGGTCTTCTAGTCCAATGCCTTGCTCAGGCAGGAAACCCTATACCATTTCAGACAAATGGTTGTCCAGTCTCTTCTTAAAAACTTCCAGTGTTGGAGCATTCACAACTTCTGTGGGCAGGTTGTTCCACTTATTAATTGTTGTGTCAGGAAATTTCTCCTTAATTCTAGGTTGGTTCTCTTTGTGATTAGTTTCCATCCATTGCTTCTTGTCCTGCCTTCAGGTGCTTTTGAAAATAGGTTGGCCCCACTCTTCTTTGTGGCAGCCTGTTAAACATTGGAACTCTGTTATCATGTCACCCTTAGTCCTTCTTTTCACTGAACTAGACATACCCAATTCCAGCAACTGTTTTTTATGTTTTAGCCTCCAGTCTCCTGATCATCTTTGTTGCTCTTCTGTACACTCTACACTAGACATGTCAAACACAAGGCCCGGGGGCTGGATCCGGCCCGCGAAGTGGTTTCATGTGGCCCACAAAGCCATCCAGGAAACAGTGAGGGAACGGCCCCCACTGCCTTGGCCCTGGCCCAGAGACCCTCCTTCTGCCAGAGACCCTCAGTTCTGCCCCACTCCTGCCCAGGCCCCCATAGGCACCCTTGATGCGAACGATGTAGAGCTGGCCATGCCCACCCAGTAGGCCATACGCACTCTAGCCATGCCCACCCAGTAGGCCACGCCCACCCAGCACTCTAGCCATGCCCACCCTGGCCACACCCACCCATCCTCCTGAGGGCAACCGCAATGCTGATGCGGCCCTCAATGAAATTGAGTTTGACACCCCTGCTCTACACTCTTTCTAGACCAGGGGTGTCAAACTGCCGGCCTATGGGCCGGATGCATCATAGCGAAACTGTGCCCACCGCATTGCTGGCAATTGAAAAAAGTTGTGATACGTCGCAATACATCACGTGACATTGCAGGTTTGACATCTCAACATCTTTTTTACATCACGGTGACCAAAACTGGATGCAGTATTCCAAGTGTGGCCAGTAGGAAGGTGGAGAAGTAAATGCTGTCATCATCGTATGACTATCATTTTCTGCTCCTTTCTGAAATGTATAAATATGAGTGCATCCTTTTGTCTGCAAGACTTTCTCCCACTATTCTCTGGAGGGAATTCCTCCAATGTGCACCGTTAATAAATATTGCAGTGAACTTTATTTGCTTTGGATCCTGTATTTTGAATCTGAAGAAAATAACCCTTCTAAAACAGACTGAACTAGGAGTAAACCTTTTTATTCAGTAATAGCATCCCTGCCTAGACTGGATTTAATCTCGATTTGCTGATTGTCAGCCAACCTATTATAGATCACCTCCTATGAATCACTTCTACGGAACAACAAAACTGAAGCTCCGATCTAGAAGCCCTATTCAAAGGTTCTCATCTCGCACTTCGAGTATTTAAAAAGAAGAAAGAGCAACTTCATATTCTGATCCGTAATGACCCCCTTGAGAATTTTAATTTCATCTTCTAGATTCTAGACGGAAAGGGATTAGTTTTTAACACTTTCAACAGGCTTTCGACCCGGACTGCAGGTTCAATACATAATGAAAAAAATCCACACCAAATCCAGCCTCGTTATGGCGCAGAGGGACGAACAGAAAAAGTTAACGCTGCCTATTTAATCCTAGAGTTTCATCGTTTCAAACTTTGTTTTTTGGCGAGAAGCACTTTGGTGGAGCAGTGGGCTAATGCCTCCTTAAGTAACACCAGCTGCCTGCAATTAGTCCAGGTTCGCATCCCACCAGGCTCAAGGTTGACTCAGCCTTCCATCCTTCCGAGGTAGGTAAAATGAGGACCCAGATTGTTGGGGGCAATAAGCCGACTTTGTAATAATGCCGCTTGGGGGGGGAAAGCCCTAATAAGCAGGCATATACATAGAATGAAGGCTATTGCTAAGTTTGTAAAGCCGCCCTGAGTCTTCGGAGAAGGGCGGGATATAAATGGAATTAAAATAAAAATAAATAAATAAATTATTCCATCCCCGGTGGTTTTGTTGCAGCATTAGGTCATTTTTCTGGAGTCCCCATGGATATTATGGCTGCCTTTCCCAGAGACATCCCCTAGGTAGCGCTCTACCGGCGCCCTGCATTGGTATCTCGTCCCTTTGGGAACTTTTAACACTAAAACCAGGGGTCTTCAAACTTGGCCCTTTTATGACTTGTGGACTTCAACTCCCAGAATTCCTCAGCCAGCATTGCTGGCTGAGGAATTCTGGGAGTTGAAGTCCACAAGTCATAAAAGGGCCATGTTTGAAGACCTCTGACTAAAACGATTGTGATTCCGGTTTTTAAGAGACCAATTCAACACGTCCGGCTCCGATTTGCAAGCGAGAAGCACCCAGTCTTGATTGCAGGGAAAGCTAGCATTTCTTGACATATACATTCTTTGATACACATTCCCAAGCCCCTCAGCACAGCACAATTTTATGTCATTGTTTGCTTTGCGAGACCCGCACCTTGGCAACCAGCGATGGGCTGCCGTAACCTTTTAACGTCTCCTCGGAGACCAGCAACAACAACACTACCAACAACAAGCTCTCGCTCAGAGCCGGCAAAACAGAACTCTATGGCTTCAGCACGTGGCCGGCAAGAAACTTCCTGTCGTGGTGCATTGTGGGAAGAGAGAGAGAGAGATCGAGAGGGAGAGGGGGGAAAAAAGAAGGGGGAAAAAAAAAAGAAGGGGCTATGGCGGATGGTGAGGAGCCGTAAGTACCACCGCGCCTGCCCGTTTCCCTTCCTTAATCCCTCCCCGCCGTCGCTGCCTGGAACAGGCTCCGGGATGGTGGCGGGGAGGAGCCCCCCCCCTTTCGCCTCTGTCCCCACCCACCGCCTTCGTGGTCGTGGCGGTGGAGCGAGGCTTGAGCCTGACCCGGTCGGCGACTGACCCTTCTTTTATTCTCTCTCGTTATAGGGAGAAGAAAAGAAGGAGGCTAGAGGAGCGGCGGCGGCTAGCGGGAGAGAGGCAGAGAGAGATGGGGTCAGTGCGGGCTAGGGCGGGGGGGGGGCGCCCAGGAGGAAGGGAGTCGGGGACGCGGGGCGGAGGTTGTTCGGAAGGGAGGCAGGAGCCCGGGTTGCCTTCACCACCACCGCCGCCGCCCTGGCTGTTTCGCAGAGCCCTTGGGACAAGCGTCTACTGCCCTGGAAAGGCCGGGGCGGCGGCAGCAGCAGTAATGCTGTTTATGGCATTCATGGACAGTCACTTGTCTGAAATGGTGGCTCAGGAATTCTGGGAGTTGAAGTCCACGAGTCATAAAAGAGCCAAGGTTGCCTATAGCAAGGGTAGGCAATCTCGGCTCTTTTATGACTCGTGGACTTCAACTCCCAGAATTCCTCAGTAGCTATGCTGACTGAGGAATTCTGGGAGTTGAAGTCCACGAGTCATAAAAGAGCCAGGTTGCCTATAGCAAGGGTAGGCAATCTCGGCTCTTTTATGACTCGTGGACTTCAACTCCCAGAATTCCTCAGTAGCTATGCTGACGGAGGAATTCTGGGAGTTGAAGTCCACGAGTCATAAAAGAGCCGAGGTTGCCTACCCTTGGTATATAGGGTCTCCTGCTTGAGCTAGGGGGTTGGACTACAATACCTCCGAGGTCTCTTCCAGCTCTATTCTGATTGATTGGTTGTAGGTGGAGACCCTAAACCTGTAGCGGTAATTTTATTTTATTTTTTTAAAGGCAACTTCAATTCCTGCAAAGTAGCTTCTAACTTTTTGTGTTTCAAGGCAAGCCGAGTAGAAAGGGAGGGAAAGAGAATTTGGGTGATTTTAAAAACATATTTATACTCACTGATATAATTAGCTAAAAGCTTGTTGTTTTTAAATGAAACTTAAATGTATTATCCAATTGGGGCAAGTTACGCAGACGCAAAATAGAGTATTGTAAAATTAGCAAATGAATCTAATGAATGTTCGTGAAGAAGGGTCTTTTTGAATCCCTTCCGACTTAATTTCAGCAGCAGCTTGTTCCGTTAGTACAGGCCACTTCATAGAATACAATTATGGTCAAATATTTCTGCAGAAAAACTTGGAAAGGACGCTTTGTGTACCTTTGCCTGTTCTCATAAGGAGTGGGAAATTTGAGTCATTGCTGCATTAGGCTTTGTATAAGTATACTGTGCAACTGGCAACAAGTGGAGTTGTTTCAATGCAGGACTAATATGTCATGTCCAAGAGAGAATACTATCAGATTGAAGAGATTAAAAATTGTAATGATTGTGGTAAGGAATGTGCCAAAACTTGTTGGGAAGAATTAAGCTATATGTAACATGAAAAAACTGATCACAAGAATCTGTTAATCAAAGATGTGAATTCCCTTGGTTTCTCCTCAGGAGATTACAGTTCTGTGAGAAAGTATTTATCCCCTTTTGGATTTTCTAAAATGTTTTATTTCTTAGTGACAGCTCCCAAATTGTCATCTACGAATAGACCTTGGACAGCGACAATTACCTTGGCAGTTACAACAGTAATGAAAGAGTAACTTTGCTGTCAATGCCTGTATTGATAACCTCTTTGGTGACTGTTCACCATTAGGCATTTAATATATGTTGTCCAGTGCCTGTCCTATTTTTTGCTGTCCCGTATTGGGGTTGTCTAAACAAGCAATCTGCCTGATCTGCTTTTTTTGCAGCACTTCCCTAAAAAGTGCTAACTGCAAATTAACAAGCTCAGCTGTGTGATCTTAACTGATTAGAACCCTCCTCTCTGCTGATTGACACTGACAAGATCCTAATCAATTTCATACTAAAGGCCTTTATTTGCTTCTCAGGTGGCTGGGAACTGGCAGCTGCACTTGTATTAGGCAAACAGCTGGAGCTAGCACATTCCTTTTGAAGTGCGTTCCCCATTGTGTGCCTTCTTATTGTGTTGTAGTCTCCCCCTCCCCTCATATAAACACTAATGTTAATTCCCTTTTTACTGATTATCACTGCACTGGGGTGATTATTCCAAAGGGTGAGGAAATGAGTAAAAGAAAACCACAGTCATGATCAGGTGGTTTTCCATTTAGTGACCACTTTGCTTAATGATAAAACTGCCTATCCCAATTGTGATTGCTAAATGAGGGCTATTTGTAGCTTTGTTATAGCAAGACCTGAAATGACAATCCTCATAAAAATCCTAATTTGACAATGTAAGACCCTGGTAATTATAGGAACCATTTGGTTTCCATTCTTAGATTGTACTGCTGATTATTGCATCTGAGGGGTTATTACTTTTTCACATCGGCACATATCTATATTAGATAACATTAAGAAATAAATGAATCAAGTACCTAACTTTGGTTTGATTTGTTTATTAAAACTCCCCATACACATCAGTAGGATCGACATGAAACATTGTTGACATTAAATGCCAAAAATGTGGAAAATCCAAAAATAGGAAAAAAATAGTTTTTCACAGAACTGTATCTCTAGATTATGCAACTTCAGATTGGGAAGAAGCCAATTAGGATGGAACCATTTCTCTTCTAATGGATTTCTATATGCAGGGAAGATTCAGAAGTATGGAATTATGTGAATTCAACACCACTCTAAACTGGATGTTGTCCTTCCTACTTCATTAAAAACTATGATTGAGAATTTCATTCACACACTTCAACCACATTTTTAATAAAGGGTACTTGTGCATCAACATTTTACAAACATTAAAAAAATTCAAAGTAAGGCTCTTAAACTTTGTCAAAAAAAAGTTATTTGCTAATAAATTAACTGCTAAAATATTAAGTGATACTCCTACAGAGATTAAAAGGGGATGGATGTCTCTTCATGATATTTTACATTGCCAGCACATAATGTAGAAAGAAAAGAATGATTAGCATTATTAGCAGTTAACTAATTTTATATTGAAGATAAACTGAACAAAGATAACTCTGGGTATGGTTACTCCCTAAATTTGTGAAGTGATTTTTAATTAGCATAATTTCCATCCCAATTTTATAGCTTTTGGCAGTATAAAGGGACCATAATAGCAGTCTTGAAATGAAATCTATCACATATCACCTATCACATAAAAAATAGACATACTATTTTGGCTTTTAAAATTAAAGGATACAAGTATTGTGGGAAAGGTTTAATACTTGGGTTACATGTCTTGGGAATGAAAGTTTTCCCAAACACAAAATCGTAAAAGTAATTTATTTAAAATAAAATAATGTAAAATATTTATTGGCTGCAAAATATAGTATTTCCCAATTTTATAAAATGTGTCCAGTGTTTCACATTTCAAACATTTTGAGCTTAATGCAGATTGTTCTGACCAGGTATGCAAGTATTTTTTGTATAGAGATGAGGACATTCCAGAAAATATTTTTTGTGCAAATAACACAGCATTTTTTAATATCCATAGCCTGCACAAGTCTTTTGACTGTATTAGATGTGAAAAAACTGTATATTTAGAGGAAATTAAAAGCTTCCATATGCAGGAGAAAATTATTTTCAATGGAATATTGGAAACAATATTGGACAATTTGCTATGTAACAGCAACAAAATCATGATTTCAAACTACACGAAGGGGAAAAATTTCCAATCCATATCTCTGATTCCAGACTTAAAGCAGCTTAGTTTTGTAAGGCTCAGATGGAACCATTTTGAGCTTGGAATGCTTCCAGAATAATCAGAACAACTCATATAAAGCTCTGATTCTATGATGGATAGTAAGTTGGAAATTGATTTTTATGAGCCTAAAACATTTCATATTTGGAATGTTTCCATATCTACATTAAGAACATCAGTTCCCAGGAATTGCCAGTTTCATGTTAATTTTTAACATTATGAAAGACTACCATTCTTATCTCTCCTTTCGGGAGATCCATATGAAAACTTTTACACCCCCCCAAGTGAAGCATAATTAAAAACTAATCACAGGATAGCAATACAATTGAAAAAAATATACTAGAGTACATGTCTAAATTTTAAATTATTTAAATTAGGTCTTTCAAAAGTATTTGGATTATTTATCAGATTTGAAAATGAATTATTCAAACAATTGATCATCAGATTGGATGGCCTGTATGCACCTATGTCAAATGCCCCAAGCTTAATTGAATTTTTTGTAAACAGGACCTGAGTAAGTAGATTTTTGCTTTTTTTCTTTTTAAATTCAAATATTTTCATATTTATCCTGAAAAGTTAAACTTGAACATTCAGTTTTTATGACTACATAACTTAATACTTAATTTAATTTTAACAGGATTTTTTTTAGTAAATCTACAATAAACAGGTATATGTTAATTGACCACAGTCATCATAGTCAATTTTTTTATAGCAGTGTACTTTATTTGCTTAATATTATCCAATGAAACTGATAATACCTAGTTCATTATGACTTGTATAGTACTAAACATATTTCAGCAGGTCAAAGGGAAAAGCTAAGCTTGGAGGGATCCTGTTTTTTTGTCTATTTGTGTGTGTTTTCATACGTTTTTTGCAGCTGAGTTTCTATGTTCTGTGCAGAATGGCTGTTGATGGTGGGTGTGGGGACAATGGAGACTGGGAAGGTCGCTGGAACCATGTCAAGAAGTTCCTCGAGCGATCTGGACCATTCACACACCCTGATTTCGAGCCAGGCACTCAAGTGAGAAATGGTTCTTTTAAATACAAGTATTGTGATGCAAACTATTGTGAATGCTTTTGTTTGTCACTCAGTAATGAAAGATGAGCAAGTCTGCAAACTTCTAAAAAATAACCAACTAATGTTCTATATGGTAAATTGTTTTGCAAAATGTGAAAAAAGATCATATCAGTACCAAAAATCTTTAAGAATAAAATCTTGGGACATTTGGCAGAGAAGAAGAAACTATGAAATTACAGAAGCTATATTGAAAAGAGTAAATATAATTTTAAATTGTTTATTTCAGTTTTGTCATATATATTACCAGTTTATAAATGCAGTTCTTAAAAATCTTGAATTATACACTCGAGATATTTAAACACACATTTAACTATAGGAAGATGGATAAAATGAATGGTTTTAACACTGAACCTTTAGCCTTCTGATTTAAGAAAAAATAGATTACTATGGAATTGTGTATTTCGTTTTTCCAACCACCTCATGGTATGTGTGCACACTTGCTGAATGTTTCTGGTCATCAAGATTTTTCTCTGCATCTGATCATTTTGATATTGATTAAAATAAATCTGAGAGTACTCATTAATTCTATTCCAAACCCTGATTAGTAAATGCACATATAATTTAAAGAATATAGTCTGAGAAAAATTAATCCTTACGTCAGTGGAATTCACTACTGAATATATAAGCATGTGTGTTCCTGTGTATTTTGTACGTGCACATAAATTAGAAAACATTGCTTTGCACACAGAGGGCAGCATTTAAAGACTATAATAAAAGTGTCATGATATACACCAATTAATTCAGAAATATGCAGTGTGATGTTAAATCCATTGATGTTACTTGTATTGCCATTAGATTCTTTGCATTATGTTTAAATATTTATTGCATGTAGAAGCATCAATGCAGGATTTTCTGTAGTAATTCTATACTGCCAGAAGGCAAATTATGATTTTCAGTGTATTGTGCAAGTTTTGGCTTTTTTAGGTATTTGTTTAATGCAATCATTTTTGTGAAAGTATTATGTTTTACTTTCAATAAATTGCTTGTTTTGGTTTTTTTACAGCCTCTTGATTTTCTCCTAAATACATGTAAAGTTCTAGTAATTGGAGCTGGAGGATTGGGATGTGAACTCCTGAAAAATCTGGTAATTTTTAAAATCTTTTTACATTTTACCCTATTCACTTATTTACTATGATTTTGCTTGGTCTTCTCTTGATTTATGCTGAGTGGATCGTGCCATATGGTTTGATGTGCATATACATAAAATACAAGAGTTTTCAGGCAAAAAGGTTTAAATAGCAGGCAGAAATTTTAAAAAATAAATTGGCAGGAATAGCCAACACTCCAGAAGATAGGCTTAAGATAAAGGAGGATCTTGACAGACTTGAACATTGGGCACTATGTAACAAAATGAAATTCAATGGTGAAAAAAGTAAGGTTCTACATTTAGGCAAGAAAAACCAAATGAACAGATATAGTACAGGTGGTACCTTGCTCAATAGTAGCAACTGTGAGAGGGATCTTGGGACTCCTAGTGGACAGTCACTTAAATATGAGCCAGCAGTGTGCTGCAGCTGCCAAAAAAGCCAACACAGTGCTAGGCTGCATTAACAGAGGGATACAATCAAGATCATGTGAAGTATTAATACCACTTTACAATGCCTTGGTAAGGCCACACTTGGAATACTGCATCCAGTTTTGGTCACCATGAGGTAAAAAAGATGTTGAGACTCTAGAAAGAGTACAGAGAAGAGCAACAAAGATGATCAGGAGACTTGAGGCTAAAACATATAAGGAACAGTTGCTGGGATTGGGTTTGTGTAGTTTAATGAAGAGAAGGGCGAGGGGTGACATGATAGCAGTGTTCCAATATCTCAGGGGCTGCTACAAAGAAGAGGGAGTCAAGCTATTCTCCAAAGCACCCGAAGGCAGGACAAGAAGCAATGGATGGAAACTAGTCAAGGAGGGAAGCAACCTAGAACTAAGGAGAAACTTCCTGACAGTTAGAACAATTAATCAGTGGAACAATCTGCCTCCAGAAGCTGTGAATGCTCCAACACTGGAAGTTTTTAAGAAGAGACTAGACAGCCATTTGTCTGAAATGGTATAGGGCCGTGGTGGTGAACCTATAACACGCGTGCCACAGGTGGCACGCAGAGCCCTCTATGTGGGCACATGCACTGTTACCCCAGTCCTAGGCCTTCAGCTGGGTTTTATAAAACCTTTTCACTTTAGGCCTCCACCACCGTGTGCAAAAAAAAAGATTCAATCAATCAATTTCAACTTCTCGCAGAAAAAAAAGATCTTGCAAAGTTGGAATTGATTGATTGAACTTTTTTAGTCCCACCCAGTCTGCCATGACCACCATAGCCATGCCCACCCAACACCTCACCCACCTAATGGGCCATGCCCACTCGGCACCCAATGATACATAAGTGGGTTTTGGGTTGCAGTCTGAGCACTCGGTCTCTAAAAGGTTTGCCATCACTGCTATAGGGTTTCCTGCCTGAGCAGAGGGTTGGACTAGATGACCTCCAAGGTGCCTTCCAACTTTTGGTTGTTGTTATTGTTGTTAT
This sequence comes from Vipera berus, assembly GCF_964194415.1. Taxonomy (NCBI): domain Eukaryota; kingdom Metazoa; phylum Chordata; class Lepidosauria; order Squamata; family Viperidae; genus Vipera; species Vipera berus. The sequence goes on from NC_138203.1 coordinate 252,550,885, forward strand.
TATTAAATTACAGAAAGAATAAATAAAACACATCCATCAGATTGTTCATATCTATGTAACCTTATAAAACAAAAATATGAGCATTTTTTTCAGAGGTCCACCCAGTTTATTTAAAATATTGGCAACTTTTGCAAAATAGTAACAAACGTTAATTTGTAAGGAAGAACTTAAAAGGATGAACTAGGTTGCCTTAGTTGCAATGAAGGCGAAATGAAAATTTTAAAATCTACCTGCAGACTTATAGGTCAAGTTGGTCATACTGGTTGGAATGAAATGAACTGCAGTTTTGCATGGACAAAAGAAAGGTATTTGGTTGTGTCATTAACTGACACAACTTTCATTTTAGTTAATTCATGCAAGAGGACACAACTGAAAAATAAGTTCTCATGAAAGTTACCCAGTTATACATCTCCATCCTGGCTGGATAGGTTATGCTGTGGTAGTGCTGACCAAGTGTTGGAAGCTGTGAATGTCTGAATGGGAATAAACTTAGTTGATTCAACCCTGGCAAGGTGGATTGGCTTTGAGTCTTCGCTGCCCCCCCTGCCCCCAAAAAACACCAAGGTCTGGTGATATGTCATTTTTGAGTTTGAATGGGATGGCACCCCCTTCTAGACTCAACAGCTTCTGCTCGATGACCAAGTGACAAGAATGGTTAGGGGGCTTTTGCATAGATCCATCTTCTCTGCTAATTGCTCCCTTTCCTTGTTGGGGAGTCCTTGCTCATGTCTTGGTTACTTCCTGTTTGGATTACTGCCATGCACTCTATGTGGGGCAGTCCTTGAAAACCACCCAGAGGCTACTACAGGTAATCTCACTTTAATTTAATTAATAATAATTTAATAATTTGATTTCTATACCGCCCTTCTCCCGAAGGACTCAGGGCGGTGAACAGGGCAATACACAATAAAAATCAAATACAAAAATTAAAAAACCATTAAAAACCAATTAAACATCATGCCCATAAAATCAATACATATTAAGTTAAAAACTAATTTTAAAAAACCCAACCCCACCCCGTCAGACCAGGCCAGCTTGTTCGAAAAAGAATGTTTTAAGATCGCGCCGGAAGGAGCGAAGGTCGGGGGCCATCCGGAGCTCAACCGGTAAGCTGTTCCAAAGGTCTGGCGCGCCCACAGAGAACGCTCTCCCCCTGGGGGTCGCCAATCGGCATTCTTTGATCGGCGGCACCCTGAGGAGGCCCTCTCTGTGGGAGCGCACTGGACGGAGGGACGTTGACGCCGGTCGCAGGTGTTGCCGTAGGTAATCCGGACCCATGCCATGAAGGGCTTTGTACGTCATAACTAACACCTTGAACCTCACCCGGAGAGCAACCGGTAGCCAATGCAGCTCGTGGAGCAGAGGTGTAACATGGGAGTATCGGGAAACTCCCAAGACAACTCGCGCGGCTGCATTCTGCACCAGCTGGAGTCTCCGGGTGGACCTCAAGGGCAGCCCCATGTAGAGAGCATTACAGTAGTCTAGACGAGAGGTCACGAGCGCATGAGTGACTGTGCGCAAGGCATCCCGGTCTAGATAGGGCCGCAACTGGCGCACCAGGCGAACCTGGGCAAAGGCCCCCCTAGTCACAGCTCCAATATGCTCTTCCAAAGAGAGCTGTGAATCTAGAAGGACCCCCAAGTTGCGAGCCCTATCTACGGGGGGTAATAGCTCACCCCCCATGGCCAATGATGGGATAATCGGAATTTCCCGGGATGCCGGCACGAACAGCCACTCAGTCTTGTCAGGGTTGAGTCGAAGCCTGTTCCTCCCCATCCAGACCCGGACCGCCTCCAGGCAACGGGACATCACGTCGAGGGCATCGCTGGGGTGGTTTGGGGTGGAAATAAAAAGTTGGGTATCATCAGCATATTGGTGATACCCAACTCAAAAACCACGAATGATCTCACCCAGCGGCTTCATATAGATGTTGAACAGGAGAGGCGAGAGAACCGATCCCTGAGGAACTCCACAAATGAGAGGTCTCAGGGTCGATCTCTGCCCCCCTGCCAACACCGACTGCGAACGTCCCAGGAGGTAAGAGGAGAACCACTGGAAAACCGTGCCTCCCACTCCTAACCCCCTGAGACGTCGCAGCAGGATACCATGGTCGATGGTATCAAAAGCCGCTGAGAGGTCTAAAAGGACTAGGACAGAGGAACAACCCCTGTCCCGAGCCCGCCAGAGATCATTCACCAGCGCGACCAATGCTGTCTCCGTGCTGTACCCGGGCCTGAAACCCAATTGGTACGGGTCTAGGTAGTCAGCTTCCTCCAAGAACAAAGGGAGCTGATGCGCCACCACGCTCTCAACAACCTTCACCAAAAACCGAAGGTTGGAGACCGGACGATAGTTGTTTAAAATTGCTGGGTCCAAGGCCGGCTTCTTGAGGAGGGGTCTCACCACCGCCTCCTTCAAGGCGGCGGGAAAACTACCCTGACTCAAAGAAGCAGTAATCACTGCCTGGAGCCAGCCTCGTGTCCCATCCCGGGCTGCATAAGTCAGCCAGGAGGGGCACGGGTCCAACAAACACGTGGTGGAGCTCAGCTTCCCCATGATCTTGTCCACTTCTTCAGGGGTCACAGGATCGAACTCTTCCCAGATTAAATCGACAAGACCGCCCGTATCCTCTTCGACAGACTCTGCCCAGTCGGAGTCCAAACCGGTCCGGATCCGAGCGATTTTGTCCGACAGAAATCGACTAAACTCCTCGGCTCGACCCTGCAAGGGTTCCTCCCTCACCTCCTGATTAAGGAGAGAGCGAGTCACCCTAAACAGGGCAGCCGGGCGATTCTCTGCGGACGCAATGAGGGTGGCAAAGTGGTTAGACCTAGCCACCCTCAATGCTGCGAGATAAGTTCTCGTAAACGACCTTAGTCGTAACCGGTCGGATTCGGATCGGCTGGACCTCCAACAGCTCTCTAGGCCCCGTCTCCGACGCTTCATCTCGCGGAGCTCCATGGAGAACCATGGGGCCCGTTGGGATCTGCGTCGGGTCAAGGGCCGCATGGGTACAACTTGGTCGAGTGCCTCTGTGGCTGCCCTTTCCCAGGCTTCCACCAGGGCATTGACCGAGCTGTGAGCAAAGGAGGCAGGTGGGGGCCCAAGCGCCGTTTGGAACCGCTCAGGGTCCATAAGGCGCCTAGGGCGGAACCATCTTGTTGGCTCAGCAACCCCACGACAGGGAGTGGCAAAACGGAAGACCATCCGCAGGAGATGATGATCGGTCCATGACAGGGGTAAATTAATTGGGGAACCCCCCCCCCAAGATCATCTAACCACCGTCCAGATAGAAAAACCAGATCGAGCGTGTGACCCCCTCCGTGAGTTGGGCCCAGAATAACCTGCTTCAGGTCCATGGCCGTCATGGAAGCCATGAACTCCCGAGCTAACTCAGATGATCCCCCCAGGGATGGTAGGTTGAAGTCACCCAAAACTATAAGTTTGGGGAACTCAACCACCAACCCTGAGAGGATATCGAGAAGCTCAGGCAGGGCTGCTGCCACGTGTCTAGGTGAAATATACACCAACAGCAAGCCCAACTGAGCTCTGGGACCACATCTCAGGAGGAGGGACTCACACCCGGCTATCTGGACTATGGTGGCCTCCCGCGGACATAAGGTCTCCCTCACAACAACTGCCACTCCACCGCCCCTACCTTGAGCCCTAGGCTGGTGCAGCACCCGGAAACCTGATGGGCTAAGATCAACCAGGGGGACCCCGCCCTCTGGGCCCAACCAGGTCTCCGTAATGCAAGCCAGGTCCGCATGCTCCTCCTCAATCAGATCGTGAATGAGAGGTGCTTTATTCATTACAGACCTGGCATTAAAATACACGAGCCTGAGCTCAGGTGGCTGCTCATCCTCGCTCCCGGTACCACGTGCTGAAATCAGAAATTCTGATACCAATTACCATAATGATGGTAATTGGTATCAGAATTTCCATCCCCAAGTGACGCAGCCATAATGGGCAACATCACATGACCTTCTTGCTCTAGCAATGGCAATCCCAGCAATTCCCATTACCATCACAAGCAGGATCGATGGGGAAAGCCAGCATGAAGTTGCAAGTCCCGGGTGTCTCACAAGCAGGTTAATAAGCTAATAGGCTGCTGTGGTGCAAACATGGCTGAGCAGGCATGGGGTGACTTCTCTCAGGTGTGGGAGGGAGAGCTGGAGGCAGCTATGGTGCTGTGTGAGTGGCATGCACTACGGAGTGCAGGCAGAGGCGTGTGAGCAGGTTGCCAAGCATCCAAATTGCTATTACCTGTCTGCAGGGTTGCTGAGATGGCTGGAATGTTGAGGGTTCCTCGCAAGTTGTAACTTCAAATTGTTACTGAATGAGTGGTCATTAACCAAGGACTACCTGTGCAGGTCCAGAACATAGCAGCGTATAACCTTGAGTGCACTAAATTCACCCATATTACGCTGCTGTAGCGTGAGCTGCTGTATCTCCCTGTTTCATTCCAGGTGCAATTCCAGGTGCTGGTTATCACCTTTGAAGCCTACATGACATGGGACCGGGTTTTTTTTTTTTTTTGGCAGCACCGTCTCTCCTTGAGGTTGTGTTCCCATCCCATAAAGCAGAAATACGTTCCATAGATTTTTTTTTATCAAATTTTAGCTGGGCAGACTTCGTAGGATGTGTGGCTTCAAATAAGAGCTGCCGAGTATGACATGTCCAGGTCCTTTATTATAAAGTGCAATACTGCCAAATATTGATATTTTTCAAAAGCAGCAAGTTCACAACAAAGAAAATAATATATATTTTTATAACCTTTTCTCTGCCTTTGCAGGCACTATCCGGTTTTAGACAGATTCATGTAATCGATATGGACACTATTGATGTATCTAATTTAAACAGGCAATTCTTGTTTCGGTAAGTTTTAAACGTAACCCTTCTCTTTGTGCATGAACTATATACTCAGACAATCCGTTAATTTCTGTATGACTTCTGATAGCAGAATTCAGTGAATCTGAATTCTTTTGCGCAAAGATCCATACCATTCCAACCTGATCTGTTGGACTTTTTAGATCATCTAGGGAAAAATTATGTCTCGTGCCCCACCATTAGCAAATAAATGGTGCCAAAGGAAGATTCCCCTGATTTTCAGGGGCAGCATCAATCCTCTGGAGAGTTTCCTTCTAGAGATCAGATTGACAGCAACCCTGAGGACACTTAGACAGATGTTTAAGGTGGAATTAACCTATTTGAAGCCATCTTTAATTGTATTGTTTGTGTTGGTCTTAGTTCACAGTTAGAAGTTTTATTTTACCCCTGTACTCTTACCATGAATGTTTTAAATTTCTATTGAGAATTGAACTGAAATTGAGTGCAAATTTAATAATAGCAATAATAAATTTAATTCTCTCTCTCCTAAAGTACATCATCACTATCTTTATCATTTTTTATCTGCCTTTTTCACAGTTTATTGTCTTATTAATTTGGGGGATATAAGAAGCATTTCAGTCAGGATAATTCTGTGAAGCTTTGCCTATCAGATATCAAAATAGCACTTTTGAGGAAATCTTGCTGTTTGTTATGTGAAGTTCCAATTCAATAAAACCTGTTCTGCTGGCAAGAAAAATATTTAGTGTATGCACCAGGCATCTAACAAAGCTTGCTTCTAACAACAGTTGTCTGTTTTGTTATCAAGCCATATCTGATCAATCCAGGTCAATTAATAGAGATGTATTTGGAAGCAAGAAACACTTTAATATGTAGTGAACTATATGGTTCTTCAGGTTTAGGAGGTTTAAAAAAAACACAGTGATATATATGTATATGCAGAACCTTCCAGTCTGCTTTGAACCATACTGATGTAAGGTTTGAAGGTTTGTTTCGGGAAAAGTAGAAGACCACCTTTGCAATAGGAAGATGAATATGATTTGCTGGAAGGTTTAAATGTACGAATTTCACCAGATGCTCTGTTCTCAGAACAATAAGTATTGTGAAGCACCTAATCACATTTTTCTGAGGTTAATCAGAAAAGATATAGAACTCTGTTTATACAACTCTATATCTTCTTAAAGTACTTGCAACTCCCTCACTTGTCTAAATCTCAGGAGATTTGGGAGACATCTCCTTCCCCAGGCAATTGGGAAAGTGTGGCATTTGCCTCTCCATTATCAGAGATCAGATTGGTTACCCTGTGGGAAGTAGGTGTTTGAAGAGATTTCATGTAATTGGGTCTCAGGATTTGGGTCAAAAGCCTGGGATAATGGGAGCAAGTAAAGTTACATTGATAGGAAATGCTTATTTAAATATATGATAATATTTAAGCCTTATTAAATTAGGTATATAATTAGTAGTTTATTGTTTAACCATATGGCCCAGACCAATTCTTGTTTATTTGGGGGAAATTTTGTCCCTCGCTTCTTGTTTTTTTTTGCTTACACATTTCAGATTCCTGACTAATGGTTTTGGAAAAACAAATGTCAGTCCCATGTAGTTTGTTGCAATTAAACTATTCTCAATTCCAGTGGTCTTCAAACTTGGCACTTTTAAAACTTGTGGACTTCAACTCCCAGAATTCCTCAGCCAGCGTGCTTGGTTGAGGAATTCTGGGAGTTGAAGTCCACAAGTCATAAAAGGGCCAAGTTTGAAGACCCCTGCTCATTTCCCTACTTTGTTGGTTTTATTCAAATCATAAACCTTTTCTTGATTGCACCAGTATTATTGATTACAGTATTATTATTGTAACAGAGGAATATTATAATGTTGCAATACCTCTGTTGACTATACCAGTATTATAAAGGTGTAAAATAAATAGGGTTTGTAAACTAGCACAATATTCTCCAAAACTGATTTGGCCTAATAACTGTATTTCAAAGGGGAAACTGAAATAATTCATTTAAAAATTGATTGCTGGGAAAGTGTGAATTTTCTGCCTTATCTTTGATTTTGCTTACTTTGAAGAGCTGACATCATTGTTGATACAGAATGCATTTTATTAGTGTGAGAAATTTAAATTTAATTCCCTAACGTGTGCTTTACTTTGCAGACCTAAAGATGTTGGACGTCCTAAGGCAGAAGTCGCTGCTGAGTTTCTCAATAGCCGCATTCCCAATTGTGCAGTTGTACCGTATCCTTCCATGAAGAAATACTGTATGTTGCTTGGGTTCTCTAAAAAAATTTTTTTTTTTTAAAAAAACCCACAGAATACTTTTAGAAGTGGATAGCTTCAGTCCTGTCTTTTCTTTATTGTTAGAGTCGTTCTGTGGCATTAAAAGGCAATGGTTGCTTTTAAAAGCTGCAAGGAATATTCATTCTACATACTGTATTTGTAGTGCTATAACAGGTAATTGCACCTTGGAATCTTCTTAACTAAACATTTACTCTGATATTATATGTACTTTACCTGTGAACATTACCTTTATTAGGATAGATTTTGTTTTGTAAAGCAACATACATTAATATTGCTGATGAAATATACAACAGCTAATGTTAATTTTTACCTGTCCACACTTATGTATTCTCATTAACATTTTTTAAGTAGTTCAGAGCCTTTCAGGAGTAGAAAACTATAAGAAAAACCACACTGAATAAACCCAAAGGCATATCTGTTCAAATCATTCTCCTAGAAAACGACAGATAGTCCTTGACTTATAACCACAACTAAGCCCAGAACTTGGTTTTAAGTTGTTGCAATCATTAAGCAGATCGTATGACCTGACTCAATTTTACAACTGTTTTTATTATGGTTGTTGAGTCACCACAGTCATTCAGCAAATCTAGACTATCCAATGGGCATTTTTGCCAATTTTTGTTGGAAAATGGTAAAAATGCTGCAAATTGTGGTCATTACAACAGATCATAAATGCAAAGTGGTTGCCAAGCACCTGAAATGCAATTATGTCATTGTGAGGGTGGCAGGCATAACTTTGATGGCAGGCTATGAGTAATTTATTAAAAGTCCATCATAAATTCAAACAGTCAGTAAGCAAGGACTATCTTTATGATAACCAGAATTCCTCAGAAGTGACCAAATTGATGCAATCTTGAAGAAAAATAGAACACTACAATGTTCTCCAAAACAGTAGTGTTTGCACATTCCTATATGTGTGTGTAAAGGGACGCGGTGGCTCAGTGGATTAGGACGCTGAGCTTGTCGATCAGGTCGGCAGTTTGGCGGGTCGAATCCCGAGTGCCGTGTAACAGAGTGAGCGCCTGCTACTCGTCCCAGCTTCTGCCAACCTAGCATTTCGAAAGCACGTAAAAATGCAAGTAGAAAAATAGAGACCACTCTGGTGGGAAGGTAACAGCGTTCCATGCGCCTTTGGCGTCTAGTCATGCCGGCCACATGACCACGGAGACGTCCTCTCACAAGCGCTGGCTCTTCGGCTTTGAAACAGAGATGAGCACCGGCCCCTAGAGTCGGAAACGACTAGCACGCATGTGCGGGGGAACCTTTACCTATATGTGTGTGTATATGAGAATGAGAGTTGATTTAGTCTATTGAACAAGGCACTGGAGTAGGACTGGATAAATTCTAATCCTCCGTTAGGTATAGAAGCCAATTGGATTTCATTGGAACAGAGACTATTTCTCAATCATAAGAAGGCAATGGCAAAACCCTTCCAAAAATGTTGCCCTCAAACCTGCATGGACTTGTCCATGATAGTTGCCAGGAATCAGTTCTGACTTAAATGCAAAACAGAGAGAATATTCCAGCAACTATTTGCCACAATATTGGCTTATATACTTTTAGAAACCCATTGATGAAACATGCACTGCCATCTGTTTTTGGCCAATTGTTGAAAATGGTTAGTTTATTCCATAAAAGCTTCTGCACTTCTTCAATTTAATTTTACATAATGTTTCAAATGCTTCAAATAAAAAACAGTTAATCAATTGGGGAGCTGTTTAAATCATTTAGTGTTAGTGTTAACTACTTGTTCTCTTTGTAAACTGTGACATTATTAATAGCCATTCTACAGTGACCAGATAATTGTTTAATTCCTTTACTGTGTGTTTTCAGACATTATAAAAAGATTCAGGATCTGGATGACAGTTTCTATAGACGTAAGTTGTTGTGCTGCAAAAATAGCAATTCCTGTTTTTTCAAGTAAGATGATAATCTTTTCCTTAAGAAAGAAGAGAATTCTCAACTCATACACTGTAATTATAGCTAATTGTGTTGGAATAAAGGAATGATTATATTTGATTTCTTTTAGAGTTTCATATAATTGTATGTGGTTTGGATTCAATAATTGCAAGAAGATGGATAAATGGCATGTTGGTAAGTATTTTTATTAAAATTTGTTTTGTTTTTTTACAAAATATGGATACTAGAATTCTGTAATACGAGAATAAATGTTTCATTTTTAGTTCTGATATAAAATATATGATGACAACATTCTTTTTAGGTATATGATCATGCACATTCTTTTCATAAATTTCTGTGCTTTTAGTCTTGGGTTAATATTCAAAATCCACATAAGTGATTCACAAGATTATGGCTTAGATGTACTACAATGAGTTTCACATTGATTTTGATAGAACTTCAATAAAACTTTGTTTTCCCTTCTTCTGAATATAAGAATATTTTTTTCTAATTAAGAAAACAGATATATGAAATTAGAATTTGAAAAATTGGTTTAACATATAATTGACTCAGTTGTATTTTCCACCAACACCAATTTATTATTATAGTTGATAGGTTCTAATGCAGAGGTCCCCAACCTTTTGGGCACCAGGGACCAGTTCCATGGAGAGAGGTTTTTCCACAGACCTGAGGGTGCGTGGTTTTGTATGCTGCTTGAACCTTGCAGATGGGGCTTTCTTTGTTTGTGCAGCCCAGTTGCTGGCATGCTGCAGCCTGGTACTAGTCCACAGACCTGGGGTTGGGGACCCTTGTTCTAATGAGCTGGTTCTTTACTGCAGCTATTGATAACACATGCTTTTCATTTGCAATACAGAAATTAGACTAGCATTCCCTTGCAGCCAAGGATTATATTGCATATATAAACTATATCAATACATGCTTAATTTGCACCAATAATTTGAGGACCCAGATTGTTGGGGACAATATGCTGACTCTGTAAACTGCTTAGAGAGCGCTATAAAACACTATGAAGTGGTATATAAGTCTAAGTGCTATTGCTATACAGTACACACAGACTCAAGGTACTTAACTGAAATGAGACATAATAATTTCCTCTTAAGTTTGAAAGTTGGATTGTTATAATTCTGTTACACTCTGTGGACCAGAAATGGCCACTGCTGTTAATCCTATAGTTTATCTTGCTGAATTATACATTTTGTTGCTGAGAGAAAGAAGGAAGGAACCTAATACAATACATTCTATTTTGTTCCCTAGATTTCCCTTTTAAACTATGAAGATGGGGTGATAGATCCAACTTCTATTATACCTTTGATTGATGGAGGAACAGAAGGTTTTAAAGGAAATGCACGTGTGATTATTCCAGGCATGACAGCTTGTATTGAATGTACACTTGAACTTTACCCACCACAGGTAACTGAAAAACAGTCATCTTTTTTAAAAACAGTCATTCTTTTAAACCTCTTGCAAAATCCAGCTTGATTCCTCTGTTTATTTTTTCCAGGTAAATTTTCCCATGTGTACAATTGCTTCAATGCCTCGTCTACCAGAACATTGTATCGAGTATGTTAGAATATTGCAGTGGCCCAGGGAACAACCTTTTGGCGGTAAATGAATAAACTCTTTAAAAATGAAATAGTAATTTACAGAATATCTCTTGCCTTGTCTGATACAGTTAAGATCATGGTAAACCTGCTTCATTCTATTGTAATTTTTCTGATTTGGAAAAAAATAAATCCTTTAAAATTTATTCAAATTACTGGTACACTGTAATGGTGTCTGCCCATTATGGTTGTTAAGTCTTGATATTTGTAAAATGGGTCACGCACATGACTGATCTGATTTTATGACCTTTTTTGAGATGGTTGTTACGTGAATGCCAATATCATTGAGCAAAACCTATTTTTCACTATAGTTGTTTTTTTTGCTGAAAACCAGAAGTAAATGATGAGGGAAGGGGTTGGCAGAAATGTAAATATCATGGTTATATGAATACATGACACTATAAAGAGCGCCTGAAATGTCACATCAATTCAGGGAGGGCATTGGGGTGGGGTCTGTCATAACTTTGAATGGTTGCACATTGTTCAAAGGATATAGTTTTAATGTAAGATAAATTACAGATAATGAAAATAGTATAAACAAAATGCTTTATCTATTCCATTGCAGAAGGTGTTTTCGTAGATGGAGATGACCCAGAACATATACAATGGATTTTTGAAAAATCTATAGAGAGGGCATCACAGTTTAATATTAAAGGTCTAACATATAGGCTTACACAAGGTAAGACTCAGCAAGAGCTCTTTGGTCAACTTTGTATTTTTATTCTGATGATTAACTTTTTATACTCAGTTGTGGCTCGGGATGGGCTGGCTGTGTTTATTCGCAAGCTGTGCAAATACTCTGTTGTGACCCACAGAATGGACAAGGCTGACATTATAGAACCCATGTTTTCACAGTAAAATATGCCCTTCTCCAAAGTTCAAAAAAGTCTGAAAGTGTTAACTCTGGTCAGTTATTTTTATTTTCTATTTATTTATTAAATTTGTTTGCTGCCCTTCCCGTTACGAACAGCACCACCCATGCTCTTGTGATCCCAGGTAGGGCAGAGTCAGAAAGTCTCTTACCAAGGCAGAATAGTTTCCCATTCCTTAATCTGAGGACCCAGATTGTTGGGGGCAATAAGCTGACTTTGTAATAATGCCGCTTGGCGGGGGCTGAAAGCCCTAATAAGCAGGCATATACATAGAATGAAGGCTACTGCTAAGCTTGTAAGCCTCCCTGAGTCTTCGGAGAAGGGCGGGATATAAATGGAATTAAAATAAATAAAATAAAATAAAACTGCAGCTGTTAATTCTAAAGATACTCTGCTTGGAGTTATTGTTAGTCGCTAAATTAGTCCACAGGTGGACAATGCGTTTTATTTCTGTTTTCTGTAAAAAAAGAAAATAACATGGTGTATTCCCCAAATGCAGGAGTTGTAAAGCGGATCATTCCAGCAGTAGCATCTACAAATGCTGTAATTGCAGGTATAGTACTATCAGAAATCAACTTCTTCTTTGTGTTTAACAATAATGCTATGGATTCCAGATGAAAACAGGGTCAGTTTCTGATGATTTTTCTCTCTATACAAGACCAGCCTAAACAGATCAGAAAATGAATTTTATGGCACACACTTAACAGAATAACAGAACAACCTATATGTATCCTGAAAAGGAAGTTCATGCCAAGGTGAAAGGGGCTTACTGCCAGTAAACTGCAGTGAAATGAATTGGGTTTATCTCTCAATAAATAAATTTAGAGTTGAGCTGAGAACAGTTGGGTAGAAATGTAGTCTTTAGAATGTTATATTTCAGCAATTATATATACAAACTAGATTTAGGGAACATAGGGTTAAAAATCCTGGCTGTGTTTAGTTTAATATATAACTTGGTACTAAAATTCCCTTTTCAATTAGAATCATGAAATGTATGGGGGGAAATGCTGATAATCCATCACTACAAAAAATGGGGGAAGGGGAAGCTAGGAGGGGTTGCTTTGGGGGGGGTGGGCTTGTTTTATGGAAAAACTTTACAAAGTAGGTCTGGCTTTCCCTGATTTTGCTAGCTTTCTAGAAGATGTTTGTGAAAACGAAGCTCTTCTTGAAGTCTTTTAAGTAGTTAAAATTGACCCATTGAAAGTTATGTATTACTGGGATATAGTTTAGTAACTGCCTTGAACAGCGATGATGCAGTCATCACAATGATCAAAAAGTAATTTTGTGACCTTTGCAGCATTTTTCTCTGTTTCACATGTTCACCATTGCAGTCATTATGTGTTGTCCTATGCCTGGTCCTTTCTCCCCTCACCCCGTTTGCAGGATGAGGAGCTTGCTTAAACATCTCTTCATGAGCTGTTTTCTCTGCAGTACAATTCTTCCCTCCAAAGTGCTAAATGCAAATTAACAGCTCTGTGACTTTAATTAGAACCCTCCCACTTGCTCCTTCTGCTGCCTGATACTGACAAGATTCTATAATTAGTTTTATTGTTTGCCTCCTTAAGTAGCTATGGGCTTACTGCAAGTGCACTAGGCAAACAGTGGCATTAGCAGATTGCTTTTGTTCTATATTCCCCATTGTGTAATTGCTTACTCTAGTAATCCTTTACTCACCAAAGGGTGTAAATAGAAGCATTAGTTTCCTTTTTGCCATTGTTGGGTGAACATTCCAAAGCGGGGGGGGGGGGGGGGGGGAGGAAGGAAAGCTATAAGATTTGCCCATTAAATGGCTTCCTTGTGAGTCAAGTTCCAGAAACTTTCCCTGCCCATGCTTAGTACGTAACTTTATTTAAATAAAATCTAACTTTCTTAAATATAAACATATCAAACTTTCAGGATTATTTAAGCACAACTAAAATTCTTATGTTTCTAGGTTGTTATAAACAGTATGCTTTACCTGTAATTTTCCCTTTTAAATATTTAATTTTTTTTATTTCTAGCTATATGCGCCACTGAAGTATTTAAAATAGCCACAAGGTAACTTAATATTTTTGTGAGCTAGCTGCTTATAAACCCTGAGCAAGCTTCCTGCTTATATACTAATAGATGTTTTCTTGCAGTGCATACATGCCTCTGAACAACTATTTGGTGTTCAATGATGTTGATGGTCTTTATACATACACGTTTGAAGCTGAAAAGAAGGTTAGTATTGCTACATACAATTTTCTTACCTTTGTTTGATTTTGATCTTCAGTTACTTTATTCTCAAGTACTGTACCCAGAAACTCAAATTTTTTTAACTATCCTAATTCAAATTTTGTATTAATCTGTCTTGTTGGCTGTTTTTTTATTGGAAAGGGCATGTTAGATGATGATAAGAACTCATCTGTTAAGGTTACTAAAGAGAATATGATGTGTGTCCTGACCTAGAGTTGCCATTGGTATGGTAATGCTTATATCGTACTTATTCCAATGCTGGAGAAAATTAGCATATTTTAATAGATGCTTCAATTGAATTTTGTTCAAAAGCTGCAAGTACTCTTAAGTCATTGAAATCGCAGAATCAGCATACTTTGTCATTTGACATATATACAAGAAGCTGGTTATGCTTTTATGCTCCCCCCCATTATTAAATAAAGCAATTAGATTGGAATAATAAAAGGCTATAAATAGTATCCTCTGATGAGCTTCAATGAGTAGAAGTGGTTTCCATTAGTAGAAGGAAAGAGCATAATTTCCTTCTTGCAGCCACCTACATGTCCTTTTCTGATTGATATGCTTGTAATTTTTTGGACTCTTGACCAAAGATTCTAGTTCTTCATTGTCTGTTGCTTAGCCACAGGTGGAGCACATGACCAGGCATTCACAGATTTCTTTTAGAACAGGTTTATCCTCTTTAGCAGTGCTTTTTTTGTAAAAGAAAAAGGTGCCGGAACTCAAACATGTCATACAACCCACCTTGGCTACCCTACAAGGTTTCATCCAAAAAAGGTGCCGGAACTCCGTTCTGAGTGTTCTATGAGAAAAAAAGCCCTGCTCTTTAGGTTTGAATGCCTGTTCTGCGTACATGTATTTAGAATAAAAAAGAAAAAAAGCTCGGCTGATATTCCTTTTTCACTCACATTGATGCTAAAGTTCACATACATCTGTTCAATAGCAATATTTCATTTGTAGGCTACGCAGCAATAACAACCTTTATAAGGAGCAAAAATACTCAGTAATACCTGTTACGGAAATTAGCAGTTCTTGTGTACTCTTATATGTTGAAGCAAATAGCATTGCTTTTGATTCCCCGTTAGAAAAGCTTGATCCAGCTGTATGCAAGCATAATTACAATAGTACAGGAGGAGGCTAAGCTATGACTAAAAATAGTTTTGCAAGTACAGGTAATCCCTGAGTTGTGAGCGTTCTCTTAGTGAACATTCGAAGTTATGCGATAAGCACCTCCTAGGGTGCTTATTGCACCGCGGCAGTCGTTCACTCTTACAAATGACTGCAGTGGGCACTGCAACATTTATCCTGGCTATTCCCTCCCTCCCACCCCCCTTGGGTCTCCCTAGACCTGGGGTAGGCAACCTTGGCTCTTTTATGACTCGACTTCAACTCCCAGAATTCCTGAGTCAGCATGGCTGGCTCAGGAATTCTGGGAGTTGAAGTCCACGAGTCATAAAAAAGCCAAGGTTGCCTACCCCTGCCGTAGACACTAGGCCTGAGGATACTCATCTTGTGAAGATCGAGAGATCCTTTGCTTTCTTGGTTGCTCCAGGCCTTTGGTGCGTTCACAGAGAATGGAGGCCTAAAGATCATGCGAGATCAGTGGCGTGAGATGTCATGTGACTGATCTCGTGTGATCTCATGGTAGTTTAGGCCCATTCTCTGCAACAGAGAATGGAACGGAAGCGGGGGAGTTCTGACAGATATAAGGCTTGGCTTCAGTAGAAGGGACTAATTGATTAGAGCCGTAGCGGCGAACCTATGGCATGCGTGCCACAGGTGGCACACAGAGCCCTCTTTGTAGGCACGCGTGTTGTTGCCCCAGTCCTAGGCCTTCAGCTGGTTTTTATAAAACCTTTTCACTTTAGGCTTCCACCGCCGTGTGCAAAAAAACCAACAACGTTCAATCAATCAATCAATTTCAATTTCTCGTGGGGAAAAAAAAGATCTCGTAAAGTTGGAATTGATTGATTGAACTTTTTAGTCCCACCCAGTCTGCCATTACCACCGAAGCCATGCCCCCTAATAGGCCACGCCCACCCAGCACCCGAGGATACATAAGTGGGTTTTGGGTTGCAGTTTGGGCACTCGGGGTCTAAAAGGTTTGCCATCACTGAATTAGAGTTTTATTGTTTGGGGAAGGTAGTTAGTGCTGGATCGTTCAGATTTAAAAGTGCTCCTCATCTATTCCTTTCTTTTGGAAACATTATTGCCCTCACCATAGAATTCTAGCCTTTTTTATTTTATTACTACTTTTTTAAAAAATGATATCAGATGTTTCATTTGTTGCTTTCCAGGAGAATTGTCTGGCTTGTAGTCAACTTCCTCAAAATATAGAATTTTCTCCATCAGCTAAACTACAGGAAGTCTTGGATTATTTAACTAATAGTGCTTCATTGTAAGTATTGGATACTTATTTATAAATTTGTAAATAATATTAGAGTCTAAAAATGTAGGTTCAGTAAATCATGGAGATACCTGTTTTAAAATTTTGATTAGTTGTCTTGATTTTTTTTCCTGTACAGACAAATGAAATCTCCTGCAATAACTGCTACAGTATATGGAAAAAATAAAACACTTTATTTACAGGTAAATAATATATATTTGTGATTCATTTTAGCACTCACATTTGTGCAGATTTAAGTAAAAATCAGTATGCGTGTTTGTGGACCTAGGTAAAATAATAAAATGCATGTTGTATATTTTTTCTCCTTCTGCAGTCAGTAGCTTCAATTGAAGAACGAACAAGGCCAAACCTTTCAAAGACTTTAAAAGGTAATCTTTAATAGTTAACAATTAAATCATGTTGGGACATGCCGCTAAATTTTGAAAAAGTATGTGCACTGCTTGATGCCTATTCATCTGGTATGCAATAGGTGTCAGAAAATGTTTCTAAAAATTGCTTTAGGCAAATATGGCATACGGTATTGGCATCTAATAAAGCACAGTGGCATCCACTTCCACATTAAAATAATTTTCTTCAAAGCTTACAGGTGTTGAAACAGCAATATAAGCCAGGTATATAACACTATTAGAATGTATACACACACAAAGTGATAAAAAATGACAGGTAGGAGTTCTGTGGGCCATCATTCATCTTAGTGGGATTCCTATTATATAACTGCATAGTGGAAAGAAAAGTGAAGTGATGGAGTAAAGAAATGAACATTGTCAGCTCAGCATCATTTTTGCTGTGTCATTGCAGCAATGAACAGATTGAAAGAACTATTGACAATATTTGAGTAAATCATATATTTTAATTTAATTTAATTTAATTTATTAATATTTCTATACCGCCCTTCTCCCGGAGGACTCAGGGCGGTGTACAGGGCAAGAATAAAACACAGAAATTTACAAAAACTAAAAGATAATTAAATGCATGCCCGATTAAAATACAATTGATACATAGTAAAAACCCCAATAAAAATGATAAAAACCCCACCAATCCCCCCTCAGGCCAGGCCGGCTTGCTCGAACAAGTATGTTTTCAGATCGCGGCGAAAGGAGCGCAGATCGGGCGCCGTCCGGAGCTCAACCGGTAACTGGTTCCATAGCTCCGGGGCGCCCACAGAGAAGGATCTCCCCCTGGGGGCCACCAGTCGGCATTCTCTGACCGGTGGCACCCTGAGGAGGCCCTCTCTGTGGGAACGCACAGGGCGCAGGGAGCTTGATGCCGGCAGCAGATGTTCCCTGAGGTACTCCGGCCCCATGCCATGGAGGGCTTTGAACACCATTACTAGCACCTTGAATTTTGCATAAAACCATCAATGACCAGCAGCTTTACAAATAATAGGTATGTCAAATTTCTATATAATCAATTGCTTTTGAGTTGCTTATGCAGCACTTAAGTTTTTCTTATTTTCAGTGACAAGAATTTACCTACCACTTTTGTTAAAAAGGCAAAAACAAGAGTTGGTCCATTTAGAGTCAATAGCTTGTGCCAACTGTAACAAAAAATCAAAAGAATTTTAAAATAAAACTGATAATTTTATAATGATGTTTTGGTATATGTTACACAGGTAGTCCTTGATTTACCATCATTCATTTAGTGACCTTTCAGAAAGTACTACGGCACTGAAAAAAAGTGACATGACCAGTTTTCACACTTGAGATGGTTGCACCATCCACATGGCCATGTGATAAAAACTGAGTGCTTGGGAAATGTCGTTATTTATGACAGTTGCACTCTCCCAGGGTCACGTGATCACCGTTTGTAATCTTCCCAGCTGGCTTCCGACAAGTAAAGACAGTGGGGGAAGCCAATTTGCCAAATGACTGCGTGATTCAACAACTGCAGTGATTCACTTAACAACTGTGGCAAAAATCTCGTAAAATGGGGCAAAACTCCTTTACCTTACTTGACAACAGAAATTATGAGCTCAGTTGTGGCTGTAATTCGAGGGTTACCAGTACACAAATAATTCTGAACGAACCTAATTATACATATTTTATAGAGTAACAGAAGCTTTATATCTGCTCTATTTCAGATTTCTCCAAATGTGTTTTTGTTCCATCAAAAATTCAGATTTATTTGCTTTGTTTCAATTTTGGAAATATATCTCTATATAGAAATGACTTTTAAATATTATGCTTTTAACATTGCAGAACTGGGCCTCGTTGATGGTCAAGAGCTTGCAGTTGCGGATGTCACCACACCGCAAACTGTACTTTTCAGACTTCAATTTACTACTTGATACGAATACAGGTGATATAAAGAGGCACTGGAAAACATCTCGACTACTTACGTACAGGGGGAAGAAAGCTGAGTTATCCTGACATAATCTCTATTTATATAAGTATTGTTGGAAGTTTAAATAAATTGCTCTTATTTTAGAACTACTCTTGCAAACCAATATTTGGTTGATGTTACTTGTGTAAAAAGCTCATAATGAACAGAAAGCTGTTGTATAGTAATTTTATTCAATTTGTAATCTCATAATGCCAACATTCTTCTCTACATGAATCTGAAGGCCAGTGGATTCATTCTTAAAGCACCCATGAATTCTGGATGCACACAAGAGTACAGTGGACAGAGATTCAAACTACATTGTAATATAATTTAGTTCAGACATCGTTTCATAAAGCAGCCTATTTCTCACTTTAGTTAATGCCTTGATTGAATTGTCAGTTATACATACTGCCAAATTTAGATTCCCCCCCCCCCCCGCAAACTGAGTGAAAGATTGTACACAGGTACCGCACCATCTATGGATGAAAATTAAATTTGTATATTGGCAAATATTAGTACTATGCATGGTGTTGCCCACTGATATCCAGTATTGGTGTTTCACTATTAGACTTAATAAATATTAATAAATATTATCTAAAATTAACCTATTTTGTTAATTTATGCGGGTACTACGAGGTTGAGAATTGCAGAATGAATGTAAATTTTAATGATTGTTTTAAAACAAAAGCCATCACTAAACATAAGATACCAGTCAAGAAGGAACTACCGGTAGTAGTGGAATAATTACACTGAGCTAGATCTAATACTCTCACTAAATCCCGCTGTCAATGTGTGACATTGTAATTGGCTTTTCTTCCTGTCCTCTAAAACAGGGGTCTTCAAACTTGGCCCTTTTATGACTTGTGGACTTCAACTCCCAGAATTCCTCAGCCACCATGCCTGGCTGAGGAATTCTGGGAGTTGAAGTCCACAAGTCATAAAAGGGCCAAGTTTGAAGACCCCTGCGACTAAAACAAGAGCTCAATGTTCGCTACAAAAGTGCTCCAAACGGGGCTCCTCTGAACTTTCCTTGGCTGTTAACAGGCAGTTAAGAAAATGAAAATGGGGTGTGCGATATCGCTTTTTCAAAAATTTAAATGATATCGATTTAAATCGAGAGAGGAGAAATGGGATGTGCGATAGCGCTTTTTCAAAAATTAAATCATTTCGATTCAAATCGAGACAGGACCGCGAAAAGTCGAAAGCTACCCTGGGCGGGATGAAAATTCTCCCGAATGGCGTCAGGAAAGCGGGGCGAAAACTTCTTTTTCCCCCCTCGGTGGCTACTACGGGGCGACCGGCGCTTCGCGTGACTATGGCAACGGGAGTTGGCGTCACCTGAGCGGTATCCACAAGCGAGGGCGCGCCGGCTTGTTTTGCTGACGTGGAACCCGCGAGGCCGCGCCTGCGCGTTAATGCGACTCTCCGCCTGGCGCGTGCCATATCCGGGTCGGTCGTTCCGTCATGGCCGACGGCGGACGGCGGGGCGAGGAATGCAGATCTGGATACCGCTGAGAGAAGCGAGGAAGGGCGGAGGGGTGGGGGCCGGTCGGGCTTGAGCAGAGGAAAATGAGTTGGTTCAACGCTTCGCAGCTCTCGACCTTCGCCAAGCAGGCCCTGTCGCAGGCGCAGAAGTCCATCGACCGAGTGCTGGATATCCAAGGCGAGGAGGAGGAGGAGAGCGAAGGGGGCCCTGCTAGAGCTGCCCTGTCCCGTGTAGGAGAGGCAGGTAGGTGACCTCGGGGGAGGAGGAGGAGGAGGAGCGGCCCCTCGCCTCAAGGGTCAAGCTGGGCCGGCGCTGAGGGGAGGTTACCCCTTCCCGTCTCTACCTTGAGGCAGCGCACACCACATAAACATCGGTGCCCTTCGCTTAACGGTGCCCTTCTTCCTGCACGCCTCCTTAGGGGGAAATCCTGTATTTTGTTTGTTTCTTCGGTGGTGTCAACTTGATGAGGTCTGCCCTCTTGCCCAGGCTTGCTTGTTTGAAAAGCTCTTTGAGTAATAATAATAAAGCTCTGGACTAAACGTAAAGAAGATTGTGCAGAAAGTAACCGGTTATAATAACATCAGTTCTGTAATGGGATTCTGCACGTTGAACATACATCTGCACATTTCTGTATATGTTCTTGGAACAGGACAGATGTTAAATGGAGATTGGAGGGAAAATATATATGTATAGGCAACCCTGCCTTTGTCCTCATTGATGCTGTAATTCTGTAAATATGTACCAAAGTGTACCCATTAAGATAAATGGTTTTCATTTCCAGGAAGTTGGGAATAAAGTTACATTTCAAATTTTCGTTAGATATGTCCTGGTATTTCTAAGTGACTCACTTCTGTTCTTTTTACCCACTTCATCTTTATTTCCGAGAAATCCTGTCATGCTGGAATTAGATAACAGTTCTGATACTTAAAAAATATTACATTTTGTGTTTGTTAACTGATGATATACTGCAGTTGTGTGTTTCATATTTCCTGCTCTCATTTTTTTTGGTGATTCCATACTTTATTTCCTTTAGTTACATACTATGACCATTGTTATATGGTTTTATTTACAGCTTTCTTGGCTTACAGAAGATCATGGTGATGTACTGAATAACTTAAGTATAAAGATTACACTGTGGCTTTGTAACTACACTATCTGTAATAATGTAATTACTCAATACTCCCAGTGGAGCATTGAACTTGTTTTTCTCAACTGTAGTTTGCCATGGCAAAGTTAATAGGTTATGGAATATTGTCATATTGAAATGCTAAGAGGAGGAAAAACCAAACCAATTTAGCAACTATTCTAACTGTATTTGTAGCACAATAAACTAAAAATGAAATAGTTTGTTATATCCATTTCTCTCTCTTTTATTCATTCAGTTACACTGCAATTGACTATATGAGCAAATAGGTTAAAGAACTGTTTTTCACAAAAGAAAACAAAAACATGAATTATTTTTGATAACTTTTTTCAAAGGACATTAGTTTATTTGAATTATGCTCTAAGTAGTTTTGCATATAAATACTTAATGTCTCCTAAATTGTTATAATCTACTTGACTAAATTGCATAAGATATATAGGCTTATGATATTGCTATTCCCATTCCAAGGCTATGTAAGGAATATAATATAACATCCTCCTGAGGAAAAGCCTTTCAGCTAGGACATAATGATTTTTGAGGCTTTGAATGTCCAGATATATATTCTGCCTTAAACTTCATTTAAAATATGTAATATATTTAGAAAGAAGGTAAACAATCTATAATGTAGTTACCCAAAGATCTTTTTAATAACACTCGAGTGTATTTGTGAAGAAGAATTTGAAAAGTGTTAAAAATGCGAAGTATATAAATACAACTTATAAAAATTAGTGTAATTCACTGCAAGAATTTATTAAATCATATCCTGAATAACGTATTTCTTCAACTGATACATCATTAATTCCTTATTCAACATAGATATTGTTTCTTGCATACATACAGTCATGCTCGAAATTGTTGGCACCCCAGAAATTTTTCCAGAAAATCAAGTATTTCTCACAGAAAAGTATTGCAGGAACACATGTTTTGCTATACACAGGTTTATTCCCTTTGTTTGTATTGGAACACAACAAAAAAAGGGAGGAAAAAAAGCAAATTGCACATAATGTCAAACAAAACTCCAAAAATGGGCCGGACAAAATTATTGGCACCCTTAACTTAATATTTGGTTGCACACCCTTTGGAAAAAATAACTGAAATCAGTCGCTTCCTATATCCATCAATAAGCTTCTTACACCTCTCACCCGGAATTTTGGACCACTCTTCCTTTGCAAACTGCTCCAGGTCTCTCTTATTGGAAGGGCGCCTTTTCCCAACAGCAATTTTAAGATCTCTCCACAGGTGTTCAATGGGATTCAGATCTGGACTCATTGCTGGCCACTTCAGAACTCTCCAGCGCTTTCTTGCCATCCATTTCTGGGTGCTTTTTGACGTATGTTTGGGGTCATTGTCCTGCTGGAAGACCCAAGATCTCAGACGCAAACCCAGCTTTCTGACACTGGGCTCTACAGTGCGACCCAAAATCCTTTGGTAATCCTCAGATTTCATGATGCCTTGCACACATTCAAGGCACCCAGTGCCAGAGGCAGCAAAACAACCCCAAAACATCATTGAACCTCCACCACATCTCACTGTAGGTACTGTGTTCTTTTCTCTGTAGGCCTCAGTTCATTTTCGGTAAACAGTAGAATGATGTGCTTTACCAAAAAGCTCTATCTTGGTCTCATCTGTCCACAAGACGTTTTCCCAGAAGGATTTTGGCTTACTCAAGTACATTTTAGCAAACTGTAATCTTGCTTTTTTATGTCTCTGTGTCAGCAGTGGGGTCCTCCTGGGTCTCCTGCCATAGCATTTCATTTCATTGAAATGTCGATGGATAGTTTGCGCCGACACTGATGCTCCCTGAGCCTGCAGGACAGCTTGCATTCCTTTGGAACTTGTTTGGGGCTGCTTATTCACCATCTGGACTATCCTGCATTGCAACCTTTCATCAATTTTTCTCTTCTGTCCACGACCAGGGAGATTCGCTACAGTGCCATGGGTTGCAAACTTCTTGATAATGTTGCGCACTGTGGACAAAGGGAAATCTAGATCTCTGGAGATGGACTTGTAACCTTGAGATTGTTGATATTTGTCCACAATTTTGGTTCTCAAGTCCTCAGACAGTTCTCTTCTCCTCTTTCTGTTGTCCATGCTTAGTGTGGCACACACAGACACACAATGCAAAGACTAAGTGAACTTCTCTCCTTTTTATCTGCTTTCAGGTGTGATTTTTATATTGCCCACACCTGTTACTTGCCCAAGGTGAGTTTAAAGGAGCATCACATGCTTGAAACAATTTTGTTTACCCACAATTTTGAAAGGGTGCCAATAATTTTGTCCGGCCCATTTTTGGAGTTTTGTTTGACATTATGTCCAATTTGCTTTTTTTCCTCCCTTTTTTTTGTTGTGTTCCAATACACACAAAGGGAATAAACCTGTGTATAGCAAAACATGTGTTCCTGCAATACTTTTCTGTGAGAAATACTTGATTTTCTGGAAAAATTTCTGGGGTGCCAACAATTTCGAGCATGACTGTATGCCGCATCTGATTCTGTTGGTTAAATGATCATTTTGAACCTCTCAAAATATAACTTTGTCCAATGTAAATTTTCTGCAATTTTCCTTATAAATAGACTGTGTCAGTCTTTTAGACACATTGTTCTTGTAATTCTAAAAATTACCAATACAGTAAGTGCTGAATATATGTGTGAGACTGTTCTGTGGCTATGCTTCCTGAGATAGTTTCTTTTTGAAGTCCTTATATGATCAATGCAAAACTTCCTAAGCACTGACAGAATTGCATTATGATAGAGAGAACAGCTGTTTCTGTAGCAATGGTTTAGTAGACAGTAGATTTATTGAAATAACTTTGTACTGCATTTATATTACAACATTCCAAGAAAGAATAATATTCAAAGTCAATTAATTTGTTTTTATGTTTATTAAAGTTATAAATAAATATTAAAAACACTAAAAATGCAGAATCATATTGGAGCAATATAAATATATAAAATATAAATAGCATTATAACTCTCAGTACTGAAAACTTGTACACTAAAGCGATACTTATATAAACGATTAAACAGAAATATGAGAAAGAGCATGAGCATGTCTGATTTGTTAGGGAGCTCAAAGGTTTGAGAGTAGCAGTGAATATATATTAAGTACATTTTAAATTATATGGACTAAAAATTAGGGTTTACTATTAAGAAAACAAACGTTGGATCCCTTTCTACTATGGTTAAGAGAAGGAGGTTACTATTTTTCACTTCAGTTTTTATTTGATCACGTTTACTACTATGTGTAAGATACAAACTTTGGCTGATATTAATTTGTTTTGATTTAAAAAGCTATTTGTCATCTAGAGATTTAATTTCAGTGAACTACAGACACGTCAAACGTGCGACATCACGTAACGTCGCGCACCGTATCGGGACAGTTTTGCCATTGCTGGCAATAGGGTGGGCGTGGCTTCCACGTGATGCATCCGGCCCACGGGCCAGCAGTTTGAGACTCCTGATTTAGATTCTAACATAATCTTTGAAATGCAGTCAGTTAAAAATGGAAGCAGGAGGTTGTAATTTTTAATTGAAGAGAACTTCAGGGAAGAAAATTTATTGTTATGCTTGGACCTGCTGTAGCTAATACCTGTAACTTTTCTCCCACCTTTGTATTGGTCTATGCATAAATAAAGGTATTTTTGAGGAATCATGGCTAGTGCCCTAGAGGTACAGAAAGCTAGAAATCTTACGGGCGTATGATCATTGCTCTAGTTAGTATATGCTATATATTAAATATAACTGATATATAACTGATCTGGATTGTTACGTAATTCTTAATATATTTATTTTATTTTATTAAATTTATTTATTTTATTAAATTTATATACCGCCCTTTCCCGAAGGACTCATATATTAAACATATATTACATATATTAAACATATATTACATATATGTTTAATCGTTCACCTTTGATTTCTCTTTTTTTCTCATTTGTAATAGGAAAAAGTTCTCTAACAAGTGGAGGATGGGATACTTCTACTTGGGGGACCAATACAAATGTAGAAACCCAAAGTCAGCCAATGTCATCTGCAGCCATTACCAAACCAGTTCAGAGAACTGTGGTAGATGAATCAGAAACTTTTTTTAGTGCCTTTCTCCCACCAACCGGTGTCCAGAGCATACAGCAAAGCCCAGTGGTATCTAAGCCACCTGCCAAATCGCAGCATCCCAAAGAAGAAATAAAAAGCACACTGCAGGATCCCCGGCATGTTGACCTGCCAGAAACGGAAACAAAAGACTTTTCTGTGGAATTGAAGAGCTTTAAGGATGATCAGGAAAACCTAGGGGAAAACAATTCAGTACTTAATCTCACCATCAGCTGTGATGGAAACAATAGTACAAGCACTGGTGAAGAAGCATCTTCTGAGAACGTCACAGTAGCAGAATCCACTTCTGTTGTGAAGTCAGATTCAAGGATTGATAGATCTGGGCATGAGAATGATATCTCTACACAAGTCCTGCCAGCAGACGCAAAAAATTCAAGTTTGGACACTAAAGAGCGAAAAAGCGAAGACAGGCAAAGCAATACCCCTTCACCTCCAATTAGCACTTTCTCCTCAGGGACATCTACAACTAGTGATATTGAGGTTTTGGACCACGAAAGCGTTATAAGTGAGAGCTCAGTTAGTTCAAGGCAAGAAGGAGCTGATTCAAAAGCCAGTCTCCATCTGATGCAAACCTCCTTTCAGCTTCTGACAGCATCTGCTTGTACAGAATACAATCAACTAGAAGACTTCAATAAGCTGACAGAGAGTTGCTGTTCCTCTGATGCTTTTGAAAGAATAGACTCCTTTAGTGTACAGTCTTTAGACAGTCGTAGCATAAGTGAAATAAACTCAGATGATGAATTATCAGGTAGGGGGGTTGTCTCAACTTCCATCGCTGTCAACTCTCCATCTCCAAAAAGTGAGGAGACTGAACCTGTAAAAAGTATGCCTGATGAAGTCCTAACTGAAAATCTTGTAGTTCCCACGGAAGAAATGGAAATGGAAGAGAGTGGGCGAAGCGCAACCCCTGTTAATGCTGAACAGCCCGATGTCTTGGCTATTTCAGTGCAGACTGATGAAGAACAAAGTCAGAAGGATGGGAAAGTGGTACTTCAGCTCTCAAATGAAAAATTGTCTACTGTACAATGTGAAAAACAAGAGCTTTGCAAGGTAATACTTACTTTTATTTTTGTTCTCTTAAGATGGGTTTTGTCATGTCTCTCCAATAGAAAGCGGTGTGGCATTCTTTTGCCCAGACCTGTTTTGATTTGGTTTCTATTTTACCTGCTTTTTATTTTTTTATTTTTTTGCAAACCTCTCCTCTTTTTGCCCTCGCTTAATGATGGCAATTGGGATCAGAATTTGGATCACATCTGGTTGCCATTGTTAATCGGATCCTCTACCCTTATTAAATGATGTCACGTGGTGACCAGTTGCAATTTCCTGCTAGCTTCCCCATTGATTTTGCTTGTTGGAAGCCAGCGGTGAAGGGTGTATCATCCTTAAGCGTGATGACATGTGATCACCATTTGTGATGTCCTGTCACTTTTTCCATTAACTTTGCTTGTTAGAAGCTGGCAGTGTAGGTTGCAAATGGTGATCACGTAACCCCAGAACTCTGCAACCATTTATTTGGAAGTCTATCACCAAGTGCCCTGATTGTAATCCCATGACTCTGTAATTGTTGTAAGTAGGAGGCTGGGTCCTAAGTACCACTTGTTCAGCACCATTGTAAGTACAAATGGTTGCTGAGTGAACGGTTGTTAAAGATCATCTGCAGAATGAATACGTGCATTCAATTCTGTGAATGAAATAGGTGTAAAATGTATATTTGCTTTGGATTTGCTGAGGTATATTTGTTAAAATCCAAGCCAAATTTTATATCCTAGAAAATTGTTCCATTAAAATAGTTATAATTTTCCAATGGAGACAATTACTTCTTCAATAAATTATTCTATGCCACGCATTTTATTCAAGAACCTCAATTTTATAGGATAAGTTATTGTGTCAAAAAAGTGATAGGTTTCGAGTTTCCGGTGGGGTTTAGAGCTGAGTGAGGCTTGAGTCTCTGGACTTTAGCAAAACTAGGATCGCTGCATAGTTCTATGTATACTGGTCAGTTGTTTGTTCTGAATAAAAAATTAATATCCTTTGGAAAGTTCCCACATAGTTATAACTTTTAAATTCCTTTGTGGCATTAAGGAAATTTTTGAGAAGACTTCTAAGTTTTACCTCTACGTTAAAGCCACAGAAGACTTTATTTTTAACAGTTATATCACTTTTGTCTATAACCTACAGATTATTGATTCACTGACGGAAAAACTAGAGATGAGGGAAGCACGTCTACTAAGTGTTAGTAAAGAAAAAGCACACTTAGAAGAAACCTGTGATAACCTTAAAGAGTAAGTTTCCCATTCAGAGCATGTTGAAATACTGTGATCCCTTTGTTTGGTGAAGGGATTTTGATGCACTTTGCATAAATGACGTTGTCATTGAAATTTAATTTGTAATAACTGCTCATTTAAAATCTTGAACACAGTTTAAATGAATTAACATAAATCAGGGGATGATACTCGATTGACTTTACTTGTTTTAGTACCTTCAACTAGAGAACTAAAAAGAACACATTTTGTGAGCTATTGTTTTATATATGTGTTACCACAAAGATTTCAAATGTATGCCAATCAAATTATTTCATTATTTTATGTTTAGTGAAATCTTCAAAATGAAAGAAGAGAATAGTTGTATTTCATCTCTTAAGGAAGAATTTGCTCAACGAATAGCAGATGCAGAAAAAAAAGTTCAGTTAGCATGCAAAGAAAGAGATACAGCTAAAAAGGTAAGTGCTCTTTGTTTATGAGTGAGATGTGTTAATAATCTCTGATCCATATCGTAAAGGTTACTTCACCATAAATGTGGTGAAATAACTATAAGGCTGGAGACATGTGATGTTTGGTGGAAAAAAGATGTGTGCAGTGTTGGTTGATCAGACCTCCCTGGAAGTATTCTGACATGATTACGGAAATATTTCAAGTTTCAGTAGAATTTAAAATAGTTCATACATCTCAAGGGGAAAAACCATGGACCTAGAAGAAATAATTTAAGTCATCAAATCTAACAATTTGCTAAGTTCAGAAATAGAGATGAACATGTTACTAGTTGGCCTCATTGCTGAACTGTGTTCTTTATTTGGAATATTTTCCTAAAGTTAGCCAGAATTTCTTCCTATAATTACTTCATGTCCTGCCTTCTGTGGTGATGCAGAATAGGGCTTAAATTTGTTTATTCTTTCAGGTACTTAAAGAGTGGTATCATATCTGTTCTCCTTTCTTCTCGAGGCTCAGTGTACTTTGTTCCTTCAGTCTCTCTTCCTAGGATTTCATTTCTAGTCCTCTTCTATGAATTTGTTGTAGTTTGTCTGAATTTTTATTTTTTACTCATTTTATATTTTTTACTTGATTTAAATGGTTCCATAGGTCAGGCGCGCCCACAGAGAACGCTCTCCCCCTGGGAGCCACCAAGCGGCATTCTCCGAACGGTGGCACCCTTAGGAGGCCCTCTCTGTGGGAGCGTACCGGGCGGAGGGAAGTTGATGCCGGCAGCAGGTGATTCCCAAGGTACTCCGGACCCATGAATATACGTGTCCCAGGATAACGTTATCCCTGTAATCCCTTAATTCAGGGCACAGTCAGGGCGACTGTATGGATCTGAGTGTTAACTGTCCGGATGTCCATCCTGACACCTCTGCAGAGTTCACAGTAGGTATTTTCTCCTTGTGCCCTAGGAGAGAGACCTCTGCCGCTACCTAGGATCGAACTCTCAACCTTCCGAATGGGAGGCGAGCGTCTTCACCACTAGGTTACCAAGCCACTCAGCACAATACAATAAAATGGATAGAAAACTATACAATTGTATTATAAACAATATAAGAAATATGCCATATACTGCTAACAACCTATGTAACAATCCCCCTCCCCACAGATGGGATCGAAGACAACGTCTGGGACTCCAAAGGCATGCCAGAAAAGCCAGCTCTTAGTAGCTTTTTGAAAACTGAGGAATGACTGTTCCAGTAAGGGAGAACATCAACTGGGGAGGCCCTACTTCATGGGCCCTGTAGATGACACTTTCTTTTTTCAGGTCATGCTTAGTATGTACAAATAATGTGAATGAATTGTATTTATTTTAGGAAATAAAGATTCTCAAAGAAGATCTAGCAACTAGGTTGAACAGCAATGAAACGGTAGAAATACTAAAGGAGAAAGATGAACAAATTAAAGGATTACTGGAAGAAGGTGAGTATGAAGTAATATTTTAAAATAAAACTTAGTTAAAGCAAATTGTAATATTATTACTTGTAATAAATGTGTTCAACTGCTTGGATAATTTGAGTGGTGCACTAGAATGTAAAAAGTTATACTCCTTTATTAGATATGCATAGCATTAACTCATTAGATCCATATTTCTTTCCAGGAGAAAAGCTTTCAAAACAGCAGTTACAAAATTCTAACATTATTAAGAAATTAAGAGCCAAGGAGAAAGAAAGAGAAAATACCAATACAAAGCAGAGTAAGAAAATTAAGGAATTAGAAGAAGAGTTGCAGCATCTGAAACAGGTTGGATTGATTTTTAGATTTTTAGACTCATTCTTCCTGGGCTGATTATTTTATTTTTGTAATCGTATCTCATAAGGCTGAAATCAGCTTCCAAAAGGAAATGTACTGAAATGCAATGTTGTTAATTTCAGAACTATTATGGTATAGCTCCAGCTTTCTTGTATAGACTTTTATGTTTCAAGCAGTGTGGGCAAGCAAATCAGGGATTTACTACAGAACATAATAGTTTTAATACAGAAGTTTCCAAACTTCCTTATACTGTGATTCTGTAAAATGATAAATTTGTGCAACTCTCCTCTTTAATAATACTAGTGGTTTTAGTCAGGTTAAGTTTGGCCAGAAAATTAAACAGGCAAAATTAATAAAAGACTAGCTTTTATCTTACTTGACATAAATCCAGCTAACATTGTTTGCTTCTTATTGGGTTTGCTGTGACAGTTGCCCAGCAAAAAGTAATTTTCTCAAGCTTCCACATTTTTTTTACCTTTTCAATGTTTTATTTTAAATAATTTTGAAGGCAATATTTTTATAGGTTGGGTGTAGACACATTCAACATAAGCTATCATATTTCTTATTGTTATGGGTTACTCTAGAGCAGAGGTAGGCAACCTTGGCTCTTTTATGACTTGTGGACTTCAACTCCCAGAATTCCTGAGCCAGCATGGCTCAGCTTGGAAACCTCTCCCTTTCCCCTCAGCATGGCTGGCTCAGGAATTCTGGGAGTTGAAGTCCAGGAGTCATAAAAGAGCCAAGGTTGCCTACCCCTGCTCTAAAGCAAAAGATGCCAATAGTGATTTATTTCAGGCTCCCATTATTCTCTTTTGCAGAACATTTGAAATAATTTGGGTGCTTTTGTTCTATCTAAATTCAAAACAAAAGATTTTTCTTTTTTGTGAAAATGTCTAAATTTGAATGGGTTAAATAAATTGATAAATCAGTACATGCTTAACTGACTAGAAATAGTCTGAGTTGTTTTTACTTTTTACTGACATATAAAATAAATCTTTGGAAATACTTGCACTTTTTTAATGTGTCCTTTTAAAAAAAAAGCTAAACATAGCGGCATGGAAGCACCACTGCAGCAAAGCTATCTTCTGCTTTTGTCATAAGCACAAAATTTTATACAATAATTAAATACCTGACTGTTTTTGTTTTCACTGCTTATTTTTTAAAGTATGTTTTTGAATTCTGATAAAAATAAAAAGTGTTCTTGAAGGTCATTTCCCCTTTCGTGCATAAAGTAATTTGCTTTATAAATTAAAAACTATAAATTAGATGGTTATAGCTTTTCTATATTGCAGGTATTGGATGGTAAAGAAGAAATTGAAAAACAACATAGAGAGAACATAAAGCAGCTAAATAGTGTTGTTGAATGCCAGGTGAAGGATCTTACAAGACTTCAAGTAGATCTTGAAGATCTTGAAGAAAAAAACAGAAGTGCACAAGCAGCTCTTGATAATGCATACAAGTAAGTCTATTATTAGAATAATGAATCAGGGCCAGGAATGCTTTCCCTTTATAGCACTTAAGTATTGCATTGTGCAGTATGTGTGCTATTTTGTTTTAAAATATCAAACAATATATTAAGAGTCAGAAAAGATTGCTCTGAGAAGCTATACCCAGCATGTTGTATTGATTCTGATCTGCCAGCCTTCAAAAAGGACCTTGAAAAGCTGTCTCCTCACCCCCACCCCTCCCCTGTCCATTGGCCAGGATGATCCCTCTGCCCATTTTAAGCTGTAGTTTTATTTTATTTATTACATTTTATTTTATTACATTTATATACCGCCCTTTCCCTGAGGACTTTTAACTGTCTGCAGTCAGTATGCTCTATATTTAAGGAACTTTGGGGTACTTCCATGTTTTACTCCTCTGTTAACTATAATGGCATCAGGATGGTCGTATAAATTGAAACAATAAATAATACATTAATAAAATATAGGATAATTGTTAAGTTATGAGCTTCTACACACTTGGCATGCTTTTCCTCATTTCTTCCTATATCCCCCAAGCCATTTTGATTGTTTTATTATTGCTCTTGGATGCTGTTTTGTCTTTTGTCTTTATATAATTTGTTTTATGTTATTTCAGATTTATTTTCCCGGTTTATTGTTTTCTTTTTGTATTGTATGGCATCCAAAGCCACGAAGTTTGAATTGGGTTATATTATAAAACTATCTGTCTAAACCAAAATGAACCTGTCTCAGATATTACTTCTAATCCTAGACCATATTTGGAAGGTACCAAGATACAAATATTTAGATACAAATCATGGGAACATTTTTTTTCCCAGAGAACTTTCAGATCTTCATAAAGCTAATGCTGCAAAAGACTGTGAAGTGCAAGAAGCAGCATTAAGTCACGAAATGAAAGTTAAGGAGGAACTGGGTTTAATTCTGGAAAAGGCCCATGAGGAGGCTCATCAACAACAAGAAGCTTTAGCAATTCAGGTGAGTGGTCAGTTAAACGTTGAATAAGTCTTGCAGGTGGAATTATAATAACTGTATTTTGCAATGTATTATGCAGCGCTTAGATTTAACATCAAAGAATGCATCTTGAAATATTTTGTGTTAGATAGTTAGTTGTTTAAGTCTTGGATATACACATACAAATGCTCACCATCAGTAACCTGTGTTTCTTCCCAAAACAGTATTGAATTTAATACATTTCTTTATCCATTGTTTTCTCTTCTTAGCATTACTTCTCTCAACTTTGCCAGACAAACTATTGTTTCCACTCCATTGACTGTTCCCATTGTATGTCCAAAGTTTGTACATTTCTGCTTTCTGATTATTTCCTCAAGGAAACAATGATCTTTGTTTTCTTCCAAAAGTGATTGGTATTTTGGTTGCTATTTCCAAATTAATACTTTGAAGATTTTTACTTTCTCTTTCCTTGGATCTAGCTTTTCCAATCATACGACAGTATCATTGCTTTTATTATTCTGATACTTGTTATTGAAATGGCCTTATCCTTAATGGTCTTGTTTTAAGTTTTTCTAAACATGTTTGTAATTATGAATAGACAAATTATTAAGACTGTTATGTCAGAAACCACTAAGCTTATGAAACATTTTGAGTAAAATATAGGGAATTTATATATTTCTAATGGATTATGAGCTTTGAATATTGAATGATATTAAATTCTTATGCTACCCATCTCACTGTTGCAGCACTTCTGCAGCAGCCTTTGTTGTGGCATTCCATTAAAGCATTGTTCCATACTATGGCTAAAAAAATTATTAATTTGTTAAGCAGAATAATTGTTCCAAATTTGATTTTCCTAAATCTAGCCACCTAAATATATTGTGTGATACTAATAATCTGCTAGATTTGCAGCTTTTGTGTATGGGCCATTGTATCTTTATTTCTGTTGTATAGGTAGCAGACTTAAGAATTGCATTGCAACGTGCAGAACAACAAGCAGCTAGAAAGGAGGATTATTTACGCCAGGAAATTAGTGATCTTCAGCAGGTATCGTAGTAGTTTCTTTTGAATTGACATAGTGTCTTTACCTCTTCCATAATGTTATAAAGCTACATTGACAGTTCTGATTTTCTTTCAATGAGCAGAAGTAGAAATATAAGACAGGGAGAAAATAATGGATTCTTTGGTAGTACTAGAAGGATATACTTATTTCATTCTACATACATACATACAATGTGTATTCCAAATATTTTAAAACTTTTTTTTAAAAAAATTTCAAACATGAAATAACTCTTCTAACCTTATTGGAAGTGTTCTTAGCCCAGAGTGCCCTTATTTGGCATTCAAACCACTATTAATAAGATCAGAACAACCCAGACAAGATCAGCATGACCAGTTTCCCAGTTAAAACAGTTACTTCAAGCTCAGAGCAGGCAGTTCCAGTTCAAAATGCTATGCACACTTCTGTTAGGTACTTGAATTCAGGTTAGCATTCATGTATGAAATAATTTATCCTCTTAAGCAATGTTAATTGTGTTAGAACAGCGCACTGCATGTAAACACTAATTAACATTCTTTGAGTTGTGTTTCCTGTAAGGAATTTGACCATATATAACGGCTCTGGCAAAATTTCACGTTACTCATAATTTTGAGGGGTCCTTGGTGCAGTCTGAGCTTGCTTGTTTTCTTGCTGACGTTTCATTACCCTAACTAGGTTACATAATCAGTACTTGTACTGATGATGTTATCTAGTTAGAGTAATGAAACGTCTGCAAAAAAAAAAAAAGCTCAGAGAGCACCAAGGACCCCTCATTTCAACCCTGAGCTATAAATATTCTCCTTCATTGGTACTCATGATTTTCTTGAACACAAGTGATACTTATCCCACATAAAATTTCAGAGACTTCAAGAAGCTGAGACTCGCAACCAAGAACTCAGTCAAAGTGTTACATCTGCAACTAGGCCTTTGCTCCGGCAGATAGAAAATTTGCAGGCTACTCTGGGAGCACAGACCTTATCATGGGAAAAACTGGAGAAAAATCTTTCTGAGAGACTTGGTAAGACAAAAAAAATGTCAGTCTCTTAGACTGAATGTGTCAGAAAACTTTATGCAAAGCACTTTGGTTGATTGTGGATGTGCACATATTCCTGGAAGATATATATATAGATATATATATATATGAATCTGGAATTTCTCTAAGAAGCATTAGACTGGCTGTGACATCATGAACTAATTCATGTCCAGAAAACGAATTGTGTAGAGCTACATAAAATTGGCTCTTTGGCTGCAGTCATGTTAGTAGAATTAATGAAGTTACATTTCATTTTGGCCTTAAATCTCAGTTGGCCATATCAATCTGTTTTTCCAACATTAAAAAATAGCTTGGGTTTGTTTGCAAGCTAGTGCTGAATTTGTATCTCTTGTCAGTCTAGTGTGGAAACATTTCTCCCATCCCCCATCCAACCTGGTTTATTTATTTTATTGCATTTGCTATCCTCCAGGCAGATACAGTCTTTTATTCCATTTTTCATCTCCATCGGAGAACGTTTTCTTTACTCCTTTTAATCCCCAATAGTTCTTAGCAGCAGAAAGGCTTTTATTTTATTTGCTTTTATTTAAAAACAAATCGGTAAAATTAGGAAACAGTTGTTCAGTGAGAGATAAGGGAGATGGGGTGGGGAGTTATGGCAGGTAATCTTTCTTACCTTTTGTTCACTAAGTTGTTTCATTTCCCTTTCCCACTCTTACAATGGGAAAGCAGCCTATGCAAATACGGAGACAGCACCGTACAAATGTCATTTCCATTTTCTTGTCTGCGTAGCACATACCAAGGCCGAACTAGATGAGCGTAGAAATTTAATGTATCTTGTTTTTCCTCTAAAAAATAATGTATGGTGGGGTAGCTATACAGTATAGAAGGCAAATGGAGGAAAAGGTGAAGGAAAAGTTCATCTTTATCATCTTATGCTAACATCCTACAGAAATTTCTCTGTATACCTGCTATTGTCTTAGTGGCAGATTTTCTCCCACAAAAGTAGAGCTTTAAGGGTTGGGGAGACAGGGTCATTGGAACTGACACAAAAACAGAAGAATTAAGCTCTCCTCACGATGCACGATAATCCATGCCTGACAGTGATTTTCAAAGTAACTATATCAGATTTAATGTATCGGAGTGACTAGTTTGATGATGACTTGACAACATTTTCCATCAAAAGTTGTGCTTTTTAAAATACCTCATTGTAAATTCATAAAAATTCATAGTGCACCATATTTTTATTCTTTTCATTAGGTGAATCTCAAGCTGCTTTAGCATCACAGACTGAGCGAGAACGTGCTGCTACAGAAGAACTCCTTTCCAACAAAATCCAACTTTCTTCCACTGAATCACAAAATAGTCTCCTGAGGCAAGAAAATAGTCGCCTTCACGCTCAACTTGAAGGAGAAAAATCCAGGCTTAAGAAACTGGAAAATGAAAACAATCGGTAAATAATAGTAATAGTAATAATATGATGACGATGATGATGATGGAAGGACCTTGGAGGTCATCTAGTCCATCCCCCTATTCAGGCTGGAAACCCTATACAGTTTAAATGGTTGTCCAGTCTCGTTAAAAAACTTCCAGTGTTGGAGCATTCACAACTTCTGGAGGCAGGTTATAATCTCTCAGTTTCTGTAAAGAAAAATGCATGCACATGGTTCAATGAATGAAATTGGGATGTGATAGAGTATCTTACTTTAAAAGGTATAATTTTAAAAAATTATTTGAAAGCAACTGCCATAATACTAATTCATATGATAAATTAGGATGTTAACCGCTGATGTCATTTTATATTCGTGTAAATTATAAGTGTGATAATTTGATAAACAGTTGAACACTGATGCCAGTTCAGGATATGTGTAATACCTTTTTTCTGTCATTTCCTTTTCACAAAGGTATGAAGTTGAGCTAGAAAATCTTAAAGAAGAATATGTAAAAGTTGTTGAAGGGGCAAAGAAAGAAAAGGTTTGTTTAACTAACAGTTCTTTGTATAATGCTGCTTCACCAGGCAAAAGAATCAATCTATAAATATGATTTTGCTTTCTTCAGATGTTGTTATCTACTCAGTTAGAAATGGAAAAAATGAAAGTTGAACAAGAAAAAAAGAAAACAATATTTGTCCAAGAATCTGCAAGAGAAAAGGTACTTGATCTTGCCTGTCCAATAATTCTGGATGTGAAAATCATAAACAAATGTTGGGAGATGGGAGTTATCTTGAATGTTAGTACTTTAGTTTTGATGTATGTCTTGAAAGTATCATCTTTTTCAGTCAACAACAGAACGGGTTCTGCGTTATCTATGAGTTATGTGCTTTCTAATGCATGGCCTGCCCTACTCTTTCCTGTTTTATTGGGTTTCCCCTACTGATTTTGTTTTTTTTATTGGTTGTATTAAGAAATCCCCTTTTATTCTGTTGGAATATTAACTCGCCCATAATTTGATGTTTATTTCATTCTATAAAATACATTATGGCCACAGACAGAAAACAGTAATGATTTCAGTGAAGCATCAGGTGCTAATAGAAAATTGAATACTCATTCTGCTGCCTGAGCATTTTCCAGTGAATAGCAGGTTCTACCTATCACTTAAAATGAAAGGGACAAATCTAGAGCTCTGCTTGCAAAGTGGTTAGAATGCACTCTTGCAGGCTAAATTCTGTGCATAGCCTGGAGTTCGATCCTAATGGGGCTCAAGGTTGACTCAGCTTTCCATCCTTCCAAAGTCGGTAAAATGAGGACCCAGATTGTTGTGGGCAATATGCTGCCACTGCAAAACACCCAGAGAGTGCTGTAAAGCATTATGAAGCTTTATATAAGTCTTAAGTGCTGTTGCTATTAAACTGTTTGAAAAATAAGACAATTCTATTTCTAAGAGAACAAATTGCATTTTCTGTGTCTTTGCACTATTGCAGTTTATTATCTGTCCAAAATGCTATTTTGCATGGGGTTTTTTTCTTTTTTTTCCAGGAGCGTAAATTATATATTTCATCAGCAATGGAAACTGTGTCAAGCACCCCAACTCTCTCACGCTCAAGCTCCATAAGTGGAGTTGATATGGCAGGACTCCAAACATCCTTCATATGTCAGGTATTGTTATTTATACATTTCAACCTTTTTTTGGTTGTTTGTATGTGTTTCTGGAACGTTATGTTTAAAGCATCTTATTAGCGTTTTTGTTGAAGCCAACTAAAGCTTCTTTTCTCAGATGAAAGCATATTTTCCAATAGTTTTATCACTAAATATGAAATAGGAATGATAAAGGCTGCAGAGCAAAACATGGGGCACAAATAAAATTAGATTTTATCTTATTCCACTTTTGGTGAACTCGGATTAAAGTTTATATATCCTGTGTAAGATCAGATAACTTTCTAGAGAATTAATTTAGAAAACCACAATAATCATTTTGCTACTGATATTTCCAAGGCAGCTTTTAATTTCTTAAAAGTTACATTCATCTTTCATATGTAATCTCTTTCCAAACAATTAAATCTTTAAAAGAAATGAAAAGTACTGTCAAATAGTGACTAACTAGAGGTCATTTAATGCCTGCCATGGCTATGCAAGAATTTCTATCTGCTTGTTCTGTCCAAATTGTTATTCTGTGACATTTTATTAGCTGCTTTTTCAGAGTTAAAAAAAATTAACATGATTATGGCACAAAATCATAAATAAATTTGGTTCCAATCTAACTTGTATTGGCTCAGTATTCAATTTCATGGTTATATTGCATTGCAGGATGACCAGTATGACCATTCCTTCGGTTCATTGTCTGCAAGTGGGACCAACCTGTATGACGTAATGAGAATGGGAGCAGGTTCAAGTATTATAGAAAATCTTCAGTCACAATTAAAATTACGGGATGGAGAGATTTCTCATCTCCAGGTAAACAGAGAATCATGTATCAGTTCTTTAGACAGTGTGTAATCAAGTCTAATATGCCAGTCGGAGTAATTAACTAATGCCGGTTCAACTGTAGTAGGATTAATATAATAGGACAATCATATGTTTCTAATAAATATTTTGTGAAGTAACATAGCTGAGAGAGAGCTTTAGGGAGGAAGAATGATTGCATAGAAGACTTTTCTAAATGTTGATTTCATGAGCTGCATCGCCTTAAGTCAAAACGTGAGTTTTTTTGCATGCTAGTAAAGTATGGCTTTATTTTCATTTAGTTAATTAACTTTATCCTGTGTGTGTCAAGTTAGAAAATATGGAACTCTGCAATCTTTCCCAAGGTCACAATGACTATTTAGACTTACATTATAAATGTTCATTGAATTGGTTTTGAGATGTGTTCTTTATTTGTATTAGACTCTTATTTTGCATACAGTACTATTAATATAAAACTTAGGTTTGCACTAGAAACACTTAACTAAATGAAAAGTAAATTAATAACTTAGTAAATGGGTTTTTGAAATCTTATTGTTAAATATTATTTTAGTTGGAAATTGGAAACCTTGAAAGAACTCGATCAGTAATGGCTGAAGAACTGGTGAAATTAACAAATCAAAATGATGACTTAGAAGAAAAAATTAAGGAGATCCCCAAGTTACGTGTGCAATTAAGGGTAGGTTTTTGTCAATTTATTTCAGAATAAACTTAAAGGAGACTATTACTAATGTAAAACCATGCAGTGAACAAGAGCAACAGACTTTTGAGCAACTAGTATTTTTACCATAAAATAATAAGTGGATAGTAACAAGTGTTGGGTTTTTTTTGCTTCATAAGAACGTTTATATCTTACATTAAACAAAAAAATAATGACAGAAAAAAGTAAAAATCTTTGTGGGGAACAACTTTATAATTACTGGGCAATATTGTTCCAGGATTTGGATCAGAGATACAATACCATTCTGCAGATGTATGGAGAGAAAGCAGAAGAAGCAGAAGAACTGAGATTGGATCTTGAAGATGTAAAAAATATGTACAAGACTCAGATTGATGAACTTCTGAAGCAAAGGCATAGCTAATTATTGTTCAGGTTTTGGTCTGAAAACAAAGTTGCATTACACTCTAGAACTGTTTCTGTAAATGTAGTTAATTTGTAAAAAAAATGTACTATAAAGTGATTATAATGTTGAGTTGATCTGATGGCAGGAATCATTGTGCTTTTATGTTGACCGGCTGTCAGCAATTAAATTATTTGTTAATATTTAAAATCTTTTATCTCCAGCTTATTCTCTTGTCTCTCATAGTATACATATTTACTTGTACAGTAATAACTTTAATTGTGAAAACATATGATTGAAGCTCTCACATTGATGGTGTTGTACTGTGTCCTTATGTCAGTAAGAGGAAGATTGCTGGCAGTTGGGATTCTCTTACCTCTGCAATCTTTGTATTGATTCTAGATCTGCCCCTGAGAGGTTGGGGGAAAAATACAAAAATTGCGAAAGAAAATAGCAAGGAAAAGTTCTGTTGTGCAAAATATGTTAATATGACATTGATTTTAAAAAAAATGTATCTGAAAATTTGCACTGATATGAATTTATTTCCTCATACTTATCTATTCCTATCTAAATGGATATTTAAAGGAAAATATTGTGGGTACTTTAACTATATTAATAGCAATGACTTGGTTTGCTACAGGCAATAAAAGAGGTGAGATGTCTTTATACCCTTGGTATCCTGCTCATGTGATTTACTATTCTGCCTCTTTAAAGCAAGCAACACAGAACAACTTAAATTTTAAAAGCAATCAGACACCCTCTCCTTGATATAATTTGGTATATTTTAAAATGTTTCACTGTGTTACAGCATAATATAGAGAAACAGATAACCTAACATTTATTAGTTTAAAGAATTGTGAAAGGCAGTGCAGGGATATGTTTGTAAGAAAGTTCACACTCAAATAGTTGTTTTTGCGTCATGGTCTAATTCAGTGCGTGTCAATTCACTAATATTTCAAAAGTGAATAAACCTGTTTCAAATGACATGCAGTAGTTAGAAAACTACTATTTACGAGTATAAATGAATAATAGTATTGTACCTGAAATTGTCTTTCTAGCTCAAGTGAAGCAGAAGAATCACCAATATCAGTCTCTAATATTCATATGGTTTTCAGAATATTACTGTTGTCATCTTATTGTGCTTTCTTGTTTTTACATGGTTATAAGGAACTTTTTTAGAAAATTAATTTTATCCTATTGAGATATTTGACTTGATAAATCTTTTAAGGTTTTTAAAATATATTCCTAAAAAAGTGAAAAATTATTTGATAGGTTTAACAAAATTTTACTTGCTGGCAAACCGATAAAGAACACTCTCTGAAAATATGGAGAGGTAACTTACTTCTTAGCTGGTTAACAGAGAATTATCTTATGTTAGTAAGATTTGCATTCCCTGGGCTAACTCTCCATAAAACTTTCACTTAGCTTAAAATAGAAACTTACATGAATCATACTCAGAAGAAACATATAATAACCTCCTGCAACTGAATTGTTTCTGAATAGTTGAAGAAAGTGTTGTATTATGGAATCTTGCTGCACTGAGGAAAATCAGTATGATACTACCGTATATGCAAAAAGCTGTAGCGCAGACATTGAGGATTCTCCATCTGTTAGTTACTATGTTTAGGGTTTTTAAATTTAGGAATCATTTAGTTAAGAAATCCCCCATCTATATTTTGAAGTGTTTCACTTTTAGGAAGTAAATTAAATTACTCAAGAAAATGTGAAATGTTTATATTTTATAGTATGCATACATTTTTCTGACCATATTAAACTGCAGTACACTAATGAGAAAATCTATTGACTCAAAAATAACTTGTTTTAGCAATTCAGTAATTCTGAAATAAAAATGGGCAATGGTTGCTGACAATGTAATTTTCTTTTATAATATGTGACTAATCACCAAAATACATTAATAAATACAAAATAATATGAATATTGGATCTAAAACTCAATCTATGACTTTTTATAAAAAGATAGGCATATTATTTAATTTTAAATTACTTCTATATTTTATTTGAATTACATTAATTTAGAGTAAATATTCTTCACTTTTGAGAAGAGGATACAATCTGTTATTTGGATATCTCTGTTTGCCTTAAGAATAAAATCCTTAAAAGGTTTTTAACCCAGGGGTGTCAAACTCACAACATCACATGACGTGTCGCGACGTATCACAACTTTTTTGCCATTGCCGTCAATGGGGTAGGTTTGGTTTCGCTATGATGCATCCGGCCCACAGGCTGGCAGAACACCCCTGTTTTTAAAACAATCTTTGAATAATTTGTCTTTTTAGATAATTATTATCACGTGGCCTATTCATAACCATTGGTTTAAACTTAGACTTAAAATGCAGGCAATCTGCAATGTAATTTTGGCAGCTTGACATCCTATTTCCTTTACTAATTTCAGACAAGACATGCCATTCCTATGAAATTTAACTTACTTTTACATTTTAAAATAATTAAAATTAAAAAAAATATGTTTCAGACTGTTTATTCTAAAAATAGTTTGATCACTTTCAATGCATTCTTCCCTTATAAGACTGTTCCACAGTTTCTGCATGTCTGCAGACACGATTGTTTTGATATGTACAAGGGAATGAATATATTCGTTTTATATTCTGAAAAATGGTTATTTTCATAATGGTAACATAAAAAGTATTGCAAGAAGCAAATACTGTTACTCTTTTTTTCTGACGTAGAAATAAAATTACACATTTGATTGAGAGAGACAGAATATGATTTGGGAAGCAAATTGCTAAGAAATATGTAGCTTAGAATATGTAATAAAACGTTTCTGCCAATAGGCACTTTGAACATCTCAGTATATTTGAGTGGGACAAATAATCAGACCAGGCCCTTCTTAATATCCAATGGGAATATTATTTGGCTTTTAATGAAAAATGTAATGAATTACAGCAGTATATTTTAATTATTTAAATCTTCATTGTGTCTGAATATGATTTATCTTTTTAGCTGTCTAAGAAAATCTAACAAAATGAGTTTTAAATAAGGTGTTTACATTAATATGGTACAGTACTATAAAATACTGTTAACATTGTGAAAATAGTATGTTTAAATTTTGGTTGGTCTAAGTAAAATATTTGAAATAATGTTTTATATTTTCTTAAATTGAAAAATATATTCTGGTGGCTGTTAATAACAGCTTGCAAACAAATAATCAGTGATAAAATAGGTTCTTATTACATGGGTTGAGTTTTTATTGGTACATACGGTGATACAAAATTATCACACATTTTAAGATAAGCAAAAAGTATTAATACTTTAAAGACAGATCATAACGAAATGAAATATAGTTAAATCTAGTTTATAACACTTCATTTTACCTCCCCACTGTTCATGCACTGCTTTCTATATTGCCTTTTGTTCTTTAAACTTCTCATCCTTTATCTTGAAGAACTCTTCAACTCCATCCAACCACAAAATTCTTGGTCTTCTTTCTGTTGACTCATTCATTCCTCCTCCATACATTTATTTTGCAATACTTCCTATATGGTCAAACTAACCTCCGGGTATAGTGTTCATAATGGTTTAATCTGTACCTATTCATTGTTGATGCTCATCTTTCATCGCACACCCTTCTTAGGTATCACATTCCCACTAGATTGGACGTGACATACCCAAGCATCACTTTCATATTAAAAAAAAAGGATAGAGACATAATTTTATGATAGTGATAATACCTCATTTCAACAACTACTCAACTATTCACAAGGCTACCTACTACCTTTCTATCACTAGTTGCACATTTTAACATTTCTCCATTTTCCTGTCTTAAGTAAGCTTACTTTCAAGGTACACAATTCACTTATTTGCTGTATTTTTTGGAATTATATATTAAAAATCTTGCCCCTCTAACTTTTCACTGGTGCATCACAGGGCAAAGCTTTTGCCAAGAAAGGTACCTCGAGTTGGCTATCTTGTGAAATGCTGGTACTCATTACTCCTGAAGGAATAAAATTTGGGGAAGTTGTGGCTTCTTTAGCATTGCTGAATTGCTATGGTCACATGATCCTCATTCTCCATTGCATTTTGTACACTTTTTGAAATCTTTCAACAGTTTATATTTTCTAAATGAGACGGTAGGGTTAGGGTTAATGCTAGTTAGTTAACTGTATGCTAGTTCTTTTCTAGAAGCCAACAAAGTATATAGTGCTTAAAACTTTTGAAATACTATTGCATCAATTTTAAACGGAGAAACACTGCATTTTCTATGTACAGTGTTCAAACAATACACAAAATGCAGTTTTTCTCAGTTTAAAATAGAGGCAATCTTCCTATTGTTTTGAAGATTGCAAACTGCCATTTTATGAACAATTCAGAAATGAAGTCAGTTCAGTACTTAGAGATATGTTTCATCTTGTACTTCCTAGCACAGAAATGAAAGGTTTTCCTGTGGTTACTGATAATATTCCTATCATAACTGATATTACTTTCACAATACTGTGAGAAAATATCTGTGCCTTCCTGAATTTCAAACTTTTATATCTTATTGCTTTATAAAACCATCCTTTTTCTGTGATATAATGGAGTGAAATAAGGAAAAAAATGGATTGAAACAAGCAACAGAGCCTATTTTCAACTAAAACCCTTAATTGTTTGAGAGGAGAGCAAGGACTGTTGCTGAGAAAAAGCCATATAAATAGTAGCATTGGATGCCAAGTGTGACAAGTGAGAAGAGAGCACAGTTCTGGATATACCCACATCTG
Source organism: Vipera berus (assembly GCF_964194415.1). Taxonomy (NCBI): domain Eukaryota; kingdom Metazoa; phylum Chordata; class Lepidosauria; order Squamata; family Viperidae; genus Vipera; species Vipera berus. The sequence goes on from NC_138203.1 coordinate 252,594,748, forward strand.
ATCTAGGATGCAGTGTACATATTTGGCATACATTGTCTCAGTGGCATAAATCCTGTTGCTTAAGGAAAAAAAATAAGTATTTTTAATGAACTTAACGTAATCATACTGGACCAATTAATTCTGGGCTGGGAACTAGATAGCTTGTGTCATATAAAAAGAATTCAGATTGCAGGAGCATATTGGTGCAAATTTAAAACTGCAAATGGGCAGTAACTCCTCCCTTTCAAAAAATCAAAACAATTAAGAATGTTAGTTCTTAAAGAATTAAGTTAAATTAAAACTAAAATTAAGAATTTTAGGCTCTGTTGCTTCTTTCAAACCACTTAAATGAGGATTTAAAAGTTCTTTCTCAGACTATTTCCTCACTAGATAATTATACTGTACTGTTACAACTACTGTAGCACAGATGGTCTCCATTAGTGATATATCCCCTTAACAATACTGCACTGTAGTTGTATAATGTTACAAAAATACCATGTATCATTAGTAAGAATCTGGAGGAGCATTTTCAATTTTGCATTTGATATAATCCAATTTCACTGATTCATCAAAACAGCTAAAGACTTCTCAGAATTTGCAAATTAGATTCTACAAGTTCCTGAATCAGAAATAATTTCAGCAAGATTGGACAGAAGAATTTTTTGATCCATTTCACTGAAGAAACAAATAATAAATCCAAGAATGAAGAAGACATCACTAGAAGAGTTTTGAATGAAAGCACACAAACAACATCCAAAGAGGGCACTGAGGTCTTTTCTTCAACATACATTTTGTGAAAGATTGCATTCACTACAATTAAAATACTGAAATGCAGTTGTTTCAATTACTGTTATAGTATTATTCGAGACATGGATATGATATCGTCACATGTATTTAAGTCTCATTAACTTTTATAATTAGTGACTGCTCTTTAAAAGGCCAGATCCTGAAATTGAAACTCAAATACTTTGGCCACCTAATGAGAAGGAAGGACTCACTGGAGAAGAGCCTAATGCTGGGAAAGATTGAGGGCAATAGAAGAAAGGGACGACAGAGAATGAGGTGGCTGGATGGAGTCACTGAAGCAGTAGGCGTGAGCTTAAAGGGACTCCAGAAGATGGTAGAGGACAGGAAAGCCTGGAGGAACGTTGTCCATGGGGTCATGATGGGTCAGACACGACTTCAAAACTAACAACTACAACAACACATTGGTCCAAGATTTGGAGACCCAGGGTGATTTGAGCTAATCATTCCAGACTTTCCTACCCCTGCAAAACAGTTTGCTATTCAGAATAAAATAAGGGAAAATCCCAATACAAGACAACCTGAACTGCTGAAGAAAAGGTGGGATAACAATATTAAAAAGTGAAGATGCCCTGCAGCTTTACTGCTGGTGACCAGTGGATACATCCAGGATATTCTTTGCAAGAATAAATTCCTTCTCCGTTGCCTTTTTCCAGGATGTTCCTCAACTTCCCCATCAAATCAATCTCTGATTCCCCGTTAGTCTTCCTTCCCTGTCCAAATTAGGCTGCATGTATCACAACCATGACCTGGATGATTGGGTATCTCCACAAACATTTAGGCTGCATCTAGTTACCTTCTCTTATTCCCACCTGCTGCTTAATGAAAATACGCCGTCTTTCAATATTCATTCCTCTCGTTTTAGAAAGAAGTAGTCCTTGGAGTCCCTGATTATTATTATTATTATTATTATTATTATTATTATTATTATTATTATTATTATTATTATTATTATTATTATTATTATTATTATTATTATTATGTTTGAGTTCGAGACATGCTGTTTTAAGACTCGAGGGCTTGGGCATCCTCCGAGATCACGTGAACGTGGGAAAGAGCCTCAGTTCACATCCCAGACAGCTGTGGCTGTCGCCGAGGAGAGGCCTCCGTGAGAGACCCAGCTTGCTTGGACGCCGATCCTCCCGGCTGAAACAGCCTTGGACTATCCGGCGCGGCTCTCTTGCCCTCGCAGGGCTTCGCACTCCCCAGGGACGCTAGGCCGGTGGAGAAGCCGCCCGGCTCAGTCCTTTCCAGGCCTCCCCATTGCGCTTCTCCAGCAGCGCGGCTTGGCTTCCGGAGGGCCGAGCCACCCCGCGCTGGCCCCTCCTTCCGCAGCTGCCATCGGGGCTCCCTGCCTGTCTACCGGCCTGCCTGCCTGCCTTCTTTCCTCGCGGGGGAAGGAGGATCCGGGTCGGGGCCGGAGAAACTCCGAGGTGCCGCTGGACCCTTCGCTTGCCTTGCGCGAAGGAGGCGCGCTTTTGCCATCGCTGCCGGGGTTGGAGAGTTTTGGCGCGTCCCGGTGTAAGTAGGACTCTCCCGAGGCGGGCGCTTCGGATCTTCCCGCCTCTCACCTGCGGGGATTCTCTTCCTCTGGGGGGGGGGGGTTCCCATTCGTCCCCTCGGGCGTTTGCAGCGGGGCTTTCGCCCCAGGCCAGCCTGGTGGAGAACAAGAAATTGCTTATTGGGCTCTTCTCCTTTCGTAAGATGAGGCTGGCAGGAAATCCCATTCATTTCAAGCCTGAATATTGGCGAGGTCCAAATGAAAGACCTCTCTCTCTCAGGTCAATCGTCTCCCTAAAGAGCATTGCTGATTTCAGGGATTGGGATTGCTCTGCTTTCTGTTACCAGAAAATGCCTTGCTGAACAATTTTCATGGTTTCCCCCCCCCCCTTGCTCTTGTTTAAATATCCCCAGCAAACTCACCTGCCCTGTGAAACTGTTATCACAGCTTCCCTTTTCACCAATCAGGATCTGTCGTAGGAATGATACTAAAGATCTACACGTGGGCTTTTGTATATTCAGGCTTCCATTGTCCCTTTCCTCTGTTGTGTTTGGAAACTTGGCTCTAGTTTATGGAAACCTTTCTTTCTCCTTCCTCTCTCCAATTCTGCAGTACTAACTTCTGAATGATTTATTGCTGATTTTACTCCTGCAGTTATTGTGCATTATTCCCCGTGCCATAATCTGAATTTACATTTTAGAATTTGACAGGGGAGGAAAAAGTGAGATACTTTTCAGGTGAACAGAAAAATATAAGATGGTTTCGGCTACGTGTGGTTAAATTGGGTTCACTAACTGTCTTAGAATTTGGGAAATACAAGTATAGCAAAGGCTTCAAGAAGAACTTTAGAAGAAGTCAAAAGCATGACTTAAATTTGGAGATAGCTGTAGACATGAGAAATATTGAGGAAGAAAGCAGACAGCTTCTGTTTACCTAATAATAACATCTTGGTGATGAAATAAATACTGTAATGAGAGAACAGCAGTCTGGGGCAAGGTTTAGAATATGCTATGCCTGGTATAGTTGGTTTGGTTTTGTACAATTTGTGAAGTCAGCTTTTTTGGTTTATGGCACAGGATTTGAGGACAAATCCCTCTCACTCACTGAATGGATTATTAAGCAAACCACAATTTTGACTCCCCAGTTTTGGCTCTGGCACCGGAGAAAAATAACAGGTATTCATTCATGAAAATAATTCCAGATACTGTTTTGTGTGAAATTTGTATCAGATCTGATCCCTCCTCATGTCTTAAAGAAACTTCTTGAAAAAGAGTTTGACTTCCTTCCTTAACTACCATATAAAAGTTTTTAATGCACATATACAGCCCAATTTTCAGAGAAACAAGATAGGCCTTTTATGAAACTTAATACACTGTCTTATCAAATGTTTCTGCACAATGTTTATTTTGCTTTCCATTCTTTTTTAGAAGCAGAGAAAATAGAACTCTTGGGAAACCTAACATAATTTCTCCTGTCTGATTCACAAGAATCTCTTGGGAATGAAAGAATCCTCTTACTCATTGGTTTAGTATCTATAATATTAGTAGTATACCAGTGTCAAGAATTTTTTTTGGTCAGGGAATATAACTGCATGAGTTTAAAAATAAATGTTTAAGGGCTGGTGAATTGTTATTCTACAGCCCATAAATCTTTGGTGTGTTTACTTTAGGTTTTTCCCACTGCCATGTTAATACTGCTTGCATTGGGAGCTGTTTTTCCAAAAATAGTAGCCAGGGGACCAGATGAAAATCTTCACAATGGCAGCAACATTTTGCAAGAGCCAAGGTATCCTTATGAAACCATCATGTTGCCAGAAGAACATATTCCATATTTTTTACACAATAATCTAGGCATTGCCACTGCTTGCAGGCAAGATCCTCTTTGCCCGTATAAAGTAAGTATTCCTTTTCCTACTCTAATGGAGACTTGTTTCAGTGTTAGAATCATGTCAGTTAAAAGTGATGTAAACATCAGATTAAGTCCAATCAGTTTGTAACTTCTGTAGTAGAATAATTGTCACTGAAGATAGTAGATAGGTGGATCCTTATTCCCAGATGATTGAAGAATTGGAAAACAGGGATACATGGATAGCGTTCACAATGGAGGAATATGCAAAGTGGGTGCCCAGTGAACTATAATGCCCTTCTCCTTGGGATCTGCCAATGTCCCACTCTCTTGACCTGGCAGAAGGCTGTAAAAAGCGGGTTCTTCCTCCATAAAGTGAAGTTGGAACTTGGGAAATAATACATTGGAGGAGGAGGTTGGAGGCACCAAATATTTGCTTTTTTCTTTGTTTTGTTTTGTTTTATCGCTATTGTGAACCTGCCAAAATTGTATTTTTTAAGATGAGTGGCCTTCTTATATGCTGATATAACAATGATATGTTGCATGGCTTGTTGCACTGAGTAATATATTTTCTCCATTGTATGTATTTATTTGCTGATGTGTTAGAACACACTTGCCTGATCTTCAAATTGCAACATCCAGAATATCCAGCTAGAATGGATTTATAAAACAGTTTGAAAGGCTGTATTAGAACGATGTTTCTTTTGTAGTCTGGTGGGTATGAATGTAGACTATGATGTGTTTGTAGATTTTTGCAAGCAATGAATATAAAATATATGCAGAGCTGATTTTTTAATTTTTGATTTACACCTTATCTGAGGATTTCAACAGGGTTTTTTTTTAAATGTACAATCACATTTTCCAAAAGCAGAAATTGACCATCTTAATTGCACGGTTTCCTAAGTTAACTTTTATTTTATCATTTTAATGGTAATTCTCTATTGACAGAAACATTTGAAGAAAATGAAAGCTTGTTGGGGTTATGAGAAATCATGCAAACCAGAAAACAGGTTTGGATATCCAGCATGTGATTATGCTGAAATTGGATGGTAAGTATGAATGAAAATGTATGAAATTAAATTTCATGTGAAATTCAGTGCTTAGACATTATGTACTTACTGAACACCTGAACACATATCATCGCTACTGTTGGGTGCTTGTGCATTCAAACAATATCTGCCAGGATTGTTGTTGTTAGCTGCGAAGTCGTGTCCGACCCATCGCGACCCTATGGACAACGTTCCTCCAGGCCTTCCTGTCCTCTACCGTCTTCTGCCAGGATACCCTATGTTAATTGGATGCTTTAGACCAGGGGTCTTCAAACTCGGCCCTTTTATGACTCATGGACTTCAACTCCCAGAATTCCTCAGCCAGGCACACTGGCTGAGGAATTCTGGGAGTTGAAGTCCATGAGTCATAAAAGGGCCGAGTTTGAAGACCTCTGCTTTAGACCTTGTCTTTTTAAAAAAAGATATGTGAGATTCTTGATTTTTGGGGAAAAAAACCAGATTTGAATTAGAGAAGTACACTTTGGCTAAGATTTGTAGTGTGGATATCTCTATCTTTAAGAATACTGCATAAGATTGCCTGGGACACTACGCACCCTCTTCACAACCTGTTTTCCTTGTTACCTTCTGGGGGAGGCTTTGTGGTATCCGAAGCAGAACATCCAGATTCAGTCACAGTTTTGTTCCATACAGTGTTAACCTTCTGAACTCTAAAGCTTCCTCCTTTTGTTATGGATTCAAGACGGACAGCGATTAATATTTATATGTTACTTATATGTAAGGGTGTAGGTCTATACATACTGTATGTTGTATATAGTATGTTTAAATGTGTGTTATGTATGTGTACACTTTGAGAGCAAGCAACTAAATTTCATTTTTAATGTGTGCCATTGTGCCCACAGTAAAAAAAATGGCAATAAAGGTTATCTGTCTGTCTGTCTGTCTGTCTACCTACCTACCTATCTAAGTTAGCAACATAGAATCTTGAATTAGTTGGGTTTGAAAGGCGGGTCCTTGGTGCTCTCTGAGCTTCCTTGTTTTCTTGCAAATGTTTTATTACCCAGACTAGGTAATATCATCTGTGCTAGTAAGGAGTACAGTTTGCTGTCAGTTTATATTCTGGTTGCTTGCCTGTCAGTGTTGTGGGGGTGGTCTTAGAGATTCTTTGGTTGGGCTGTTTGCTGTTGGTTTTTTTGGCAGTTTCTTGATTTGGGGTATTGTTTACTTGATTGTTGGTCTGACGTTTATGCTGATCTGGGTGCTGATTGCTGATGGCGAGGTGCTTGGTCTTTTTGTTTCTTTTGGGGCTGGGTGATAGTCCCTTTTGCACAGTCTATACAACATATTCCCTGTGGAATGAATGCATCTACAAACACCACCTAGTAGTCAGAAGACATGATGTAAGTTCTTTAATTTTTTTAATTTCACCATATATAGACAGACTTAACCATAGTTTCAGTTGGGAAAATGTGACCATCCTAAACCAAGCGAAGTTCAAAAACGCAAGGGGATTTCTAGAAGCCTGGCACTCTGACAAATCAGCCATCAGTAGACACATAGACATAAGAACATCTATAGATTATGCAAAAGGGACTATCACCCAGCCCAAAAAGGTAGAAAAAGACCCAAGCACCCCTCTACCAGCAATCAACACACAGATCAGCATAGATTAACTCCAAGGTTAACATCAGACCAACAATCAAGTAAACAATATCTCAGTCAAGAAACTGCCAAAGAAGCTAACAGCAAGCAGCCCAACCAAAATATCGCTTAAGATCACCCATACTATCACTGACAGGCAAGCCACTAAGAATATAAATTGACAGCAAACTGCAGACCTTACTAGCACGGATGATGTTACCTAGTCTGGGTAATGAAACGTCTGCAAGAAAACCAGCAAGCTCAGAAAGCACCAAGGACCCCTCACGTCAACCCTGAGCTACAAATATCCTCCTTTATTGGATTTGAAAGGGATTGTTGAATGACTGTTCCTGTCTGTTTGCAAAGCTTTTATACAGAATAGTGAAGATAGCAGAATGTTGGTGGAACGGCAGAGTTTTTAAAAGCACAAGTAGTTGGAAAAAGACTTTCCCTCCCCTAGTGTGTCCAACATATTCAGGCCAAAAAAACCTGAATTACGGGCGGTCCTTGACTTACGGCCACAACTGAGCCCAAAATTTCAGTTTCTAAGCAAGACGGATTATTTGCTCCCTTTTATGACCTTGCCACAGTTGTTAAGCAAGTCACTGCAGTTGTTAAGTAACACAGTTCTTATCTGGATTCCCCATTGGCTTTGCTTCTCAGAAGTTCACGAAAGGGAATCACATGAATCTGGGATTCTGCAACCGGCATAAATACATGCCAGTTGCCAAGCATCCACATATTGATCATGTAATCATGGGATGCTGCGACAGTTGTAAGAGTGGAAATACGGTCATAAGTCATTTTTTTCAGTGCCATTGTACCTTTAAACGGTCACTAAATGAATTGTTGTAAGTCGAGGACTACCTGTACCTGGGAAGGAAAACTATTACTTTCCTGGCAGGAAGAAGGAGAAGGGAGAAGGGCGGTTTATAAAAACAAATAAATAAATAAATAAATAAATAAGTGGGTAATGAAGAAATGAGTGGCCATAAAACACGAGAAAGCATTAAAATGGTTTTGATAATGTATAGGTAGACTAAAAAAACCCCCTCAAAAACCTGAAAGCTGAAAGGGACAGATGGAACAATGTTAAGGAGAGTAGAACTGGGTCATTTTACCTCAGTCTCTTCCTTTGTTTATTTATTGCATCATTTCTGTACTTCACTTTCATCCTTTAGCGGAAATGAGAAAAAACTCTTGGATATAAAAAGACAGAGGAAGCTTCATTTTCTGAGTAGATCATTTCCTAATTCACACGAACAAATTGTTTTTTAAAGTTTCCATGAGGGGAAGTGAGGCCAGTCCAAACAAACCCAGGAAGTGGGGCCAGTCCATGCAAATCAGTGAAAGAATTCATATTGTGATCAGGGCACTAATATGCCCATGAACGTTCATGCAAGCAAATACAGTACTCTTCCACTTATTGAGTTAGAGAGGGATGTAATTTTGCTTGAAACCTTGATAAAATTAAATTGCCGAGGAAGGCAATTTATTGTCCCCATGTGGAAGGTTAAGGGCTTTATAAGTGCCTTGCAGTGTTGTACATAGTGAAGACTGAAAAGTCAGGCCATCTTATAGGCATGGAACTAGGCATACATATACACACAGTTCACCAATCTGGGACCACAGCTCTACAAATTATGTATTCAGTAGTTTCTAGAAGTAAATCCTTCACATCTGAAGAAGTTTGAGGCAGTCCAGGGTCTTCCAATCCTGAAAGGAGAAAATCTTCTGTCTGGAACTATGTTCAAAACACCTCGAATTGATTCAGATTATTTACTTCAAGGAAAAACTGAATTCCCCTCCCCCTCCATGGGACATCATGGAATTGAGGAGATTCATCACAGGTCAGAACAAAAAGAGATTTTTCTGATGGAAATGGAACTGTTCATTCTTGGATCATTTTTTTTTATTCCTTTTATTCCTTAAGATAGCCCAATATATTGCTAGCTTTATGAGAGTTGTACAGTAGTCCAGTCTAGATGAGAGATGGAAGAAATTGTATCTGCCATCTTTCTCTTATTTTTCAATCCCTTGTATTTCCCTTGGATCTGTTCCAGAATGGGACGGAAAACAGCAAAGGCGAATATTTTTTGCTCTTACATAAAATGTTAGATACATTCCCATGATTCGTAGCCAAAAATTCTCCATACTTTTCAACAAAAATCATTCTACTTAAATTGCCCACTTACTGCTCTGCTCCCCTTAGGTCAACTCCAATACTAAACATTCTCATGTTTGTTCTCTTTTTAAATAATCAGTGATGCCCACATGCATACCAAAATCTGAGAAAGATAGTCATTGCTTGGTGCTAGCTTTTAAACCTTCTGACTTGTTCCACAAATATAAAGCAACTTTTGGATATTAGGGGTCTAACTTGTAGAATAGAATAATTTAGCAATCTGAAAATCCATATCATTTAATCTCTAGTAAAAGGTTGGCCAGAAAAGGCTCTAATACTGGAAAAGATGGAAGTAAAGACAAGAGGATGACCAGCAGCAGGGTGAATGGACTCAGTTACACTGGTGATAAGTCACGTTGAAAGACTAGAAAGGCCAAATTAGGGATAGATCATCATGGAGAAGATCTGTCTATGTCAGGGGGTGTCAAACTGCCGGCCCACGGGCCAGATGGCAAAACCACGCCCACCCCATTGCCGGCAATGGCAAAAAAGTTGTGATACGTCGTGACACATCACGTGACCTTGCGAGTTTGACACCCCTGATCTATGTGGTCGCTAGGAGTCAAAAACAACTTTTTTTAATTACATTTATATCCCGCCCTTCTCCGAAGACTCAGGGCGGCTTACAAGCTTAGCAGTAGCCTTCATACTATGTATATGCCTGCTTGTTAGGGCTTTCACACACACCCCAAGCGGCATTATTACAAAGTCAGCTTATTGCCCCCAACAATCTGGGTCCTCATTTTACCTACCTCAGAAGGATGGAAGGCTGAGTCAACCTTGAGCCTGATGGGATGCGAACCTGCACTAATTGCAGGCAGCTGGTGTTACTTAAGGAGGCATCAGCCCACTGCTCCACCAAGGCTCTTGGTGGCACAACATCAGTCGCCATCATTGTCTTGATTTGGCAGCTGAGCAAACTTTTCAATACCAAGGTTATCCTTTTTTAAAGGGTTTGTTTATTTTTTGTTTTAATCAAGGTATCCATCAGTATTATTTTTCTGCACAGAGGGAGAAGGGTTGAAAACCATGTCCTTTTCATTGCTTCACTAATTTAGGGATTACGCACTAGAACGTACCAGTCTGTAGCCTGAGGTTCTGCTATAGTTCACTTTTCTCAAAGAGATTCCTTGTGTTTTGTTTTATATGCCAGGGCTAATACCATTGAGCAGGCCCAGGATATTTTCTGGAAGCAAGCGGATTTCGGTTATGTTAAAGAAAGGATGAAAGATGTGAAGACTCATTGCAAGCCTAAGAATGTGGTAGGCATATTAGTCTGTTTATTTATTTTTTAACTTACATAGAATATACGCCACTCTAATTAACTGAGTGGTATAAAATTCCCCCAGATTTCTAATTTGGGATTAAAATGAGCTAATCAGATTTTAAAACTAAAACCATTCATTAAAAAAAGCTACATGAAATCTGGGAATTAATATTCAAAATATAATAAAACTAATTCATCCTCTAGGGCAGGGGTGTCAAACTGCCGGCCCATGGGCTGGACACGTCACGCGGAAGCCGCGCCCACCCCATTGCCGACAGTGGCAAAACTGTCCTGATATGTTGCGCAACATCACTGATGTCGCGAGTTTGACATGTCTGCTCTAGTGGGATAAAGTCTTGGTGGAATAACCAAATCTTCACCAACTTTCTGGAAACTGGGGGTGGGTGCGGGTGTTGTTTCAAATATTTAAAAAGGTAAAGGTTCCCCCGCACATGCGTGCTAGTCGTTTCCAACTCTAGGGGCCGGTGCTCATCTCCGTTTCAAAGCCGAAGATCCAGCGCTTGTCCGAGGACGTCTCCATGGTCATGTGGCCGACATGACTGGACACCAAAGGCGCACGGAACGCTGTTACCTTCCCACCGGAGTGGTCCCTATTTTTCTACTTGCATTTTTACGTGCTTTCGAACTGCTAGGTTGACAGAAGCTGGGACGAGTAACAGGCGCTCACTCTGTTATGCGGCACTCGGGATTCGACCCGCCAAACTGCCGACCTTCTGATCGACAAGCTCAGCGTCCTAACCCACTGAGCCACCGCGTCCCTTTCTTCAAATATTTAGGGGGACGCTTATCTCAGTTCTCAGCAACTGAGAAGTCATGTGTCCACAGCCCAAATGGGGACAATCTCTAATGAAGGGATTATGAAATCTTCATCTAAAGCAGCGTTTCTCAACCTTGGCAACCTGAAGATGTGTGGACTTTAACTCCCAAAATTCCTCACCAAGCACTCTAAAGTCCATACATCTTCAAGCTGCCCAGGTTGAAGAAACACTGATCTAGATTTCACTGGGTGGGTAGATATCCTCAGGAGCAAACAGTCGTTCATTTAGGTAGTTCTCCATTTGCAACCACTTGTGTAAAGAAGGTTCAGGATTATGGCAGTCTTGGAAAAAGTGACTTATGACTTAAACTGTCATATTACCTCCACGGTTCTGTGATCACAATTTGGGCCCTTGGCAACTGGCTTGCATTTATCACTGGTTGCAGTATCCTGCTGTCACATGATTATTATTTGCAACCCTTTTTGCAAACTTCGGCACAGTATGTCCATCGGAGAAGCTGGATTCACAAGTGTAGTGATTTACTTAATGACCGCCATTAAAATTGTCACAGAATCAGGTCTGACTTGTCTTAACAACTGCAACGACTTATGATGGAAATTCTGGCCACAATTGTGGTTGTAAGTTGAGGACTTCCTG